>NW_024061816.1:0-1200000 GCF_006381635.1 Hibiscus syriacus | reverse complement strand
ACCTAGGATGAGTGTGTTTGAGCTTAAATGTGTTCAGCAACGGATGTAAACTTTTATATTAAGGTGAATTTAAAATTTTCAAAAAACAAATATTGTCCCTGTCAGTTTCTTTCGATCTATCCCTGATATGCAATCATCATCATTGTATTAATTTATAAATTTCTAATTTCTAGAGGGACTAAAGGTTAAATTTTCACATTTTAGTGTCAAAATACAGTTTTTTATCATTGTACTAACTTAGAAATTTTCAATTTCCAGAGGGTCAAAAGATAATTTTTCTATGATTGGGGATCAAGACCGCTACCCCTTGACGCCGGCCCTGTTACATGTTAAATGTTTGTGTACTTGTCGGGCTCCTAAAACAAGTCAATCATAAATGTTGCAATAATACATGGTATAAACTACATATTTAATCTGTCAACTATCATTTGATTCTTATTTAATTATTTTTAAATCATCACTAATGTTAAGTTTTGATTTCATTTTGGTTATTCATCGTTAAAAAATTAACATTGATGTTGATATGTCCCCATAAGAGTATATCACATCATCATTGAAAAATTTTGAAAATATTATATCAACAGTTATGTTAATTTTTAACAAAAAAATGATCAAAATAAAATCAAAACGTAACATTAGTAATGTTTTTTAAAAAAGATTGACCAAAACATAATTTAATTAATAATTGAATGACTAAATACATAGATTATCCTAATATATATTGGGCGGGAAGACCTTTGAGGTGTAAGGACAACCCAAAAGCATGGATTTTTTTGCCCTTCCGATTTTCAAGTTTCGCCTTATTAACTCGAGCTAACCCGGGTTATATATTTGGTTTTGATGGTGAGTCTTCCAACAAGGATTTTATGCATTTAGAATGACTCGAAATTCTAAACTCAAAATCTGTTTAAACAGAATTAAGTTATTTATCACTTGAAACAACTCGTTGGTAAATGCATGACCTTATATTTTAATGAATACATCTCCAAACTTTAGAAGGGTCTAAGTTCAATGTAAAAAACAACTACAAAACTTCTTATACTATAAAAATGTCGTAAGAGACGGTGTAATGTTTGAACACATCCTCACATCACTCTTGACTAAAATTCTTGTTTTTAAGTGACTGATATTTGACTATAAATCTATAAAAACTAATATAATCCAGATACATCCACTACTATATGCATATCTATAAAAATAAAATAATGGGAAGTATGAAAAAAATAAACAAAAAATATTTTTTTATTTTTTATATTTGATATAATTTTTATGTGTTAATAATGTATTGGTTAAAGTTCTTATATTAATAACTTTAATTATTTTTCTTATAAATATCTTATTTTATATTGATATCGTTTTAATTATTATTTTTCTCTCAAATTCCTAACAGTAAAAATAAATCTTACCCCTTTATTTTCCACCTTGATTTACCCTAAATGTCTCCTAAAGCCATGCACATACTCAAACTCCCGTTGGTCTTTTGTCGTAATATGCCACCGATCAAACTCCCGTTGGCCTTTTGTCATAATATGCCACTATTTGTTATGGAGGAGTGTTCAAAGGTTCGTCGAATTAAAAGCCTCCATTTTTGTTCTTCGTTAATTTCATCCGATCCCGACATCCACAAGCCACACCGTTGCCGCCATTCGAACAACCGTGCTATTCTAATCAAAACTCAATTGTTCAACGATGACGATGATGGGCGGAGATGACCAGCATTTGAGTTAGAAAATTTAAATTGAGAATTAGGGATTTGGATATTGAGATTTTAGATTTTGGGATTTTGGGTGACGGTAAGGACGACGATTGATCAATGGGTGGGTGGCGACGGGTGGGTGACTATTCGGTGATGACGATGATGGTCGGAGATGATCGGCGACGGTTGACAATAGGTTGAAATGAGAGACTTTAGCTTTTTAGTGTCTTTTCTATAATTTCATGAAAAAATTGGGTTTTTATAAATAAATTAAACTTTTTTATTTCTTTTCCCTTTTTTAATTAAAAATAATATGTTTATTATTAAAAAATTAAAAATAAAAGATAAACACCTAAAAATATATCTGATAAAATTTTACAAACTTATTTTTAATAAAAAAAATTTAGACACTAAAACGTATTTCGAGACAAATTTTAAACATTTATTTTTATATTAAACATTTAAAATATTCTAGAAAAGGTAAATATTCAAACTTCTATCAATGTATTCCATCCCCAAATTATCATGTAAAAATAAAAGTCATATAATTGTGATTTAAAACATAATGATTATAAAATTCTGAAAATAATTTAATAATTAAATATATATATATATATATTCAAACATTAACCTGGATTTGTGGCAATTCCTGAGGTAGGCAGCCTAATGTATAAGAAGTCAAAGATGCTGAGCATATTCCAATTGGGAATTGGTCCCATTAAATTTAATACGACTTATTATAGGTATAAGCACATTGGCTTTTCTTTTTCCTCTGGTTTCTTTTTTTTTTCTCGAGAATTTTCCTGTCCAGAAATTTGTATCAATCGATGAAATTTGAAATTTTGACTTTGGATAGAAAATATATATTTTGCTTTTTCTTTGGGATCACAAAAGATTCAAACTAGTTAAAATTTCTGGCTGCTCAAAGTTTAATTTTTTTCTTAAAGAAATCATAATTAAATTGTAAAATTGTTTTACCTTAAGTTATATATATATATATATATATATTAGTAGCTAAATTAAAACTTATCATTCTTATGAGACCGAAAGATTATTTTATCATTACTTTGCTTTAAAATCTAAGGGACTAAAAGATAGAAGTCGTCATTTACGAGGGTCAAGTCTCATGTCTATCTTTTATTTTTCCTATTTTTAAAATATATCTTTTAATCATTTGACATTGAATGATCATTTCTCTGGTATTCATTATATTCGAATTTTAGACTTTAAAAATAACAACAATTCTTTTTCGCCGGTATTGATTGGTTCGTGAATAAGTTATTTTTATTAAAAATAAAAATGTTATAATGTCATTATAATTTTGTCCCCCTCCGTGTTCCTAAGAGTTGTAATTTACTTTTCAGATAACATTGAACTTTAGACATTTATCGTTTATATCATTAAAATTTTAATTTTGTCGATTATAGCATTAAACTACGATTTTTGTTTCAATTATCCCATAGAATCACTAAATCGTTAACTACATGATGATGTGGATGACTGCTATTGACGTAGACACCTCACCAAAACGACGTCGTTTTGGCCCGACTGTTAACAATTTACCAGTCCAATTATATAATTGAAACGAAATCAAAGTTCAGTGCTATAACTGACAAAATTGAAAGTTCATTGGTATAAACGATACAATGTCTAAAGTTCGATGATATCTGGTGTAGTTTACCCATAAATATATTTGATACATTTGTTCTTAAAAGAGGTTTATTTTTTATAGAAACAACTAGTTTTATTAAAAGTAAAAAATATTTAAAATTCTAATAAAAAGTTACAATTATAATCGTAAATCAAACATGTAATTATGACATTTTCCTATAACAATTGATATAAGAAGCTAGTCATTTGAGATCATACTCGAACCATATAAGGAAAAGGTTAAAAACCTAACCAATAAACTCAAACATAGTATGATACAAACATATATGATTGCATCGACAAATGAACCACATAAAGAAATCAAACTACTAAAAGAACATCGAAAAATCGTAAATAAGGGATGAGTGATATGAGAAAATTATCCATGACGATGAGTATATGAATCCAATTTAAGGGTCCAAAGTAAGGAAAAACAACAAAAAAAAAACATCATCTCAATCAGTCGATACGAATGTCAAATTAATTCCTAAAAACAATAAATGAAAAGATCGATCAAACAACCAAAAACATACCAAAAGATAAAGGAAAATGTTCCATAAAAACATAAAAAATATGTGTCATAAAGGTAAGATTATTAAAAATAAAAATAAAAAACAAAGGAGAAGCAAAGATGTGATATAGAAAATAAAAGGTAAATAAGAAATATATCATCATAAACTACACCAAACACCCAAATTAGGCGTTGTATCATTTAAATCATTTAATACCATGGTATAAATGATACAACACCTAAAGTTCGATGGTATCTAATATAGCTTACCCTTATATTAAAATTAACAAAATTAAGGTTCAATGCTATAATTGCAAAATTAAAAGTTTAGTAGTATAAACGATACAACACTTAAGTTCGATGGTATCTAATATAGCTTACCCTTATAATAAAATTAAATTCGAATTCACACATAATATCTATATATATAATAAGTTTTGAATTAGGAATAATTATGAGTGGAATCGAATTTTTGATCAACTCAAATCTAAATCGAATATTGTATCCATCTATCCGACGTTGAACTCCACTTAGATTTAAAAAAATTAATTCGGTCTAAAATTCAATCTAAATTTTATAATTAAAACATGCACATAATACAACACAATATAAAAATATTCTTATTTCAAAAAAAATTGATTGTGTAGAGGATGCCACTACAAACTCTCATACCTAACCTTAAAGAACTTTTAAACGTGAATGTGTAGGGGATTTCACCACCACAATCTCTCATCATTCTGACCCCAAAACATGAAATCTTTGCTGTATTTGTTTTGTTCCAACTCCCCTTCAAAAGTACTATATAAATAATAATGGAGTGATCTTTAGGTTTAGCTAGAGGAGGGTCAGGCAGGCATGGACCAAGTCGTTCCCGTAAAAATTTTAAATTATTATATATTTAAGATAATTTTTTTGTATATTTTATTGATAATTTGATTTTATTATCTTAAAATTTTATAAATTCATTCTCTTCTAAAAATTTTAAAATTTATTTATAACATAAAATCTCACATATATCCCGACATGATTATCTATCATTTGAATTTATCAATGTAATGAATATGATGATATCAAGTTAGGTTCCCTGTCCTGTCCGAAACCATGATGTCTCACATGGGGGGCAGATCCATTGTTGAATTTGTAACATTTTTTATTTTATTTAAAAATGAAACATTACCAAATTGTAGATTTAAAAATAAAAACATTATTTTAATCAAGTCCACAATAAATTATTATTTCTTCAAATTATAAAGATTTTTTTTATTTCATATCTGATAAAATTGACTTGATTCAATAAAATAAAAATCACTGTTTCATTGGATAGGACTTGCTACAAAAGAAAAACAAATGTCAAATCATATAGTCAATACATAAGTTATAGATTTATTTCATGTATTCTAATTTAGTCAATTTTAGTTCTTAGAGTTTAAAAAATTGAACTTTCAATATTAACTCAAAAAATACATAAATAATATATCTAAATTAGATTATTTAAAATGATCAAATTGAAGAACATGAATTAAATCTATAATTAATGTGTAATATAGGACTAATGATAGAATAAAATTTAATAAATTCAACATATGCTCTTTAAAATATAACCGAAATTTCAAAAGTTAAAAAATACATGAAATCAAATCCGTAATTTATACATGGTAAAAGTATTAATCATAAGTGTAACAAAAAACAAAAGGAATAAAGACAAATTTTAAAATCTAAAAATACATGTTTTAAAAATAAATAAATTAAAATATATGAAATAAATCTACAATTTATGTATAATATAAATATTAAACACAAAATTTAACCAAACAGAAAATAAGAAACTACCATTCAACAAATCATTTCAAGAAAGAAAAAAAAAAGTTGGAAAAGTTACACTCCAAGGTGTACACAAATTAGTCATCCCCATACTTTGGCGTACAAGTCTTATTATTCTAATTTCTATCTAATTTTGGTATTCTACAAATCAATATAAGCAGGGTCTAATATCTTTTGTAAAAGAATGAAAGGTATATATCCATATAGGATGAGAAATTAATCTGAATTTGATGGGTTTTCAATTAATTTAATTCTAAAAATTTAGGTGTTTTCTAAAAAAAATTGGGTTTGGATCAAGTAAAGTTCAAGTTTAGGGTAAAATATACTCAACCTAAAAATA
Organism: Hibiscus syriacus; assembly: GCF_006381635.1. NCBI lineage: Eukaryota > Viridiplantae > Streptophyta > Magnoliopsida > Malvales > Malvaceae > Hibiscus > Hibiscus syriacus. The sequence continues at coordinate 1,193,982 of NW_024061816.1, read as the reverse complement.
ATAGTATAATTAATCTTTGTATATTTGAGGATAATATATCTCTCTCACAATATATATATTAGGTCTCTATCTTACCTAATAAAAATGAGAATTATATATATTTATATTGGGCCGATTTGAATGTATCTTAAAAATTGAGTCAAATTTCGAGTCGAGTAAAACTTCTCTAAATTCATATTGAATCAGGTAACTGATTGAGAGGTGTGTAACACCCTAATCAAATCTGACCCAAAACCCAGAGGATTAGAATATTGCACGGAACCACCTATATGGCTAACCCATTTTTTTTAAATAAATAAGACGCATTCATAAATTTAAGTCAATATGAAATACCGAATATAATATAAGTATACAATATATGGGGGAGCTCCCAACAATAGTCTCTAAAAATAAACAAGTTTTTTTAATAGAGTTCATGACTCGATAATATAATAGGGTCTATGATAGTACATGCCCCCTATAATACTCTATATGTACTCTGATAGTGATCAAGCCTAGAAATTCTACAGTCTGGCGATGAGCTCCTCAAACTGTCACCTAAAAACCTGTGCACGGAAACCCATTTTATATACTGAGTTCACAATCTCAGTTCCACACAAATAACTCAACTATACTACATGCATCCAACATATAATTATAATACATGCATAGCCATGAAATCATTAATACATTTTTCATGCAACAAAAGTAAGCATCATGGTGTAGCTCTGAGTCATTACATCATCACGAAACTCAAACCCATGTTTACTTACTAAGGGTATATTGGGTAAGATCCGGGTCATATAACATCAACATCTTACAATACCCTAGGCTAAGTTTAGGTCACATAGCGTCGGTACCTCACCAAGATAGTCTACTCCCCTTGAGGACGTGTATGGGTCATATAACATCAGAAGAATATCCAACTAGCGGTTTAAACGCCATAGCACTAGGTTGGATATATCCGGATAATCCTTACTCTACTATTGAATTGTCATACAAGTAACTCAAGTGTTCTCATTGTTTCCCAAGCATCGCACAATGGAATAAGTCTTATGGAATCTTAACTCATTAAGATCTTATGTTATCACACAATTATTAGGGTTTTCACTTGTAAGCTTATTAAAAACTTTCCTTTCTAGTAATTCCCCATTTTTGTCCATATAATGTAAATTAGGCTTATAGCCTGAGTATTCACGATGATACCAATACTCCTTCCTAGGTATAGGTACTTCCCCTCCTAGGGTATTGATACTGCCCTGAGTATCGGTATCAAAATTACATTCAATGTTTTGGAAAAAGCCTCAATATCAATACTCCTCCTAAGAGTATCAATAGTATACCCGCAGTATTGATACACCAATGAGTATTGATACCAAAATTGCATTCGATGTTTAGGAAAATTATCCCAATATCAATATCCTTACTGGGAGTATCAATACACTACCCTCTGTATTGATACTCCTATGAGTATCGATACCAAAATTGGATATTGGAATCTAATCAAGTTCTCTAGTATCAATACTAGTCTTCTAAGTATCGGTACTCCCCGAACAATATTGATACCCCCTTTGAATGAGTATTGATACCCCCTCACACTAGCCATTTGAAAAGCTCTTCCTAGACGAACAGTATCGATATTGTTCATAGGGTACTGATACTCCTGATAACTTCCTAAAAAGGCTAATTTTAAGGTATTTTTCACTTAAGTTATTGTTTGTTTAAAAGCTCATTTTAGTCATTTTAAGATCGTGTAGTTGTATATAGTTGCATTAGTGGTGGTATTGCTATTTTATCTTGTAAAAGTGTTGTGTGAGGGAAAGGTGTGGTTGTTTATGTTGTGCAGGAAATAAAAACCAAAAGGTTGCACTGGGAAGGAATACCATGACATCACACGTTGTTGAAGCAGATTGAAATGCCTTGGCATTTCTGGCGCATAAAAGGACAAAAAGACATTTTTGTAAAAGGACAACTGGCAAGGCACGTGTCTGATGGTTATAATTGCCTGCTAGGGAACCACTGCCACCTGGGAGAATAAGATTCATGCCTAAGGAGTGATTCTAGGGGTATGATGGGTAATTGGAAAGTTAAATCCCATTATTACCATTGGATATTATACTATTATATACACCGCATATGAGAGAGAAAAGAGGAGGGGAATGAACCACCTCCAGCTAGATTTTCTTACATTCTTCTCCGTATCCTTCTTTTCATTCTCTAGTGATGTTCCTCCATTTACGAGCTCTAAGGAGTGGCGAGCTAGGCGTCCGAGAGGAGTTAGCGAGCTAGGCGTCCGAGAGGAGCTAGCGAGCTAAGGCAAGTCGTGGTGGTTGAGGAGAGCTTTGGCCGCGCACGTCGAAGGCTTCTTCCCCCTTCCCCTTTGCTGTTATTTTCCATTTGATATTGGGTTATTGGAATGGATAAATTTCATGTTCTGTTTCATGGATGGTTCAAACCCCACCATTATCTAACCTTATTTGGTGGGGTTGATTTTATGGATGTTTGATATTATTTTAATGGTAGATTTATATTTATCTTTTACATTTACTTGTTTTGCTTATGGATGCTTCATCGTCTAAGTTTGTAGGAGGCATGAGAGTGTCCATTACTTAGATGAAGGCTGGGTGTTCGAGAGAAACTTAGCTATTAATACTTGTAGTATTCGAGAGAAACACAAGTAAGATCCGCATAGGCAATGGGATGTAGTATTTTCTAAGCTTTGAATCGACATAGTAATACTGTATCGTAATCCCTTAGTGCTTGAGAGAGATTAAGATAGGATTTCAACGACTAAGATGGGTAGTTTTTATCAATAGTGTAGGCTGCCATAGTTGAGACTGAGGAGATGTCGTGGCATTCTATTCTATTAAGTTCCTTTGACTAGAGATAGCGGGAGCATTTTCAGCAAACCCTGTCGAGCAAGTGAAGTTTAGATAAATTAAATCTGCTTGAGAGATAAGTTTTAGCGTCCTTAAATCAATCCCTATCATTCATTCCCATGAAAGTTTGTTGTGTGAGGATTATCAAACTATCATTTATTTGTTGTTTTTACTATTTTTCATTGCCTTGACATTTTTATCATTTTCAACATTATGATATGCTCTTGCCACTACATTTCCGTTTGCTACCCCATCAGACTATCAATCCATACCCACCAACATACACTTTCCATTGCCGTGACATTCTCTATTAATATATATCATCACTAACTATACTTTGATAGAGTAGAGTGAAAATGTAGAAATGCTGAGTATCGAATGCAAAACTATGGATTAATGAGAGTCCAATGATAGCTTATCAATGGTCAAAGAAAATGGCTGTGTTTTTTTTCAATGCTAATTATGTAACAAGTTCTAGAAGACTCAATATAAATATCAAGCATTATTTTATCATTTCATGAATTTAACTCCAAAATTTGTTTAATCAATGTGTACAGAGATTGTTCCCGCCTACCTCAACCACTTGTGTCTTCACTCTTTTTCTTTTAATTTACAATATTTTATAATCTTTTATATGCTCTCATTTTTCACAAAATGTAGAGTTTTAATGGGTTTTTTATACTTGTTATATACCGTGTATTTATTATTTTATATCATATAGTAAATAAATTTGATTAATAATAATTAGTTAAGCCAGGGAGATAAGATGTTAATTTTTAAGTAGAATTAAATATTTAATTTTTAGTATTATAAACGAAATATATTAGATTGAAAAAATCATTTTTATATAAATATATATAATATCTAATTTAAATTAATTTATCAATAATTAAAGAAAAATGAATTAAAAATAATTGCATTCCTTAATTTAAGTAAGAAGCAATTAAATCCAAGAATTGTATTGAAGAGAAAGGGAGTGATGAATATGGAGAAAGAGCATGGTTGAGTGAGTCCATGCCAACCACAAGGAACTCAAAAGAGTATAAAATTATCCATGAGAAATAAGAAAGGGAGAAAGTTAAAAGTGTGGCATCACATGGGTGGGACCTAATTGTTGCAGTTGGCACATGGCATTCATGTATTTGGCTACTATTCTCTTTCCTCGACAAAAGTACATGCTTGGTTACAAAGAAAATTCATTCCCAAAAGTAATGGAAATGAACTATTCATGTCCCCCCTCTCTTCCTTTTATTTATTTTATAATCACTTTATTCGGTAGCTGCCCTATAATTATTGCAGAATTTTGAGATGTCCGTAGTATACTCTCACATACTTGGTGCTTGACATTTCGACGCATTGAAGTTGAAACGAACAATCTTGAAGTAAGGAAGATTTTGTCTCGGTCATCTAGTGTGCTTGTTGCTAGTGTTTTGGTTGAATCGATGCGTGTTTTGATTTCACATTAGCAATTGATTCGCTTTCGTCATGTCTAACATGAGTTCTTTCGAAGGCACTACTTGTTGGAAAGATTCTCCATGTCGATCATCCACGTGAGATTGATGCGTGTGCTTGCTGCTAGTGCTTTAGTTGAACCGATACATGCTTTGCTTTGATTTTACAGGAGCACTTGATTCACTTTTGTCATGTCCGACATGAGTTGTACTTGATTGTGGACAAGTTGACTAAGCTTTCCAAGAGACTACCTGTTGGAGAGATTCTCCATGCCGATCCTCTACTTGAAGTCGTTGCATTGGTTGCTAATAACAGCTTAGATTTTTAGGCCTTTTGATTAATTTATTATCCAAAAAAATACATATTTCTTTAACTTTTTTATATTCATTTTATTATTTATATTTAAAACTCGTATTTTTTTAAAATTATTGACTAAATAAGAATGAGACGATTAAAAATTAATCTCAATATTTATTAGAATACAAAAGTCTTATTTAAGTGAACCAACATATAAATTACACACAAAACATAGTATAAGATAATCAAATGAAATTACCTAACAATCTATCTCATCAACAGAAACTGTGATAACTTATCAAATATGTCACATGCTATGCATGTGAAACCTTATATTATATCAACTACATGCTGATATGTTACTTTACTGATTACAGGTATATTACATTATGTCTAAATGGGAATCCTTTTACCAATTTTTTTTTATATTAATTTTTCAAAGGACACATGAACAGAAAATTGAATGACAACATCGTCGTGTAGGAAGAATTCTTTTTTTTTTTCCTTTCAATTTCCTTAATTAAAAAATTGTGTAGTGATCTCTGTTTTGAAAATCGGATCGGATCGGTCGGTTCAATCGGGAACCGTTGCTTAGTCCGGTTCAATCTAAACCGGTTGAACCGTTATTAGTGAACCGACCAGAACCGTTGAACCGTTCGAACCGGACCGGCTGAAAACCGGAAAAAACCGGGATTTTTGTTTTTTTTTAAAAAATTAAACCAAACAACGTCGTTTGTTAAACGAGCCAAGTCGAACTCGAGTATTGCTGAGCTCGACTCGAACTTGAAAACTTTAAAAGTAAGCTCAACTCAACTCAAACTCACAAGCTAAAAATTATCAAATTCAACTCAAACTCGAAATATAATATTGAAACTTGAACTCAAAAAGGCTTGAACTCAAAAAAAAATTAGAAGCTCGATTGAAGCCTAAAATTCGAACTTGATTGAAGTGAAAGAATAGTTATATAATTATAGTTATATAATTATGTTATGATTTTTTAACCCCAAATTTATTTTTTAATTATAGTTATATAATTATATTTATTATTTAATATATTTTACCTTAAATATTATGTTGTAGTTAATTTGAATATTTTTGTTTCACTTGATTTTATGGTTTTTAACTTATATATATTATGACTTGCTTTGAATATGACTTGTGATATAAAAAAAATATTTTTTATTAAATATTTTTGATATTTTTATTTAATTTTTTAAATAATTATGACGTCGTCCGGTTCTTCCGACCGTTTAGACCGATTCGATCGGTTAAACTAATAAACCGATAATATGACCGGTTCGTTAACCGATCCGGTTCTGAAAACCATGGTAGTGATACTACAACTTGCTTTCGGACTAACCTGCTTGCATCTTTTATTTTTAATTATTTTTCCCACTTTCACATGCCAGATGTTAAAGATTCCTGGCTTTTGTTTTTTTTAACTTTTGTTATAAATTAAATATTTCAGTTCTGGTACTATCTGCATTGGGATTCTAATTTAGTTTTCAAATATCTGCATTATTAAAAACCGATAAAATAGTTGAAAATAGTTGAAAATATTAGCCAGAGAGAGAAATTATGTATTTAATCAACCAGTTATTGTATTTTTATTTTAGTCATCTAACACTTAATTATATATTTTTATTTTGATTTGTTCACTCGCCGTTTAAAAATAAATAGAACTTATGTTGATGTGTAAATGTTTTTATTTCTTTTCAGTTATGATATAATATTATGTTATAGTAATACGTCAATATTCTCGTTAATTTAGAATAAATAACATTATTGATAATGTGTCGCCTTTTTTTATTTCTTTTCAATTATAATGTAACTTTATCTTATAGTGATACATTAATATTATCGTTGATTTTTCAACAGTATGTGACCAAACAAAACCAAAATATGATGCTAAGTACGATTTTGAAAAAAAATTAAGTGACTAAAATAAAATCATGAAAATAAATGGGTGATTAAATACATAGTTTACTCAATTATTTAATATGATAGATATTTATGTTCTATTAGAGTACATTTATTTATCATACATTTATTTATCATATTAAATTCATAAATAAATTAGATGGATTCTAGAAGGATATAAGCAAAGTTATAGCAAAAAATTGATAATAACGCCATGATAAGTATTCAACTATTTCATCTCATTAATTACAGCTACCTGCTATCTTAATTACACTTTAATGTTTGAGACTTTCAATTATCATTCGGATGTCTCTTACGGAAGTTGCTCTCAACCTGGTGTTGGGGGTAGCCTACTATCTTACCTCCCCTACCCTATATATATGGGAAAAAGGGACAGCCATTTATATATATGATAATATCTCCATCCCTGGATAAAGTTGTGAATTTCCTATTTAATAGTTACAAGGACTGAAAATTAATAAAATTATATTTTAAGGTTAAAAATGAAGTTATAATTCTATATGTATAAATGTTTTTAAAATCACAAAGTTCTTGGGGAAAAAACATTGTAGTTTTGTTTATAATGTAGAAAAGTATTATATTTTCAAGGTAAATATCAAGATTTAAATTTATATAAGGTGTGGATTAACATTCTTGAAGACTCTTTATTATTGTTCGAATTTAGATCACCGAAGAATAAATCATCCTGAAATCACCGGGACCACTAAATAGATTCAATTCAATACAAAAGGAAGGGAATAAATCAAGCATATTCTAACAAGCAAAACATACTCTTTGGTTCTTTAGACTTGAGTAGCAAGCTTCATCTACAAATGACATTGGAAAAGATTTACAATTGAAATCTTTCATTTAATTTCACACACATGAATTTTCAAATTTCAATATGGAAGGAATGTAATGCCCCAAATTTTGGTTAGTGACCAAAACATAAATTTTTAAAGTTTGGTGATGAAAGTGTAAAGTTAGAAAAGTTTAGGGATCAAAAAGGTAATTTTAAAAAACTTAGGTAATCTATCCCCATAAATAAATAGTTCACCCTTAAGTGTTGGGTTTTGTGGGAAACAAATTTTGGATCCGGAATTTATGTTAAAAGCTATAAAGTGGTAAAGTCCGGTAAAAATTTGGTAAATCGGATCGAATAAAAATTTCAGGAAAATATGAAGGTTATTAAATTAATATTAAAATTTTTATTTCCACATGTTAAAATGATGGAAAATAATATGGATCATTGGATTTAAGAAATTATTGCCATGTTTATTTTGGATCGTTGGATGAAAAATGACAAGATTGAAATTTTGGAAAGATTGCAAGGGTAAAGTTCGAAAGGGTGAATGAACGGGGTTCGTATTTAACTTTACAAATATGACAAGGGTTATGTGGCTTGGTATTAAGGTAAATATCAAGTTTCATTAAGGGCAAATTGGACATTTCTCATTAAATGAATATTATATTCATTTAAGCTTAAATATAAGGTAAATTAACATGAAATTAAGGAGAAATTTCATGAAACCAATATATTTTTCAGCTCCATTTCGTGCTCTCCCATACCTAGGTAAGAGAAATTTTATTTTTGAATTTTGAGCAATTTCATTTGGATTTTGGATCGAGTTGTGAACTAGAAAATTGTTCTATTCGAAAAATGTTATCATTTGGTACCACTATTGCATGCTAATTTGGTTTATGTTCAAAGATCCCAAATTCTAGGGTTTATGTTCATATTAGAGTTTCATGATTTTATGAAATATTTAGATGTTATTGAGGTTGTAGAATCATTTACAAGCTTGGTTGTCGATTAAAAATCACCTATACATGTCTATACATGCTTATGTTGATTTCGGCCTAACCCTAGATTTGGGGAAATATTGTCATTTGATGAAATAAAGTTAGGGGTTTGATTGTAAAGATTTCATAATGTTGAATAGAGGTTGGTTTCATGCTTGAATCAAGTGAAAACATTGAATCCCTAACACATATATGGTTCGGCCTTGAGGAAATAAGTTGGGAAAATTGTAGAAAAATTCACATGTCTTAGAAATGTTATTTGGAAGGTTCTACAAGCCTTAGAAATTTTTTTGGGTCATTTTAAATTTTTCAAAAGTTGAGGGACTTATTCGTTAATTTTGAAAAGTTATGAGATGAATGTGTAATTACTCAATAATTGATGTACATTGCTGGAAATTACTGTTTGAGGGCTGAAATTGAAGTTAGAATGTTAAATTTAGCCATTTTGGAAATTTGGCAAAGTTTAAGTACTAAATAGTAAATATTGACAAAGTTAATGGCTTAAGTGGTAATTATGGTATTGTTGAGATATTTTGCTGGAAATTTATTAGGCTTAGTTGGACCTTGAATTGTATGAAATAATGGCAAGGGCCCATTATGAGAAAAGGAAAATTTAAGATGAAATTTAGAAGAAATCGAAAAATAATAATACCTTTGGGTATTATTATCATGTATAAAATGTTAGTAAGAGTATTAACATGCCTTTTATATTTGTATGTGCTTGTATGGATGTTTGGGTAGATCGTGATCAAAACCATGATACAAGCAAAGTGAAAGGCAAGGATAAAGTCCAAGAATAATCGAATATTGACAATAAGGCATAATAGTGAGACATATAATGTGAGTGCATTTATTATGTACTTATATGATATGAGTATGACTTGCAATGAGTCATTCTCGAGTATTTTTATGTAAATATGTTTTAACGCATTTTGAAATATTTTCATAAAGTTTATGAAAATGATTTTACGAATGATTTTAGAGTTTGAACTGCCCTAAAACGAATGGATGTGTTTCACACAAATTATTATTTATTGATGGTTTGGAATAAATGTTTAACCTGCGATTTGTATTTTAAAGTCTATTGTAAGTACATAGAGAGTCATAGGTGCAATAGTAATACCATAAATAAGGTGGTATTGAAGTAGTATTGTGTATTGTAGCATTATGTATGTAATTGTCATACTTGGTGTGTGCTGGATATCTATCGATTTTATTTAATGTATTATTGTATTTTCGTACTAGTACTTTGTGTACTTGGAGTATACTATGGCACTTTGTGTGCAAGGATGATAGTCGTACGGGATTATTACTCCATAGTTATTATATTGTTGTTGTGTACCACAATACCTATATATTATTGTAGCACTTACGTGCTTATTGTGTACCTTGCATTCTTATTTGTCATACATTGGGGTGTGAATGAATATTTTAAAATATATTGATTAATAAGTATGCTAGGCATATGAAATACTGTTTCACATGTTATTTGATGGAAAATTAGCCTATCAAGTCAATTTTATGTGTTAATATATTTTATATGATTAAACTCGTATTTTGATCTTTTATAAAATACTTATGTTTTAATGTCTCATTTATTATATTATGTCTCACTAAGTGAATAATTAGCGTGTGATGATTTTCAAGCATAGGTAATAACGTACGATCGGAGTGTAGCTGATATCATCTGTCAATAATTGCCTTATCAGTAATAATATGACATCTCTAGATGTTTATTTTGATATTACTAATCGACATGTACTTAGATATTATATAATGTTCTAATAGGACATTTGATATTTAGTTTATAGTACTATATTATAGTCGAACTTAAGCTACTATGTGATGGGTTTCAAAATGCTATTTATATATTAATAGTTAATAAACGGATATTTTAAATATTATAATATTAAATCGTTTTATAAAAAAATATTTTACTAATTTTTAAGTACAATAATATTTTAAAAATCATGTGATGTCTATGACTCGTACAAGAACGTATACCTGGAATGGGTGTTACAAGGAATAAGTCAGCTGGCACTTCACAATTACAACAAATCTGCAGATTCCAATAGCCAATATGTTGTTCAAGTATTTTGCAGATGCATCCATCAAAACAAACAAGATGAACAGTTTCAAGATTCCCAGAAAAAGGGTCCCATTAAAATCAGATACCAAAAACATACAATTTATTTAGGTACTTGATTCTTCTCATAAGAAGAAGAAGAAGAGGATTTACAAGAGATTCTCATATGTATCACTTCCTTCATACTTTCATAAACAAAAACACAAGTGTCCTATTATATTTTTTTATCTATGTACGCTCTATATTGCTTAACCAAACAACAAAACTGGAAGAAAGAGATCAAAATTAGATATTAGTGGAAGACTGGTAGGTTCATGGTGGTTGATGGTCCCCTATATGTGAAGAAAACTCCATTGCAAAACTGGACTGTGACTTTTGCTTGGTAAAGAAGAAAAGCTTGGGGGACCCTTTTGATAGGCTTATATTTACATTGATAAGCTCTTTTTTATTTATGGTATCTTTTGATTTGATGATAATTCCCAGCTCTTTTCAGTCCATTGAAATAGTTTCACCTCCATTCAAGATCCATGGGTGCCCTGCATTTCACAAAAAGAAAGATTCCTTTTAGCAATTTGATTCACTTTTTAGACGAAAAATTTTGGGTTTTTAGATGAAAAAAAGATAGTAAATTCAAAAACTTACTCAGGACTTGTTCTGCAGATAATCTCCTGGAAACATCTCTGCAAATCATCTTCCTCAACAAATCCTTTGCTTCGGAAGAGATGGACCTGAAAATCCTGGAAGGAAGCCTCAAATTCCCTCTCAAAATAGCCTCGAAAATCTCCTCGGCCGTTTCTCCGTAAAACGGAGGAACTCCGGCCAACATGACATACAAAACGACGCCGGCGCTCCAAACATCGACCTTCTCGTTATAACTCCTACCCATGACAACCTCCGGCGCGACGTAATACGGCGTACCCACCAACCCATCGGCGGTGCAGAGTTCGCCCAACCAAGTGGCGGAACCGAAATCACCGATCTTCAAATTGCCCCTGAAGTCGAAAAAGATATTATCGGGTTTGATATCCCTGTGAACGACGCCGTACCGGTGACAATGAGCCAGACCCGACACGAGCTGTTTGGCGTAAGAAGCAACCTTGGGCTCCGACAGGTCGTGCTGGATGATCTGGTCGTAGAGGGTGACCGGCTGACAGAGGTCGAGGATGAGGTGGAGGGCGTTTTCCGATTCAAACATATCATGGATTTGGACGATGTTGGGATGGGGAGACAAAAGGGTCATGATCTTGGGCTCGTTTTCCAGGCATTGACGGTCGGTGGGGTCGGAGAGGAGGCGTTTGTCGATGGTTTTGATGGCGAAGAAGGACTGGGTGATGGGACAGAAGGCTTTAGAGATGACGCCGAAACGGCCTCGGCCGATCTCTTCGCAGGGCTGGTACTTGTTCTTCAGTGATTCGCTCAGCATTTTTGTAGCTGTTGGGTTTTCTCTCTGTTTTGGTGGAAATTTTAAAATTTATGGGTTTTTTTTTGGTTTAGGGCTTGCGAGGGGTAATGGAGGGGGATTTATGGAGAGAAGAAGAAGGGATTTTTGAGAGGAATATTCGGTAGTAAAGCTGGAGGATTCAGATGAAAGGCAATTAACACGTTTGTTTGTTTCAGGAGCTGGAAAATAATAACTTGTCAACAACGTATTTAGTCTCTATAATTTAATTTTGATTACTCAACTATTTTTAAGTAAATTATTATATTTTTATTTATTTTATTCAAAATAAAATTAAACATTAAATATGATTTAAAAAGATAATTGGTGACTAAAATAGAACAAAAATAATAATAGAGGAACTAAATATGTAGTTTACTTTTTTCTTTAAATCATAATATATAATATTATATTTTGATTCGTTTTAATTAGGAGTTTTAAATTTAAAATTTAATTTCTTTATGTTTTAAACTTAAAATTAAACTATTAACGAAATTAAAATATTGCTCTTAAATTCATGTCTATTACATCATTGTTTTTCTAGTTACATGACATACGGATTAGTATTTTTACCTCAATATGTCATATGAATTAATTTAATAAAAGGGTAAACTACACTTTTAGTATCTCAACTATCACTTTTATTCTATTTTGGCCACTTTACTATTTTTTTGTTTTAAAATCATACATGGCATTACGTTTTTGTTTTATTGTGGTCAGCTACCGTTAAAAAATTAACAGTGATGTTGACATGTCATTGTAAGGTAATGTAATGTCATCATTGAAAAAATTTTAAAAAAATATCACATCAATAAGTTTGTTGATTTTTTAATGACGGATGACCAAAATATAACATTAGGTATGATTTTGAAAAAAATAGTCGGGTGACCAAAATGAAACAAAAGTGATAATTAAAGTACTAAGCATGCAGTTTACCCTTAATAACATTGTCCTTGTAATGTAAAAAATATAGTGAGTGATTTGACTTTGACTTTTGAGAATTGTTATTTTACTTGTATAAATTGAGAAAAATAAAATAATGTTAATAGAATTTAGAAATAAAGGTATCATGTCATTTAAAGAGTTTTTTAGTTTCAACACTTTGTGCTTGAATAGAATTTTGACCAAATTAATATATTAGTTACGAAATCCTTTGTAGAAATTTATTTTTCAAGCAAAGCAATTTTTCTTTTAAAAAAAATAGTACAAGTATACTTGTATATTTTCACTCGAGTCACATGTAACGCGATCTAGATAAAAATAAGGGTAAATTAAATAGAATATCATTTAATTTTAGATTTTGTGTCATTTTTACCACTAAATTTTAAATTGCTTTATTTTTGGTATTGAACTTTAATTTCGGTTTTTATTAAAACATTGACTTGTTAAATCATTAACTATGTAATGTAGTAGGTATTTCTTTCTCATTAATTTTATTATATGTATTAATTTTATCATTAAATTTAAGATAAACTACACGTTTAATAACTGAACTTTATTACATAGCGAAAAGCTAGGATCTTTTATATAAAAGCAAAGGTTTAAATTCGAATCTTTGTGATTACTGTATGTAAAAAGAACATGACACTATTGTATTGAATTTTACATAAAGTTATATTTGAATAACATTGAATATAAGTATTTTTCTTTTATTTATTGAAATATTTTATTTTATTTTTTATTTTTAAAAATATCCTCCTTTTAGTTTGGAAGGACAATGAAAAATGAAATGGAATCTTTCAAAAGGAAAAGCAAGGATTAGTGAAGGGTTGGTTATTTTTCAAATCAATTTAGAGATATGAGCAATTTATAATTTTGACTGTCAGAGGTCTTCTACGAAAGTTGCTCTCAACCTGACGTTGGGGGTAACCTACTACCTTACCTCTCCCTTACCCTATTACGTATGGGAATAGGGTCAGCTAATTTTATCTACCAAAAAATTATGTCACTCTGTTAAAAGAAATCCTACACATATACAATAGAAAAGCGATAATAATATATTTAAAATATATTTTGACAAAATACTTAATATCATACATATTGTTTCAAAAAAATATCATACACTATATATTTTAAAATTCCAATATAACAATTGTACTTTTAAAATATATCATTTAATATTTATAAAAATAATATATTATTTTAAATATTTTTAAATGATCTAGACGTGATATATATTACTTAATGATTTTTTAACAATAGACACCAAAAATCAAACTAAAATATAATTTAGACACCTAAACTGTATTAATCAAAACAAAAACAAAAATTTGTAAGCAAAAACAAAAAGGTAAAATCCGACTTGGCTTACTCTTTGTCTTTTCCAACTGATACGCTGTTAGCATTACATATGTTATAGTGATAACTCCAATAATGATAATCAACCCATCACCAGCACAACTGAAAACAAACCAATAATTCATGAGAATGATGTTTTCTAAATAAAAATACATAAATTTAAATATTAAGAATAAAAAGTAATTTTAACTTTTAGAAAGTTTTATTTTATTTAAAAATTAATTTAAAACATAAATATAATACATCTCTACTCCTGAATTATAATTCTTTAAAATAACTTAAACATTATATCATTTTGTTATTTGAAATTATAATAACGTGACACGTACTTTGGTTAAGTGAGTTTTCTCCTTACAAGTCTTAGAAGGAATTTTTAATAAGATTCGTTTTCTTTTAAAACAATGTTATATCGTAAAAATTAATCTAATTTAGTTATAAGTCCGATTAGCATCTACATGAATATGTATTCATAAACAAATAAAAAAATGATTAATGGAGTGTGATGATAATGAAATTGGAATAAATAAATAAGAATACCACTAAACCGGTGCCAGACATCACAATTTTCTGTGTACTAATTTAACGTCTTTCGCTTTGCAAAAGCCCCCACCACCGTCCGCCACCTTGTTTATCTTTTGATGATGAAGTGCTGAAAAACAATTGGGCAGCATGCCATCGTTTTGTTTTTTCCCCCTATAAGGATCTTGTTTTTACTTTAATTAATTAATCGATTAGAATCTAATCATTTAAGCTTTGATCACATATCTTAAAGTATTTTTAAAGGCGAAGATACATATGCTAATAATACCACATTTAAATGAATTGAATATCAATAAAATAAGTAATTATTTAAAAAAAAATTCAAAATATACGCGTATCATTACTTGAAATCAGCGCATCCGTCATCGGTTGCCAAGTGGAACCAACGACCCAACACCAAATGTGTCATGCCACCGCCACTAATCACTTGTTATAGTTTTTCATCTGTCATTGCACATCTTTTAAACACGATAAATAATTCACTTGTCATTTTCGTTGGGTTGAATTTCTTTCTAAACTCAATTCAAATCGGAACTTCGATTTATTAAAATATGATAAAAGACTTGGAGGTTTAGTGTGTTGTTAAAAATAATACGAATGTGCTGATTATTTCTATGTTAATTTAAACCTACTATTTTTTCCCCAAACATTTTGGATTAGAATATTGTTGCATGTATTATTTGAAAAGAGAGAAAGAAAGAGGAAGGTGAAGGTGAAGGTGAAGGTGAAGGTGTCGATCTCTCTCTCTCAACCTTTGTTAATAGATTTTATAGTGATTCATAATGATAGTGTCATGTATAAGGTTATAATACTATTTATAGGTTAGTAAACCTAATTGGAGTGTCGACTGTCGAATAATTTAAACTTTCACATATCATATGAACTCATCAGAGATGTTATTAAAAGATTGTGGCTTCTCGAGAGATACACAACGTACGAGATTCTTTCTTTAAAAGTGTTATACTAAGAATTCTACTATAGGAAAATTCTCTGAAAATTCGGATATGTGAAATCACAAGATATGTATGATTTTCTTGGAAGCGTGATGACATTAACCATGATATGACCTAAAAGCTTGCATCATGCTTGCCGGTATAACTTGATATTGGATTAATCAATAAATTAGACTAATAATTAGGAATATAATCATTGACCTAATTTATGTACACACACACACTCTACTATTAAAATACGATTATTATATGTGAGAAAAGCATGCTCAAGGTACACCTATGCAGCACGCCAAACATACATATTATAATCCATAATCTGAGGTTTTAAGGTAATGCAATTTATTATTTGCTAAACCCAAATGCTGTACATTAAATTCTTTTATTATGTGCATAAAACAAATTCCAGTTTCGTTTGAATATGAGTGTCTAAAATTCAAGATTAGGACGTTTATTGATTAAATCATAATCATTGTCACTCATTCCAAGTATGCTAAACCAAGTGTTATTTTTGGTATTTCTATATTTTTGCTATAAGATATTGAGATTACTAAAGTCCATAAATAAGGGATAAGCTTATACAAAATAGTTAAGCCCAATCATTGAGATTCCTTCGATTGTTGTAGCTTGATGAGCGACTAACAAATCTCCATCTAACAGTAGGAATGATTGATAAGTAACAAATTGTGTATCTCTTATATTTAATTTCATAATTTTTTTTAAAAAAAAATTGGATTCAAAAACAAAATTTTGTATAAAGTAACAAAATTTTGACTCGACTTGACCTAAATAATTACCATTACGTATCTCTTATATTTATGGATAGTTGTTATAGTCTTTCTCTCTATTTAGAGATAATTATTATAATATTTCTCTTTATATATTTCGTTATCTTCCTATTCTATCGAATAAAAAAAATATTTTAATGGGTTGAGCTTTATCAAAAATTTAATACGGATCAAATATTAAAGTAGATTAAATCGAGTAAAAATATTTAATTTTAAATTAAAATCGAAGCGTTAAAAAAATCGACCCACCTCGGCTCGACCCAACAAATAGTATAGAATTAATTATTTGGAAAGGACCGGGTTAAGATTATGCTAAGCTAGAGTGACCCAAGACGATTTTACGATTTGTCCAAATTTCCAATTCAATAAGTTGACGGCCCATACCAAAGGGTCATACTTTAATTACACAAAATTCAAGGGATCAAATAATAATTATAACATTCATTTACCGTTGCTGGTTTTCACTTGCTTCCGATTCCGACTTGTACTTCATTTTCCACTCGTTTAGAGAGGAAAAAAAATAAAAACTAGGGTTTTTAGATTCAGAGATTGCAAATCCGAGAAGCTAGGGCTCATCGTTTGTTTCTTTCAGTTTAAATCCTTCAAGGAGAAATAAGAACAAGTGAGCGAAGATGAGGATTATGATAAAAGGAGGAGTATGGAAGAACACGGAGGACGAGATATTGAAAGCGACGGTTATGAAATATGGGAAGAATCAGTGGGCTCGAATTTCTTCTTTACTCGTTCGTAAATCTGCTAAGTAATGTAAGGCTCGTTGGTATGAATGGCTTGATCCTTCTATCAAAAAGGTACATTTCTTTCTCTCTCTCTCTCTCTTTGAATTATTTTTAGGTTATTAAGATGGATTTGTTTTAAAAATGAGTGTTGATAGATTTTTTAAATTGCTTATTGTCGGATAGCTTATTTTGATTTCTTCTTAATTAACCAAATCAGTAATGGGTATTGAAGCTTTTCAACATTTCGATTTCTAATGGATTCTTCCTTGAACATTTGGGGTTTAGGGTGGTTTTAGCTACATTAGAAGTGTTTTTGTATCTTTCGATTAGCTAAACTTAAAATAATGAAATGATATTGTAGCTTATTGTTTCTTGCTGTTTGGTTGCTCAAACCTCAAAGTTGGTTTAAGAAAAGCAACAATTTAACTGTAGAACACCAAAATAATGCTTGATTAAAATTATGTAAATATTTAAAATGTGGACTAACCCACATTTGGATGTAATTATTGGATATAGAAATAGCAATCACAAAATTTTACGTCTTACTATTTGTGTACTTGTGTGTCGAAATATGGCCTTTTCTTCTGGAGCATAAAATAAAGTTGATAAAGTGAGAAACAAGAGCATTTTAATTAGATGAATTAGAGTGTTTTGGTGCTTAAATTGTCAGTGTCATTCTTGCTGAGTTGGGTATTACTGTTTCTCTTTGTGTTGGATTTTTAAAGTGTGTTTTTAATTGATTCCTTTTGATGAATAAAAACTGTCTGTAATTTTTTTTTTCTATTCAGTTCTATTAATGAGAACTTTGAAGTGATAACTTGGGTTTTTGTGACATATGTAGACTGAGTGGACTAGAGAAGAGGATGAAAAACTGCTTCATCTGGCGAAGCTTATGCAAACACAATGGAGAACAATTGCTCCAATTGTTGGCCGGACTCCATCTCAATGTCTTGAGCGATATGAGAAACTCCTTGATGCAGCTTGTGCTAGAGATGAAAATTATGAGCCTGGTGATGATCCTAGGAAATTACGTCCGGGAGAGATTGACCCTAACCCTGAATCTAAACCTGCACGTCCGGATCCTGTTGATATGGATGAGGATGAGAAGGAAATGCTTTCCGAAGCTCGAGCTCGGTTAGCTAATACTAGGGGTAAGAAGGCAAAGAGGAAAGCTAGGGAGAAACAGCTTGAAGAGGCCAGGAGGCTCGCATCTTTGCAGAAACGGAGGGAACTTAAGGCTGTTGGAATTGATACAAGGCATCGGAAGAGGAAAAGAAAGGGAATTGATTATAATACAGAAATCCCCTTTGAGAAGAGGCCTCCTCCAGGATTTTATGATGTGGCTGATGAAGATAGACCTGTTGAACAGCCTAAGTTCCCAACAACAATCGAAGAACTTGAGGGAAAGAGAAGAGTAGATATAGAAGCACAGTTAAGGAAGCAAGATATTGCAAAAAATAAAATTGCACAGAGGCAGGATGCACCATCAGCAATATTGCAGGCCAACAAGCTAAATGATCCAGAAACAGTGAGGAAGAGATCCAAACTTATGCTACCAGAACCTCATATTTCCAATCATGAATTAGAAGAGATTGCAAAGATGGGATATGCCAGCGATCTCCTTGCTGGGAACGAGGAACTGGCGGAAGGGAGTAGTGCTACTCGTGCTCTTCTTGCAAATTATTCCCAGACTCCACGGCAAGGAATGACACCTTTACGGACCTCACAAAGAACACCTGCCGGAAAAGGTGATGCTATCATGATGGAAGCTGAAAATCTGGCTAGGTTGAGAGAGTCTCAGACACCCTTGCTTGGTGGAGAAAACCCTGAGCTGCACCCTTCAGATTTCTCGGGGGTCACTCCTAAATCACAGGTCCAAACACCTAATCCAATGTTGACTCCTGCAGCAACTCCTGGAGGTGCAGGTCTTACTCCTAGAATTGGAATGACACCTTCAAGGGATGGCTATTCTTTTGGTTTGACCCCCAAGGGAACTCCCATCAGGGATGAGCTCCATATAAATGAAGAGATGGATCTACATGACAGTGCCAAGCTTGAGCAACGAAGACAAGCTGATGCAAGAAGGAACTTGCGATCTGGGCTTGGTAGTCTTCCAAGGCCGAAGAATGAGTACTAAATAGTCATTCAACCACCACCAGAGGAAAGTGAAGAACCAGAGGAAAAGATTGAAGAAGACATGTCTGATAGGATAGCTAGAGAAAGGGCTGAGGAAGAAGCACGATACCAGGCACTGCTTAAGAAGAGATCAAAAGTGTTACAGAGGGAGCTTCCAAGACCTCCTAGTGCATCCCTGGAACTAATTAGAGATTCTTTGTTGAGGACTGATGGAGACAAAAGTTCCTTTGTTCCTCCTACTCTAATTGAGCAGGCTGATGAACTTATAAGAAAGGAGCTTCTGTCATTGCTGGAGCATGACAATGCTAAATATCCACTTGATGAAAAGGCCAATAAAGAGAAGAAAAAGGGTTCCAAGCGCTCTAGTAATGGATCTGTTCCTAGTATCGAAATTTTTGAAGAAGATGAAATGAAAGAGGTTGTTGCCATGCTTTTCACTGATTATGTTGCCTTTATTTCATTCTTTTATATTCAATTTATGTTTCCGAACCTTAGTAAATTTACAGGACATTCTCATCATACTCTACAATTTCTTGTTACTGTAAGAATTTGTCATTTTGTGCTTGCTATAGAATTGAGTTGAGCTTGTGGTAAACATTGCCTATCACAGGTTTTATTCATTAAGGAGTTCAAACCACCTAAAATCTCATAAGAGAAGTGGAAAAGTGATTTTCATTTGATTTTACCTTCTAAATATTGTGGTGCCTGTAATTATTGGTGTCTATATCTTATTCTACTGCATGTAAGGGCTTGTACTCTAAATTCTATCTGCTGAGTACCAACTACTGCTCACTTTTCAGATTCATTTCCCTGTCAGCCTGATGCTGAGATTCTTTTGTCTTTTGATCCTCAAGTTTTTAATAACATAAATGATATATGAGTGTAACTGATGATGAGCCTTTTGCAAACTGACAAATTGCCTTATTGTTGTTGTCAGGCTGATTCACGGATAAAGGAAGAGGCTGAATATCTTCATATGGCAATGGGACATGAAAATGAATCTCTTGATGATTTTGTTGAAGCACATAATACATGCTTAAATGATTTCATGTACTTCCCTACTCGTCATGCTTATGGTCTATCAAGTGTTGCTGGAAATGCGGAGAAACTTGCAGCTCTGCATACTGAATTTGACAATGTGAAAAGGAAGATGGATAACGATAAGTCAAAGGCAGAGGGCGTGGAAAAGAAATATAGTGTTCTCACACAGGGTTATGAGGTACAACATTACACCATGTTAATTTTAATTGAAAATTTTATCATGCATGTTATAATCTCCATTATGCAATTTCTGTTATTAGATTTCCTTCCATGAGAACTTTTGTTCCTCATGCATTGTGTTTTTCTTTTTGTGTCTGAATCCAGTAAACAATTTCTTAGTGCTTAATAGCATATACGTAAATATTTATACAGCATGTTTTCTTTAAATGAGTCTGAATTGAGTAAGTAATTTTGGTAGTGTTCAATAACATTTACAGAAGTGTTCATATATGTTTTCTTTATGTTTGAATCCAGCAAATTGGTTGCCTTAAGATCATGTGTTTTTCTTTATTTTGGTTTGGTTATTCAGTTATCTATTCTTTTTTGGTTTCTGCAATCTGATGATACTTGATGTCTTATGTTAAAACATCTAATAGTGGGCTGGAGTCCTGATAAGTAACTTTCTAAAAGCCTTATGTTATCTTGTTCGTTTTAATATGGAGCTTGGTACGAAATCATTTGGCGATGCTTAATGGATGATGGTTGCTTCTATCCGGCTTCTAGAAAAATAAATTGAACTCGGTATTTTTATTTTACTTGATATTTGAAATGCTGCATCGTAAGGAACTTGTTTGAAATTGTAGTTCCTTTTGAACTAAACAACTGAAATTTCATTTATCAGAGACGGGCTGCAACTCTTTGGCGTCAGATTGAGTCGACCGTTAATCAGATAGATACTGCAGGAACAGAACTAGAGTGTTTTCAAGCATTACAAAAGCAGGAGCAGCTAGCAGCATCACACAGGATAAATGGCCTCTGGGAGGAAGTTCAGAAGCAGAAGGAGCTTGAACAAACATTACAAAAACGCTACGGGAATCTCTTAGCCGAGATGGAAAGGATGCAAAAGCTGATGGATTTATACAGAGTACAAGCACAAAGACAAGACGAGGCAGCTGAGAAGGATCGTGCTTTCGAGCCATCTGAGGCTGCAGCAAGTCAAGATGCCGTTCCAAGCTTGGGACTTTCAGAGCCTGCTCCTTCCTCGGAGGATGTTGACTCTACTCCTGATGGCCAGCCAAATCTGAAAGTTGATATGAATGTCGATTTGCGAAAAGAGCAGACTACTATGGATACAGAAACAGACGGAAGCATGTCTGGTAATGAGGATAATACCATAAAAGCAACGATCGGAGATGGTGTAACAAGTTCCAAGGTTGCTTCAGAATCTGTAAACCCTGATGCTGCGTTTAGCAAACAGGAAAGCATCAAAGAAACGCCTGAAGGTGAAGGTTTTATCGATCACATCAAGATTGGCTAGAGGAATAGCTGTTTTAGCTCTTAACAAGTTCCAAATTTTATCAAATCGGAGTCGTTAATTGTAACACCCCAATTTAGGGGCTAAAATTAAGAAATTATAAAGTGGCGGATTTATTTGGTATTTTGAAAGAAACAAGGGATTAAATTGTAAGATTTCAAAGTTGGTAGACTGTTTTAAGAAGTGCAGGAAGTTCAGTGGCTAAACCCATGATTTAACCATCTTTTTAATATGTTGAATTATAAATATGATTCCCGTGCACAGGCAGTAGAAATTTTCCAGATTTTTCTTCTTCAACAACCCTCTTTTCAACTCTGATCTACTCGCCGTCTGACCTCCAAACGACGAGCCAAAACCACCATCGTGTTCGTTGTCAATCGAGGAACAAAATCCCTCAAACCTTTCGTCGTGAATCATCGCCGTTCGTCGTGAATTTCAGTCGGAAGTATCGTCGGTAATAACTCGGTTTTAGTTGGTTTTTCATCGATTCACGACGATCGGGTCATCCGTTTATGACACCTCCCGCACCATCGTGTTCGTTGCATCGTTCCGAGTTTGTCGGTGTCATTCTTGGTCTCTGTCGACGGCGGCGCGTGAGGAGGTGAAGCAGTCAAAGTTTCCGATTTGTTGAAATCGAGCTCTCCGCCGTTCAAAAATTGTGAACCGAGCTTTGTAAGTATCTCGAAATCGCTCAAAATAATTTTTAGAAAATTTTCCGGGATTTTAGCACTGTTCACGCGCCCCCACGCGCCGCCACTGCGCGTGGGGAAGAAAAAAAATAACCGGTTTGACCGATTT
Organism: Hibiscus syriacus; assembly: GCF_006381635.1. Taxonomy (NCBI): domain Eukaryota; kingdom Viridiplantae; phylum Streptophyta; class Magnoliopsida; order Malvales; family Malvaceae; genus Hibiscus; species Hibiscus syriacus. Next base: position 1,171,366 of record NW_024061816.1, on the reverse strand, counting down.
TGGTGCATAGTTGATCGGTTTGACCAGTCACAAACCGACCCGTTGACCCGACCCGACCCGTTGACCCATTGATCGTTGACCGTTGACCGTTGACGGCGTTGACCATTGTTGACCAAAACTTTGACTGGCTTTGACCAGGCATTAAACGACCTTTGACTTCGACCGAGTATACCTATCCTGACATTTTTCGACGTTCCGAATCCGATTCCGCTATCCGTTTTTCGAAATTCGAACCCGAAGACCTCGAAATTTCCGGTCAAACCCGTTGACTTTGATTTTGACCGAATATTCCAAATTTCCGAAAAGTCATATTTTATGCTTTCGACGTCCTGAATTCGAATCTGAAGTCCGTTTCGCCAAATTCGAACCCGATAAGCCGTCTTTCACTGATTTATCACCCGATTCGATCCGTTTATCGTAATTAAGCTCCGTTTCTGATATAATTTATGTTGATATGTATCTGAGGAATTATTGGAACTTGAATTGAAGATCAAAGGCGTTCGAGTGGAATTTTTATGGTCGATCAGTATTGCACGGAAAATCGAGGTAATACTTTACTACCTCTTTATGCTTTATAGAACATGTTGGTATTGGTAAATGCATGAATGGAAATGTTTGGTCTTATATGTGTAATTGATGAAGATCTACACTAGATACGAATACGGTAGAAAATAGATAACTGAATATGGCTCAGATGACTATTATAAGAAATTGGAGGACAGTTATAATTAAATTACAAGTTCTGAAATTAAGTGATAAAAGAATCAACCATGGATTGTAGATTATAATTTATCTCATTAAAGGTACTTAGATGATAAATTATGAGAATATTTCGATTAGGTAAAATTACGAAATTACCCTTATGGTGGAAAATGACAAGAATTGTCTATGGAAGTAGATTAATAAATCTGAAAAGAATTATTGATCTGCTAAATCTATTGATGTGATTAAGGAAATGTTAGTTTTACTTGGAAATTATGGATAACCGGTTTTTAACACCAAGAGGGTTTATGCAAGATACTAGAAGTCTGTTAAGGAATCACTTCAAGATCAGAGAAGGTTCGGGAAAGCAATTAACCATAGGATCTTTAAATTATAATTATTTTCGTTAAGAGCTAATATCGAAATTATCTGGTCAAGAAATTACGGAAATACCCTTGAGAGGTAAAATAGTCTGAGTTAACCCTAAATGAGAAAATACTTTGAGGATTCGTACTTAACTCGATTAAGTACAGATTTGATTTTTAAGATCCTGACTTAGTTCAGGAAAATTCCTGATATTCCGTTTGTAGAATCTGAGAAGACACTTGACCCAGAAATATCCGAGTTATGAGTAAATACCTGAAGAATAATTTATCGGAGTGTTCTGTTGTCAGAATTGTTCGAAAGGACTGAAATAAATGATAAGATTGAATTTAATAGTAAGATCAGACGGAAGGAAATTATTGAAAAACGATGAATCTGTAAAATGACCAAAATACCCCTGTAATGTAAATGACTCAAGAATATCACCAAACTCAGGAATGATTGAATATCCTCGAGCTCTGAAATGAATAGAATAAAACTAAACATCAAAATTACCAAAATACCCTCATGACCTATACCAAGTAAATGCCTTGGATTAATTAAGGAATCCAAATAAGCATAGGTATTGGCCTACCTTTAAAGGTAATGGAAAACAATATAAGTGAATAGATCAACCCTAAAGCTATGTCAATACCTGAATGGCATAGATATTACTGGAATATGTGTTCGTCTTCTCAAGTTTGGCTCGATGATAAATTTTGGAAGTATTCAGCTCAGCTCAGCTCTAGATCGTATTCAGTACTAAGAATTGGACGTTTGTTCGATAAATCAACCACGAAGACCAAATTGAATAGAACGGAAGTGTAACATGTGTCTGAAATTTAGGAACGTTTGAATTACTCTGAAAAATCCCGAAGTAACTAGAATGGATATGACTGTTAAATAAACTAGGTAACCTCAATGACTGAGGATTAAGTAAGTGGATTGGATAAGTCTGGAAATTCTGATGAGTTTATAAGATGTAATGTCCTTATGGAACATGAACTACAAATCAAGCATGTCAGTATGTCATGATATCGTGGAAGCTTGGAAACGAAATAAAGACCATTGGAAGATCTATTCAGCGATGATTCTGAAGATGATCTATGGACAAGAATTTGTGGTATTAACGAGTAAATACCCTGAAAGGAAAATGAATTGACCAGTCGACATAGATTATTAAGATTCTGAATCTTCGTTCTCAAGATTGTTCGATTATCCAATCAATTGACATGGATGTAAAGGATTCTGAATACCCTTCTGATTACGTACAACTTCTAAAAACTGTCCAAATAAGATATGATCCTGATAATTCACATTCTGAATAACTGATGATTTCGTCAGTTATTGAACTTTTCCAATAGTATTTATAACGTCCGGTATTTTATCGGTATACTGAAAATCTGTGTTTCTCTGTCTGCTAAGATTATTTAGCATCTCTGAATAATATCTGTAAACTCTGGTGTGTTCCTTAATCATATAAATATTTTATCTGATTTCCGACTTGAATTCTGTTCTGATATATGACCTGAATTCTGTTCTGATTTCTGATATGGATTCTGTTCTGATATCTGTTCTGAATTCTGTTTTGATTTCTGATATCTCCGTTTAATGACGGAAAAATGTTTTAATTGGGGGGTCTTGTTGAAGGAAGAATTTCTGCAGGTACCTCGGCTTTGTGCTCAGGGCCTTATATGTTGTGTTGGGTTAGGTGTATGGTTCTGGGGAACCTACACATTATGTTGTGATGGGATGGGGGTATATATATATATATGTTTTAAAAAGATCTGAAAAGTTACATGGTTTTTGGGAACACACTAGAAAACCTATTCTGATCTCCTAAACTCAGTCATCCGAAATATTTCTCTGAACTGAAAGCTCATTGTCTGTTACCACCTGAAATATCAGTAGGATCTCTGTTCAGCATAAAAATCTGTAAATGTTCGGAAACAATAAGGAAATATATATTTATCTGTATCTACACGTTCATCAGCATCATCTGGTAGTTTTGTATTACTGAGCTTTTCGAAGCTCACTCTATTACTCACCATTTCAGGTTAAAAGATTGTACCAGTACAGCTATCAAAATCAGTAAGGGAGTTCATCCGGCGTCGCTTACAGAGTATGGTACATGTGATTAGAGGGACATGTAATTGTATTTTGTTTTATATACGAGTCTGAAAATCTGTTTTGTTTTTTATACTGATAAATCATTTTATAAGTTTACATGTTCTGATAAAAATTTTAAATTTTCCGCTATTTTTTACAGTGGGTCGCTACGGTGGACCTAATGTGACTTCCCGGATCGGATCAGGCTACCCGCATCGGTCTGGGGGGTTACATTCAGTGGTATCAGAGCTATGGTTTGAGTCAAAATATTTCAAGATAGACCAGCCGGTCGAATGTCAAAATATGTCTGATCAGTACATGCCCCTAGACTATAATCGTACCTCTCTGAGCCGGAACTCCAGGGTTGAGTCCCTATCTGTAACGAGTAAACCAAAGTTTCTATCTGTTAAGGCTATACTTGTACAAAAAGGAACATCAGTAACATCTGTCTAAACGTTGTAAAGTACCTTACGATCCATATGAGAGTTATTTATCTGAGAAATTCTAACCCGACTCCATAAATGAAATTGGGATATGTTGTTGCTTTATGAGCCTATTCACGTAATCAAGACTGAATTGATTTCACAATGATAAAGTTGTTTTGATTATTTACTTGGACTGAGGGAGAATTCTGAAGAGATTGATTACTCGAGAAAATTTTCGTTCGGATTCTTTTATTGAAATGAGGAAAACTTATGAAAAGAATGTATGCTCAGCTGGTTAAGGGTTAGTGGAGGATACATACTTTTGTAAAAGCTACTTAAAGATGTGAGAGAACTGATGGAAGTTTCATTTTTACAATTATGTGACGTGAATGAATTTCAAGGACGAAATTCTTTTAAGGAGGGGAGAATTGTAACACCCCAATTTAGGGGCTAAAATTAAGAAATTATAAAGTGGCGGATTTATTTGGTATTTTGAAAGAAACAAGGGATTAAATTATAAGATTTCAAAGTTGGCAGACCGTTTTAAGAAGTGCAGGAAGTTCAGTGGCTAAACCCATGATTTAACCATCTTTTTATAATATGTTGAATTATAAATATGATTCCCGTGCACAGGCAGCAGAAATTTTCCAGATTTCCCTTCTTCAATAACCCTCTTTTCAACTCCGATCTACTCGCCGTCCGACCTCCAAACGACGAGCCGAAACCACCATCGTGTTCGTTGTCAATCGAGGAACAAAACCCCTCAAACCTTTCGTCGTGAATCATCGTCGTTCGTCGTGAATTTCAGTCAGAAGTATCGTCGGTAATAACTCGGTTTTAGTTGGTTTTCATCGATTCACGACGATTGGGTTATCCGTTTACGACACCTCCCGCACCATCGTGTTCGTTGCATCGTTCCGAGTTTGCCGGTGTCATTCTTGGTCTCCGTCGACGGCGGCGCGTGAGGAGGTGAAGCGGTCAAAGTTTCCGATTTATTGAAATCGAGCTCTCCGCTGTTCAAAATTGTGAACCGAGCTTTGTAAGTATCTCGAAATCGCTCAAAATAATTTTTAGAAATTTTTCCGGGATTTTAGCACTGTTCACGTGCCCCCACGCGCCGCCACTGCGCGTGGGGAAGAAAAAAATGATCGGTTTGACCGGTTTTGGTACATAGTTGACCGGTTTGACCGGTCACAAACCGACCCGACCCGTTGACCCGACCCGTTGACCCATTAATCGTTGACCGTTGACCGTTGACCGTTGACCGGCGTTGACCATTGTTGACCAAAACTTTGACTGGCTTTGACCGAGCATTAAACAACCTTTGACTTCGACCGAGTATACCTATCCTGACATTTTTCAAAATTCCAAATCCGATTCTGCTGTCCGTTTTTCGAAATTCGAACCCGAAGACCTCGAAATTACCGGTCAAACCCGTTGACTTTAATTTTGACCGAATATTCCAAATTTCCGAAAAGTCATATTTTATGCTTTCGACGTCCTGAATTCGAATCCGAAGTCCGTTTCGCCAAATTCGAACCCGATAAGCCGTCTTTCACTGATTTATCACCCGATTCGATCCATTTATCGTAATTAAGCTCCGTTTCTGATATAATTTATGTTGATATGTATATGAGGAATTATTGGAACTTGAATTGAAGATCAAAGGCGTTCGAGTGGAATTTTTATGGTCGATTAGTATTGTACGGAAAATCGAGGTAATACTTTACTTCCTCTTTATGCTTTATAGAACATGTTGGTATTGGTAAATGCATGAATGGAAATGTTTGGTCTTATATGTGTAATTAATGAAGATCTACACTAGATACGAATACGATAGAAAATAGATAATTGAATATGGCTCAGATGACTATTATAAGAAATTGGAGGACAGTTGGAATTAAATTACAAGTTCTGAAATTAAGTGATAAAAGAATCAACCATGGATTGTAGATTATAATGTATCTCATTAAAGGTACTTAGATGATAAATTATGAGAATATTTCGATTAGGTAAAATTACGAAATTACCCTTATGGTGGAAAATGACAAGAATTGTCTATGGAAGTAGATTAATAAATCTGAAAAGAATTATTGATCTGCTAAAACTATTGATGTGATTAAGGAAATGTTAGTTTTACTTGGAAATTATGGATAACCGGTTTTTAACACCAAGAGGGTTTATGCAAGATACTAGAAGTCTGTTAAGGAATCACTTCAAGATCAGAGAAGGTTCGGGAAAGCAATTAACCATAGGATCTTTAAATTATAATTATTTTCGTTAAGAGCTAATATCGAAATTATCTGGTTAAGAAATTACAGAAATACCCTTGAGAGGTAAAATAGTCTGAGTTAACCCTGAATGAGAAAATACTTTGAGGATTCATACTTAACTCGATTAAATACAGATTTGATTGTTAAGATCCTGACTTAGTTCAGGAAAATTCCTGATATTCCGTTTGTAGAATCTGAGAAGACACTTGACCATGAAATATCCGAGTTATGAGTAAATACCTGAAGAATAATTTATCGGAGTGTTCTGTTGTCAGAATTGTTCGAAAGGACTGAAATAAATGATAAGATTGAATTTAATAGTAAGATCATACCGAAGGAAATTATTGAAATACGCTGAATCTGTAAAATGACCAAAATACCCCTGTAATGTAAATGACTCAAGAATATCACCAAGCTCAGGAATGATTGAATATCCTCGAGCTCTGAAATGAATGGAATAAAACTAAACATCAAAATTACCAAAATACCCTCATGACCTATACCAAGTAAATGCCTTGGATTAATTAAGGAATCCAAATAAGAATAGGTATTGGCCTACCTTTAAAGGGAATGGAAAATAATTTAAGTGAATAGATCAACCCTAAAGCTATATCAATACCTGAATGACATAGATATTACTGGAATATGTGTTCGTCTTCTCAAGTTTGGCTCGATGATAAATTTTGGAAGTATTAAGCTCAGCTCAGCTCTAGATCGTATTCAGTACTAAGAATTGGACGTTTGTTCGATAAATCAACCACGAAGACCAAATTGAATAGAACGGAAGTGCAACATGTGTCTGAAATTTAGGAACGTTTGAATTACTCTGAAAAATTCCGAAGTAACTGGAATGGATATGACTGTTAAATAAACTAGGTAACCTCAATGACTGAGGATTAAGTAAGTGGATTGGATAAGTCTGGAAATTCTGATGAGTTTATAAGATGTAATGTCCTTATGGAACATGAACTACAAATCAAGCATGTCAGTATGTCATGATATCGTGGAAGCTTGGAAACGAAATAAAGACCATTGGAAGATCTATTCAGCGATGATTCTGAAGATGATCTATGGACAAGAATTTGTGGTATTAACGAGTACATACCCTGAAAGGAAAATGAATTAACCAGTCGACATAGATTATTAAGATTCTGAATCTTCGTTCTCAAGATTGTTCGATTATCCGATCAATTGACATGGATGTAAAGGATTCTGAATACCCTTCTGATTACGTACAACTTCTGAAAACTGTCCAAATAAGATATGATCCTGATAATTCACATTCTGAATAACTGATGATTTCGTCAGTTATTGAACTTTTCCAATAGTATTTCTAACGTCCGGTATTTTATCGGTATACTGAAAATCTGTTTCTCTGCCTGCTAAGATAATTTAGCATCTCTGAATAATATCTGTAAACTCTGGTGTGTTCCTTAATCATATAATTTATCTGATTTCCGACTTGAATTTTGTTCTGATATATGACCTGAATTCTGTTCTGATTTCTGATCTGGATTCTGTTCTGATATCTGTTCTGAATTCTGTTTTGATTTCTGATATCTCCGTTTAATGACGGAAAAATGTTTTAATTGGGGGGTCTTGTTGAAGGAAGAATTTCTGCAGGTACCTCGGCTTTGTGCTCAGGGCCTTATATGTTGTGTTGGGTTGGGTGTATGGTTCTGGGGAACCTACACATTATTTGTGTGGATGGGGGTATATATATATATATATGTTTTAAAAAGATCTAAAAAGTTACATGGTTTTTGGGAACACGCTAGAAAACCTATTCTGATCTCCTAAACTCAGTCATCCGAAATATTTCTCTGAACTGAAAGCTCATTGTCTGTTACCACCTGAAATATCTGTAGGATCTCTGTTCAGCATAAAAATCTGTAAATGTTCGGAAACAATAAGGAAATATATATTTATCTGTATCTACACGTTCATCAGCATCATCTGGTAGTTTTGTATTACTGAGCTTTTCGAAGCTCACTCTATTACTCACCATTTCAGGTTAAAAGATTGTACCAGTACAACTATCAAAATCAGTAAGGGAGTTCATCCGGCGTCGCTTGCAGAGTATGGTACATGTGATTAGGGGGACATGTAATTGTATTTTGTTTTATATACGAGTCTGAAAAATCTGTTTTGTTTTTTTATACTGATAAATCATTTTATAAGTTTACATGTTCTGATAAAAAATTTAAATTTTCCGCTATTTTTTACAGTGGGTCGCTACGGTGGACCTAATGTGACTTCCCGGATCGGATCAGGCTACCCGCATCGGTCTGGGGGGTTACATTCAGTGGTATCAGAGCTATGGTTTGAGTCAAAATATTTCAAGATAGACCAGCCGGTCGAATGTCAAAATATGTCTGATCAGTACATGCCCCTAGACTATAATCGTACCTCTCTGAGCCGGAACTCCAGGGTTGAGTCCCTATCTGTAACGAGTAAACCAAAGTTTCTATCTGTTAAGGCAATACTTGTACAAAAAGGAACATCAGTAACATCTGTCTAAACGTTGTAAAGTACCTTACGATCCATATGAGAGTTATTTATCTGAGAAATTCTAACCCGACTCCATAAATGAAATTGGGATATGTTGTTGCTTTATGAGCCTATTCACGTAATCAAGACTGAATTGATTTCACAATGATAAAGTTGTTTTGATTATTTACTTGGACTGAGGGAGAATTCTAAAGAGATTGATTACTCGAGAAAATTTTCGTTCGGATTCTTTTATTGAAATGAGGAAAAGTTATGAAAAGAATGTATGCTCAGCTGGTTAAGGGTTAGTGGAGGATACATACTTTTGTAAAAGCTACTTAAAGATGTGAGAGAACTGATGGAAGTTTCATTTTTACAATTATGTGACGTGAATGAATTTCGAGGACGAATTCTTTTAAGGAGGGAGAATTGTAACACCCCAATTTAGGGGCTAAAATTAAGAAATTATAAAGTGGCGGATTTATTTGGTATTTTGAAAGAAACAAGGGATTAAATTATAAGATTTCAAAGTTGGCAGACCGTTTTAAGAAGTGCAGGAAGTTCAGTGGCTAAACCCATGATTTAACCATCTTTTTAATATGTTGAATTATAAATATGATTCCCGTGCACAGGCAGCAGAAATTTTCCAGATTTCCCTTCTTCAACAACCCTCTTTTCAACTCCGATCTACTCGCCGTCCGACCTCCAAACGACGAGCCGAAACCACCATCGTGTTCGTTGTCAATCGAGGAACAAAACCCCTCAAACCTTTCATCGTGAATCATCGTCGTTCGTCGTGAATTTCAGTCAGAAGTATCGTCGGTAATAACTCGGTTTTAGTTGGTTTTTCATCGATTCACGACGATTGGGTTATCCGTTTACGACACCTCCCGCACCATCGTGTTCGTTGCATCGTTCCGAGTTTGCCGGTGTCATTCTTGGTCTCCGTCGACTGCGGCGCGTGAGGAGGTGAAGCGGTCAAAGTTTCCGATTTATTGAAATCGAGCTCTCCGCTGTTCAAAATTGTGAACCGAGCTTTGTAAGTATCTCGAAATCGCTCAAAATAATTTTTAGAAATTTTTCCGGGATTTTAGCACTGTTCACGTGCCCCCACGCGCCGCCACTGCGCGTGGGGAAGAAAAAAATGATCGGTTTGACCGGTTTTGGTACATAGTTGACCGGTTTGATCGGTCACAAACCGACCCGACCCGTTGACCCGACCCGTTGACTCGACCCGACCCGTTGACCCATTAATCGTTGACCGTTGACCGTTGACCGGCGTTGACCATTGTTGACCAAAACTTTGACTGGCTTTGACCGAGCATTAAACAACCTTTGACTTCGACCGAGTATACCTATCCTGACATTTTTCAAAATTCCAAATCCGATTTCGCTGTCCGTTTTTCGAAATTCGAACCCCGAAGACCTCGGAATTACCGGTCAAACCCGTTGACTTTGATTTTGACCGAATATTCCAAATTTCCGAAAAGTCATATTTTATGCTTTCGACGTCCTGAATTCGAATCCGAAGTCCGTTTCGCCAAATTCGAACCCGATAAGCCGTCTTTCACTGATTTATCACCCGATTCGATCCATTTATCGTAATTAAGCTCCGTTTCTGATATAATTTATGTTGATATGTATATGAGGAATTATTGGAACTTGAATTGAAGATCAAAGGCGTTCGAGTGGAATTTTTATGGTCGATCAATATTGTACGGAAAATCGAGGTAATACTTTACTACCTCTTTATGCTTTATAGAACATGTTGGTATTGGTAAATGCATGAATGGAAATGTTTGGTCTTATATGTGTAATTAATGAAGATCTACACTAGATACGAATACGGTAGAAAATAGATAACTGAATATGGCTCAGATGACTATTATAAGAAATTGGAGGACAGTTGGAATTAAATTACAAGTTCTGAAATTAAGTGATAAAAGAATCAACCATGGATTGTAGATTATAATTTATCTCATTAAAGGTACTTAGATGATAAATTATGAGAATATTTCGATTAGGTAAAATTATGAAATTACCCTTATGGTGGAAAATGAAAAGAATTGTCTATGGAAGTAGATTAATAAATCTGAAAAGAATTATTGATCTGCTAAAACTATTGATGTGATTAAGGAAATGTTAGTTTTACTTGGAAATTATGGATAACCGGTTTTTAACACCAAGAGGGTTTATGCAAGATACTAGAAGTCTGTTAAGGAATCACTTCAAGATCATAGAAGGTTCGGGAAAGCAATTAACCATAGGATCTTTAAATTATAATTATTTTCGTTAAGAGCTAATATCGAAATTATCTAGTTAAGAAATTACGGAAATACCCTTGAGAGGTAAAATAGTCTGAGTTAACCCTGAATGAGAAAATACTTTGAGGATTCATACTTAACTCGATTAAATACAGATTTGATTGTTAAGATCCTGACTTAGTTCAGGAAAATTCCTGATATTCCGTTTGTAGAATCTGAGAAGACACTTGACCCAGAAATATCCGAGTTATGAGTAAATACCTGAAGAATAATTTATCGGAGTGTTCTGTTGTCAGAATTGTTCGAAAGGACTGAAATAAATGATAAGATTGAATTTAATAGTAAGATCATACCGAAGGAAATTATTTAAATACGCTGAATCTGTAAAATGACCAAAATACCCCTGTAATGTAAATGACTCAAGAATATCACCAAGCTCAGGAATGATTGAATATCCTCGAGCTCTGAAATGAATGGAATAAAACTAAACATCAAAATTACCAAAATACCCTCATGACCTATACCAAGTAAAATGCCTTGGATTAATTAAGGAATCCAAATAAGAATAGGTATTGGCCTACCTTTAAAGGTAATGGAAAATAATTTAAGTGAATAGATCAACCCTAAAGCTATATCAATACCTGAATGGCATAGATATTACTGGAATATGTGTTCGTCTTCTCAAGTTTGGCTCGATGATAAATTTTGGAAGTATTCAGCTCAGCTCAGCTCTAGATCGTATTCAGTACTAAGAATTGGACGTTTGTTCGATAAATCAACCACGAAGACCAAATTGAATAGAACGGAAGTGCAACATGTGTCTGAAATTTAGGAACGTTTGAATTACTCTGAAAAATCCCGAAGTAACTGGAATGGATATGACTGTTAAATAAACTAGGTAACCTCAATGACTGAGGATTAAGTAAGTGGATTGGATAAGTCTGGAAATTCTGATGAGTTTATAAAGATGTAATGTCCTTATGGAACATGAACTACAAATCAAGCATGTCAGTATGTCATGATATCGTGGAAGCTTGGAAACGAAATAAAGACCATTGGAAGATCTATTCAGCGATGATTCTGAAGATGATCTATGGACAAGAATTTGTGGTATTAACGAGTACATACCCTGAAAGGAAAATGAATTAACCAGTCGACATAGATTATTAAGATTCTGAATCTTCGTTCTCAAGATTGTTCGATTATCCGATCAATTGACATGGATGTAAAGGATTCTGAATACCCTTCTGATTACGTACAACTTCTGAAAACTGTCCAAATAAGATATGATCCTGATAATTCACATTCTGAATAACTGATGATTTCGTCAGTTATTGAACTTTTCCAATAGTATTTCTAACGTCCGGTATTTTATCGGTATACTGAAAATCTGTGTTTCTCTGCCTGCTAAGATAATTTAGCATCTCTGAATAATATCTGTAAACTCTGGTGTGTTCCTTAATCATATAAATATTTTATCTGATTTCCGACTTGAATTTTGTTCTGATATATGACCTGAATTCTGTTCTGATTTCTGATCTGGATTCTGTTCTGATATCTGTTCTGAATTCTGTTTTGATTTCTGATATCTCCGTTTAATGACGGAAAAATGTTTTAATTGGGGGGACTTGTTGAAGGAAGAATTTCTGCAAGTACCTCGGCTTTGTGCTCAGGGCCTTATATGTTGTGTTGGGTTGGGTGTATGGTTCTGGGGAACCTACACATTATGTTGTGATGGGATGGGGGTATATATATATATATATATATATATATATATATATATATATATATATATATATATATATATATATATGTTTTAAAAAGATCTGAAAAGTTACATGGTTTTTGGGAACACACTAGAAAACCTATTCTGATCTCCTAAACTCAGTCATCCAAAATATTTCTCTGAACTGAAAGCTCATTGTCTGTTACCACCTGAAATATCAGTAGGATCTCTGTTCAGCATTAAAATCTGTAAATGTTCGGAAACAATAAGGAAATATATATTTATCTGTATCTACACGTTCATCAGCATCATCTGGTAGTTTTGTATTACTGAGCTTTTCGAAGCTCACTCTATTACTCACCATTTCAGGTTAAAAGATTGTACCAGTACAGCTATCAAAATCAGTAAGGGAGTTCATCCGGCGTCGCTTGCAGAGTATGGTACATGTGATTAGGGGGACATGTAATTGTATTTTGTTTTATATACGAGTCTGAAAATCTGTTTTGTTTTTTTTATACTGATAAATCATTTTATAAGTTTACATGTTCTGATAAAAAGTTTTAAATTTTCCGCTATTTTTTACAGTGGGTCGCTACGGTGGCCCTAATGTGACTTCCCGGATCGGATCGGGCTACCCGCATCGGTCTGAGGGGTTACATTAATTCTTCGTCATTCAACCAGCAATACCCGGGGATTGGCTGATCGGTATCCGCCTTTGTATCTTCATAAGAACAAAAGAAATACCCCATGGATGGTAGTTATGTTGGAGTCGAGCATTTTCTGTTGCAATTTTTGCATCCCTATGTTTTCAAGTTGCAGAGATTTTTGTTTCTCGCCAGGTAATGTTTAACATGTGATTAGTATGAGACTTAATGATCTGCTTTATTTTTTCTTTCTCTTTTCACATCCTCTTTTCTCACCCATCTATCACTTTCTACCAAGTTTTCTAAATTGGAGGTCGGGGCTTAAAACATTTAATCGGATATACATATTAGGCATAATATTAAAATTGGTCCCCAACATTAACCAAAATAGTCATTTTGGTTCTTTTTTTTTAGCTCTCAACGTCTTATTTTAGGATAAAAAGTTCTCTAATATTTGATTGAATATTTATTTTATCTTTTATTATTTTTTTAGAGTATTTTAACCTTCAACGTTTTATTTTAGAGTGAAAATATTTTTATTTTAGAACATTAACAGTTTATTAATTAACAGTTTGTTAATTAACAATTTCTATTCATATAAAGGTTTTTTTAAACTCAAAATGACTATTCAGTATAAGTTACGAGTTAATTTTTAACATTACGCCCCCGATAAACATTGTTTGTGTGGAAGACATTGCATCCAATTCAGTGTTTGAATTTGACTTTTTAAAGAAGAAACTGATGGCTTGATACCCGACCTGTTTAGGTTTTCATTTTTGCAAAGGTAACAAAAGCTTCAGTTTCTTTTAAATATTATCCCAAATTTTTCATTTTTATAATTCAATCTAAAGTTTCAGGTTTTAACAAATTAAAGGTCTGGTTTAATTTATTCGATAATTCTAACCCGGTATTTTAGTGGGTGAGTCTCCTAACGGGGATTTTATACATATACAAGTTACTTACCACTTGAATCAATCTATTGATAAAGAATACTGTGCATTTTAATATGCTAAATGTATTGTATATACATTTTAAAATTATTTTAACAATAAATATTTTTACATTTATACAATTTTATTACTATTTAAATTTAATTCATCAACCCTCCAATGATTGATCTTGATTTCTTCCATGCAAATAACTGTCATTAGAAGCCATAACTTAAATTTCGATTGAGATTGAAAACTCATAACACCAATCACCTCTAAATGCATATGAAATAAATTGACATCTTTCATGAATTCATTAAATTGTCTCAGTGATAAAATATATTAATTTTTTTTTATAGATCCTAAGTTTGAACGATTATGCTTGGAGAGCGTGTACACGCTATCAATAAGTTAAAAAAAATTTATGATCTTTTAAAAAATTAATTGAATGATCAAAACAAATCACAAAAATAAGTGGATGACTAAATACTTAGTTTACCCAGAAAAACATTTTAACAAAGTAACTGTTTACAAACAATAAAATGGTGAATAATATGATCCAAATGACTAAATATCTAACTTACCGAACCTATAATAAATACCTAAACATTTTTTAGCACATACCAAAACAAAAGAAATGAAAAAAGGCAAAGCAGTCAAATCATACAAAGCTCAATAAATTTGATTTCTTCATTTTTGTTTTTTTCATAAACCTAAAATTTTATAGTTTGGTAGCATTGAAGTGTTTTCAGGATATAACATTATTATTTTTAAAATTAAAGCTAATATTTTCTTGATTAATGCAAATATTATATTATATTATTTGATAAAAATATAATATTACAATGTTTGGATAAGAGAACATAAAATTATCTGGAATCAAATTTTATCAAAATATTATTGTGATATATTTCTAATGATTTAAACTTTAAATATTAAAATATTTGTATAAAATTTATAAAATTATTTTGCTCTATTATCTAAATTTTAAAAAAAATGTATTTAATATATTATTAATGTAATTAGCACATTAAATAATATTTAGTGGTTGAGATTCAAGAATTTGAGCTTGTAAGGCTAATTTCGAATCCTATCACCGTCACTCTTGGTGGGTAATATGTAAATTCCTATATAAATCCTAATTTGGTCTTAGGTATGCCCTGGCATTGGACTGGGGGAGCCACCATTGACCTAAACTTTATGATACAAAAAAAGTACATTAAATAATATTTAAAAATACATAAGTAAATATCTTATTTTTTTAGCAAAAACTATAATAGTCCTTTAAGTTGATTTTAATGATTAAAAATATATATTTAAATTATTTAAAAATATTTTAGAGTTTAAAGCGCACCCTTATATGATGATTAAGGGTGTAGATGAATCGAGTTTGAACAAATAAGATTGTATTTGTGCTTGTTTATTTATTTTTAATATTGTTCATGTTTGTTTAAATTTGTAATATCATGTTTGTGTTCGTTTATTTTTAAAGATATTCATGTTTTTTCTTTTACTGTGTTCTCAACCATGTTATATATATATATATATATATATATATATATATATATATATATATATATATATATATATATATTAAACAAAATCAACTAAATAAATCTTACACAACATCCAAAACAATAATAAAATACAATCTCTAAAGTCCAAATTTCACGGTATATTCAATTGTATTAGTTTAAATTTTTTCTACTACAAAATTTCAACCTTAAACTTAGACTCGTCCTTTAGTTTTTTAGGTTTCATATGAAGAACATAATTTTAAGTGTTTTACGTATTATCTTTATGGGATTTAAAATTTTTATACTGTTCTTTTAAATGTATTTGATTTTTTTTTAATTTTGAATTTTGTTTTATAAATTTTATTTTTAAAACACACACACAATAGCATCACATTTGTATGTAGTATAATCTTATGTTATCTCATCATAAAAAAATTAACATCATTAATAAAATTCAAGGTCAAAATATAAAATCATTAATAAAATTATCAAGATAAAGGGTGAAATTAAAGTTTAGGGCGAAGTATAAAAAAGATAGGTTAGGATGCGTCTAGCAATTGGCAATTGGTAATCGGTCACTTCAGAGTTTCCAGAGTAATTCTATCGCTTTCGAAATTCGAATAAATATTGTATTTTCATTCCGTTTAACTTGGTCATATAATATAGTCATATTGGCATATGAGGTTGATTTGTTCATTTCGGAGCTAAAGGTATTAGTTATTCTAGGGCTTGGACGTGTTTCGAATCATATTACACTTTAGAGGCATTCCAAATAAATCAGGAGTTTAATCGGTGATTCCAAGATTCCAATGGGTCATGATATAAGTTCTCAGGTCGTCTCCATTATCATAGTCATCCATATTCCTTTTTACACTTTAAGGGTATTATCGTCATTTCATTCAATTTTGTTAGTGGCATTACTTCGGACAACTTAGGCTTGAAAGTATTCTAGTTCTTTTAGAGTTCAGAGTACTTTGTTTATTTGATCACTGGAGGTTATTTTCATCACTATGGGATATCTTGGTCCTTTTACAGTACAAGGGAATTTTCATAATTTTACCCCATAGTGCTCTTTTTGATAAATTCTTATCCAAATATTTCCAACATTTAATCTTTAACGAGATTAATCAGAATTTACGCGTTCTGTGATTGATTGATTTACTGATTAAATTATTGAACTGAAATTTGTTTCTGACAAGTCTACCAATTTCCTTTTTGAGCCGTTAGAGTCTTATACAATGTTCCATCTTTAATCCAATTTATGTCTGAGTCCAAAAATAGTTAATTACCCTAATGGACTAATTATTTACATTCATGCATTTACCATTTATCAGTGAGTCCCGAAAAGTATACAAAAGGTAGTAAAGTATTATCTCGATTTTCGTGCCATATCGATCAACCATTTAAACTTCATTCGATCGTCCTCGAACTTTAATTCAATGTCCAATAATTCTTCGGATACATAGCAAACAATTTACGTCAGAAACTGAACTTAAATAAGAAACCAACTTGAATCCGAAGATAAAACATTGAAAAACGGCTTACCGGGTATCGATTTGGCAAAACAAACTTCAGATTTGGACTCAGGACGTCGAAAAACATAAAATAGGGCTTTTCGAAATATTTGACTTTTTCGGTCAAAGTCAACGGTCAACGGTCAGACTGATCAAAGTCAACGGTCAACGGGTTGACTCGATCAAAGTCAGTGAGTTGACCCAGTCGAGTTGACTTAGTGAGTGGACCAGACTAGGCGGGTCAGGTCGGATTAGGCGGGTCGGGTCGACCCGGTTCTGGAAAATTCCCTATACCAAACAAGCCCTACGCGCGGGTGGTGGCATGTGGTGATGGCGACGAAGGTCGGGTGATCGGCCGATTACCCCAGAAGAATCCATACCTCCAAAAACAACAAAATTAATTTCAAACCAAGCCAAAATCATGATTGAAATACCCATAAAAGTTACCGACGACTTACCCACGCTGGTCGAACGGAACAGCAACGGTAAGGTGACGATCCTTACCAGGTTTTGTTCGGAAAGATACAAGGAGCAAGGTAGTGTAGGCAGTGTGTTGTGCCGGTCACCGGTTCAGCCAGAATTGGTTAAAAACTTAGGCGCGCAGGGTGGTTTCGTCAAACTTTTCGATGGCTCTCTACGACGAACGACAGGGGTTCACAACAGAATAGGGGTGGGGTTTTGTTCACCGTTCTAGGATGAGTCTAGCAGTAGTGGTGGCTTGAGCTGGGGTTGCTAGATGGCGACGGATCGATGCGATAAAGGTCGAAGGGGGTTAGGGTAAACAATTTGGGTTTTTTTTCCCAATTTGGAGATGAGAGAATTTTGGGTTTTAGGGATTTTATCGAGGAAGAGGGAAATAGGTAAATTTAGGACTGGGTCCCTGAATTCCTAGCACTTTCTAAAATCTGACTATAAGTTTCGGAAACTTATAATTTAACCCTTAAATTAGGGTGTGACATTTTACTTTTATAATTGAAGCCTCTATTTTTTTCAACTTCACTTTCTACCTTTACATTTGAGGCCTCTAATTTTTTTCAATTCCATAAAATTCTCATATCTAATTAATTTATTTAATTTTGAATTAAATACAATCATATTTCTCTCTAATTTTTCAAATCTCATTCTTCAATTTATCAAGTATTCTTTAATTTTTATTTCTCTCTAATAATACAATATTCTTTATTTTTGTATATATTTAAGCTCTGTATCAAACCCACATTCATTTTTTAATTTATTCTCTTAGTTGTATTTAAGATGTTTTCTTAACAAAATAATGAAAATAATGTTTGATAAAATTTAATCTTTTTTATATGATTTATTAATGTAATATTAAATTAATTGTTCAGAATAATAAAATATACTTTCATTTCATAAGAGTTTATTTTTGAGTTCTCGTTCAAGATCCTGAAAATGTAGACAACTCTGTTAACAACGTACACACATTCTATATATGCAATACAAACAATTAAATCATAATTAATGTTATTAAATGACTAAATTTCGATAGTTGGATCACATTGAAACTTAACTAACAAAACCTATAATAGATACCTAACCCTTTTTAGCACATACTAACAACACCTCCCAATGAAGAAGGCAACCATAATAATGGCAAAGTAGTCAATTACACGTATTTAAAACGAAGCTGAATCAATTTGATTTATAGGTGAACTTATAGGTAAACTAAACCTCAGTCAAATACTAGTTTGTTATTTAAAAACTAAACCTCAGTCACTATATTTTTATAAAATCTTTATATTAATTTTATTTTAAAAAATTGATATCTCTACTAATTTTTATTCAATTTTATCATTAATTGTTAACTTGATAGCTATACAAAAGGTAAAATAACTTTTTTATTTCTTAATGTTTACAATTTTTATCATTTTGACACTAAAAATGTTGTAAACATTGCTGATTGGAAAACTATATTGTTCAATTAATGATATTTTTATTTATTTTTATAGATTAAGGGTCAAATTGATACAAACTATAAAATTAGAAAATTAAAAAAATAATTTTACCTCTTTATAGTTGTCAGACCAGCACAATAAATTGAATAGAAATTAGGGGAGAGATCAAGATTTTTATTAAAAAAATAGAAAATGAACTCAATTTTGTAAAAATAAAATATAAAGACCAAATTTTAAAATTCAAAATAGTAAAGGGACCCTTGACATGTTTAAACCATTTATTATTATATCATAAATATTTTTATTAAATATTACCGGACAAATATCAAGATCCGAACTCATACAAGATAGGATAATATAAACATTCTTGATCACTCAACTAATTAATAAATCTCGTACAAAAATCATAAATTCCATGTTTAATCTTCCAGGCGGTTGCCCTATTATATAAGCTCGTGTTTCTCTTCCAACTTCTTCATGTCTTTACATCGTAAGTTGAGTGGCGTCATCCACTTTCTAAATGGTAAGTTTTCTGTTCGTAAATACTCAAAATTTAATTTTTTATATAATTTAATCATTTTATTTATATAACTTTTTTAATAATACCTTAATATAAAATTCTGCGAACCCGTGTTTCTTACATACGCGGGAGTATAGGGAAGTGAGTGCACGTGCATGAATTAATTACTTGATTTTCCTCGAGACTAGTTCAACATATTTGCATCAATGGCATGGGATAAATTTACCTATTTTATTGGAGATTTTACACTAAATTCATGTGAAATTCTGATGTGTCTTGTCCTAGAGAATATTATTTGAAAATGGTTGCACAAGATCATTGTTGCAAGGATCAATTTGTTTAGTATTGTTGATTTGAACATTGGACTAACGAGTTTTAGATTGTTCGTTTGACACTTTTTTTCTGGGATTAAATTTCAGCAACAATGCTGAGCAGAAGGGTAGATCTTCGATCCGATACGGTAACGAAACCGACAGAGGCAATGAGGTCTGCAATGGCCACAGCCGAAGTCGATGACGATGTTTTGGGAGTTGATCCGACCTCGTTCTGGTTAGAATCGGAGGTTGCGAAGATAACCGGCAAGGAAGATGGTCTATTCGTCTCTTCAGGCACCATGGGTAACCTCATAAGTGTTCTTGTTCATTGTGACATATGAGGAAGTGAAGTCATACTCGGAGACGTTCCCATATCCATATTTACGAGAACGGTGGTATTTCAACAATCGGAGGTGTACATTCGAGGCCGGTGAAGAACAACGAAGATGGAACAATGGACATTGATTCGATCGAAGCCGCTATTAGAGACTCGAGAGGAGAGCTTCTGTACCCTACTACGAGGCTCATTTGCTTGGAAAATTCACATGCCAAGTAAGAATCTTTCTTTCTAATGCAAATTTTAGCCTCTTGGACAATGTTAGTACATTTTATATGCTGCAGCTCTGGAGGTAGATGCTTGTCTGTGGAATACACTGACGGAGTCAGCGAGCTCGCTAAGAAGCACGGTTTAAAGCTTCACATCGACGGGGCTCGAATTTTCAATGCATCGGCGGTGAGTTAAACGTTTTATTGTATAGCCTGCAAATCTATCATCAATATGAAGATTCATACAAGGAAATTTGTTCCCTTGACATAGAGTGTTTGTCTGGCAGGCACCTGGAGTTCCTGTTAACAGGCTTGTACAAGCTGCGGATTCAGTGTCGGTATGCTCTTTGAGTAAACATCGTTACTTATTTCAGCCTCTTCATCTTTTAACGATACCGATAAGTTCCATTGATTTTGTATGTGTTGTAGGTATGTCTATCAAAGGGTGTTGGTGCTCCAGTTGGATCAGTCATTGTTGGTTCCAAAAGCTTCATTGCCAAGGTAAAGCCAAATGCTTTGCTGCTAAAAATCTCGACAATCTACGAAACATATGCTTCTCCAGTCGTTTTCGGCTTTCTTTAGGCTAGAATTCTTCGAAAAACCTTAGGTGGTGGGATGAGGCGGGTTGGCTTCATCTGCGCCGCTGCTTTTGTTGCTTTGAAAGAGAATGTCAAAAAGCTCGAGGGTGATCACAAGAAGGCAAAGGTATTAGCAGGTAAACTGTTACATACAAACTTTTCGGTTTCGACCTTTCTCTGGTGCTTTCAATCGACGAACTTCGGTGTAACATTCATCAACTTCATGTTAGTTTTTGTATTGTTTCAGAGGGCCTAAATCAAATTAAAGGTCTAAGAGTGGATGTTGAAACAGTGGAAACCAATATTGTGAGTATGCTATTTACTAAACCTACATTAATGGCAATCTTCCCCTCTGTCTGCAATCTGCATTCGAGTTTTTTACGGTTCGAACCGTGATTCAGTTGTTGAGTGAAGATCATGTACAAAAGTTACTAGCTTCCTTTTGCTTGTCGCTGCCGTGTTCCCCAATAAAACTTAATGTAAAAACTAAAAGTAAAGGCCTTAAATTCTTCATATTACTTTATGTCAACAGATAAATGTTGATATAGTGGAGGGCTCAAAATTCACAGCAGAGCAACTATACAAGAATTTAGAGGAACATGGTGTCCTGGTGGTGCCAAGGGGGGCAATCCAGGTCAGTATTCTCCATCAAAAACCATCCCAATAGCTTTGTATTGCTTTTGATTACCCTCGAAAACCGATTAAACTAGAATCTGTAGCTCAAACCAAGCAAAAACATCTGAAGATTCCCCTCTTTTTGAAGTGTTACTTCTTGTAGCATAGTGAAAGTCCAGGGGGACTCAATAAGAATGACAGTATATACCAGATATGGAAATTCAACGGTACATACCAGACCAAGTATTCGACATTATTAGTAAAATTTGGATTCCGAACCGAGCTAGCTTGCGTTCACATTTACTGCGATTATACAGGCTAGATATAGTAGGGTAATATGGTGGTGTTTTGGTCATTCAGGATCAGAATTGTCCTCCACCACCAAATTTCATCAAGTGATGTGCAATACACTTCGTCATGCTTTCAGGTGATCAAACATCAACTATTAAGTTTCTTGCATGTTAAGGAACTTAAAATGAACTTATAATGTTCTTTGCATATTGCAGCAGGCTTTCCCCGGATGCAAGAACAAAATGGCAACAAAGCTAGAAACCGATACTCTAACTATTCGATAGCGTCATTTCAGGATGTGTCGATGGAACCCCTCGAACTCGGGAACAGGATCGATCGGATTATGTAATAAATTATGCAATACCATTTCATTATGAAGCTTTAGATTACATCATTGTATCCCTTATATCCTATGTAACCTTTGTTAAACCTCGACAAACTAATCCACCATCCAAAACTCGGTTCAAACAGTTCATGTTTGTACTCTTATGCTTCGAGAATCGACATTCAACAAGTTTAGGGTTCGAATAATAGTATATACAATCCCTAGTGTTATTCTGGAGCTGTATACATTTCATATGAAAACAATAATAAAGCAGAAGTAAGCCATGAATGCATAGTTTTGTTTATGTTTGGTGAAAACTCTGGTTTTCAAGTGGGAACAAAGAGATATTGTGGGGCAGTGTCCCTCTGGATTGGGTCCTTCACAGGCCTGGCTTCTATCCTTCTTCATTGAACCATTTGTATTAAGAGAAAGAAGGGACGACACAAAAACTACTATGGGCGAATTTCATATGATCTCTTAACTGTTGTCTCTTTTCACTTTGACCATTAATTTATTAATTTATCAATTAGACAACTGAACTATTTAAATGGTGTTAATCAAGTCGCCTGCCTAACGTTTAATTGAAGTGTTGATGTGGTAGTTAGCAAAATGTATAATTATATCAATTTTATTAATGATCATGCCAACATTTCTATTAAATGTTAACGATGTATGACTTGATTGGCATCATTTAAATAGGTAAGTAGTCTGATTGATAAAATTGAAAAATCAATGATTAAATTGAAAAGATAAAATAGTTAAATGGTCATATGTATAGTTTACCCTAAAATCTAACCAAATAATGTGCATTTTCTTTTACCGATAATGTCATTACAAAATTCATGAAGGAACAGTGTTTTGTTCTGTCATAAAGTACTTTTGATTGGAATCTCACAACAGTTGTTTTTAATTTTTATTTTTCTAATGGCATATTTTATACTCATAAAATTTCAGAAATTTATCTTTAGAAATTTACTGCATCCTAAAAATGTTATAGCCAAATGTAAAAATAATTCCTTACTTGTTTTAGGGTTAATTATAAATTTCATACTTGAATTTTTTTTCTATTTTAGACACTAAATTTTTTAAAATGCCGATTTGGCATTTTTATTAACTTTAGACCCAAAAAAATGTTTGCCCTGTAGAGTTTAATTTTATTTTGAAAATCTAACCTAAATTTTAAATACTAAACCAATTCTAAACCATATATTTATCTCTCTATATCCACTGCAATTGGTCATCAATGAGCATTTTATTTAAAAAAAATGTTTATCACAAAAATTGTCAATTTTAATGTATAAATGCATGAAATTCTGCTCTAAAACTGGAACAGCAAAACCCTAAACAAATAGTGGAAATTGGCAATGACAATGTTAACCAATTAGGTAAATTTTGGGTTTTCTTTACATTCCATTATTGACTAACCCTAATGGGAGGCAACCAACCTATCTAATTTAGCTAACACGAGCTAGCTAGTTAGCTATTTCTCCTTGGTTCCAACAGCTATGGAAATTTTGGAGAGTCCACTTTACTTTATATTATTATTTTTAATTTCCAATATGCTACCATATTTGCAGGTTTGAGATTCCAAATGCAGGAGATGTGTTTCCTTACTGTAAGTGGGAACATTTTTGTTTTCTATTTTTATCAAATTCTAATTCTTAAACTTCCTCACTTATGGCAGTCATGGCTCCTCTTAATATATTATAAGATATTTTATACTTTTGGAGAATCCCAAGATTCAAAATAGGAAAAAAAATTAAGTAAAATAGTAATGTATAAAAAAGAGAGTGAAAGAAAAAACCTTTTTCTTTCCCTACTCCCTAAATCAACCTTTGCCAGAGGAAATGGTTAAATGAATGTTAAATTTTGTTCTTTTAACATTTGATTTTATGGTAGGTTAGTAATGCAAATAATTTCATATTAAGTAAGAATTATTTATTGTGGTTCGGTTCAGTTAGTATGTGTTTTTTATCCCCTTCCCACATGATATAATTAAAATTAAACGTAAAATTTGTCAAAAAAATTATATATTAATGACCATAAGTTTTTAATACATTAAATGGTTGAATAGAATTTTACCAGTGTATAAGTGGGAATGAATAATATCTATACTTCAACGGGTTGATTCAAATGGTAAATAATTTGATATTATTTGTATGAGTCTTGTGTTCGAGCACTTGTTGTGTATGTAGAAAATCTCCGTTGAAAGACTCACCGACCACAATAAAGTGTGCGACTCGGATTGGTCTCAATTAACTAAGACGAAGCCTTATGAACCGAAAAGACAACAACAACAAAAATAATAATAATATTTTTACGATAGAATGTTTGAAACTATTAATACAATTTATTTTTAAAGGATTGAATTGATGATAAATGAACAAAGTGTTTTTTAAATATTTGAATTGATGATGAATGAAAAAATGTATGGTCTAGTTTTGACAACGAATTCGATGGCTTCAGAATAATTTTGTGTTAGAAACTAAAACGATTTCAATAATTTTTTTTTTGTAAAAAATTATTTATTATTTATTAATTACGATAAACAATTATAATCTATTTTATAATTTAAAATGATTATTTGAAGTCCTTTTAAGAAAGTTTAAGTTATATAAACAAATTTAATTGTGTGTCATGAATTTTCTCCTCTTTTAATAGGTTTTAGTTAGATTCTTTCAGTTATTTAAGAGAGTAATTATGGCTAATTTTTTTATTGCTCTTCTCACATTTTCTTTCAAGATCTCTTCTAATTTTATTAAAAGAAAATTTGTGTATTAGTGAGGGAATTTTGATAATACAGAAAATCCCATATTTAATAAGAATCGTCTGCTGTGATCTCATTTGATTCATACATGTTTCTTTCTAAAAAAATATTATTTTATTACAATTTATATTTTATTGTTTTTAGTTGTTACGAAATATTTAGTACATTCTATGATCATTAAAATAGTGTTTATGATAATATATTATTTTATAAGTATTATTGGATTGTTTTTATCATATCCCTACTATATATTAATTTTTAATCATGTAAATATATTTTTCATACATGAATTTATTAAGTGATGAAACATAAATTTAATACATGTACAACTGAATTCGTCGGACCGTAGGCACTTATCGTAATTGGTATTTTCATAAATGGCGCAAAACTTTGAAACATTGTAGTTTGACCTCCGAATTTCAAAATTCCAACTCTGACCTCCAAACTTCATGGAATAACAACATTACCCTCAAACTTGTGAAATTCCCACTTTATCCTGAAATTTCATATTTAAGTTCAATTTACTACCTAAATTTCCTAACTTTACAATTTAATTCAGATTTTCACCATTTTCAAAGTTCGATTAAAATTACGTACAAGTTCTAACCCGATTTCAAGACGTGACAATTGATTTACAAGATTCAATCTATTAGTGAATCCATTATCACACTTGAATAAAGTTCAAGCAAGGTTTTGGAAGTTTTTCATTGCTTCTAATTAGTCCGCCTCCTCACTTTTTGTTGCCTCATAGTGTTTGATTAACTAATTTTCTTTGTTATTGTTTTTGATTAATGAATTTGAAGGTTAAACTTTAAAATTTAAATTTGAAAAAACCCTAAAAATTTGATGTATCAATTGTAAACTATCAATGCTATTTTTTATCCTTTTAATATTGTTAGGCTAATTTTTAAAAATATATTGATAATTTTTATTTTGAATTTTATACATATTTTAAATATTTTTTTATTAATCTAAGGTAAATATAATGTAGTATCTATTTAAAAATAACTCTTAACATTTTGACAATAAATGCCAATGCCCCTAACATCTATGGTAACAATGAAAATAGGATATTTGATATAGTAATTAAATCAATATATTTTTATACAATATTTAAATCATTTAAACTTTATTATGTCTTTAAATTTAAAAATAATACGTGTACAGATACTTTCAAATTTATATTTTTTAGATATAATAATATAATATGAACTAGTTAAAACTCAATTAACCGTACCTATTAATTAAATCAATCCATTTCTCAATTTAATAATGAGTTGATATATCGTCAGGATATAAATAATATACTAAAGGTGTTTGGATGGGAGAACGTGAGATATTTATAGGAATGAAATCCACATTCTTTCGTTTGGTTAGTTCGGAAATCTCATTCTTGGTAATGTAAGATTATCAATAGTGGCTTTTTTGGGGTATATTATCGGGAATGTCATTACCTCCTTTTCCTTATGTATTGTTGGATTACCGACGTTTTGGACTAAAATGCCCTTAATTTTTTTTTTCAAAAATATAATTCTTCTGTCATTGAATAATAAAAATTCTATGAATGTTAAATTATAAATTTATCCTTAAACTATTTTAGATTTACAAAAAAATCTATAATTAAAATTTTATATGAAGTTCAGGGGTTAAAATAAAATTTTTACCCTTTCATTAAACCTTTTTATATTTTAAATTTTGTAAAAAAAATTATATAAATTTTATGAATTTAAATTTTTTAAAGAAAATATATAAATATTTTCCAACTTGTAATATTATAAAAATATATAATAAGGACAATTTGGTCAAATATACATTCTAAAATCTACGGTAATCTTACATTCCTGCTAAGCTAACTAAACTTAAAATACAACATTCCTAGTAATTCTATTCCCTGGTAATCTTACATTCTCATTGGTAATCTTACATTTCGTGAACCAAACACACCCTAAGGATTAGTTAGGTGTACATTTTGAAGAGTGGTATTTAAAAATGTTGTATAAATGAACTTTTTAAAAATATTTAATAAAAGCACATTTTAAAATTTAAATGTTAGGAATTACTGGTAAAAAGTAAATTTGAAAAAAATAAAATGTTCATTATAGAAATTATGTATTTTTATTAGAATAAAATATATTTATTTTTTAAATGTATCAAAGTTTTTTATTTTTTCATCTTCTCTATATTTTAAGGTTTTGTTCGGTTAATTCAAATCAATATTATTATACATTTGATTTATTACGTGAATCTTATAAAAACATGTTTTATTTACATAAAATTTTAAACGTGAAATTTATTTAAATAATATTAAATTGATTATGATTTAAAAGAACTCCGTTAAGAAAAAAAAGCAATTCTTTATCTATCATAAGTACTTTGTGGGGATACACGCGCCAGAGGAAGGAGAGTAGAAGTGAAATTGAAAGGCTGCAATATTTGGCATACAGCCCTTGGGTCACTATCACCTCTGCCAAACTTGTCCTATATTTGGCAAAACAGTTTCCTGTTAATTTATTTTTACTTACAACAACTCATTAACCACAGGTTTCTCAATGACTGAGCTCTCTTCTATTTCTTTGACATATCTTGGCCCATTGGATAATCTCCCTCTCTTACTTTATCAACAGTGTTTTAACTTCAGTTTTATTGCCTTTTTCTGTCAAACCAAACAAAAAAAAAAGAGAGAATCTGATCATCTCTGATCTCATTTTTCCATCTTTAACCATACTTTTTTATAGTTCATATGCTCCATGTAACTGCAGTCTTTCAAGAATTTTCTTGCAGAAACTCTCAGCTTGATTGCTGGTTTGTGTTTGTGTGGTCGTCATCTTCGAACTCTCTCCGTCTCAGTTAAATTTCACCGAATCTCCTCTTCAAAAAGAAAACCCTTTCTTTGTTTTGTTATTGATTAACATGGAAAGCCATGCAAGATCTTGCATTTCATCGTTTCTTGTGTTATCACCATCATAGTCTCCAATATAATTGTAAATGAACAGTCATCGTCACTTAACTTTTTCTCCAATTATTGCTCTCTGCAAAGAAAAATAACTGTTCATTCTCTTTTTATAGAAGAATGAAGTGAAAACCCTAATCAGTTCATCAAAACAACAATCCAAGATTTCTCTCTTTCTCTTGATAATGGATTTGGTAAGCTCAAGCACCATAGCAACTACAGCTACCAACAAAAACAGCAGCGATATTATCACTAATGCAACACCAATTCTACCGCCACCGACCACTCCGAGCCGCTACGAGAACCAAAAGCGTCGAGACTGGAACACTTTCTGCCAGTATCTGCGAAACCATAGGCCTCCGCTGTCTCTTTCGATGTGTAGCGGTGTCCATGTTCTCGAGTTCCTTCGGTACCTCGATCAGTTCGGCAAGACCAAGATTCATAACAACGCTTGCCCTTTCTTTGGCCTCCCTAACCCGCCGGTTCCTTGCCCTTGTCCTCTCAGACAAGCTTGGGGTAGCCTCGACGCACTTATCGGTCGACTCCGTGCTGCTTACGAGGAGCACGGAGGCATGCCGGAAGTGAATCCTTTTGGAGCTAGAGCTGTGAGGATTTATTTGAGGGAAGTCAGGGATTTCCAGGCCAAATCTAGAGGGGTTAGCTATGAGAAGAAAAGGAAGAGGCCTAAGCAGAAGGTACCAGCTGCCCCATCAGCACAACAATCATCATCTGCTCCAGCACTTGTTGCTGATGCCACTGCTGCAAGTAAGTTAACACAGAAATTTAACCATCATGGTGAAAAATTATCAGAACTTGTTAATTTTAAGGATTTTTTTTTTCATATTTGAGCTTGTACCCTCTCTGTATTTTTTTTTTTTGATCATTTGAAAACAAAGTAGTCTACTTTGAAAAGTGCGTACCCTTCAAGTTGCCCTTTAGGGGGACACTTTGTAATGGTTTACTGGCAGCATGACCAGTTACTAGGAAGCAGCTGGGAATCAATAGTACCAAACAGAAAATGATGGCAACAAGATCTTACTATATTTAGTAGGAAAAAACCCGGTTTTAATTTAATTAGTTATTGCAATTTTGTAAACCTAATAGTATGGAATGATAAGAATATAATATATGTTCAGAATTTTTTTAATCTATTAATAGCATACATATATCGTAGATATAATCACTCAAATTCGGATCTCTAAAAAAACATTTTATATTATCATTAGGTTATTGATGAGTTCGTAAAATTAGATTTAAACCTCAATCATTTAATCAAAATAGTTTATTTTGGCTTGATGCTAATTAACGAGGACTTTTATTTCTTGCAGAACATACTATGTAATGGAAGAAGGACAAGAGTGCTCTTGCAATCAGCAAGTGTCTGGATGATATGTTTTTAATGGGTTTTTGTTCCTTTAAGGTATTTCTCTATTTTTACTTCATGAGTTGATCATCTTTCAATGGCTTATATAGCTGAACAAACACATGTTATATTTATATAATTTGAGGGTATAAGCCAATGCAACTTCTAGTAGATATGTATTTTGTATTCTCTATGTTTTTTTTTCATATATTAATATGAAATATATTTATATATATTTGTTCTCTTGCTCGTTATAAGTAATAAATTATTATTAAGAGGAACATATATTAGCCTAAAATATAAATCATAAAATAGACATAAAAAATTATCAAACAAGACATTGAGGATGTGGGAACTCAAAGCTTGTTCATTGTATAGGCCAAGTATATTAGTGTTGATAGGAGAAATGGAGTTATAGCCATTTTATATAAATTATTCTGCTTAATTTGACCGAAGATTCGCAGTTAGTGTAGAGGAGGTAGGGAGTAAATATGCTTAGCAAGATGATGAATAGGGTTAGAGATTGAGAGTGTGTCTCCTTCTTTAATCTTGTATAATGATTTATATACCGACTCTTAATGTTGGTATCGAACCTAATATCACAAAAAATATTTATAGATTATCATACTAAATAGATTTGAATGATAAATAATAGATTCAATAATCATATCAAGAGACTATAACTGTACGAAGAAACAAATTTAAAAGATTTTAAAAACTCTAAAAATCTCTACAAGTGAAAGATTCACAATAAATGTATATTTTACGAAAGAGTTATTGAAGAAGTGCAACTATTAGTCAAAAATCCAAGTCATTAACAAATTTTATATTAAAAATAAATATTAAATAAATCAATATATAGTCCTAAAATATTTAAGAATATATTACTTTCACTAAATTTAAGAAGAAGAAAAAAGCAATAATGTAATTATTTCGATAAAAATAAATCGATAAATAAACATCATAATTATGAATGCCATTAGACACTCATAATTGTGAATGCCATTAGACACCAATTAACATTCTTGTATATAAGTTCAGGGGTGAGTGTTTGATTGAGTTGATTTAAAAAATTTTGAGTTATTCGAATTAACGAGTTATATTTTATAACTTGAGTTGACTTGAAATTTTTTCGAGTCGAGTTGAGTCAAATTTTTTAGTTTCTATTTAAATTTAATTGTAAATATTTATAATATTACGATATTATTTGATTCCAATTTAAATGATATTTTATAACCATATACAATACATATATATTTTCTTGTATTTTTTTCATATGTGATTTACATATACAATACAAAGTCGAGAGACTTGATTCAAATTTGAAAATCAGTATACTAGTTACTAAAAAATTCGAGTTATTCGAGTTGTATTTTACAACTTGATTTGAACCTGAAATTTTTTCGAGTCGAGTTTATAAAATTACAAATCGAATTTAATTCAAGTCGAGTTTTTTTTTCAAATCGAGTTGAGTCGAGTTTTACTCACCATATATATAATTAAAATATAATAACCATGAAATCTATTCTAAGGCAAAAGACAAAACCTAGACTCATCTTTTCTAATATTGGCGACAGCTAAAACAAAACACATACACGCATGTCATAAAAGTGTTAGATTTGTACAAAATTTTGAGCCAATATAAAGAAGATGGAACAATGGAGGTTTGAAAGCCTAATCAAAGGGATGTATGATAATCCACTTGGGCAGACAACTTTTGAACATTATTTATGGATAATACTTGTTTAATACTAGGCTGATGTTTTGCTTGTCTTATTCTTAGGGTATATATGATCTTTTAATTATCTCATTAAAATATCATAATTTATTTATTCATTGTGTGATATCCTAGAACTGCTTACACAAGTAGACTGGCTCTTATTGGACTCTATGAAAAATTACACACTGCAAAGAAAATATTAACAAATGCTTATTCATGATGGCAAGCTATATTCTAATTAGTAATTATGACATTTATATTCGAGTTGAGTAACATATACATATAGGGTTAAGTTCTACTTCCATAATGTAAAACTCTTCAATTTATATAGATTTAGAACCGTTGGATGAATAAAAATAGATAGTTGAGACTTCTTTTTTTTTTTCAAGTAATTTTTTTCACATTTACTACGTCAGCCTCACTCATAAGCTTTTCCTCATTCAATGTAATTAAATCTAAGTAAAACTAACAATATTTTACATTGTATAACAGTATTTAATGATCCTAACTCATATATATATATATATATATATATATATATATATATATATATATATATATATATATATATATGATCCAGGTCATATTGTTCAAACGGAACTAGTTTCTTAGCTCTGGAAAAACTGATACATTTTCCAGCTAAGAAAATGGTGGACCATATCCCACAACATATAAACTGCATGCATGCATGCACCAACTTGAGTAGTCATATTTGTTGTGTCAGTTTAGGTAGCACAGAACTCAAGAAAGCCTTTATAATTTTGTCTTGGGGTTAACAGTAGAGGTCGCTCTTCAAATTATAATTCCACCATTGCTTGTACTGCAGATTTTTGACTTCCCAGAATAGCAAAGTAGCAATACACATGATATATATATATATATATATATACATAGATGGAAGTATACGTGTACAAGTGAGTGATTTTAAATGATTCTTGACGAAAAGTTATTACATGAATTCTTTCCACTACCTCAATTATAGTCTTTATCCAATTAAATGAGTATACATTACATTTATTTTTTACATCATATTTTCTTTCCACTACCTCATGTTTTTGTTATATTCTTTCTTTGATTCACCATTATAATTCATCTTAAGAATTAATCCTTTTCAATTGTGTCATATAAAAGGAAATTCTCATATATCATACATAAATCTAGAAATTCTCATATATTTTTAATGAGACTTTTTTGGTTAAGAAAAAAATAAATTTGAAAGAAATTTAAATTTTTTGTATTGATTTTAAATCTTGATTATATTGGTGAACCAAAGAAAGAGCATAGTAAAACATGTAGGTCTAATGCTTAAGATTGGGGAAGAAAAGGATGGGATAAAGAAGAAGAAGTGATTTTTAATTTAGATTATAATGGTGGATTAAAGAAAGAGTAGAGCAAAACATGGAGATTTGATGCTTTAAGATTGGGGAAGGAGATGATGAGATAAAGAAGAAAATGATTTGAAAATTTTAATTTTTAAAGAAATATGATCTGAAAAATAGGGCTACAAAACTTGGTATTATTAGAAATGAAAGATGGAACTAAACATAGGCACAGAATATGTGGCAAAATTTGCATACAAATTCTGCATCATACACTAAAATTAGGGTGAACGTAGACATCGTATTTACGGGGCTAAAACTGAATTATTAATTATTGGGGGATTATAATGCAATTCTATCATTTTATTATAATTTTATTATTTTTGAAAGGATTAAAGATAGATATCAACAATTAGTTGGTCTAGTGGGATGAGACACTAAATCTCTTAAATAAGTTAGGGTTTCGAATACTGACGTTTACGAATAGAACAAACTATATTGAGAGGGTTGATTTCACCTCTGCAATATCTGATATGGATTAGTAAATCAATAAATAATATTAATAATTAATTATAAAATTATGTCATTTTAAAGAATAAGACTGTGCACTGTTGCCTAGTGAGGTTTTATAAGGTGCGCGAAATGCACGATTTCCTATAACCACAATAACTCCGTACTGATAAAATATCCCCGCGATCTACGGTGAAGGGTAAGCAGTTGACACGTGCATAATCAGGTAGACCCTACAAGTACCGTGCTCCCACGTGGATGTTTGTACTGCTTGTCTACAAATACAGAATTCGACAGCTATTTCTGCTTCGTGTGACGTGTGGGCTCCACTCATTTATCCTACATGGCGTTATATCAACCCTGGGATGTACCTGATGTGTGCGTACTAGGAGTGAGCCTTCTATTGATGCGAGATAAGTAAAAAAAAAAAAATCGAGATATTCAAGTTGTTGATTTATATTTTATAATTTGAAATTGACATTAAATTTTGTCAGGTCGAGTTGAGTCGAATCGAATTTTTGAATAAATTTAAATGTAAATATTTATAATATGATGATATTATTTGATTTTAATTTAAATAATTTTTATAAATATATACAATACATATATATTCTGTAGATGCTCGATTTGTCCGGGATCTTTTCTGAAGTTGAATTGGATTTATTGTCGTTTATATGATTAATGTTTGGTTATATTTATATATGATATATGAGCAACTAAGCAATTATAATGAATGATTAAGCAATTAAAATACATATGAGTATACTAAATAAATGTTATTACAGGCCCAAGCTGAAACAAGTTACAACAGGCTGGATTAAACAGCCCAAACAACTGAACCCTAAACCCGTTAGGGTTTTCCTTTCCCGCTACCAGCTCTCGGCGCCGCACCACATTTGGCCGTTGGACCTGGCATCACGATTCAACGGTTCACGTGATGCCCACACCCGACAGCACACTGACCGAGAAGCTCGGTTCCCAGGCAGAGCACGATCACCAAGCCAGCATGCGCAGCTCCACTGACAGGAAACCCGTGTTGATCGGCCACCCATCCGATACCAAGGCCACCATTATCGTCGCCCGTGATCACCATGCCCAACCGGGGGGCCCTGCACACAAAACAACAGAACACGAGGAAGCAAAAAAAACGAGGAGAACAACAAGAAAAACAGGGTCCAACCATCAAGAAAAGGGGGGGAAATCGTCCAAGAGAGGAGAGGCTCAACCCATCAGCCATCATCGAAGGAAAAAAAAGGGACAGAACCAAAAAGAAAACTTCCAGTAACCAAAAAATCAACAAGAACCCAAAAATCCACCATCAAACGGAAAAAAGGAAAAAACAAAAACCCACCTCATTAATCCAGAAAGCTTCCGTCGCCCTTGCTAGGAACCGAGAAGAAGGTAGACCCTTCGTCTTTCGTTGTTTTCTAAGTCGTGCATGTCGGTTTTGAGCAGTGGGTTGTAGGTTTTTGTTGGGTTTGAGTTAAGATTCGGTCGGGGTTGCCCTCGGGTCCTTTGAGTATCTTGTTGGAGTCTTAGGAGAAGGGAAATCTGGGTTTCGAGGGGTTTTGGCCTTAGATTCAGGTTGGTAACTACCGGGGTTACCATCGGGGGGGGTTTATGTGATGTCTGGGCTCCCCATCGGAGCCCCACGGTGGTGGCCATGGTGGCCACAGGTTTTGGGCTTTATCGAGGGTTGCGAGAGACCATGGTGGCCGTGGTGGCCAGGGGAGTCGTCTGGTCAAGCTGGGGTTGAGAGGCGAGAGAGATAGAGAGAACGGCTGGGGGGGGTTTTCATCTGTTTAGGTTGAGAAGAAATGAGACTAGGGTTAGGGGTATACCCTGATGTCTCGTACGCCAAAACGGCGTCGTCCCGTTTAGTTCCAAAACGGCGTCGTCCCGTTTAGTTCCAAAACGGCGTCGTATTGACCTCCGGGGAAGTATTCTGTGTTTTGCTTTGGGGGGTAACTGCGTGTAGGCCATTTCAGTTTCAACCTGTTACATTTTTGTCCCTGAATCGGGCTTCTTTGGTATCTTAAATTTACCTCCTAATTTGCCGCATGTTGTATCTTGGTCCAGAATCAGTTTAGGGCTATTTTGATGTTGTTTATACTTTGGATATGTAATTTTGAAAAACTTTCATTTTGGTCCTATGAAGTACTTTGGTATATATTATGCTTGCAGTACATGGAAATGAAAGTTTTATGAAATGAGCCTATTGTTTAGTTTCTTTATAGTTTAACCCTTGTTTAACTTTTGATTAGTATGTTTAGTTTTGATTTTATTCATATTTAGTCACTTTTTAAATATGTATATATCTATATATATTTTAATTTTATAGTTTCGCATGTCATGTTTTTATTATTATATTTAAGTCATGTTTGTACACTATATGTTAATATGTGTGGTTTATTATTATTATTATTATTTTTTTTTTTGAAATTAAAATATATGTATATATTTTTTTTCTTGTGTATTTCACATTGCATGATATTTTAATCATAATATTATTACTCTTTGCATGACATTCAATCAGCATAATTTGCATGATAGTCTTACGTGCATAACTTGAACTAATCACATAATCGGATTAAGGGTAATACCCTTTTAATTTAAAACTGTCAGAATGGCTTTTCTTAACTTACAGAAAAAGTTGTTCTTGACGATTTTAAATTACAAGTGTATCCCATCATTGTCACTAAAAATTTGATATTTCACTTTAAAATTTGGGAATGAAAGAAAATGAAATGTTCGACTATTTAAATGTATCGAGAAAAGGTCGTTAGAACTGAACTAAAGATCTGGTCTCGGTATTTATAAATAATCGAATATTCGTTATCTTTCTAACGACTTGGTAATTTTAACTTAACTTATTTCGTTGCTTTTGCATACCATAAAATTTGCACTTTTGTTGTTTTAAGGATCAAAAATTAAATTAAATTTGAACTTGTAAAATTCGCTGCAAAGACATTAATTAATCGACTAGGTACCGATTTAGGGCGCTGTGGGGGTGCTAATCCGTCCCCACGCGTAACCGACTCCCGAACTCAGATTTTGATAACGCAGACCGCAAATTCGTCGTTTTAATTAAAAATATTTTTTTATTTAAAATGACAACGTTTTGGGTGTCCAATCACACCCTAATCAAAGATTGGTGGCGACTCCTCGAACCTTATTTTTTCATCGTAAAGGAATTTCCAATTTTTCGAAACGAGAGGTTTTCTAAAATCGTATTATTTTTAATTAAAATCAATCGTAAAGAAAATAATTAAAAATAACGCGCTTTTCCACGCCGTTTAAAAATCGTTTCGACAGCTTGGCGACTCCGCTGGGGACTTTTTAGAGAGTCAGGCCGATCGTCGATTAATTAATTGTCTTTGCAAACGAAATTTATAAGTTCGCTTTAATTTGGTCTTTGATCCCTTGTTTGTTTGAATTGTTTTATTTACATCTTAATTTGTAATTTGGTTAATGAATAAATAGTTGTACTAATGTGCGCTCTACATGTTTCAGTTTTTTTTGACCTTCGTTTTAGTCTATTGTTTTTCTTGGATCGAGGCAAAGGATTATGGGTTTCCCCTCACTGTCGTTACAACCACTTCGATATTTAGAGCCTTCTTACTGTGCTCTGTCCCGTTAGGTAGGGGTGAAAGCTACGCTTACGTGAGAAAAATTATTTTTCTCCGCATGGGCTTTAGCTAGTAACCTCTGGGGTACATGCCTTATGTTTACGAGTGAAACATTGAGTTTTCTCGCATGGACATAGGGAAATGTATCCTCTCGAAATTGAACTTGATCCGTTTTAAGCCTATAATGGGCGAGGATCGAGGGTCTGGCAAGCCCAAGGGGGCACCAGCAAAAGACAATTCGAGGACCCTTTTAGAAATACTGAAACTCTGCCTATCTTAGGTTGAATCTCTGTCCACAGACACAAAGGGGAAACTCATTCTAACTTTTCCCTCGAATTTATTTTTTTGCAAAAAGTATGCGAACTAGAGATCATGTGGTTAGGTTTATTTTTCAAACATGCATGTGAATTAGATACCATGCGGTTAGGATTTTTTTTATGAGTAACAAAACATGTGGGTAAATATCATGTCGGGTAGGATCTACTAAAGCATGATTCGGTAGACGCCATGTTGGGTAGATACCATGTGAATTAGGTTTAGGATGTATATATTTTCTATCTTCATGTTGTTTGTTTATTCTTTGACTATTCATTGTATATACTAACACAGTTTTATTTTTGTTTGTGTTTTATTTATTACCGCTGCATTACATCATCATTCATGAAGAAAGGTGTTGATTCACAAGGTGGTCATAAAAGTAGAAGGCGGTCATAAA
Source organism: Hibiscus syriacus (assembly GCF_006381635.1). Classification (NCBI taxonomy): domain Eukaryota; kingdom Viridiplantae; phylum Streptophyta; class Magnoliopsida; order Malvales; family Malvaceae; genus Hibiscus; species Hibiscus syriacus. The sequence goes on along the minus strand of NW_024061816.1, from coordinate 1,134,335 downwards.
ATGGACAAGAGCTTTCATAACAAGGAAGTGGATAACGCAGAAGTGAGGTCGTGGTCCGAGGAAACTCAGAGGAAGAAAGGCGACAGTTTGACTGAAGATTACATATCAGTACTACCAGAGGTTGCTCCGGTCAGTCTAAAGCAAAACGATTTGCAAGAGTTACGCGAAATTTGGGAAAGTTGGAATTCTGAGGTGAAATACTCTTTCTGGCAAAAGTATGGTGACATCGCCCTTCTGTTGTATGTGAAAGTAAACGAACCCCTAATCAAAGCTCTCATCCAGTTTTGGAATCCCGCATATAGCTGCTTCACTTTCAACAAGGAAGACATGACTCCCACGTTAGAAGAATACACCTCCTTGTTTCATTTCGAGACGATACACTTGGACCGTATCTACTCAAAAGCCTCAAGGACCCAATCCTTTAAGAGCAAGCTCGCAAGGATTACTGGGATGGGAGAGAAGTGGGTTGCTGATCGAATCCAAAAGAAGGGAGAGTCCGATTGCTTCCCTTGGTCATGCCTCAAGGAGCTTATCGTCAAGCATAGCGATATCGAGAAGAGCATGGAGATGTTCGCCCTGGGAATTTATGGTTTGATGATCTTCCCGAAAGTTCTTTATCACGTGGAAGCCGCAGTGGTCGATTTATTCGAGCGTTTGGAAAGGAAGGTAAACCCTGTTCCTGCGGTTTTGGCTGAAACATTCAGAGCACTTAGCAGTTGCAGAAGAGCTGAGAGTAGCCGCTTCACCGGGTGTGTCCAGCTGCTTACTGTTTGGATACGCAGTCACTTCTGGAAAATTGACCGAGAGTATAGTCGACGATTTTCTACGGCCTATTCACCCTTAAAAGATTTCCTCACTAAAGAGTGGCCAGAGCATCTCACCAGGAAAGATTGGGTTTCACTCTTCAGAAATTTACAGGAACATGATATAGTGTGGCGTGTCCCCTGGTTAGCTTTTGTGGATGTGTTGTACAAATGTGGGGATTCCGATTGGGTAACCCTATTAGGGTTATGGGGTGGAGTAGGTTATGCGCCACTAATGGTACTAAGGCAATTTGGGGCCCGCCAATTCGTCCCAGCTACATCCGGTCTGAAGGCATCTGAATTTGTGTACTGTGGAGATCATTACAAGAAGACTGCTCGTGCAATGTCAGAGGCGTGGAAGTCAACCTTTAGAACTGATTTCATAGCGGCTGAGGTCATGCTGACACCAGATTACGTGGCATGGAGGGCGGTGCGAAAGAATGATATCCTTCCGTTGGCGAATCGTGACCAAACAACTCCTTTGGAAGTACAGTTTGAGTACGTACCGTCTAAGTTGGAGATACTGAAGAGTGAATTCGAAGCGGAAATCGCCAGGAAGGAAGCGGAGTGTGAGGCCCTTAGACAAAAGAATTTCATGTTGGACATCGATAGGGGATTCTATAATACACAGTTTGAGCTTATGCGCAAGAGAAAGGATGAAGTGGAGGCCAATCTCACTAGTTTACAGAGTGATTACCAAAAGATGAGTCGAGCACAGGCAATTGCTGGCCTCGGGAGAACTTCAGAGCAGTGGCGGTTAGAGCTCCGGGCTGAGAGGGATCGTCGAGTTAGAGACGTCAGAGCCGAGAGAGAGCACCGAGTCAGAGAATTAGAGACAGAGAAGAAGAAAAGAAATCAAGAACTTGAGTCCGAGAGAAGGTCCTGGGTTAGGGCACTGAAGAGCGAAAGGACAGAGGCTAAAGAGTTAAGACAAAGGTACACCTTGAGCAAGAAGCGAGAAGAAGAATTGCATGCTAATATCGAAGAACTCAGAATGAAGGCAAATAACATGCAACTTGAACTTGAGGTTAGAAAGCAAAGAATCGACGAGCTCGAAACTGAGAAGAGGCAAAGCAAAGAAGAGCTAAAATTAGAAAGGCAACATCGGGAGAATGTGCTCCAAGGCAAGCAGGATGAAGTATTCCTCTGGATACAGAGGTGCGGAGCAAAGAACGAACGGATAGAGGTACTCAATCAAGAGATGCACGAAATGGAATCAAGGCATGAGGAAGAGTTAGCTCGAGCCAAGGCAAAGAATGAAGAGTACAGTGCCTACGTTATGCAGCTTGAGAGTTCCTTATCTGCAGAAAACAGTCAGCGTTGCCCAGTGGATCAAAGGGTTAGCCTCGAGGAGAACGCTGCTTTGCAAAAGAAGATTCATGATTTAGAGGCTGCCTTACGAAACTGCCAGACACAAATCGCTGGTCTCGAGCGCACCGTCCAAGGCATCAGACTGCAATGGCAAAATTCAAACGATCACTTTAGAGACTGGAAGACAAACGTGAATCACGTGATCCGAGAGACCATGAATCAGTTAAGTGGCGTTGCGAGGCAGTTGGGAGAGATGGACCTCCAAGCAAAAGTCATCCAGAGCTATGCCAATCCAGCATCAGGCGTAGGAAAGAGGGTCGATTGGCTTGTCAATCAAATAGTAGAGCTGAACATGAGAGCTAGGCCATTTCTGTAGTGGGCTTTTCTTGTAAAAATGATGCTTTTGGTCCTTAATGAAAGTTGTTCTAAGACTGATCGCGTCTTATGAATCAATGCCTTTCTGCATGCATTTGCATTTTATTTGCGCGCTTAGTTTTGCATTGCATTTTTATCGCACTTTACATAATTTGCATTCATCCTCGAAGCATTAAAATTAACAATAAGGGATACATTACAGAATACTGGGAAATTTCAAGCATCACTATAACACAAGGAAGGCCATGGATGATAAGATTGCTCAAATAGAAAGAACTCAATTGCAGTTGCAAGATGATCTGAGGAAAATGCAAGAAGAGATGCTTAAGGCTCAAGAGGATATGTTGTCTAAGTTGGCAAATATGCTGGGAGGGAGAAATCCAGAGCACGGAAAGGCCCATGAGCAAACAAGTGAAGAACCACTTTACCCCCCAGGGTTTACCCCGGTACAGTCTCCGAATATCCAAGGAACATCTGTCCATACCAAAGTACACATAAATCCTGACGGCATCGCAGTGAATCCGCAACCTGGATCTTGTTCGCATCCCGAAGAAAGCCCATATCACCAGGTCCCGGACCTTGATGAAGAAGCAAAGAAGAGCGAAAACAAGTTGTTGCAGGAGCAATATAAGCAGCTAGCAAATGAAGTACAAGCTATGAAAGAAGATACCAGCTTGTATGGTCTCGACGCTAAGGAACTGAGTTTAGTTCCTGATCTGGTCCTACCTCCCAAGTTCAAAACTCCTGATTTCGAGAAATACGACGGTACCCAATGCCCTTCTGCCCATATCACAATGTTCTGCAGGAAAATGACTGGTTACGTAGGGGACGACCAGCTGTTGATCCACTGTTTCCAGGAAAGCTTAGTAGGCTCAGCATTGCGATGGTATAATCAACTAAGGAGAGTTGATGTCAGGACATGGAAAGACCTGGCCAAATCTTTTCTCGACCAGTATAAACATGTGAAGGACGTCAGGCCTAACAGAATGGTGCTGCAAGCAATGGAGAAGAAGCATAGTGAAAGTTTCAGACAATATGCTCAGAGGTGGAGAGAGATAGCAGTACAAGTCCACCCACCGTTGGTAGAGGAAGAAACGAACCTACTTTTTGTTAATACCTTGAAGGCTCCATTTTTCTCACATTTTGTTGGTAATCCTTCTCGAAGTTTTGCTGATATAGTTACGGCGGGAGAAATGATTGAAATGGCGATCAAAAGCGGGAAGCTTGAGGGAGGAGATTCCAGCAAGAAACAACCGATGAGGAAGAAGGAAAACGAAGTCAACCAAATAAGGCAGTATGATTCCCATAATATCACAGTGTCCCGACCACAGGGAACGGTAACATCACCCCAAATTGACAATAGGCAGGGGGCAAGAGATCCAAGGAGAGAGAGGCCTCAATTTGATCCGATTCCCATGACTTATAAGGAGTTATTCCACGAATTATATGATCGACATGTAGTCTCACCTTATCATGTGGACCCTATACAACCCCCGTATCCCAAGTGGTATGATGCTAGTGCTAAGTGCGAATACCATGCAGGGGTTTCCGGACATTCTATTGAAAATTGTCCCGCTTTCAAAAAGGTTGTCCAAGCTCTGAGAAGAAGAAACGTCATCAACTTTGGTGACAGTGAACAGCCAAACATAGCCCAAAATCCATTGCCAAACCATGCAGGAGCCGGGATTAATGCAGTCGCTGAAGAGAAAGGAAAAACGACTGTAAAAAATGTTAGGGAGGTGATGTCACCCATGCCTTGGGTGTGGCGCCAAATGGTCAAGGTAGGACTATTAAAGACTAATCTGCCACGTGAACATTTCAATAACGAAGAGATGTGCCACTACCATAACTGCACAAAACACAGTATACAACAGTGTTCTGATTTCTTAGGGCTGGTACAAGAGATGATGGATGGTAAGGAAATCGAGTTCTTCAAAGAAGGGGCTGAGAAAGAAGAAGCGGAAGTTTACGCCTCTGAGGGATCATCCAAAGTGGTCTATAGTGCTAGTTGTCCCCTCGTCATCACTCCCAAGAATCGAGTGGCTGAGAAGGTAGCTCCAAAGGTGATTATTACACCTCCCTCTCCGTTCCTGTACAAAGACAACAAACAGGTACCCTGGAGATATACTTGTCAAATAGGAGAGGTGACAAAGCAACAGGAAGAGGTAGATGAAGTGGGACACATGACCAGGAGTGGTAGATGTTATCACAAAGAACCTGAGAAAAAGATTGCTGTCGAGAAAGGAAAAAGTATCGATGTGCAGATAAGAGAAGATGAACCCATCGTCAATGAGCCAGTAACAGAGAATGAAGCGATGTAATTTTTAAAATTTCTGAAACATAGTGAATACAGTATTGTTGAACAATTGCACAAGCTGCCTGCCCGTATTTCTGTCCTATCACTTCTTCTGAGTTCAGAGGCTCATCGCAACGCCCTGTTAAAAGTTTTAAACCAAACATTTGTCCCGAAGGAGATACCCGCAGAAAAGCTGGACCGACTAGTTGCCAACATCCAGGCCGATAATTTTTTATCTTTTTCTGAGGACGAGATCCCTTCTGGGATGATTGGCAATCATAAGGCCCTACACATCACAGTTAGGTGCAAAGGGCATGTTCTATCCAGAGTACTGATAGATAACGGTTCGGCGTTAAATGTGATGCCCTTGGTGACCCTGAAAAAATTGCCAGTGGACAGCACCCTGATGAGAAGCTGTCAAAGTGTGGTTCGAGCTTTTGATGGAACGAAGAGAGAAGTTCTAGGCAAGATTGATATCCCTTTGACTATTGGCCCGGCGATATACGAAGTGGAGTTTCTTGTGATGGACATCATGCCTACATACAACTGTTTATTGGGAAGGCCCTGGATTCATCAGGCCGGTGCGGTTCCGTCAACGTTGCACCAAAAGATAAAATTTGCAATGGATGGGAGGCTTATATGCATTCATGCTGAGGAAGACATTATTGCTTCGGTTTCTACTACTGCTCCATACGTTGAAGTGGAAGAGCAAGCTGTTGAATGTTCTTTCAGATCGTTGGAATACGTCAATGCCATGTTTGTGGCAGAAGGAAAGAAGATCCCGAAGCCTAGATTGTCAAACTGCACCAAAATGGGGCTTAAGCTGACTCTTGGAAGAGGAGCAAAAACTGGCAAAGGGTTTGGACGTCGGTTGCAAGGACTGGTAGGCCCAATCTACCCTGTAACTAAAAGAGACAGGTTCGGTTTAGGGTATCAGCCAACTTTAAAAGAAAAAATGAGAAGCATCAAGAAGATTCAGGAATTGAGAAAGGCAAGATTGACTGGTGAGGACCCAAGCTGGGAGCCCATGACATTCCCGCCATTGAGCAGCATTTTCGTATCAGGAGGATATATGTTTCAAGGGACTTTAGAAAGCAGTAAAGGGATAGTTGAGATTGCCTTGGAGGACTTGAGCATTAATGTCATAACCGATGAGGAGTTCAAAGAAATGAGAGCTATGGGCATTTACCCTGCGCCACTGGGCTTTGTGTTGAACAACTGGACTGCGGAGGAATTGCCTGTAGTTTACAAATCTTTTGCAGAAAACTCAGATATCAATAATACGAATGCTAATGACTCTGACCCGGCGATTGATTTCGAGATGCCCATATGTCAAGGGGAAATCGAAGGTTGTGATGAGGATGAGGGATGTGAACCACCCTCAGAATTACTAAAGATGGTGGAACAGGAAGATGAGCAGATCCGGCCTCACGAAGAGCTTACAGAGATCTTGAACCTGGGTACAGATGAGGACAGAAAGGAAATAAAGATTGGTACCACCCTGTCTACTGAAGGGAGGCAAAGCTTGATAGAATTACTTCAAGAGTTCAAAGATGTATTTGCTTGGTCATACGAGGACATGCCAGGGCTGGATACAGAATTGGTTGTCCATAAATTACCAATAAAGCCTGATTGCAAGCCCGTACAACAGAAACTGAGAAGAATGAGACCCGAGATGCTGCTCAAGATTAAAGAAGAAGTGAAGAAACAATTTGATGCTGGGTTTCTCACAGTGGCCAAATATCCTGAGTGGGTAGCAAATATTGTCCCAGTACCAAAGAAGGATGGGAAAGTATGAATGTGTGTCGACTATAGAGATCTGAATAGAGCTAGTCCAAAGGATAATTTTCCTTTGCCACATATAGATACGTTAGTGGACAATACTGCTGGAAATTCCTTATTCTCATTTATGGATGGTTTCTCCGGCTATAATCAAATTAAAATGTACCCTGAAGATATGGAGAAAACAACATTTATCACTATGTGGGGGACGTTTTGCTATAAAGTCATGCCGTTTGGATTAAAGAATGCAGGGGCAACCTATCAGAGGGCCATGGTGACGTTGTTTCATGACATGATGCATAAAGAAATTGAAGTCTATGTCGATGATATGATTGTCAAAGCCAAGACGGAGGAGGAACATGTCGAGAATTTGAGGAAGCTCTTTCAAAGATTAAAGAAGTGCCAACTAAAACTTAACCCAAATAAGTGTACTTTTGGGGTGACGTCGGGAAAACTGTTGGGATTCGTAGTGAGCCGAAAGGGAATCGAAATAGATCCCGATAAAGTAAAAGCCATTCAAGATTTGCCAGCCCCAAGAACACAGAAAGAGGTTCGAGGATTTTTGGGGAGATTAAATTACATCGCTCGGTTTATCTCGCAGCTGACCGAAAGATGTGATCCCATATTCCGCCTTCTTCGTAAGAATGATTCAGGAGAATGGAGTGAAGATTGCAGAGAGGCTTTTGAGGCAGTAAAGAGATATCTTTCGAATACTCCGATCCTAGCGCCACCCATCCCAGGAAAGCCTTTAATTCTTTACTTGTCCGTTTATGACAATTCAATGGGATGTGTGTTGGGGCAACATGATCAAACTGAGAAGAGGGAGAGGGCTATCTACTATCTCAGTAAGAAGTTCACTGAGTGTGAGGCCAGATACTCACCAATTGAAAATTTGTGTTGTGCTTTAGTGTGGGCTACCAGAAGACTTAGACAGTATATGTTGTATCATACTACCTGGCTCATATCTAAGCTGGACCCTTTAAAGTATCTGATGGGGGTACCTGCATTGTCTGGAAGGTTAGCCCGTTGGCAAATCCTGTTGTCCGAATTTGATATCCAGTATGTAAGCCAGAAAGCAGTTAAAGGGAGCGCCATAGCAGAATTCATTGCGAGTAGGGCTTCAGAAGAATATGAACAGTTGAATTTCGATTTCCCGGATGAGGATTTAATGGCTATCTCGGAGGAAGAAACAATTGCTCTTGCCGGTAAATACTGGAAGATGAACTTTGATGGTGCTTCAAACGCCTTGGGGCATGGGATTGGGGCAATCTTGGTCTCACCAAGGGAAGAGCATTATCCTTTTACCAGTCGGCTCAATTTTGATTGTACAAACAATATGGCTGAATATGAGGCTTGTGTTATGGGTCTTAGAGCAGCTATTGAACTCAAAGCAAAAATGTTGAAGGTATATGGGGATTCAGCTTTGGTAATTTACCAACTCAGAGGTGAATGGGAAACCAAAGATCCCAAACTTGTGGAATATCGTAAATTAGTTCTGGGACTTATTGAAGAATTTGAGGAAGTGACTTTCAATTACCTCCCCAGAGAAGAAAATCAAATGGCGGATGCCTTGGCTACTTTGGCAGCGACCTTTAAGATGAACGAGCATTCAAATATGATGCCTATTGAGATGAAGGCTTATGAATATCCAGCCCACTGCTTTGACATTGAAGAAGAAGATGATGAAGGACCTTGGTACTATGACATCCTCCAGTATATAAGATATCAAAGTTACCCCGAACAGGCAACTGAGAATGACAAAAGGACCATTAGAAGAATGGCAGCAGGGTATGTGCTTAATGGTGAGATCTTATATAAGAAAAGCATGGATCAGGTCTTATTAAGGTGTGTGGACAATAAAGAAGCGAAAATGATTCTTGAAGAAGTACATGAAGGAATATGTGGCACCCATGCTAATGGGCATGTAATGGCCAGACAAATTATGAGATTTGGGTATTATTGGTCAACTATGGAGACTGATTGCATCAATTATGCCCGAAAATGTCACAAGTGTCAGATTTATGGGGATAGAATGCACACCCCTCCTCATCCGTTGCATGTGATGACAGCTCCGTGGCCGTTTTCTATGTGGGGCATGGATGTTATTGGGCAAATTTTTCCAAAAGCGTCAAATGGTCATCGCTTCATTCTGGTAGCAATAGATTACTTCACCAAGTGGGTAGAAGCAGCTTCCTATGCAAGTGTTACCCAGTCGACGATATGTAGGTTCTTGAAGAAAGAAATCATCTGCCGATATGGCTTACCAGAGAGAATTATCTCTGACAATGCGTTGAACTTAAACAACAAGATGATGAAATCTGTATGTGAGCAATTCAAAATAAAGCATCATAATTCCACGGTTTATCGCCCAAAGATGAATGGGGCAGTGGAGGCGGCTAATAAGAATATTAAGAGGCTTATAGAGAAGATGACTGAAACTTATAAAGATTGGCATGAGAAGTTGCCATTTGCTCTGTTTGCCTATCGGACTTCTGTACGAACGTCTACTGGGGCAACTCCGTTTTCTCTAGTTTATGGGATGGAAGCTGTCCTCCCTATTGAAGTGGAAATTCCCTCGCTCCGGGTTTTATCAGAGGTGAAGCTAAATGAGGCAGAATGGGTACAGGCCAGATATGACCAATTGAATCTGATTGAAGAAAAGAGATTGAAGGCTATTTGTCACGGTCAGATATACCAGAAGCGGATGATACGAGCACATGATAAGAAGGTTCGCCCTCGAGAAATCCACGAAGGAGATTTGGCTCTCAGGAGGATATTGCCCATTCAAAAAGATTTCCGAGGGAAATGGATGCCCAAGTGGGAAGGACCCTATGTTGTCAAGAAAGTTTTTTCTGGGGGAGCTCTGGTCTTAACTGAGATGGATGGGTCTGAATTACCTCATCCAGTGAATTCTGACGCAGTTAAGAAGTATTTTGCTTGAAGAAAAAAAAAAGAAGAAAAAATGAGTGAAAATGAAAAAAAAAATAAAAAAAAAATAATAAAAAAATGAAAAAATGGAAAAAAGAAGGGTTCAAGATGAAAACTCGAAAAGGGCGTCTTGAAACCAAAGGAGGTCTCGAGTCGAAAACCCGCAAAGGGCGACTTGAGTTTTAAATTCAGAGTTCGTGCATGGTGGATAATCTGAATTGTTTTTGGAAGTAGGAAGAGCTCCTGACATGGGTAACGACGATGGCCATTGGGGTTGAGACCAAAGATCAATGAGTCTCGGTGGGGACAACCGGAGGAGGAATTGAATGCACGTGAGATTCAATATTGGTTTATGGCATCCAATAATGGGAGATTTTGGGGTCCAGAAAGGGTTTCGCACTCTTAGGTGTCATCATCATTTTGGAGGTCCTTTTGACAGAAACTACACTCGAGTCATTCTGACGGCGTGCCAGTTCAAAAGCATTTGTGTTATTGATATTTGAAGACACCTATCCTTTTGTTCTTTTCCGATTAAAAGTTTGTCATGTAGTGGCCTAAAAATTCTTCGCCATTTATATAAATAAAGAGATATTTTCCCTTCTTGATTTCCCTTTTACAAGCATCTAATTTTGAGAAAGTCAAAACGCATAGCTTAACTTGTGGTACATGAGATCATTTTGTATTATTATGCAAAAGGTTCTGGAAATGCATGTATTCTGAAGCTAGCAATGGTTTTACCCCTAAGCTTGTATGGTTGGGAAAAGCTAAAACTTTGGAATTCACAGAAAATCACAGCCATTAATAGATGACCCAAGGATGTTGTCATTTATCAAGAAGATTGGTCAGGGGTACTGGCAGGCCTCAAGAAAGAAAGAAGTCAAAGTCTTGTCAAGCCAAAAGTTATAGTATTGAGAGTATCAACTGGGGTGAACTGGTGAAATGCTCTATGCCCAAAGCGAAACTGAGTTCCACTGAAATCAAAGGGGATAGTATTCTTTCGAAGAAGAAAGTGGATTAAATTGCATACATCGTAGGCATGAATAGGATCATGACATTGCATGGTTATTTTAAATGTTTGCAGGTTTCCCAACGATAATTGAAGATTGATCGAGTCTTATACTCTCTGAAGAAATAGGGAGCAGACGCGATTGTTGAAGATTGTTCGAGTCTTATACTCTCTGAAGAAATAGGGAGCAGACACGATTGTTGAAGATTGTTCGAGTCTCATACTCTCTGAAGAAATAGAGAGCAGACACGTTTGTTGAAGATTGTTCGAGTCTCATACTCTCTGAAGGAAATAGGGAGCAGACACGATTGTTGAAGATTGTTCGAGTCTCATACTCTCTGAAGAAATAGGGAGCAGACACGTTCGTTGAGAATTGTTCGAGTCTCATACTCTCTGAAAAAATAGGGAGCAGACATGATTATCGAGAATCGTTTTAGTCTTGTACTCTCTGGAAAAATGGGGAGCAGACACGATTGACGAAGATTTTCGAGTTTTACTCCCTGAAGCAATAGGGGATAAAACCAGTTTTATGGACGTTGCAGTGGAGCCGATTAATCTTTGGAATTTCTCATAATCGGACAAATTTGATCATCTAGTGATCTTTGCTATATTCTCGTTGCACGACAATGAGCAAAGAGGGGCAGCTGTAGATGCTCGATTTGTCCGGGATCTTTTCTGAAGTTGAATTGGATTTATTGTCGTTTATATGATTAATGTTTGGTTATATTTATATATGATATATGAGCAACTAAGCAATTATAATGAATGATTAAGCAATTAAAATACATATGAGTATACTAAATAAATGTTATTACAGGCCCAAGCTGAAACAAGTTACAACAGGCTGGATTAAACAGCCCAAACAACTGAACCCTAAACCCGTTAGGGTTTTCCTTTCCCGCTACCAGCTCTCGGCGCCGCACCACATTTGGCCGTTGGACCTGGCATCACGATTCAACGGTTCACGTGATGCCCACACCCGACAGCACACTGACCGAGAAGCTCGGTTCCCAGGCAGAGCACGATCACCAAGCCAGCATGCGCAGCTCCACTGACAGGAAACCCGTGTTGATCGGCCACCCATCCGATACCAAGGCCACCATTATCGTCGCCCGTGATCACCATGCCCAACCGGGGGGCCCTGCACACAAAACAACAGAACACGAGGAAGCAAAAAAAACGAGGAGAACAACAAGAAAAACAGGGTCCAACCATCAAGAAAAGGGGGGGAAATCGTCCAAGAGAGGAGAGGCTCAACCCATCAGCCATCATCGAAGGAAAAAAAAGGGACAGAACCAAAAAGAAAACTTCCAGTAACCAAAAAATCAACAAGAACCCAAAAATCCACCATCAAACGGAAAAAAGGAAAAAACAAAAACCCACCTCATTAATCCAGAAAGCTTCCGTCGCCCTTGCTAGGAACCGAGAAGAAGGTAGACCCTTCGTCTTTCGTTGTTTTCTAAGTCGTGCATGTCGGTTTTGAGCAGTGGGTTGTAGGTTTTTGTTGGGTTTGAGTTAAGATTCGGTCGGGGTTGCCCTCGGGTCCTTTGAGTATCTTGTTGGAGTCTTAGGAGAAGGGAAATCTGGGTTTCGAGGGGTTTTGGCCTTAGATTCAGGTTGGTAACTACCGGGGTTACCATCGGGGGGGGGTTTATGTGATGTCTGGGCTCCCCATCGGAGCCCCACGGTGGTGGCCATGGTGGCCACAGGTTTCGGGCTTTATCGAGGGTTGCGAGAGACCATGGTGGCCGTGGTGGCCAGGGGAGTCGTCTGGTCAAGCTGGGGTTGAGAGGCGAGAGAGATAGAGAGAACGGCTGGGGGGGGGTTTTCATCTGTTTAGGTTGAGAAGAAATGAGACTAGGGTTAGGGGTATACCCTGATGTCTCGTACGCCAAAACGGCGTCGTCCCGTTTAGTTCCAAAACGGCGTCGTCCCGTTTAGTTCCAAAACGGCGTCGTATTGACCTCCGGGGAAGTATTCTGTGTTTTGCTTTGGGGGGTAACTGCGTGTAGGCCATTTCAGTTTCAACCTGTTACATTTTTGTCCCTGAATCGGGCTTCTTTGGTATCTTAAATTTACCTCCTAATTTGCCGCATGTTGTATCTTGGTCCAGAATCAGTTTAGGGCTATTTTGATGTTGTTTATACTTTGGATATGTAATTTTGAAAAACTTTCATTTTGGTCCTATGAAGTACTTTGGTATATATTATGCTTGCAGTACATGGAAATGAAAGTTTTATGAAATGAGCCTATTGTTTAGTTTCTTTATAGTTTAACCCTTGTTTAACTTTTGATTAGTATGTTTAGTTTTGATTTTATTCATATTTAGTCACTTTTTAAATATGTATATATCTATATATATATTTTAATTTTATAGTTTCGCATGTCATGTTTTTATTATTATATTTAAGTCATGTTTGTACACTATATGTTAATATGTGTGGTTTATTATTATTATTATTATTTTTTTTTTTTTGAAATTAAAATATATGTATATATTTTTTTTCTTGTGTATTTCACATTGCATGATATTTTAATCATAATATTTATTACTCTTTGCATGACATTCAATCAGCATAATTTGCATGATAGTCTTACGTGCATAACTTGAACTAATCACATAATCGGATTAAGGGTAATACCCTTTTAATTTAAAACTGTCAGAATGGCTTTTCTTAACTTACAGAAAAAGTTGTTCTTGACGATTTTAAATTACAAGTGTATCCCATCATTGTCACTAAAAAATTTGATATTTCACTTTAAAATTTGGGAATGAAAGAAAATGAAATGTTCGACTATTTAAATGTATCGAGAAAAGGTCGTTAGAACTGAACTAAAGATCTGGTCTCGGTATTTATAAATAATCGAATATTCGTTATCTTTCTAACGACTTGGTAATTTTAACTTAACTTATTTCGTTGCTTTTGCATACCATAAAATTTGCACTTTTGTTGTTTTAAGGATCAAAAATTAAATTAAATTTGAACTTGTAAAATTCGCTGCAAAGACATTAATTAATCGACTAGGTACCGATTTAGGGCGCTGTGGGGGTGCTAATCCGTCCCCACGCGTAACCGACTCCCGAACTCAGATTTTGATAACGCAGACCGCAAATTCGTCGTTTTAATTAAAAATATTTTTTTATTTAAAATGACAACGTTTTGGGTGTCCAATCACACCCTAATCAAAGATTGGTGGCGACTCCTCGAACCTTATTTTTTCATCGTAAAGGAATTTCCAATTTTTCGAAACGAGAGGTTTTCTAAAATCGTATTATTTTTAATTAAAATCAATCGTAAAGAAAATAATTAAAAATAACGCGCTTTTCCACGCCGTTTAAAAATCGTTTCGACATATTCCTTTATATTTTTTCATATATAATATATATTTATCATACAAATTCTAGAGACTCAACTAAAACATAAAATTAATCTACTAATTACTAAAAATTTTGATTTATTCAAGTTGTAAATTATAATTCGATTATAACTTAATTTTTTTCGAATCAGATTAAATTTATGAAATTACAACTCGAAATTAATTTAAATCGAGTTTTCATGAACTCAATTATTTATATAGTTATATGGTAAAGGTCTTCGAAACATTTGAAAGAAAATCAATAAATATTGTTTAAGAATCTATTTTCTACCTAATGTGTTTCTTAAATTGATAAAAAGATGTTAATGTGATCTTTTAATTAACAAAAATCGTTATTTATCTTTATTGTGTTGTCTTGATATGATAATTCAAAGTGTTAACGTAGTAACTCTAGAGACGGAGTTAGGAATTTTATAATAAGGCGTTATAATTTCAAATTATGATATCTAAATAAAATCATATAAATTAACGAATAATATTAAAATTTGATAAATTAATATAAAAAATAGTTAAATTAACATAAAAAATAGTTAAATTAACAGAAGATTGTTACAAAGTTATTAAAACAATAACCAAAAGAGAACATACATACGTATTAGGGGAGTTCATTTTTCAGTTCTAATCGAATTGATCGATCGATATGAATTAATTCAGTTAAAACAATCGGCCACCATATTATTTCGGTCAGGAAAAATTAAAAAATTTCAAAATTCAGTTAACTTTTAATTTTATTTTAAATAGATTAATTAATTGAATTAACAAAAAATATTAAATATCATATATATTTTAAGCTCAAATCTATTAAGAATTAAGATTCAATTGTTTTTTAATCACACTAGACCCATCAGATTATCAAGATCTAATTAAATTTTGACCCAAATAGAAAATATCTATATTGAATTCAAATTAATTTAATAAAAAAATATATTAAAAATTTGATTAACTCAGCCACCGATTGAATTGACTAAACTTTATTCTGTTCGATTTGGTTAACGAGTAAAAAATTGATTAATTAAATTAATAAAAATTCGATTCAGTCGGTGACTGAATTAAACAAATGAAAACTCTTAATATATACGGTGTCAAAACTTTTTTAAAAGGGGTGTCACTTTTTAATTTTATAATATATATAATTTATATAGGAAAAAATTTGAAATTTTTTGGGGTGTCAATTAACACCGTTCAATAATTGTTGGCTCCGCTTACACTGTATAAAATTATTTTAGTTTTACACTTTTTTAGGATGATTGTATTGATGACTTTTATTTTTTTTCCAACAAATATTTTATCATTACCCTTCAATTTCTCTCATCCAATGTTTTTAAAAATATATAAAACTAAAAGAGTTTTATACAGTGTAATTAAATCTTACCATATATATGTATATATATATATCAAGCTCGTTCAGTGACAAGTGTTATTGGAAATATGACAAAAAAATTATAAACAAAGATTTTGAAAATATCTTTAATTGTTCTCTTGATGAAATTTGATAAAAAATCTCGTAGGTCTATCGTAATTTCAAATTTAAATCTTTATTATAAAATATTTTAGGAGTCTCATTTCAAAAAGTAATAAACTCCACATCATTTGAGAGAGACTTGATATATATATAATTGTATTTAATAAAATAGAAACTTAATTAAATAATCATGTAATATAAAAAATAGTATTATAATTATTCTTAAATATATAAGATATAATTTTTATGAGTCAATTATTTATCATTTTAAACTTGAACCTATACTCGAAAAAATTTGATCCAATTTAATTTGGGTTTAATTATTAAAAAAAAAAACTCAATCTTTTTTAATTTGAAAGATAAATGAGTTTCATTAAAAATCTCTTCTACAACACAAGATTAAGATTATATAGAGAGAAAAGAGTATCCATCGATTCATTAATCATGACGGTAACAAATCGTTCTTTATATCACTATTGAGGAACACGAGATAAATCGATAAAAAATATTAGAGTCAAGTGTTCTTTTAACTAATCTATGAGTCACTCGATATATCTCTAAGTACATAAAAAATAATACAACTAAATTAAATACAATTATCGCATATGAATTCCTAACGTAAATCATCAACGTCCCCACTATTGAACTTGTTAACCACCATCGTTGAATCTAGCTCAATATTGATACAATGCCACCCCTCTTCCATGGCTAGATTGTCGACAACAACCAGATCGTATAACTCCGCTAGCCTTGAATCAAAACAACCAACAGACGTGATAGGCAGACCACCTAAAATCGTACCCCTAGCGTCTCGAACAACGACGCCCACCACAGCAAGTCCGGTGGCGGGGTCAATCTAATAAAATTAAATCAGATTAGAAACCGTCATACTCAAGTCTTTTTCCATCCTTAGGTGGGCCAACCCCAACCTCCTTATTTGTTCTAAAGGAAAGGGCAAACGGCAAAGCATTAAAATGGGTGCATGAATGTGCAAATAATATATCTATCCATCGATTTCGTATCGTTTGAAGTTGACCCCATCCTATTAATGTCTTCACCGAAGGACACAGCCCTTTGTTGGTATAATTATCCAATTTTCAATTAAAAAACATATAAACCAATTATTTATCTTCAATATCTATGTGTACGGATACGAAATTTATTACAAAATCTTCTGATATTTATTTATATATGATTTGGTAGTGAGTGGAAGCTGGGTGATTGTTTGTATGTTGGTGCTTTCATTTTGGCTTTATGGAGTAATTAATGGTTTTTGTTTGAGTCGGTAAATTGAATTTGGTGCTCTGTTGCCCACAAAATTGACCGGTTTGAAAATGAAACTTTTCATAATTATTTATTTATTTCATTTAATATATTTTTAAAATATATTTCATATTTTAAATTTATTAAGTGAATTCAGTAATATAGAAGAGTATTATTTTTTTTGATGTCTCGAGTTTAAATAATTTTGTCTGTAAATTATGCATATGCTATCAATAACAATTTTTTTAATAGATATTATCTTATAATTATTATATATTAATAAAAAAATTTACTTCATATCCGATCTATTGATCGACTAATTCGAATGGAGTACTATAGAGACAAGACGACCATCCCAATCCATTTTACTTCATTTGTAATCAAGTTTTTTTACTATTTATAATCTATTCAGAATTTATTGTTATCTTTTATAGTAATATCATTTTGAGTATTTCAATTTAAATTTTATCCGGAAAGTATATATGTATTATTAGTGTACCTACTATTAACTTAAACTTCATTATTATTATTTAATTTAAAAGTATACTATTATTGTTTAATTTAACCTGAATAATTTAAAATTAAATAAAGTTATTTTTTGAAAGTTTAAACATAAAATAATTGCTCAAATTATTCTGTGTTCACGAATTGATCTCTAAACTAATTTTTGAATCATCAAAGTGTTTAATGATATAAATATTATTCTTTTAGGTGTATTGATTCTAACGACCGTTAAAAATTCCGTTAAGTGACATTTGTCATAATCTGATAATTTTAAAAATTTATTTTTTTAAAAAAAAACTTAAAAAATATTTTATTTTCTAAGAAATTCCAATTTTTATAAAATATAAAAAAGCACAAACTCTTAAAATTTCTTATTCTACTCACCTTTACAGTAGTTGCCAATCATCTCCAGTCACCCATTCGTCAACGACCAATCACTCATACGTTGCCGACCACAAACTAACATATCACAACCCTTACTATCATCTCAAAACTCAAAATTTTTAAATCTCTACATTTTAATCTCTAATCCTTAAAATCCAAATATTCAATCCTTTAAATTTCTTTGATTCGATCGTAATAATTGACCGTTCAATCATTTGTTTGGCCTTGGAAAAACCATGGAAACAGGAGAGGGAGAGGGTGGGACTTGAGTTAGATTTTTTTAAAAAATAAAAAAAATAAAATTTTAAGATTATGAAGTGTCTAATAAGATTTTAATGATCGATATGATCGAAATATCTAAAGTGATAACGTTAAATACTTTAGATGATTCAAAAACTAATTTAAAGATTAATTCGTGAAAAATGGGTATAATTTAGACAAATATTTAATCCTTTTTTAAATAGAGTTGCAATTTATTGGCCTCTAAACTTGAGTTCAGTGAATCAAAATGAACAGGCAGTCGAACAGTGTCTAAAACAGCTGCTTCTTTTTTCAGAAAAGTTCATTTATAGTACGATTCGAATCTTTGACCCCCCCTTATTTTATTTTTGTTTTATTTTTATTTTTGCTGAAAAAAATTTCGAGTGGAGTTTCCCCACTCGCCATGCGCTACGGGGTCCACAAATCACCGACGCTCAACAATTTACTTCAATAACTAATGAAAATTCAAATATCCACATATAATTATTGTCTTTACAAATTTAAATATTATAAATTTAAGTAATATTATATATGGACATCCAAAACTATTGTTCATAATGAATTCGAGACGAATATTAGTGTTAACTCTTAAATATTCATTACCTACAAACTTGATTCCGATAATTTAATTAATTATTTGATAATTTAATTGTTTAAATTTCAAAGTATATGTTGGACGAAATTGAACATTAAAACAATAATTCAAAGATTTGCAGAAATCATCAATATTCGGATTAGAGCATGTACAAAAATTGTTTGTTCGTGACCAAACAAGATTTGAAATGGTCTGATAGCCCGTACTTTTCACTATAATTACCAATCAATTAATTCGGATTAGATACTGTAAAAGCCTATTATGAGATCAATTCTCTCAACTTAATTTGTTTAATTCAAAATATCAGGATTTAAACTCTTAGTCTTGTTTTAAAAAATCCAATATCTCGTTTCACTAGATCAACTGGTTATTCATCCGATATGCAAAAGACCCCGCAGCTTCTTATCACTTTCTTCTACCTGAAAGAATGGTGGATTGATTGAAAGCCGTACATGCAATGTGCCATATGTACAGAGCTGAAAAATGTGGGAAATGGGCTCCCGAATCTTGGATCCCAATGAACAAAAATATTTTCGATCATCTACAACGACGATTGTGAATCTCTTCCTCGAGGAGTCGAGTCACAAGGTCTATATCCATAGTTGGCCTTTTCTCACTTAAAATGCTACAAAGTGAGTGTAATTCTTCAGAGTTCGCCTTCTTGAACAGACTCTGAGTAGTGTGTCAACTTCACCGGACACGCAAATGTTCCGAGGAGGCCCTACATTGTTTTGTTCCCCGGATGTTCTAACTACATTGCCCGCATTACCAGGGAGGTGAGAATGTTGCAGAAACTGCACTTGCAGCCATAAGACCGAGAGTCCCAATACTCGGTACAAACTCGATTTTGATCCATTGCCTCAATGGCCTGGTTTATTATGTTAAGCAAACGATAGCTGAGTTTTACTTCATCTGTTAAGCATACGAGAAATGGAGGTCGAGGGAACCAAATATAGTCTACTAACTAATTTAACTGAACAATTTCGGGTGAAGAAAAGCCAAACATCTCAAAGCCATCGAGGCTGCAATGGCGGGAGGTTGGTTTTCCCTTGTCTATGTTGCTTCGTTATCTCTTGATTCACTCTCTCTCACCATCTCCCAGCATCTGGCAGCTGAAACATGAACGAATACTTCACCGGGATAGTGCTCCACCGATACCTGAAACGAAATCAACATTAAGGCCATGCATGCTGAAAAACACCATGAAAACATTTTCTAACATTATCGAATACAAGTCGAAGCATAACCAGGTAAGAGAAAAAAATTGTGTAATTAATAAGATTGTGGTACAAAAACATAGTTGATAGAATAAAAATTTTCGATTACCATGAACAGAGGTTCATCCCTCTCTGCATCCAAAATTTCCGAGACATAGTAAGCCATATTTGTCGGATCTAAAACACTAATATATCTAACCCGGCTCTTCAATCCTGCATTCATACGAACAAATGAGTAAATACATCTACCTGCCAATACCTATCATATAAACAACAATGCAACATACCTTTTGGGAAAATGGCCTGGCTGTTACACCATAACTTCCCCGAGAGCACAGTTCCAAAACTATTGTTCATAATTCGAGACGAATATTAGTGTTAACTCTTAAATATTCATTACCTACAAACTTGATTCCGATAATTTAATTAATTATTTGATAATTTAATTGTTTAAATTTCAAAGTATATGTTGGACGAAATTGAACATTAAAACAATAATTCAAAGATTTGCAGAAATCATCAATATTCGGATTAGAGCATGTACAAAAATTGTTTGTTCGTGACCAAACAAGATTTGAAATGGTCTGATAGCCCGTACTTTTCAATATAATTACCAATCAATTAATTCGAATTAGATACTGCAAAAGCCTATTATGAGACCAATTCTCTCAACTTAATTTGTTTAATTCAAAATATCAAAATTTAAACTCTTAGTCTTGTTTTAAAAAATCCAATATCTCATTTCACTAGATCAACTGGTTATTCATCCGATATGCAAAAGACCCCGCAGCTTCTTATCACTTTCTTCTACCTGAAAGAATGGTGGATTGATTGAAAGCCGTACATGCAATGTGCCATATGTACAGAGCTGAAAAATGTGGGAAATGGGCTCCCGAATCTTGGATCCCAATGAACAAAAATATTTTCGATCATCTACAACGACGATTGTGAATCTCTTCCTCGAGGAGTCGAGTCACAAGGTCTATATCCATAGTTGGCCTTTTCTCACTTAAAATGCTACAAAGTGAGTGTAATTCTTCAGAGTTCGCCTTCTTGAACAGACTCTGAGTAGTGTGTCAACTTCACCGGACACGCAAATGTTCCGAGGAGGCCCTACATTGTTTTGTTCCCCGGATGTTCTAACTACATTGCCCGCATTACCAGGGAGGTGAGAATGTTGCAGAAACTGCACTTGCAGCCATAAGACCGAGAGTCCCAATACTCGGTACAAACTCGATTTTGATCCATTGCCTCAATGGCCTGGTTTATTATGTTAAGCAAACGATAGCTGAGTTTTACTTCATCTGTTAAGCATACGAGAAATGGAGGTCGAGGGAACCAAATATAGTCTACTAACTAATTTAACTGAACAATTTCGGGTGAAGAAAAGCCAAACATCTCAAAGCCATCGAGGCTGCAATGGCGGGAGGTTGGTTTTCCCTTGTCTATGTTGCTTCGTTATCTCTTGATTCACTCTCTCTCACCATCTCCCAGCATCTGGCAGCTGAAACATGAACGAATACTTCACCGGGATAGTGCTCCACCGATACCTGAAACGAAATCAACATTAAGGCCATGCATGCTGAAAAACACCATGAAAACATTTTCTAACATTATCGAATACAAGTCGAAGCATAACCAGGTAAGAGAAAAAAATTGTCTAATTAATAAGATTGTGGTACAAAAACATAGTTGATAGAATAAAAATTTTCGATTACCATGAACAGAGGTTCATCCCTCTCTGCATCCAAAATTTCCGAGACATAGTAAGCCATATTTGTCGGATCTAAAACACTAATATATCTAACCCGGCTCTTCAATCCTGCATTCATACGAACAAATGAGTAAATACATCTACCTGCCAATACCTATCATATAAACAACAATGCAACATACCTTTTGGGAAAATGGCCTGGCTGTTACACCATAACTTCCCCGAGAGCACAGTTCCAAATTCCAGCAGCTCAACATTACAGTTTATCCTACGCACTACCTTAGCAATGAGAGGACCTTTCTGCTGGACGTTTCTGTCCAGATTATTTTGAGAGCAAGAAATCCCTCCTACATTACCTCTTCTATTGTCAACTAATTTGCAGAGGCAATGACTCCCACCTTCTCATGTTTATCCTTGTCAACATTTTCACTAACCAAAGGCAGCAGACGCTGAAGGTTGCCTTCAACAATCGATGGTTTGTTCTTGTCATCATCCTTCTCTATGGTATTACAAGAATCCTGAACACCTTTACCAGAGTCTGGAGTGGCAGATTCTGAACGACAAAATATATTCTGGTGATTAGATCCTACTGATGTGATACTGTTTTCAGCTTGCTCATCTTTCATGTGAGAATAATGAGACGAGCTACTAGTCTTCTGTACATCAGGGGAATTGGCATCCTTTTGATTCACCACAGCATCAGTTAGAGGGGTAGTTAAGATAGCCTCATTCTTGTAATTATACGTGCTCGCTTTTTCACCAGATGGTGCCAGCCTCAGCGAGGTTTCCAAATGCTCTGTGACAGAATCTTCATTTGGTCTTTTTGAAACTGGATTCTCAGATTCGTAACTAATAAGAATGTTATTATTATCTCGTGGAGCTGAAGGTTTCTTCACTCTACTTGCCATGGCAGTTTGGCCTCCGGGCATGCTTAAGCTTGAAGAAGAAAGAACATATTCCCCTTTCTTCAACTTAGAATTTGGATCTTCTGATGGTAATGCAGCATCAGATAGTTTATTTCTTGGTAGCAATAACATCTGAGCAGAAGTTTGAGACAAAATCGAGGGTTTGTTTTTCGACATTTCTTCTCCTGGTAATTCTTTGGAGGAAATGACTGATGGATTTGTCACTTCTTTAGGTACTCCTTGAGTATGGGATAGCCTACCACCTATATTGTCCTTGGTTACATATGAACTCAGGGCCAGCCCAAGGTCTAGTCTTGCCCACCTATATACTGCACTTAGTTTTCCTTCCACTGCTTCAACAAGGATATTTAATTCATTTACATCATATCGAAATAGGAAAATTTCGGCACCCTTAGCACATGAGCAGAACTGCTTTGCATGTCTCAAGCAAGCATATCTATCAGGGGAGCAACGACAACCTGTTGAAGAAAGGTGCAAATCGAAAAAACATATACTGCATTCTCGCTCACTGGCAGCATCAAAACTGCTCTCCATTTTCACAGCTTGAGAGGAACTGCAAAGACATTCCCTGCTCATACGCTCCATCTCAACACGTTTCTGTAAGAAATAAACATATATAAAGTCTGTCAAAATCAACCAGAGTTACTATTAAGCATTGCCTATATCCTAATAAGTTCACTAAATAAATATTAGTATAAGACTGATAAACATGAATTCTATTTCCGATTTTGAATTGGAGCTAAATTAATTGCCAGATAGAATTTATTTTATCAACAGCATAAAAATAACCTTTAACAGATTAGTGTCTATATGCACAAATACAGTAAACGTGGAAGTATACATGCATGAATCTATCTACATTCATATGCGCATAAATATTTAGAGCTCATAATCACAAGCTTTTTACAGCATTAAAGATTTGGGATCAACAATTCTCTAGAGATTGGACCAATCCAAAACCACTTAAAAAGTTTATCAAACATTAAATTTGAATCAGATGAACAGTTCTAACTATAAAATTTACACAGTTCAAACCCAGATCATATACAGAGATTCTGAACCGACTAAATAAGAATTCATAAAATCCCACCAAATAAATTAGCCCAAAGAAAAATAACAGACATAACTTACCCTGAGAGTGTTAGCTAATACTCCACCCTTTCCACATAAACCTTTCCAACTTAAGTTATCAGAAGTATACTTCTTCAATAAGCTGAGCTCCCAGTGGGCTTTGACTGCTTCCCTTGCTGCTCCAAGGAACATTCTGTCATGTGAGATGGAAGTTTTCCTTCCCTGTTCATGGTATAACTCAATAGCAATCTGCCCATGTGGCAACCAGTCAATAGGAGCTACATTTACTGCTTCTGCACAATTGAAACCATAGTTGAACCCTGCATGATATGCCCTAGGGAATGTTAGAACAAACTCTCCAGCATTCTGAACATATCGATAAACAGGAACCCCTTCAGATTTTAGTATAGCAGGGGATAGCTGGGTGACCTGCATGAAAGAATGACATTCAGGGCGTAATTTGTATCATGAAGTAATATTACAGTAATTAAGCATAACTTGGAAAAGAGAAGATCTTACGATCCACTCCATTTGCACCATGACATACAAATTTGTTATGCATCCACTCCATTTACTTTTAAGTGGTCTATTAGTATAGTGAACCAAAGCATCCTAGCCCGTCTCAGATATCCAAACTAGAAATGAGACTAGAGGCAGTATAATTCAGTTTGTATATTACCAAAACTAGTTCAGGCTTAAAAATTCATTTTGTTACTGGCTTGGTAAGGCCTATTTGTGATCTCTCAAAAATTAGAAATTTTAATTAATGATCATTATAGCCAGTACCCTTTGAATGTTTGAGCCAGGTTCAGCTTAGAACTGACCTTATCGAGCTTTTTCTTTTTTTTTTTTTTGGGGGGGGGGGGTGGGGGATTCTTTGTAAAACATGCTATCGTAATAAAGAGCTATCGGGATTATCTAATAAGTTAAATTCGAGAACAAATAGTATCTTTTGACACATTTGGCTTCTTAGTACATTTGACAAACTCCAAAACAGTTAAATAAAGTCACTTTTAGCTACAATTACAAATATAAACACCATATTATAAATCTTTTAGCTTACCAGTTTGTGAAGCAGGTCAGGCAAATGCTTTTTCATAGTCTCCTCCAGTTTAGGAGCATCCTTTCCAGGGACACCATACCATACTTTTGGAGCACCACAATGCATGTAATTCAGTGAGTATAGGTGCTGATCTTCAACATGCTAGTCCCATCCACATAAAACAAATGGGAAAAATAGCAATATTAGCAATCCGCAGGTCATCCATTATATTGTAATGGCCTTAAACATAAATTCAATAACTCGAAATTTCAAAAGAATCATTTATTGGGTAACATCTAAGAAAACATAAAACCATATCCGCACACTGGGCCAGGTGGCAAAATATTTTGTTAAGAGTTTCTTCCATTATTTTGGTAACAAATCCATCCAACGTTTGACAAAACCATCCTGGAATCACTTTCAGGCATACCAACCTCTTAACTATTCTTATTATGCCAAATTGAAGGTACACGATTTATGGGAGAACCAAATGAAGAATAATGTTTACCCAAACAAAATAAATTGACATGAATTTCATTTTCACAAGCTAGGCTAACACAAAACTATAAAAAAAAAATAAAAGAACCGAGTTCAACTCATGCATGGGGAAAGGAAGTATATAGCCATAGAAGTCTTACCCAACAAAAGATGAAAATCATATTCCTACATACAACCAGGGAACCAGAACCCCAGAAATATCACTGCTTTCATAGCTGAGAACAGATCCAGGAAGCCTGGGGAAGGTATTCAAGTTCCAGCCAGATTTTATGTACTTCTCACTGGTTGCAAATCCAACTTGACTGGACTTATTAGGAAATCCACTACCAAAAACCCCAGTTTCCAGATCAGGCCCATATAAGACCTGAAAAAGAAAAGGAATATAAGAGTTAGCAACTCCTCTTCGTAACTGGTTTAAAGAGAAAGAAAGAACAGAGCAGAGCAGATAAGAAAACCCGAGTTTGATGGATCTAGTTCGAGTGTAAAAAAACAGTTTGTTGGTGTGAGATTTTTTTTCAAATACTTCATCAGAATGAAATTCTTTGAGCTAACTATGAACAATTTTCTTTGGTTGACTTGCAACTTCATTGACTTTGTCTATCAGCTTCTCCTAGTGACACTTTCTAGAATCCCCCATTTGGAACTTCCTAGCCTCCAGAAACTCATTTCAGCTTTTAGAAAAGCTTTAAAAATAAAGTTATCTCAAACTCGTATTTGGTCCCACTATAGCTTCCTGGAGCAGGAAAGTGACTTCAATAGCTCAGCCTATCCTATGCTTAGTAACTTAATCAACAGAAAGGAAAGGACAAAATTTCCAAACTCACAAATCTTACCTCTATTTCCTAAGTTGCTTTCTCCACTATGCGCCAGTATTCACCCTCAATATTCTCAACTGAAGGTTCATGGTTCTCAGGAGGAATGGTCATTTTTCCTTTCATATCTACATCGGTTTCCTTCCTCCTAAAGTATCGGGCCTTGAAATCATTAGCATACTTCTGAAACATATCCAGAGTAAACTCTGGACCAGGTTCAAACCCAAAACTCTCTACTTCACAAAATCCAGCATCAGAAGACCATGAGATATTTCCACTATCAGACTCACAGTCTACGGCCATTCTCATCTTCTCATTTTCCTCATTTTGTTAGTAACTTTTGACGGTTTGCTTATTGAACCACGATTCTGAAGCTTGTCAACCCTCTGCACACGAGTAGCAAATCTGGAATTTTCCCATATATTCTTTTCTTTAAGAGGGCAAGGAGGCTTCCAAGAAGAGGGAGGAACAATGTGACATGACATATTCCAAGTTGTTCCGCTTTTGGTCGTATACTAGCTATATACTATAAAGTATCTTCAAACTCCTCGGGGGTATTACAAAACCAGATAAGATATTTAATTCTCTAATGCAGAACTGCAGATTTGACCAGTAACAACTATGGCAGGCAAATTATGATATTCAAACAACTCAAATATTGTAAGCAACATTAAATACCTTTTCCGTTGGGTAGAACACAGGTGCATCCACAATGCCTGGTCTACATGCTTCTTCTGGATGCCAACTTGCAGTTATCTGTTCCACCAATTTACATATCAATGATATAATATTTGAAGACAATGGTTAAAATAGCATATCAATTATACAATCCAAATTGCATTGTCTAGTTCCTTCATAGCGCTTCAATTACCAGTTATTGTCACTCTAAGCTAAATTACAATATAAATTAGCCATCGTTTATTCCTGACAAGAACTTAACTACAAGGCATTTCCAAGTCATTCTTACATCTACAATGTTGCTACCATAGAGGATAAATATAACAGTATTCTAAAAAATGACAATAGAGGAGTGGTGCTGCCTGAGGCAGATAATGAAACATGTAAAAAGTTCACGAAACTAGGAGAGAACAAAAGAAGTTGAAAAACTAACCTTTTGGCACTGATTACACTCTGGACATCCACGGATAATGCCTTTAAGAAGATTATGTCCCAATCTTTGATTCTGCAAAAATAAATGACATATGAAACTACGAAGATGTAGCATTGTCATGAAGTGGTGATAGCATATTGTTTTACTAAAATTTCCAAAACTAGCATCCAAAACAATAAAACAAGACAACTTTTTCAAAATGCAAAGAAAATAAGACAGAAGGTTCAACAAATAAATTATAAGAAAAGAAGAAACTAACTAGATCAAGCTTTCCACAGTCAGGCTCATCTTCTGGACTGCTATCATATATACCATAGTTTATCCAAGGTCTCCGCCTCAGAGATCTTGTAATATTTTTGCTTTCATTAATTCCCAATTCAATTTCCTTGGAGGCAGGACTGGCATCAGAACTTCTAGCGGTCACGGAGGCAGAACAATAGTTCTCATTACCACTCTCATAAGTTCTGTCCCCATCTGTATTGCTACAAAGACAACGAATGACACTTCAATCCCTACATTCTGTATCTGGAATAGGAACAGTTGAATACAAAACAGACCTAGCTTAAAAAATTAAAGAATCAATTCCGCAGCCCAACATCCTAACTATAATTCTGAACTGCTTTAAAATGAATTTTTAGCTACACAGAATTAGAAAGCAAGTATTAAGAAAAAATAGAGAAAACATAATTCAAAAGCTTCATTCGATCAAACCATTATGTTCTCACGAACTCGGCATAAAACATGTCAGCA
Source organism: Hibiscus syriacus (assembly GCF_006381635.1). Classification (NCBI taxonomy): domain Eukaryota; kingdom Viridiplantae; phylum Streptophyta; class Magnoliopsida; order Malvales; family Malvaceae; genus Hibiscus; species Hibiscus syriacus. The sequence continues at coordinate 1,106,846 of NW_024061816.1, read as the reverse complement.
CTGCAATAATCAATGCAATAAATTTTCAGGTTTTCCCCAGAAAACCACAATTCAGTAAGTTAAAGAAGATATGCGGATAATAAGAACCGAGGATGACTACATTCCAGCATATTTTAATATGATAATTTACTATGATCCTTGCTAAGCCATTTCCTGACTATTTTCAGCTGATAGAGCAAGAGAGAGAGGCCAAATAAGTTTTAGGCTTATTCCTGAATAAGTTTCATTCTTGCTATGTTTGTAAGGATCAATGCTAAAGTATACTACCAGGCGAAACACTTCAAAGCATGAAAACTCACATTTCGTTCGACTCATGCATATGCCAATTCCCAAATCCTAGAACCATGCCATAGATAACAGACAAAATGGAAACACAAATATAATTTTGTATCTAACCGCCTAAAGTTACCGATAGAGTGGTGATGCACTTGATAAACTCCTGATCGGATTACTAATATAGCCTGATTATGTGATTAAAAGCAGCGAAGTGATGATGCAGTTGAAATCTGTGTGATTTGATTACTTTCAAATCATGATCCCTGAAATGGGAAATGTTGCAATCAAATTTCTAAAAATACTGCTTCTAGAAAGTTCTATATAACAAGAAAATAACAGATTGCAGGCCCTATTTGGATCAGAAATTTTTTCATCAACCGTAGCGGTCAAAAAATCATATGCAACAAATAAAATTCAATATCAAATTCATTTGAACATATTTCTCAGCTTTTCCTATAGAAAATAAAACCAGGAGACCTAAACAGAATGTATGCTACCTAAACATCCAGCTAAATCCATGATCATCATGCATTACTGTCTTAATTGATTAACGCAGCGCTAAACCCTAAAAGATAACAAACATTCAAATTGTCCATGAAAATTTCAGGAAAAATATATAATACAATATTTCCCTTAAAATTCTAAATTATTATTTATAGTTATCATCGGGAAAATAATGCAAGCAAAAGATCACCAAAAATATATCCAAAAAATTTAAATAAATTAGGGAAAAAATGGAGCTTACATGATCCAAAAGATATCTGTAATTTGGCTTCACTTCAACGTCTTGATGTTGTTTGATAGTTGTAATTGGTTTTATAGAAAATATTTTTTTAGAAAATATAATTCATTTTATATAAAATAGTTTTCATATAATCCATTTTACGTAAATCATTTTTTAGAAAATCAATTACAGTATATTAAATAGACACTTAATTTTATTTCGGTCAACCATTATTAAAAAATAATAAAACTATTGATATAATATTTTTTTATTTTTAATAATAATGTGATATTATCTTTTAGAGACATGTTAAAATCACCGTCAATTTTTAAATAATGAGTAATTAAAATAAATTATTTTTTTATTATAATATTAAAATAAAAAAATTATTAAGTGATTAAAATCAAATAAAAATAATAATTAAAATATTAAACATGTAGTTTATTCTTATTTTAATTTATTTTTTCTCAAGAAAATCAGTAAACTCTTTTTCTTTCAAGTAATAAATAAATCAGTATTGTGCGCTTGTTTTTCTTCTCAAATGTCACTCCAAATCTTCTAATTTCTTAGCTGATCTATCTACTTCTTGATTTTTCTTTTTAATTGTAAATCACTTTGTTTCGTCCCAAATCACTCACTTGCTAACGTCCAAAAAAAAAAAAAAAAGAGAAAAATCGCCTAGCTCGGTTTTGCTGTTTCCATGGAGATCTAGGGTTTCCAATTGTTTCCCAGATCAAAATCGAACTTCCTCATTCACATTTTCGATTACTTACTATAAATGAGTTTCTGAGCTCAGATATGTTGGTTTTATCTTTTTAAAGCTCATTACATTTGATCTGCGTGGAGACTTCGTTTAAGCTGCGTTTGGTTATGCGAAGAAAAGAAAATGGAGGCAGTTGCTGTTGGAGACATAGCGTGTTTGGATCCGGAGCTATTGCAGCTCCAGGAGATGTCTCCGTGTGTTCTCAAATCCAATCCCGAATTCACGCAAAAGCTTTTCGAGCAGTGGCTTTCGCTTCCCGATGCTTACAAGCTGGTACTTTTGCTTACCTAGTTTCGAATATTCGCGGTGTTTGATTTGTTTTGTTTTCTTTATATCTTGAATTGAAAATGATTAATCGTTATTTCCTATGCATTTTTCTAGTCAGTTCCTTGCTCGATTATTTGGTGGTAAATTATTTAAAAAAAAAACTTAATTTAAGCGTATGATAATGAAACTATATTTGATGACACGTTATTTTGATTCTTCATGGTTTATCTAGTTCATTGTAGATATTTATGTGAACCATAATTAAAGACTAAATTTAGGTAGTCTTTGGGAAATTGATTTTAGAATCTGGGTTTCAAAGATATTGTAAATTGAGTTATAAAAATACTTGGAAATGTAACATTGATGATTATTTCTCAAATCTATGGATTTGTTAGATGTCTATATAGTAATGACTTTGGAATTACTAATTTATTTTTAGATTTGATAAATCCATATTTTTATAATTTTCATCTATATAGTATATTGACTCTTAATTGTCTATCCACAATATATGCATTTCATTCTTATCATTTACATAGCAAACGAAATCCAAGTCCAAATTTTCAAATTCTAATTTCCAAATGGAGGATTAGGTAAATTTAGTGGATTACATTGATGTGAAAGGAATATTTGAACTCCGATGGTTGATTTTTCATATATCTTTGTTCAGTAATGCTATGTGCAAATTGATTATATGTTGGAGGATTAACAGTTGTAACAATGTTCTAGAATAGTTTTTTGTATATTCTTTAATGAGAGAAAGCCAATAGTTTCTTTTGTATTTATATATGGAATGTTTACCCTGTCTTTGAAGCAAAATATTCAAATTCATGTGATTTATTAAAATGTCCTCTGAGCCTAGGAGAGGAGTTGACTTTTGTTTAATTTTTTACTTTGCAAGGTGACATCATTGGTTAATGATGCTAAGGCATGTAATCCCTTGAATGTTGCTGGTAATGTTTCCTCTGGAAGTACATCAATAAGCAATGCTCTTCCTTCCTTATTTCCTGCTGGCAGTGCTCCTCCCCTTTCACCAAGAAGTGTATCTGGTTCTCCTCGAATAACAAAACAAAGGGCTGGTCCTTCAAACTTAGGTTCTCCACTGAAAGTAGTTTGCGAGCCCGTGAAAGAGTTCATACCTCAGGTTTGGATCTTGTTTATTTGATATTATAATTTTCTTTTCTCGGTTTCTTGGTTGTGTTTTATCTGCTGTATTTTCCTTTCTATTCCGAAATCAGCTATAACTTGTTACATTTGTACTTGAGAACACCTCCAGTTTTACTTCAAAAATGGCCGTCCGCCTCCAAATGATCTAAAAGAACAATGCATGTATCGAATCAGTCAGTTCTTCTATGGACATCCAGATGGGCTGCAGCTGCTTGGTAAGATAAATGCATGTGCTTTAACACATATTTCTGGAAGTCGTCGTATATTCATTTTTTACTTTCTATACATTTCAGAATTCAAACTAGTGACCAAAGAAATCTGCAAACTGCCATCATTTTTCTCCCCATCTCTTTTCAGAAAAATTGATGTTAATAGCACTGGTGTGGTTACAAGGTATAGTTTCTTGTTCATGGAAGTGGAACTGCTATATTTATATCTCAGATGCATCATATTCTTTTAACTAATAAGATATTTATTTGAAAATTATGAGACTTTGGTGCTCTCCTTGTTGAGCCTCGTAAGAGTACTGTGTACTCTAATTTTTTTTTTTTGAAAATTGTGTACTCTATAAAATTGTTATTTTATAATCTGACTCCTAATTGGCATCACTTCTCCTGCAATTGCTTTGCAGCTATGATATCATATTCTTCCTTTTGTACTGTAGCTTTTACTGAATTTTTCTCCAAACTGCTTGCAGAGATGCATTTATTGATTATTGGGTCAATGGCAACATGCTGACCATGGATATAGCAACCCAAGTGTATACAATATTAAAGCAATCTGATCTCAAATATCTCACTCAGGTTTTTATGCATTTTCGAGAGCTTAGACAACAGCATTATTTGTTTATAGTCTAATAGTATATGTTTAAACTTAATTTCTTATGTACTTTCCAATTTGACAGGATGACTTCAAACCTGTCCTCCGTGAACTATTGGCAACTCATCCAGGGTTGGAATTCTTACAGAGTACACCTGAGTTTCAGGAAAGATATGGTTTGTTTTTGATCTGTTTGATACCTTTGGCTGTTGTCTCATTTTAATTTTTGTTTTTGTGTGCTTTTTCACTTTTTCGATATTTACCCCTCCTTTTACAATATCCAAGGTATTTGAACATTGAATGAATTGCTTCCAAACTAACTCCTAGACTAAATGCTGGAACCACTAAGATCTGAACTTGCAAATCTTGTAAATGCATCTATTTTCATGTGAATTTCTACGAATGTAGCACATTTTATCTGATGTTGCTTGTTAACATAACTTTTGTTTCACATGGCCAGCTGAAACTGTAATATACAGAATATATTACTACATAAATAGATCTCAGAATGGTCACCTTACTCTTAGGGAGTTGAAACGTGGAAACTTGATTGATGCGATGCTACATGCTGATGAGGAAGAGGACATTAATAAAGTTTTGAGGTAGGGACTTGGCATGGAATAAGTTTGTATAATTGCTTTTGGATGCATGCTTAATACATTCTGTCTAATACTGATTATTTTCACATTGCAATCTCTCTCTTCTTCTATACTATATACACAGGTACTTTTCATATGAGCACTTTTACGTGATATACTGCAAGTTTTGGGAGCTGGATACAGATCATGATTTCTTGATTGACAAGGAGAACCTTATCAGATATGGTAACCATGCACTTACCTACCGGATTGTTGATAGGATATTTTCTCAGGTTTGTCTGTGTCAGATGCCACTTTTGTTCCTTGGTCCAAACTACATTCTATATGCAGAAGAAGATTTTCATTTAATTGAACTGTCTATTCCACTTTCCTTTTCTATCACTTTTTCTGTGTCATTGATTGATTTAATTTTATTCACAAGTTTGGAACTTTCACTCATGTTATGCTTCCATACCATCTTAGGTTCCAAGAAAGTTTACCAGTATGGTTGAAGGAAAGATGGGGTATGAAGATTTTGTTTACTTTATCCTTGCAGAGGAGGACAAGTCATCCGAGCCTAGCCTTGAGTACTGGTATGTTTGTGCTCTCTCTGTAGAGTCAAGGGTATTATGTTGGATCTTGTTCATGGATTATTTTTTGAAGTTTATCTTCTTATTGATTGAAGTAAATATATACCCTCTACTTATTGTATAAATTCACTTGTTTGAAAAAGCCCCCAAAATATTTGAAATAACATTTTTTTCACTCCTCCCCAAAAATTCTGAAAATATTGTCAGAAGCTACTGCTTGGGAAATTAATCTTGCTCAAAGAAAAATTTAACTGATGTAAACGATTCATCTGCGTTTTTATAAATATTCCATAATTTTCTGCTGCTTCTGTCTGAGGGTGAGAAAAAGTAGTGTGTTTTGAAGGGGTGGAGCTTCTGGATGATCACATTGAGATTGGAGTTCCAACTATTTACAATTTTTGGCTAGTTTTTCCAATGTGGTTTTTTCCTTTTCTAGGTTCAAGTGTATAGATTTGGATGGCAATGGGATTCTAACACGTAACGAAATGCAATTCTTTTATGAGGAGCAGTTGCATCGAATGGAATGCATGGGACAGGAGCCTGTGCTCTTTGAGGACATCTTATGCCAAATAATTGACATGATTAAACCAGAGGTTGACCATTTTATTTACTCTCTTTTTATTTTCTTGTCTATTTAATACAGTGCATATTGGAGTGTGCTCATGGAAAATGGATCAGAATACTAATTTTGTGCTAAGATCTTCTTGTAATTTCAAACTTAGAGATTTCTGTTGGTATAACGGTAGGTTTCTGGAAAACTGAGTTTATTCTCTTCTCATGCTCCTCCGGAAGTAGGTAGTTCATGGCTGCTTCGTAATAAGATCATTTAGTGTGATCTAATGAGCTAACTATACCGTGAACTGCTTTTACCATATGTTGGTTTGGGCTTTTAGGTCCCGAATGTTCATTGAATGCTCCTTCCTATACACTGCAAATGAAGATAGAATGTTTTACATGTTCAGCAGCTATGTCACATTTGCAGGATGAGAGCTATGTCACATTGCGTGATCTGAAAGGTTCTAAACTTTCGGGAAGTGTTTTCAACACCCTTTTTAATCTTAACAAATTCATGGCCTTTGAGACTCGTGATCCTTTCCTCATTCAGAAATTGTAAATCAGCATACTTCTATGCAAGTTTCGGATAACTGCATTGTTTGTATCGGAACAAACAGGAGCGTGAGAACCCTACATTGACAGAGTGGGACCGATTTGCACAGAGAGAATATATTAGACTTTCAATGGAAGATGATGTCGAAGATGCCTCTAATGGAAGTGCAGATGTTTGGGATGAATCGGTTGAGGCTCCCTTCTAAGTTGAATAAGGTAAGCTTGTCCAGTTCACATTGTGTTGTTTTGTTTTGTTCTGGTTTTTACCGAAAAGAAAAAAGAAAAAAGAAAAAAAAAGATGCATAAAAGAATGTAGTTCCCAAATCATGCGTGCTGGCTATCTTGCAAGTGCACCAAATCAAAGAATAAAAGCTAAAATGGCTGCAAAAATTTGTAATCAAGCAACCAAGAAGTTCATGCAAACTCACTTATTTTTCTCATTTTCTGTTACAGGTGCTCAGAGAAGAGCTCAACACACTTCTATGTTGGGCACCAGAAAGAGAATGTTGCCTTGATGGGCGAGGAAGATACATTGGAGGAAAACTTTGGCTTGTCCTTCTGAGACATACGCTTGATGCAGCAGTGAAGGATTTCCAGGCCGTTGCATGCATGGTTAGAAAAAAACATGATGAATCATGAAATTGGAGCCCGCTTTTTCTAAACAAAATTTTCATATGAACGAATCTTGCTGGGAGACTGTAAATCAAAATCCAGGTATAAGAAAGCTCAGAACATTTTAATATCCTTTCGTTTCTTGATTTCTGAGATACGATCCAAGTTCATATTTTCCTCTCTGGGGTCCAGGTTGGTTCATTTAGTAGTAATTTTAGTGGTATGGTTTGTGTAGGATTGTCGTGTTAGTTCTCTAATCATGTAAGAACTAAGAATCTTGGTTTGATTGTCTAGCAATTGATTTTAGTTCCTTATGATTTGGTTTGTTTTATGAATGAATGTTCTGGCGTTTATGAACAAAATTTCTCATGGGATGGGAGGGAAGGTAACCATATTAAAAGGAAAAATTAGTATTCGATTTTTCGGATATGAATACTGAGTTATATTACGGTTTTTACTTCGTAAATATTAGTGTTTCATCCTAACACCAACTCTAGCAGCCTACTTTTTTGGATAATTTTTTTTTGAACATGCTACTTGTATATTATTAAGCGAACGAACCATACAAGCATCGGCATTGGACGGATCTTATTAAAAAACCTCTTTATACCTCAATGAAGGAAAAAGAGTGCCCCGAACCATTACACAATCAGATACAAATACAAACGATTGAAATAATAACAACGGTTGACCTTTAGAAGTACATCTTAAACAACACACACCACCATCATAAGCCAAACGAATACCAGACTCTGACGAGAGCCATTCCCAGGAAAAAGCATTGCAGTCACTTTCACAAACAACCACCTCCTGAGCTATGGGAAGAACGAATAGCCACCTAGACACATGTATGAACCAGGACTTGAGTGCCACATGCCTGCATAAAAACACCCAATAACGAGGGAACCATAACCCAACAAGAGCAAGGAACCAGAACATCAAACCAAAGAACAACTCAAAGCAGGATCAATAAAACAGCCCCGAGAACCACAATGGACGATAACCGGTCTATCTGCGACATTTGGTAGTAAACACTATTTCAGACATCCTTAATTACAACAAATGGAATTAACCGGATTCAACTCCTCCCAACCCTGCCAAAACTCCAATAATAATTCCTCCAGAAAACTTTACTATAAATCATCCAACCAACACCAACTTAAGACAATCGATGGTCTTTCACGCCACTGCTATCCAAATGAACGAGAGTTCTCTACTTAAACCTTCTAGAGCTAAACGATGTGCTTCCATATTTCTTTCTATATACAAATTTGACAACCCATCTATTTTCCTTGAAATATTCAGAAATTTTACGCTCATCATCATAGACAGGCGGGGTGGAAGTAGGATTTGTAATCCAATTAACAACTACACAACAGTCAGATTCAATGAGTAAGCAAGAATTGAACCATGTGGATGCAAAAATCTCTCACAAGCTTTAAGAATGACATTAAGTTCAGTTCCCATTGGTTCGGACAACCCAATAGCTCTAGAGAAACGAATGAGAGTGTTACCATTATGATCACGGAGTAGGCCCCCAATTCCAACAGATCCAAAGCGATCCTTTAGTGCCGCATCCACATTAAACTTCAGCTCACCTGCAGGAGGAGCAATCCACGAGCCAACTGCAGGTCGTCGACTTGTTTTTGCTTTGAAAGACACATTTGCAGGGCGCCTAATGAACTCATTGACATATACGAAGGAATCCGACCACTTACTTTTGCACCAAATGCCAATTCTAGTCAACGAAAGATCAAACAGTTGGCATGCATCCCATAATTTGTTGTTAAAGATGGCTTCATTCCGGGATAGCCAAATGGTCCAAACAATACCCGAGAAAGCTAATCTCCAGAAAGATTTAAGGGACGGTTTGATTGGTAGAGAATCCCACAAAATCAACAATGCATCTAAAGAGCTAAGACATACTAGATTAATATTCCAACAGCAGCACCAAGATTGTCAAACTTTCAACACGACCAAGCATTGGCAGAACAAATGGGAGGACGTTTCTAATTGATCTTTACAAAAGATGCATTGGCACGAGACCAAATTACTCACACCATGTTTTAAGAGTTCATCACATACTGGAATGCGGTTTTGTACCGCTCTCCAAACGAGAAATTCCACTTTAAAGTGAAATAATTAAGATACAAAGTGAAAAATATATTTAGAGAACTAACTTGTCAATTAAATCTTATAATTAATAATAATATGATAAAAAGAAGATATTTCACTTCAAAGTTCCAACTTCAAATAAAGAAATTAAATTCTAAAAAAAATTACTAGATTTTGACTTGATTAACGGTGTTATACTTAAAGAAGAAGAAAAACAGAAATCAATGTTAAACTCTGGAAAGTTATGTTGTACAACGGTCTAATTTAAGGTTAAGAAATAATAGAAAATGTGTGCAATCGGAAATATGATGAAAAAACATAAGATTTTCAGTTGAGCGCAAACAAAAATATTAATTTCTTTTAACATTTTTGTTAAACCAAAAATAGTATGAAAATGTAACATTTCTTGTCATATGATTTCACTCGTCTTTGTTTGTAAGAAAATTGTAGCAAAATCATACTACTTCAATCGTTTAATGTTAAGAGTGCATACAATGTGTATATTTACGGGTTAGAAAAACTCAATTCAACTCAAAAAGTTATTCGTATTTTTATAAATCCGACTCGAAAAAATTTAAATTCGAGTTGAGTTATAAAATAAATTCAAATAACTTGCATATACATTGGGGTATAAAAAATGTGAAAGTTATGACAAGAATATGAAAGAAAGGATTATGAATTGAATTGAAAGTTCTGAAATATGTTCGAATGAAAAGAACCTGAGTTATTTATGATATTTGATGTTGATTTACATGATTTTTGATAAAATCAAGAGATGATGATTTTCAGGTTTTCAAGAGGAAAACGGCTTGACTTGCTCGGTTTGAAAGTTTTTATGTTTTTATTTAAATTACAGTTTTATGTTGTATATTTTACGAATTTTATGTTTTATATCACTTTAGCTATATTACTACCTCACTAAGTTTTACTTAGCTCGTGATGTTTTTCATGTGTAGGTTCGAATATAGAAAAGGACGTGAAGTGAGGAGCTTTCTAAGCATCTTTTGGAAGTCAAACCTACCTACAGAATCAGTAAGACATCCTATTATTGACTTATTAGTGGCATATACATTACATATGATTGTATGCTTTATTAAATTTATTTTAAAAGGGTCTGTAATAGTAAACTACGATTATTTTTAGTTTTGGATAATTTTAGCTATAATCATATTTATGAATGAATAATATTAATGTTATGTTTTAAATGGTTTTTAAATTAAGCAATATTTAGGTAGTGTTATATGGTTATGATCAGCATTGAAATGTCTAATTACTGACTGAAATAGGATTCGTTTTCAATGATTAAACATTATTTTACTATTTTATACGACTAAAGTAAAAGTTTAAAATTGAAATAGTGAAAGTTTAGAAGAAAAAAAGAAACGAGATTTTAAGAATTTATGCTCAATGAATGTTTCTCAAGTTGATATGACATCTTTAACTCGTATAATGAGACATATATGGGCTATGTGTGTTACAAATAGTGGACAAACGCGATTACAATTTAACGAGTAACGATCAATTGTGACAATAGAGGGCCGTTATTTTCGTTATTATTTTGTTACTGTAAAGCTAAAGAAAAAAATCTGATAGTATGTTGCAACAATTAAAATCAGGGTAAACTATTCATATGATCACTTAACTATTGTCATTTTTCATTTTGACCAATGATTTTGAAATTTCATCAATTAAACCACTTAATTATTTAAGTGTGCACTAGTTATCACCCTTGCCCAGGTTTGATTCTAGGCCAATGCACAATTACTTCAACTTATTTTCTCTCTAACAAGGTGGTAACACTTGTCATCACCTTATTTGAGGGAAAATTATTAGATTAAATAAACTAAAATTAAGATAATATCATCCAATCAAGTAGTGACATGTGTTAGCAACTAATTAGATATTACATTTATTTAATTGAATTAAAATCATGACTAAATTGATAGAATATATAAATATTGAAGACAAAATTTGTAATTATATTAATTCTTTTAACAACCACATCATTCCCTCCGTTAAATATTAATAGGAAGTGGCTTGATTGACAAACTTAAATAATTAAATGGTCTAATTGACAAAATTTCAAAATCAGTGGTCAAGATGAAAAGAGATAATAGTTAAGGGATCATACGAATAGTTTACCCTTAAAATTATTATGTTTTACAATAAATTTTACGGATTAAAAAAATCACGACCGCAATACCCACAATGACATAATAAAAATTCATTATGTCCGTAATCATAATAAACACAATAAAAAATACAATCGCATCATTTAAGTCGATGGTCCACACCATCACTCTCAAAAAACAAATACCCTAACAAAACACTAAGGTGACGTTTGGTTCGTTGGAATGTTTTTGAGAGAATTGGAATATGTGAAGGAATTGAAATATGTAGGAATTAGAATCTGAATCTGAAACATGTTTGGTTGGCAGGAAATTGAATTGGAATCTAATTCCATATTCTGTTTGGTTCGCAGACATGTCAGATGAATTTGATTTCAGTAATGTAAAATGACAGAATTGTCCTTCTTGTTTTTTTTTGCTTAATTTTAGTTTGTTTTATAACTTACATGTAGCAATATATTATAAAAAATTAAAAAATATTAAAATTTTATTTTATTGATTGATTGTTCATTTCAATAAATTATAAAAATCATACTAATAAACATCATAAGTTAAAATCATCCCAATTAGGGATGGTCATGGGTCGGGTTTTTGGTCCACCCGACCCGACCCGAGAACAAGGGAACCTCCACCCGAGACCCGACCCGACCCGACCAAAATAAAGTTTCACCCGACCCGAATATATAAATTAGAAACCCGACCCTACCGGAAATAATAAAAAAATTATTTTTATTCAATAAAAACAGTGACTTAATTGAAAAAAAATTATATATAGAGGGGTATTATTATAATTATTCCTAAATATATAAGGTAAAATTATATATTTTTTCAGGTCGGGTCGGGTATTTTTCACCCTAAACCCGACCCGAATATCACACTTAAAAAAACCCGACCCGAATATCACACTTAAAAAACTCGTCCCGACCCGATTTTTTTTTTAAAAATCCGACCCGATCCCAAAATTTTTTGAAAAAAAAAAACCGACCCGACCCCGACCCGAATATCAAACTAACAAAAACCCAACCTAAATAGCAAACTTTAAAAAACCCGACCCGAATACCAAAAGGTTGATGAGGGTAGTATGGTCAAATTTCACATTCTTTCCTCCAAAGAATTTCAATTCCATCATGTTATAGATGTAATTTACTTTTCCTCTTTTTATGGAATTAGATTCCAATTTCTCTTTTGAAAAGTTGAACAAAACATGGAAAAGTGCTAAAATTATATTCCAATTCCTCTAATTCTAAAGATTCCAACGAACCAAACGTCAAGGTTTTGAGGAAAGAGTGGTTTAGTTCCCTTCCGCCCCGAAATTAGGTTGGAGTTTGGAATCTGATGCGATCAAACATTAATAAAGCTAAACATAGCAAAAGAGAGGCAAATCGCTTGCTTCATGTAGTGTTGTGCCTATGGATCAAATTTTAAGATTTTATCTTGAATTAAATTTTTAGGATATAGAAAATAAATAGTGATATTGAAATATAAGTATAGGATTTATTAAATATTATATTTTAAATGTAATTGTATAAATAAAGAATGTTAAAAATTGATTCTCAAAAAAGATTTTGATGAGTATTATGTGTGTTTTGCAATAATTGAAGTTAATTAAATGGTTTGGTTGTTGCATTAAATCACAATGAATACAATTTTAAGTCATCATCATAGTAATTAACGAAATGAAACATAGGTTTAGACCTTTTATTAGTAAAATACGAAAACGTGAAGGTTCATTGTTATTATTGTGGCTTGTGAAAATACTTTATATTTGTTTTATAGAAATAACTAATTTTATTAAAAAAAAACATCTAGAGTTATAATGAATGTTTATAATCATAATTGTAAACTAAACACGTAGTTAGGATATATTCAACCATTGATACAAGAAACTAGTCACTTAAGATCACATAATGATCATACAAAGAAGAAGTTAAAAACATAACAAAAAAAAAAACTCGAACAAAAAACAAATACAAATAGATCTGACTGTATCGGTAAATAAACCACAAAAGGGCACGAAGATACTAAAATACCATCAACAAATGCAAATGAGAACGAGTGACATACGAAAACGATTCACAAACCCAAATTACATATTCAAATTTGTTAATAATCCCTAAAAGCATATAATTAAAAGTTTTTTTGTTGACATCTCCTCTCTATCTTATATTGTGAGTTCAATATTTAATAAGAACAAAAAATTCCCGTTTTTTTTTCTCCTTGATAGGAATTGTTCAACAAAAAAAATTATTTTTAATTATTCAAGCTTACTTATTTACTTTAGAAGAAAACTAAAAACTGAGTTTAATTTTTTTTCATTCTTGTTTTAGCATGTCATAACAAAAAGAAGGTAAATGAAAGGTATAACAATGAATTTGAAGCATAAAAATGAATTTAAATCAATTATAGAAGAATGAATACATGATTTCACGTTAGAAGGATGAACTTATAGAATTTTAAAAAGCAATAAACTTATAAATTTTAGTGAGCGAAAACATATTATCAATATAAAATATAAAAAAATTTAAAAATTTTAGAGAAATGCAATCACCCGCTTCCCCCTTCAATCCATCATTGACCATTTTTCACTCTTCATAGAGAAATGAAGAGCTTTTCTTGATGCTCCAAGGATGATAAAAATAACATAACCTTTCTCAACCCTTGATTGTTTTTTCTCACTCAAATGCTTTTAGATTAATCAAAGAAGTGGAAATGAAGAAATATGAATAGAGGAAGATGTTAAATAGGGAACACATGGGAATTAAAGAATACTTCAACTTTATTTCATCCAAAAAATTACAAATAAATTTACGATAAGAGTTATATATATACAAGAATTGTACACTAACTACTACTAACAAACTTCTATTAATTCAACACTCCCCTCAAATTGATGAGTGAAAAACGTTTGCAACCCCAACTTGGTTGTCAGATACTCATGTTGTAAAGTACCGAGTGCTTTAGTTAGGACATATGCGAGTGCTCCTTTAAAGGTGTATGTTCTACTATGATAAATCCTTCTTGAACCTTTTCCCTGACAAAATGACAGTCAATCTCGATATGTTTCGTCCTCTCATGAAACACAGGATTAGAAGCTATTTGTAGTGCAGTCTTACTGTCGCACAACAATTTAGCAGGTTGACTTTGGTTTACACCAAGCTCATTTAATAGTCCACTCAACCATACCAACTCAGCTGTAGTCATGGCCATACTATTATATTCAGCTTCTGCTGAGGAAAGAGCAACTGTACTATGCTTCTTAGATTTTCAAGAGACCACGGAATTAACCAGCTTTATACAATATCCTGTTACAGATCTTTCGCCCTGGATTTCTAGCCACTTGAAGCATCTAATAAAATTCCCTGCCCTGGATTTCTGGCCGATGCATGAATTGAATCAGATGCTATACTGAATAGGCTATATCTAACGCAATGTGTGTCAAATATATATGCCTTCCCATAAGTCTTTGAAACCTTGTTTTGTCAACCACATCTTCCTCAACATGCTTTAGACACAAAGTGTTAGTTAAAAAAATGTTATTGTTCTGCTTCAAGGGTGTCGAAGCAGACCTTACACCTCCTGCCCCTATGTCTTCTATTAGTTCTAAAGCGTATTTACTCTGATTCAGGATAATTTCTTTTTTCAATCTCAAAATCTCAAACCCAAGAAAATATCTCAACTCACCCAAATCCTTCATCTTAAATTTGGAATGAAGTGTAGCCTTGAGTTCTTCAATCATGTCAGTATGCCTGTAATTAGTAAATTATCTACGTACACAAGAACAAGAACCAACTTGCTTCCAGTCCGTTTTGTGAACATCGAGTAATCATATTTACTCTGTTGAAATCCTGCTGATATAAGAGCTTCAGAAAGCTTCTTGTTCCATTGTCTTGAAGCTTGCCTAAGTCCATACAGTGACTTTTGCAGCCGACATACCATACGCTCCCCCTAGCTGGAAAATCCCTCAGGTAACTGCATGTAGACTTCCTCTACTAAGTCCCCTTGCAAGAAAGCGTTAAACGTCCATATGCCATAAAAGCCAGCCAAATATGGAAGCAATTGCTAAAACCAAACGAACAGTGGTAAACTTGGCAATAGGGGAAAATGTCTCCACATAGTCCATGCCCTTTTATTGATTATAGCCCTTAACTACCAGACGAGCCTTAAACCGCTCGACCTCACCCAAAGTATGATACTTGATTTGATATATTCATTTACACCTTATTGGAACTTTACCAGTGGGCAAAGGCACAATAGCCCAAGTATTATTTAATTCCAGTGCTTGAATCTCCTCCCTCATGGCTTGGACCCATTGTGGTTGTTTACAAGCTTCTTGATAATTGTAGGATCAACAAGATGTGAGGTGGAGGCTTAGAAAAGTTGAGTATGAGGAGGAAGATGTGAATAAGAAATATACTGCAAAATGGGGTAAAGAGCAGAAGGTGAAGTGGATTGATAAGTACATAGATAGTCTTTTAACAAATTCGGGGGTTTTGTAAGACGAATTGACCTTTTAGACAAGACCAAATCAGATAGATCAGAAGAGACTTGAACTGGAATGGTAGGATCAGACGCACTTGTTGAGACATCAAGAACAGGTACGGTTGAGACATCAGAAAATGTACAGTAGTAGAAAAGGGTAAATCAAATGATTCAACAGGAAAATCAACAGGCGGTGAAAAGTTAACAGAAGGACAATCTTGTGACACATTAGATGGTGAAAAAATGGGAGAAGAATTAACATGAAAAGTATACGGCGAGGAATCAAGCACAAAATATTGAGTCAGGAATTGAATGATGTGAAGGGAAAAAGGAGAAGACTTTAAAACTGGAAATTAAAATGAAAAAAAAATGAGTTCATGAAAAATGACATCACGACTTACAAAAAAGTGCTGAGATTCAAGGTTAAACAAGATATATCCTTTTTGAGTCAAAGAAAAACCCATGAAAATGGAAGAAATGTCTTTAGGTGAAAATTTGTCATGGTAATTTAACTTGGTGGCATAGCAAAGCAACCAAAAACTCGTAAATGAGACAGATTAGAGGTTTTGGAATAAAGGAGTTCAAAAGGAGTCTTAAAATGTAAAACAAAGACGAAACGAACGATTTATAATATAACAAGCCGTATTTATACCTTCCTCCTAGAATTTAAGAGGAACTTTTGAGTGAAAACGAAGTGCTCTAGCCACCTCTAGAGTATATTGATGCTTATATTCAACTACTTCATTTTTTGATGAGTTTGAACGTAGCAGCTTTGATGAATAATTTCAAGTAAAGAAAAAAAACTCAGAACACTCAGAGTTGAAAAATTCAGTTCCGTTGTCATTGCGAATAATTTGGACTATGACCGAAAATTGATTTTGAACAAAGGTAATGAATTTTTTAGGAGACGGAATAGCATCACTCTTTAATCGCAATGAGTAAAGTCGTTCACATTTGTTAAGAAATACCTATGACTATTAGGGGTGTTCAAAACCGGGTACACGTATTTTCGGGTACCAAAATGTCAGCTCGTGTCCCGGTCCATTAAATTTGGGTGCTCGTAAGTCAAATACTTGTAAAACTCAAATATCCGTATTTTCGGGTCATGAGTATCCGATTCATAATTTTTTATATTTTTCTTTAAATTATATTATTTTTTAAAAAAATATTAAAAAAATTCTAAAATTTAAAAATCTATAATATATAATCCACAAATAAAGTTAAAAAAAATTTACATAATTAAAAGAAAATTTATTAAAAATTAAAATAAATAAATGGCATAAGTGTAACATTCCAGTTCAAGTACTTGATAAGTACTGGAATTCTGTTGTAAACTGACACACAGGAAGAAAAAGGCACAAGTGTAACTTTTCCCACAATAATTTCAACTCGGTAAAGTAAGTAGAGACGCTCGAATCACCTTGACAAATGGTAGCAATTTCACGATGAAGGGGAAAAAAAATCCTGGAACCATTAACCTTGTCAAAGCATTCTTTCAAATCATTTCATACCAATGCAACATTTGAAGCAAAAACGATGCCGGCCGAAAGCTCCTTACACACAGCATTGAGAATCCAAGACAGAACGATCGCGTTCCATCATTCCCACTGCGGATGCAAAGCAGGATCGTTATTCTCCTTTTGTCATTCACCATCAATGGATGCGAGTTTATTCTTCGCCAAGAGCGCGATTCTCAGTAATCTACTCCAGACGCTATAATTCACCAACTCAAACAGTTGATGAGAGATCAAGGGAATAGGTAGAGTGTTTGATGGATGCAAAAAAGAGGATGATTGAAGTCGATTACAGTAGAATCAACCATGGGTGGCATCGCAACTTTGAAGACGAACAAGAGGAACCCTAACCACAAGCAATTTGGGAAAGTTTGACGAGCAGCTCGTCTTGCAATCAACAACATGCAAAGAGCCCGTGCAAGCTCGATAAACAAAAGGCCCAATCAACAACATGAGAATTAAAGAATAATTCAACTTTATTTCATCCAAAAAGTATACAAATAAACTTACGATACAAGAGTTATATATATATATATATACACACAAGAATTGTACACTAACTGCTGCTAACAAACTAATCAACAAACTCTTAACTAACTTCTATTACTTCAACAGAAGAAGACGATATCATATTATCATTTTGTAAGCTAATGTCCCCTAAATATCACATTTTCTCTCAAACATTGAACCAAAATATGAATAATATATCACATTTTCAACAGAAGAAGACGATATCATATTATCATATATATAACCGTCTTTACAAAAAATCCTAAAGTTGACATGTGACATTAAATAAAAAATATTTTAAATACCTAACTCATGGATATGGAGGGGCATTGTTAAGAATTGTGGGACTGAGGAAAGGTTTGGGGTCCATTTTCGTAATCATGTTCAGTTCCGTGTAGGGGATGGATCTGCCCTCTCATTTGGCATGACGTGTGGCTTGTGATGCCCCCCTGAAGTTTCAATTTCCTAGGATTTTTAGCCTATCTACGAATAAGGGAGGTGAAATCATTGATTTTGGTAGTTTTGGCTCTTCGGGCTGGAGTTGAGATGTTCAAATGAGAAGGAACCTGTGCGACTGGGAACTGGATCAATGAGTGAATTTAATGTCAGTGTTAACTAGAATAAATCCACGTGAGGAAGCTAAAGATAGTGTATCGTGGACTGGAAATGGAGAAGGGATATATACTGTCAAATCCTGTAGGAGCCTGATCACGAGTCTTGATGAGGAAGATCAGCAATGGAGCCAATGTGTTTGGAGAAGGCTTGCTCCACCTAGGGTAGAAACATTTTTGTGGCGTGTTTTTCATCACAGGGTGGCAGTTAGATTAGAATTATCCAAAAGAGGAGTCCCTGGAGTTGGGGATCAACTTTGCCCTTTGTGCACCTTGTCTCCAAAATCAATTTCTCATTTGTTTATCTCTTGCAGAGTAACTTGGGGTTTGTGGAATCACTTTTTTTAGTTCAGGGATGCTTTATTGCCCAACTCTCGCATCTGGTCTTTTATTCCGGGAGTGGTAATCTTGTCTACTTGGAAATTCAGAAACTTATTAGTGTTTGAAAATGGCTCTGCAGATTTCCAATCCTTCCTCTTCATAGTGAGATTCCGTCTGGCTTCTTGGTTCTTGGAAAAGTTCCCTGAGTTTAAGATTCCTATTGATTCACTGATTGGAGATCCAACCATAACAGATTCCTGGTCTCCCTTGAGGAAGTCCCTTAGGCCGTCACATGTATCTTGGATACCCTCACCTAGTTTCTTGAAGGTGAATGTTGATGGCGCAGTTAAATGGGATTGGAACAAGGGTTGTATTAGGGGACTAGTTAGGGATGCTAGTGGTCATACTCTTGGATCGTTTTCGGAATCTGTTGGTGCTGGTCCACCAGCACTGGCTGAATTAAAGGCTGTCAAAGCTGGTATCCTCCTCTGTATTGGGTCCAACTGGGGTGTTAAGGGTCGGCTGATCTTGGAAGGTGATTGTAGGAATATTGTGGAGTGGCTAAAGGACCCTTTGAGGTGCCCTAGTTCCTATGAGTTTATAGTTAAGGAGATTGTAGCTATGATTAGTAGGGAAGAAATAATTGTTAGGGTGATTAGTAGGAACGCTAATAGGGAAGTGGACGAACTTGCAAAAAGAAAAAAGGGATAGGGTAATTCTAGGAATTCTCAGGCTGTCTTTTCTTGCTAGGGTAGGGATTTATTTGGGGTTTGTTGTGATCTTTGTAACTTCGAGATTTTATCCCCTTATCAATAAAATCTGAGGTACTCTTTTCCCCCTTTCGTTTTTGCCGAATTCTTATGAATTTAGCAATTATGAAGGGTTTTTTTAATGAAACCTCCAATTCTTATAAAAAATATATATATTTTATAAAGTTGCAGTGCTTTTGTATGTACAATATGTGAATTTATAATTCTTGCATATTTTGCTGGCCTAAAGATGTCAGTATTCAACCTGTTCTTGGGGAAGGATGAATATGGGAGAACTAATTAACTCTTTCCATCTTTCAGGGAATTGGATGTACGAAGATTACCAAAGCAAGAAATGAAGGGTCTTTTTATGGCAATGCAGAGTCAAGGTCTTACCTTGAAAAGAAGCTTGTATTCTGCTTTGGGTCGCATATTGCAGCCCAACAGCTTCTACCTTTTGGAGAAGAAAATTTTCTTTCTGCATCAGAACTAAAGCAGGCTCAGGAGGTTGATATAATCCTATTCTTACTGTTTCACATGTTCGAGTATAATAACCTTGTTAAGGCTTAGGAGAAAACAATTTTCATTTGAGTTACTTCCATGAAAATTGCAACAGATAGCCACAAGGATGGTGATTCAGTATGGATGGGGTCCTGATGATAGTCCTGCGGTCTACTATAGTACTAATGCGGTACTCTATTTTCCTTATAGATCCAAATATTGAAACAATTGCGCATGGTTCATATTTAAATTCTGGAATAATGTGTTATATTGATATATGCTGCAACTACTCGGAGGTTGTGGATGTACACTTAGACATTGGCTATTTTCCTTTCTGATAACATTTTGTTTTTTGTCCATATAGTTAATTCTTACTGTATGTTGGCCCTTTAAAAACTTAAGCATGCACTTTATTATTATTGTTTTTTTAAGGTAAGTGTGCTCTTTATCATTATTAATGTGATAAGGGATTACTGATGCTGTTGCTTTAGTAATACGTAATTGTTCTTATTGCCCGAATAGATTGTTTATACTGGACTTTCCTTCATTGGTATTAGATTACGGCTTTGAGCATGGGAAACAATCACGAGTTCGAGATGGCTACTAAAGTTGAAAGGGTATGTGATGAGTTTTGGGTATAGATGCATTTTATTGTATGATTCTTAATAATTGAGGTTGATTTAATATATTTTTTGCAATGATTTTTTTTGGGTTGAATCTCTATAAAAAAATGCTTGTAATTTCTGCAGATTTACGATTTAGCATACGAAAGGCAAGGGGTATGCTTAAGAAAAATCATCGAGTTCTTGAAAAGATTGTGGAAGAGTTGCTTGAGTTTGAAATACTGACCGGAAAGGTAAAGCTGTTAGGCTTAATTTGTTTAAATTAAATTATTATACAATTCTTCTGAACTTGTTTTCTCTCTTTTATGGCTTCCGCTTACATTTTTTTATAAACTTATATTAGGAAATTCGAACTTTAAGAGAGTGTTGTTGTAACTGAATTAAGGCTTTGTTGAAACTGTCATAGACTTACAGAGACAAATGCAGGGTTTTGTGCTAGGGGGACGAACTTATAATATTTTATGGGAGGGCAAACTTATAAAATTTTAGGGGTGCGAAAACAGATTGTTAATAGAAAATACAAAGAAAATATCTTAACTATATGGGAATTTGAAATTTTTAGGGGGCGATTGCCCACCTTGTCCATCACTGTCGACCTATGTTGCAATGTTATGGTTGGAAAACATAGAATAGCCAGTTAGCTGATAATAAAAAACTGTGGGAGTAATCAGTTGTCTTCTGCTGTCCCTGTCTTCTATATTGGCTTGCAAAGGTATTGCATTGACAAAATACTGTTAGACTTGCATTGTGAAACCATGTTTAAATATTTAATGCTTGGTGCTTTTTTTACCTCTTTTAGTGGAAGTGTAGAATATCTTAAAGAGTTTGGCCTGCCATTGTGATTGAATTTGTTTAGTCCTTTTTTGCAGGATTTGGAAAGAATATTTAATGAAAATGGGGGTCTCCGAGAGGAGTATTTTTTCTTATCGCACGTTGATTATAACGAGGTATACCGTAAACATTTATTCGTTAAGGATTAATTATAGTCGAACAAAGATTTTAGAATTTGTGATGGAAACTTCTTGCCACGTTCTCATCGGAATCCCTGTTGATGAGAACTATGAAAATCTACACTTTACCTAAAACACCGATTCTTTTTATCCGTTACTATTTTGCAGCCATTGTCTAACAGTTTTCTTGATGAAGGGAGTGCATCAGGAGCTACTACTTTTCTAGATGTTGCGGCATAGGAGAAAAAGAACATCCAGCTCTGGCATTCCTACCTCAAAGGCGAAAAGTGAATGATTTTCATCTTTTGAGCTTAGGAAACAAAGTAGTTGTATAGATGGGTAACGTTCTTCGGATTGGGAAGAGGCGTCATATTTTTTCTTCTCGACTGTTTCTTTTAACTCTACTGGACTTGGTAATAATTCAGGTAATTGTTTCCCCAACATTCTTATCAAAACGAAGCATGTTTGTGGAATATTTTGTGCTCAATGAAGTATAAATATATTTAATTCCGGATCATTTCTAACTTTAGATTTTACTTGCATAGTAGAGGATGAGTATCAAAGGTTCCAACCTTAGATTACTTATATATACATATCATGTAATACATTTACATATAAGTACTAGTTTATGCAATCCTTTAGGACAAGTTGCATCTCTTCTTGGACATGCTTGCATTGGCCTGCCATGGCCGAATCTAGAACTTCTTCCAACCCTATGCTTTTCTTTACTTTTGTTGAGTCCACTCGACTATATCGACCGATTCTCCGAAAGAAGGATCTAATGGCATTCCCCAGATAAAAGCTCTAACAGAACTACACTGAAGCTATAGATGCCCATCTTTTCATCTACCTTGAAAATACCCATAGTCTGTCATAAAACAGGTTTCAGCAAAGCCATTGGTTAATGGTTTCTTGTCAAAGAAGTTACTTTTTATGTACAAAATCACGGATGTTAAACAGACCAATGTTAAACAGACCAGGAACAGTTTATCCATATGATCCGGCTAATATTGAAATGGTTTCATTGTTATGAATCATCATCCTTGCCATACCGAATTATGCGATTATCGGCTTGAGATTTGAATCGAGAACGGGATTTGAATCGAGAAGATGTTGGACTTGATATTTGGGTGAATGGGGCGGGGTGGGGGGGGGGAATCAGTAGCATCTGAGGAGTAAAATACACATGCACAATTAGCTATCTATCTGAAACGGAAATTATCTTTATATGATATATAAGATAAGGATATCAGTTTTGGTTTCCATCAAAAGTAATTCCTCAATTATGAATAACGTTATCAGGATTCTTTGGAGAATAATAACACTTGGCAACTGTCATAATACCTTATGCACTAGGGTCATATTGTCTGATTATCTTTCAAAATTACAAATATCATTATAATCGCATATTTTAGTTTAGGGTAAAGTATACAAATGGTATCGCGTTATTTTGTTGAGCTTCTCGATTATTAAAAATTATAAAATGATCTTTTAATTATAGGGTATTGCTTTGTTGATTTTCTTAATTATTAAAAATTATAAAATATTCACTCGGCTATTTATACATTCTACACTTGTTATTTTTCTGTTAAAAAATTAATGGCAGTTTGAGCTGGACGTTCACTTCCTGACTATGATATAATAAAATTTGATCTTAAAATCTCAAATGACAATCATTTCTCAATCAACAAGTTAACTTTCAGTTTAGTCTGTCATCAATTTTTTTAACAAATTGAAACATATAAATAGTTGAGTGACCATTTTATAACTTTTAATAGTCGATGGACTCAACAAAGCAACAACTTATAATTAGAGATCATTTTATAATTTTTAATAGTCAATGAACTCAACAAAATATCATCCTATAATCAGGGACCATTTGTGTAATTTACCCTTTAATTTATCAAGTTGAACAAAATTACAATTTCTTGTGTATGAGTGGATTGGATCATGAAGTTCTTTCGTGCCATTTAAGGCTATACCCTTGTGTATGATGATATCTATTAAATGTCCCGGTACACCTGGTTGATTGTTCATCAATCGATGCTTATGCTGCGCACAAGATTTCCATCAAGTTATTGGGAGCTTGAGTCTCGGAAATTGTGAGTAATTACTACTCCATTAATCATTAATTTTATGGCTGATAAATGGACTATTTAATCAGATAGATTCGTCTGTTCACATACAATGTCATAAATTGCATTAATCACATCTCAACAGTTAAATTCAAATTCCAAGCCCTACCAAAGGTTCAATGAACCCACATCTTCCAAGCAGTGCAATCAACTACAAATGAGAGTTTCAAGAGGAGATTTGATCCGATACCCAAGTTTTAAAAACTCTATATAAATAGGTGAGGACATTATTCGGTCATTACGAGTCTTTCATTTCAAGAATGGCCTCAGAGAATAAACTTTTGGGAGATACGTTCTTAATGGTGGATGGTGCTGCTTTGGTGACTGAAGTGCTGACAGATTCTGAAAGGACGGAGCGTTGCCTTTCTTCCATTTATCAAAATATGATTAAGCATCAAGACATGGTTGTTGGTTTAGATATAATATGGGTTGGATCTTATGAAGATAATCCGTTGCCAGTAATCTGCACTCGGGTTGTTTGCGTACTAATAACACTTCAAACCGGTGGTCGTTTCTACATTAAACAGTTCTTAGATAAACAGGTACATGATATTTGTTGGTGTTCATATGAAAGAGGATGCTGAAAAGCTGATAGATTTATTCTCACCGCAGTCATTCAGGAACCTGGTGGATCTCGGTGCATTGGCTTTGGATGTGCTTCAACAACCTCGGCTTCGTGCAGTGGGTGTGAGAAGATTGGCATCTGAGGTTCTTTCTTTGCCATTTGAGTCAAGGTCTTTAAGCATGACCCCTGTTGGCTTGATCAACCCTTGGTCCCTTAATAGAGACAAGATTGAAGGTGTAGCAACTGATGCTTATGTTTAGCAACCCTTGGTCCCCCGTTAACTGCATACAGGTTGGAATTCTTTGGTTTCTAATGTTCTTTGGTTCTATGCCAGGTTAAACATGGTTATCAATTGTTTAAACGTAACTTTTAATTTTGACATTAAACTTTCATACTTTTGAAATTCTCGATGCTCGAATCCAATAAGAATACTAGAATCCAAATCCTCAAAGAATAATAACAATTCCTCAATTTTTTTGTGGTATGGATATTCACATTTACTCACGATTATGAAAAAAATTGAATGAAATGAAGATAGCTTAAACTGTGGGTACAGTTACTATTTGGAGCAGTAACACATACTTGTACATATACCACTAACATTTTCGTCTGTTTGGTGTAGCGGCGTTTAGATCCGTCGGTATAAGTAAATTCATCTAAGCTTACAGCAATGCTTTTTGATTGTTTATTGTGAAATTCCAATTATATTCCTGAACATTTAGTGACAACAATGACTACCGGTGAAGGATCTTAATGAAATCTCAATTTTAACTCTGAAAATACAGGTACAGTAATTACCGTCAGTAAATAGTCATTGATGAAAATCCGATTGCATGCTTAAATATATAGTAATAATATGAAAAATGGTTTTCGGTCTTATTATTAATTATATATTTTTATTTAATAGTGTTAATTTATTTTTATTCTGAATTGTTCTTTTTACACTTGGTACAAACCTAATCCTAGAATAATTTCCAACTAAATCAAATGCAAAATGCAACTAAATAAAATACATAATTCAGACATATCAATCTAATCCAAATGCAATACATAATCCAATCGAAGTCTAGATATAGTCTTAGACATTGTCATAGGGAGTAACACATGTATAAAATTAATTATTCTTTTGATGAATTACATATTTAGTTACTTAATTATTTGTTAGATTATATATAACTAGTCTTTCAAGATCATACATAATGTTAGATTTTGGTCACATGTTAAACAAATAACGATGATGTTAACGTTTCACTGTAATGTAATTTCATATCATCATTGACTTTTTTTAAATATCATGCCGTTAGTTTTGTTAATTTTTTAATAGTAGCTGACGAAAATAAAACCAAAAAATTAATATTATATATGATTTAAAAAAAAATAATAATTAAGTGGTCAAAATAAAACCATGCGAACAATTAAATTACTAAATACATAATTTACCTTAATTCTTTTTACACTTCAAACAAAGGTTCCATTGTTCGTCTCAACTTAATTATCTCATGAGAAAGTAAATAATGATTGTCCTAAATAATCCTCTCATCTTTCTTTTTGAACGTGGGACATCCAAGAATAATAATAATCTATTTAACTATTGAGTTTATTCTAAAAATTAAGATACGTTTTCTGTTTATATTTATAAAATCAAATAATCAATTATCAAGAATTTTCATTTTATAAGAATTCTTAATTAAATAAAATTAATCATTAAAAAAATTTCAATCAGTACAATAATAATAAAATTTAATTTCATTTTTAATTAAAATTTGAGTTGATATCTAATAAGTTGAATAAACCAACACCTTTAAATTTTCCAAGAAAGTGCGGACATTGCCTCGAGTCCTTAGCTCAACTCATAGGAACTGAGTTGGTAATGGTGGATGGTACTTCACTGGCGACCTAAGTGCTGGCAGATTATGAAAGGATGAAACTTTGCCTATCTTTCATTTATCAAGATCTGATTGAGCATCAAGACATGGGTGTCGGTTTAGACATCACCTTATGTTCAAAAAGGGTAAATTATTTATTCAGTCACCAATTTATTATTTAATTTCAGATTTGGTCACTAAATTATTATTTATTTTAAATCATATTTAATGTTATATTTTAGTTATGTTTTGGTCACTCGTCTTTAAAATATGAGTAAACAAATCTGATTCCTATTTTGGGTCTGTATTTTCGAATGTCTTTTTCTATAACCCCATAATTCATGATCTTTTAGTAATTTGCTCTCCTTTAATTTGTCTTATAAAATCAGTTAATTTTAATCTTACTCTAGAACGGATATTTGAGTGTTCTTCTGGTTCAATCGACCACAGTAAAGATGGCTCAATTTTGACAGTCCATTTGACAGTCCAGATCACTTAATTTTGACTAATTGTTTTAGTCTATTTCTTATGTATCATAAAATTTAATGTCTCTACCAAAATCTAGAATATCACAAATCACTCATTTAATATTCTAAAAAACTATTTACGCAATCGATGTGTAGTTTAAATAGTCGTTATTTTATCCTTAATTACTACTGGTTGTTTAGTTTTTGTTGTTGATTTGAGCTTTTTTATTTATTTTATGTGTAGGATGTTAGATTCCATAAACGAAACTAAAATGGCACAATTCCACATAATTTTTTTTATTTTATGGAGTCGAGGCTAGATTAATGGGAATGACTACATCCGACCCAACAACTTCTAGAATATCCAATTGGCATCTTCCATCTAGTCAGTATTCCTAAAGACTGACGATTAGCTTCAAATCCGAATTCAATTTTATTTTTATTTTTTTAGGAATTATCTTTTAGAAATTGAGAACTTCTTTATCTTATTTGTTGGAATTTCTTGTTGCATATCTCATGTTTCACCTTGTTTCTTTGATTTTTCTTGTAAATTTTGATCTTGCTTTTGTTGGAATTTAGGATGCATGATAGCAATTGGCATGATTAGTTGATTTTTTTTAATTTTATTGGCATTCCATGAGTTTGCTAGTTGAATTGGTTGCATGACTTGGTAGCATGACTTGGTACAATTAAACAGTTCATGTGAGTTTTGAGCCTAATGAGCATACATTTACTTTCTTACTCTTTGTTTACCACATTATTAAATCGATCTAATTTTATTTTTGTTTTCCCTCTTTTTGTCACCATTTTCAGGACAAAGTTAAAATTGTTTCGTGAAAAAAAAAACAGAAAGAAGAGTTCGAAAAAATGAGGAGATGAATAAAACTGGATCATTTGAGTTCTTTTCTTGAGTTTACTTTAGAATTAAATTGTGAAATGATCTACTCTTTGTCTTGAATTTTTAACCCTATTTTTGGCCTTTATCCTACCTGAACCTTAGCCTCGTTACAACCCTTCTAAAGACTTCTTGATTATTGCATCATGTTCATACTTAGTAGTTGAGATTAGATTTAGTTACAAGCTTGTGGTAATGTTTTAATTAGTTAGTCTTGAGAGATTCTTTCACCCAAAACACTTGAGCAAAATGAGCGAACCACTGTGAGGTACTAAGTCTTGCTTCTTTGAGATTGATGGATAATTAGAATGTCATGTTTTGCTTAAACTTGCTTTTAGTTGTGTCTTTGCTTAATTGTTCCATAATTTCAACATTTTCTATTATTTTTTATTTACTTGGAAGTCTTGAAAATTTTATGAAAAAAAAAAGATGGCAACTTGAAATTTTGACATGTTAATTGAGAAATGTTTGAGGACAAGCATTGAATAAGTGAGGGAAAATTTGATGCGTAGTTTAAATAGTTGTTATTTTATTCTTAATTACTCGTCGTTTAGTTTTTGTTGTTGATTTGGGTTTTTCTATTCATTTTCTGTTCAGGACTAGATTCCAGAAACAACACTAAAATGGCGTAATTCCGTAGAATTTTTTATTTTTTGGAGTCAAGGCTGGATTAATGGGCATGATTGCATCCGACCCAGCAGCTTCTAGAAGATCAAATCGACGTCTTCCAGAAGGTCCAGTCATCATTATTGAAGATGGGCAATTAGCTTCAAATTTAAATTTAAATTTAAATTCGAATTTATTTTTATTTTTTTAAGGAATTATCATTTAAAACTATCTCTTAAGAGTTATTATTTAGAATTATTTCCTATTTATTATGATTTATTTTTTAGGAGTTATTTTTCTTGTATAATTCAAGAATTATATCTTGATGTTTCTACATACTTTTAGGATCTTTGGGAGGCTATAAATACCCTATTGGGGTAAGCCAGAAAACATATCTCTTTAACTCTCAAACTACTTTGTTCTTTGCTTTCTTTAGCTAAGTAAAGCTTTCTTTTCTTTATTTTCTTTCAATTTCTTTATTTTTCTTTTAATGTCAAGCATGAATTCTATCACGCTTAGTTAATTTTTCAAAAAGCCAGAGGTTGGAGCTACGACTCAATCCAATCTTGTGAGAGAAAAAAAAAGTATGTAATTTCCTTAGATTATTTTCTTGAATTTTCGGCAAACCAAGGAAGAAAATTAGCCATTCTTCAACATCTTGACATCTTCAATCCAAGAAGTGTACGATTGGCTTGATCGACCTTGCGATCTACAGTTGGGGAGGAGAATCGGCTTGTAGCAAATTCAATTCACTAAGAACAAACTTAGCGGCGGTTCGCTAAGGGAAATTAAGATCGGGATCAATTCTTATTGAGACATCATAATCCGAGCACAAGCTTTTCGAAAAACTTATCGAAAACCATAAGGAACGTGCCACAAGAGCAGAGAAAAATCATGCCACAAGAGCAGAGAAAAGCGTGTCAGAATGACATAGATTCTTATTTGAAAGTGAAAAAACTCAAGAAAAAAACAAAGACATAAATGAAAAAGAAAAAAAATAATTACTGATGGTAGACAACTAGTATTAAGATTGATACCGTCACCGGCTAAACAAAAAACAAAGGAAGAGAATAAGACGATACAAGAATATTGAGGGGAAAAATAGATTAAAAAACTCTATTAAGATAACAACGTCAATCAAATTAAATTCAAATTAAAGAAATATATTATATTATAATTTGATAGTATTCACATTGTATATCACACGCCTAGTAAGATAATAAAAAGTACATAAGATTCTTATTGACACACATAATTGTAGAACCAAAAAGTTAATAACAACAAGGATTGTTGTTTATTGATTTTATTACAGAATACATGAAAAGGAAGGACTTTTGTTGGTTAAGCGCAGGGGTGTGTGTCACCTATAGTATTAAATTGCAGTCGCAATACAATATAACGGTCGTATCGTAACTTTTTTTAGGATCATCGTGATACCATAAATCACATCCGTGGTATCACATCCGTAACATAAAAACATGCTTACTTTTAAGAAATAATTCTCGTTGTAATGTCCACAGCTTCCTCAACTGCCACACCGCAGCAGTAGTTGCAACGATGATCGCAACCACAATTTAGTACTATGGTGTCACCCGCCAAGTCCACACCTTAAGTTTCTGTTACAGTCGGAATTCCTGACATGGTTGTTACTCACTCTCGGAACTCCACACGTCCCTGATTTTGCACAGGCCTCCCTCAGTGTTTTTCCCAGTTCTTTGTATCTAATGGCTTTTAGTTTAATGGCGTCGGCGTCTTCAACCAGCGTTGAGCTCACAAACAATGCACATATCCATAGTATCATCATCTTCTTCCTCTCCATGCTTTGGCTTCTGATTTTTTTTCCCCAGAAAAAAAATAAGAAGTTGCTGACTCAAAGATTAGTATCAAACTATTTTTTAAAAGAGAAACCCAATTTGATACTATCATTGAAGCCCTATTTGCGCTTGTGTTGGAGAGAAGAGATCGGAAAGAGTTTATATACTTGTTTACCAGTTCCAAATTTAGTATGATTTTTACTTGTATTATGGTACATTGGACAACGTTTTTACTATATATTAAAACGTTTGAAGAAGCGGATCTGCTGTTCTTTTCGGACAATATTTATCGTTTCTAAAAATAAAAAGCACAACCTCCAGTAAGTCGGACAATAAATTTAACTATTTTTTATAATTACGATTTTTGCGGTGCGTAAGTGGATATCATTTACGAATTGAGTAATGGAAGAATTAAAATGTATGAAAAATAATTGTGGCTGAATATATATTTTGTTAGGTGGTAGACTATGACCATTCAGATTTCATATGAAAATTCCTATCACAATATAGTGGTAGACTCACTTTCAACAGTTTCCCATAGTGCAGTGCAATGTTTTCACCATGTTTAAACACTAAAATGGAGGGTGACTACTTCAACAATGAAGCAATTATATTTGGCCTTGGTGGCCAAGTTCATCATGTGTAGAACATTTAAGCCTTCATTTACTAAAAGCCTTGGGAATTTGCCTTCACTTGCTTTGTCTTTCACTCCCTAGTTAGCTTTAGGGCCTGCATATACGATAAAAAATGAGTGGAGTGAATGATCAACATAGGGTACATAGGAATTTTCTATACGTAAATCACGCATTTTAAAGGCCCGCATATACTATAAAAACAGGCTAAAATTAGTAGTTTATGTAGTAAATGTGTTAAGTTTTTAACGACAGGATAATAAAATGAAATAAAAATTAAACATTAGGTATAATTTTGAATTTTTTTAAAAATTTAGATACTAAAACGGACTGAAATCGATAGTTTAAATACTAAATATGTAATATACCCTAAAAACAATATACAACATGTCACTTTGCAACATTACTTATAAGGTCGTATATCATCTCTCTTGAATTACATGAAATATAATATCAACAATGGGTACTTGGATCTCCTTATAACGCATATGTACGACTTATTAACAGAGGAAATGAATACATGCAACATTTTCTTAAAATAGAACATATTAGAATATTAGCGGTTATAATAGTGGATGTGATTCTAATTTATTAGAACCGGTCCAGATTTTACGACTAGATCTAATCAACCACATACATTATCTCAAAAATCTTCGAAAATTTATATTTCTTTGAATATAAAATTATCTTTAAAATAATTATTTATCAATAAAATAATATAATATTTAAAGGTGACTAAGTAACTTCTACAATATATGAAATGGTACAAAAAATCATGAATATTATATATATAAAGTATCAGTCATATATCAAACATATCTGAAGTGAAACATAAAAGAAAATCAGTAGTATAGTTATTGATTTTAATGTTAATAAATATAGATGGACATACTTATAACATGTCATACGTACCCATAAAATACACATAATCATCTCAATACAAAATTAACATCTGAGCATGTCAAGTGGATTAAAAGTCCATTTATGCATTTTAAGTCGCATTTTAGGAGCTAATATATCAGTTTTGGCCATTCAACAATTCTAGCTTGCGTATTTAACCTTCTTAACCATTTATGACCAGTACAAATAGAAAAATAAACAGAAACTAAGTTTTTGGCATATAAAGTCTAATTGCATGCTTGAACATCTACTTAAATATGAACATCAACATACTATCGTACTAATTATGCATCCCATTATCTTCTTTTGGATTCAATACAATATAATGTTTACTAACAAAAAAGGAATGCCGAAATCAATGAAGGATACACACCTCGTTGTTGTATTTTTTTTATTCTTTTTGGCAACTTGTTTTTTAAGGAATTATTGAGTGTGCAGCACGAAAAAATAAGTGAAAGGTGCAGCCATTCAAATACTTGAATTCAAATTCTGGTGTAGTTCTCAAAGAATATGCTGTTTCAATTGTAGTTTTTGGTCAGATGGAATTCGACATTCTTTGGAAAGAGTTGTCCAATAACGGCCGCCAGTCTTCTTTATGAATAAGTTTGTTAACAACAAGAGAATGGCGAAATCGATGAGGCATATTTTTATTTAATGTTAAGGATGTTATAATATCGGAATGATTATCGGTAAACTAATAAACACGATCAAAAAAGAAAAATAATGAACATTTAGATTTATGTGAAAAATCCAAAAGGGAAAAATCACGGAAAAAAAGAATAATTTAATAATACGAAGGAAGAAAATACAAGAGAATTATGAAGAAAGAATAATTTGATATCTAACTCTTTTCTTAATATCTATTTATAATGATAAATATAATTAATTATAAAGCTAACTAAATAAAGTAAAAAAACTATTTTATAAAAAGTTATTTTAATAAAATTTTATACTTTAATAAAAATTCTCTAATTTTAACCAAACGATGTTTATTACTTTCCCAATTAAATTGTGTAACTTCAAATTTGTTGAGAACCTTGACTAGATTTATAAACAACAATTGTATTTCTTTATTTATCCTCTTAGGAATTACACATTGGTTTATTTATAATCTGATTACAAGCTAAACTTCCACACACAAACGTATAATAACTCGGTAACCAAATAACTACTGTTAACAACCTCTCTACCTGATAGCCTGTTGACGCAAGCCCGTGCACCAGCACGTGAACATTCTTGAACAAGCATAATACTAATGTCATTCAAAAGAATTCGAGTCAAACTTTAACAATCTCCACCTTGACACAAATTCTGGAAGTACGTGATGCTAAGATAATGCTATAGCATTCAACGCAAGTGCATGTATCCTATCAAGTAATAAGAGTGGTAGCTTTTGATAGGTACGAGTGTCGAATCCAACATGGGCAAGCATTTCCACTAGAGTTAAATTATCAATTAAAAAAGTTGTTGGTGCTTAAGAGACTAGATAGCAAACTATAAAAATCATAATATCAAAGACTAGGCAATGCTATAGCATTCCGGAAAGCATTAAGTCAATTATCAAATATATTAGGATAATAAGTGACATCTTTTAAGACAATCATGCAATGAATCATATTCTCTTGTGTCTAGAAATGATTAAAAACATTTGATTAACACAAATTAATCTTCATTAATTAAGGTAATCAAACTATCAACAAAGCTAAACAAATGGCAGTATGATTCTCAACATACAAAATTACTTCTAAGCAAAACCAATGCTGACGGAAGTACAAGTAATGTAATGCCACAAAACCCGGGTCAGTAGCTTCGGTCAACCTGAAACCCGTAAGTCAAGCCAGTTAGACCTCTTAAAATAGTTGGACCAGTTCAAAAAGGGTATTGGGCTTAGGTTGGCCAATAGTTAATGGATAGTAGTGTTTTTTAAAATGAGTTAAAAGGAGAAGGACTAAAAGTGTAGTTTACCCATAGCTTGATTTAAAGGTTAAAAACCCCTTACCTCCCTTATTTTTCACGAGAGTCATTCTCCAAAAATATCTTCCCATTTTATTTTTCTTTAGACTCTTCTTCTTCATTTCTTCTACTTAGCCAAAATCAAGCTCTAAGGAAACCTAAGCCTAGATTGAAGCAATCAAGGTAAGAAATATATTCTTCATCTTCTAAGTTTCCATTAGAGCCCTTAATTTCAAGTTTTGATTTAGTTTTTCAAAAATGGGTTTTTATGGGTGTTTAGAAATCAAGTGTTTTAAGTCATTTTAGGAGAGTGCATGAGTTGTAGGGAGTGTATCTAAGCTTTATCCAATACCTAGTTAAGTAAGTAATCCATTTTTATATCTTGATTAGTTAAAATGGCTGAAGAGAGAGTTCAAGCCAAGGGAAAAGGAAGAGTAAATCCCTAGTTGATTCAAGAAGTGTTCTAGCATCCAAAAAATCCAGGTAACACACTATTAGCTTTTCCATAGTTGATTCAAGAAGTGTTCTAGCATCTAAAGAATATGGGTAACACACTATTAGCTTTTCCATACCAGTTGTAGAATCATTTGAAAGATGTTTAGCTTGAAAGTTTAATTTAAGCATGTTTAGTAGAATTTTATAGTAGAAAGTATCGAAATTAGGCAGAACAGAATGTTTAAAAGTATCGGTACTTATATAAAGTATCGAAACTTTTGCAGGAGTATCGATACTCTTGGGTTAGTGTTGATACTTTCAGTCTGTTTTGGGAAAAAAGGTCAATTTTTAAGGTAATTAGACTCGATGTACCCCAACACTTTAATATATCATCAAATAAGACTACAAGTGAAGCAATATTAATGTTAATTCAAACTTAGAAATCAAAGAATTAGGTACAAATAAGACTAGCCTTGTTTTCAGATACCCGAGTTCATTTAGAAAAGCTAGAGGAGTCAAAATTATAGATGTTGTTAAGATATATCCTTAGGTAGGGCGCATGGCCCTTAAAATCGCCTAACTAAGGCAAATGTCTGACACTCGCAAGGGGTGGGTTAGTCAGGGGTATGGTGTCCGATGCAAAATTCTAGGGGCCATATCTCAGTAGGCTAGAGGGGTACGTGAGCTTCGAGATGCAGAAATCCCTCAGCCGCACCATGATGTCTAAAGTAATGTAAATAGTGAATATCGTAAGGATATTCACTAAGCATATCAAATCATTTGACTTGATGGCTAGCCTTTCAGTTTTATGCAATTAGTATGTTTCAACATATAGTGTGTCGATGAGCTAGTTAGCATAGCCTTCGGATGTTTTTGTGGGAAGATTAGTAGATCTAGCAGTTGGGAAGCATTTGATAAACCACGGTCCAGACCAGTCCAATGCAGATCAAATGTACGTCTCAATATTTTTGAAAGGGCATGTATATTTGCAAACATTATTGTCCAGTTGAGTTGTAGATTCAGACATGTTGGTCTGTAATTTTTTTGTAAAGAGTAAATATTTTAATTTGGAGCTCCTCAATGTAAAGATTTTATTTATTCTTTAGTTTATTTTACAATTTGTTTTATAATTAAAGAAAATAAGAAAAAGTTGGTTAGCCACTTCGGTGGTTCCATGTAGCACCTTAAATTGATCAACTGTGTATCGCACTGGTCTAGGGTGTTACAAGAAATATTAAAAATATCTATTTCTAAAATATCATTAATAAATCATGCTTGAGGTTACTAATATTTCTAACAATAACTTTAAAGAGTAGCAACACATGATCACAACATTCAAGCATAATTCTAAATAAAAACGTAAAAACCAAATATCATACACAAGTTTATAACATCCCAATGTTAATTTCTACTATATCTCTAGCAAATAAAAAGCTTAGAGCGATGATCTCTTTGACTGTCAATGCTACTCGGTAAAGGTTCTGAGATGCTACAGCACTCCTTGGCAAGGGACTTAGGCTACCATAGCTTGAGAAAGATAAAACGTGAAGAAGATCTTTTTAGAGGTAAATAATTGAATGAATTTTTGGCTCAAAAAGCTCTCCAATTTATAGGTTAGAGGAGACAACCTTAAACAAATCGGATTCTTCCACGTTGCATGTAAATCCAACCTTTTGACAGAAGGTTCCCATAACCACTTGATGACTCATCCATTGCTGCAGTATCTACTCAGCATCCTATGTGGTTTCAACCAATTCTACAACATCAGTGTAACACTTTTCAACAATAAAATATAAATAAGCCCAAAGTTACCCACTTACTTTTCATGATGCAAAATATGTAAAATACATTGAATATGATCCTAAAAAGCTCCTAAGAATGTTGAAGTATAACACCCCCAACCCGTATCCGAGTCCGAGGTGCCACATTGACTTTTCAAATGGTTTATTTTCAAAAAATAACTAAAGAATTTCAATTTCTCATTTAAATAAAACTAAATAAATTACATTAATTAAAAACATTTGGTTTTACAAAGCCTATCAGAGCATATTCAATACAAATCACTTAGTACATGTCAACTACGTTCAATATACCAAAATACATAATCATGTCCATTTCTCTTCTGATTTGACCTTTGGCAAGGAGAAACTGACTTATATTGCTCCTCTTCGCGCAATAATCTCCTTGAACCTACGTGTGAAACAATCATACGCTAAGTCGATGACT
Source organism: Hibiscus syriacus (assembly GCF_006381635.1). NCBI lineage: Eukaryota > Viridiplantae > Streptophyta > Magnoliopsida > Malvales > Malvaceae > Hibiscus > Hibiscus syriacus. The sequence continues at coordinate 1,070,948 of NW_024061816.1, read as the reverse complement.
TAGTGAGGCATTAAACTTATAAGGGTAACTCTAACTTCTTAACCATGCATGAATATATCATACCATGTGTCCGCTTTTTGTGAGTACTATAAATATGTGCGGAAATATGTCCACAGGGATTGGGGGAAATCAACTAAGTTTTTCAAGGCACTTTACTTTGTCACCTAAGTAAAGTTAGTGATGGTATGTACAAATGAGAATACTGTGGCAAAATGAAATGTCTGATGTGGAAATAGAATGAATGTAGTGTGGTAGCAAATGGAAATATCGTGACAAATTATATTGTGATGCGTGTGAACAAATTAAATGTCAAGGCAAAATAAAATGTAAATACGAGATTTAAAATATAGGACTTTATCTTTCTCACACGACAAGTTGCTTTGGGAATGAGTGATGGGAGTCACTAAGGAAAATATAAGTCTACTTCTCCGAATGATTTTATCTCTATGCCTCTCCTGTCCGACAGAGAATACTAAGGTACCCTATGCTATCTCTAGTAAGGGACGCGACAGATTCAAGATGCCCTGGCAAAACCGATTGGCGTAAACCCCTGCAGTGATCCTATTGGTCTAGATAACAGGATATGTCTCGGCAATACCTTTTTACGGCATCATTAATATCTAACCTATCGTTCTTGCACAACTCCTTTTAGTCGAATGAAATCCTAGCCTTATCTCTAAGGTGTATTAGGCCTAGTTACTACCTAGAACCCTTTGTTTATGTAGTTCCTCCCTAGTTTCTCTCGAATACTAAGGATATTTTGCCAATGTATTCTCTCGAACCCTAAGAACCTCCTAAGGAAAGGCTACTCTCGTAGCTCCTACAACCTTAAGGTATTAAGTATCATAAACAAAACAGATTAAAGCATAGAAAAACAACCATTCATTGAAATAAAAACTTAAACATCCAAGCAAACTCTCACCAAATAAGATTAGTTCATGCTGGGGTTCGAAATAAACAAGCACAAGTCAAGTTTCATTCGTTCCTTACAACCCAATAACAAAATATGAAAGCAAATAACTAAGGGAATGAGGAAAAGCCTTCGACGTGCACTGCCGGAGCTTCCCTCGGCCACCACGAACTGCCCCCAGCGAACTAGCTCCTCTTGGATGACTTAGAACGCCACTCCTTCAAGCTTGTCACAGAGAAATGCCACGGCAAGTAGGATTGACGGAGAAAGGTAAGACCTTCCCTCTCTAACTTTTAAGCTCAAAATGGCATGGAACCAAAGTGCATAACATTGTGGCTTTATCCTCTAATTATAGGGGAGAAAAACCCTAAAGATTTGTGTCAAAATTCCAAAGATACCCTAAATCATGCTTAATTCTCGTGAGGATTGGGCAGAGTTGGCAGTGGTGTTACTGGGAAGCTGGCAATGATCCAGCCAAGATGGTTGACTGAGCACCCGATAGACATCAATGATTCATGCAGATTTCTCGGTCATGGTCAGAGATCCCGTGAAAATAGGGATAGCTGGCTCCAAAAATATCTTCTTTCATTTTGTTCGCTCTCGAGATGCCAATCCTACTTGGTATTTTTATTCTGCTCAACAATCTCCTTATACCACGACATTTTCCTTTTTCTTTTTCTTGCTCTCAAATCCTGCACATCATTAAGCAAACAACTTCCCCATAAGGCAGCACTGATGACAAATTAAAATGTCGCGGCAAACCTAATTCCACCACATGCAACTATATGCTTCTAAATGCATCTATGTGGTCCTAAATGAGCTCTTAGACATTCAATAACTTAAGTGAAAATGTCCCAAAATGTGACCTTTTTACGGAGTTATCACACCCCTAAACTTAAGCTAGTATTTGTCCTCAAGCAATGGATAGTACTAAGCAAAACAAAAATACCAATGGTAAGTTCAAAAGCATAATAGTTTTATAGGATAAAATTTCAGCCCTCGGAACATATGGCTTCAACATGCTAGACTAGTTTGATAAATCAAGTATTGTCCCCTAGGGCAAGATTCTTTGTGTGGGTGTGTGCGTGTTTGTATCCAGTCTATACTTAACAAACCTAAAAATTTTCTAAGCAAGTTTTCTTTGTTTTGCCATGACATTTACAATTTTTACTCCCACATTGTTTACTTTTCCTTTTTTCTTTTTTTTTTCTTTTTTTTAACACTGCTATGAGAGGAGTCAGCCCATCACACCTACCATCCCACACTCTAGGTGAAAGGGAGCATACCTTCCACCCTCGTGCTAGTCAGGTAGAGTCATCCTGTGACTACTTTCATTCACTCATATACCATAGCTGTCATTTATTTATTTGTAGTTTCCAGAAAATGCCATGGCATAGCAGAGTGTCCCTCTAAAGATATGTCGAAGCATTTATTCACAACTTCATTTTTTTCTTTTTCCTTTTTTTACAAAGTGGGGTTTTCATCGTTTATGCCAAGACATGCAAGAATTCTCTTATAAAAAAATTTCCAAGTTCCGTAAGCATAAAAAACATACAATCGTGTATTCAGGGGTTTCAAAGAAGCAAGTCTTAGAGTTGTTTCTATCATCAGTTGGTTCTATCATCCTCAACAGTCATGTACATTCAATCCTAACCATCAAGAATTCATCATCATCGGGCATCCTTAATTTATTCCAGAAAACCAATTCAACCACTTACTAATGTCATGGCATATTCATTCTACTAATACTATTATGCAATGATTTAAGAACCCTACCTCCCCCAAACTTGAGAGAAACATTGTCCTCAATGCTTACTAAAACTAAGTAAAACTAAAATAAATGCTAAGAATGAAATACAATGCAAGGTACCTTAACTTTAGGCAGGTGGTGGTGGACCGGTCGCGTGACGAGTGCGCTTTCTCAGTTTGGCGGGGCTGGAGTATTCGGAGTCAGAGGTGGGTGCAACCGGAGGAGTACTGGGACCTTTTGGGACGGTTGAGAGCTAGGGTTCCTCGTGCTTAGATTCCTTCTTCAGGTGACGCCTGCTTCTACGCAAAGGAGCTTACCGTGGCATCTCGGATTGGGACTCCTCCATTGACTCGGTGGGCTGCGGTACTTCGGGGTGCTCTTCAGAGTTGGTAGTTAGGGCTCAGTATCTTGCCGTTCGGTTGTAGGTACGGTGTGGATCGAGTTAACATCTTCATGCCCATCCTCATTATCTGGCTGTTGAGCATCTGCTGATGCCGTGGCATTCGTAGATTTTCGTAAAAGTGTATCAGTGGAGACTGGAAGATAAAGATCTACATGTTGAATGAGCTCCATAAAGGTTGTTGCCACATCCTCATCCCATCGCTTGATATAGGCAAAGAAGGTCATCAGGTTGCTGGCCAGATTCGCCACTTGATCTTGGGTCTCCTTGCCAAGAAGTATTGCAATTTTCCGTGGCATTTGTGTATATGGGTGGAAATCATCAGCAATGTCATCATTTATGCCAACACCAATTGAGTCTTCTTTCTAAGTGGGTGGGTACAGCTATTGTAGGGAATTTGTCTTTGTCCATATGTTTGAGAGTTTGTGCTTTCCGAAACATCTCAAATTGTTATGGCATTTTTTTCACGTTCGATCGGAGCACCAGTGTAGACCAAAATGCCCCACACATATAATAGTTCTGCCTTCAAAATAGTTTACCCTGACATTTCGTGTCTTTCACATCTGAATTGTAGGACCTTTGCAGTTGTCCTATCTTCTTCAAAGTGTTCTTTTCCTGAAGCTGAATGATAGTGGAATAAGATCTTTTTTCGCTCTTTTTTGCTGTGGCAACTTGAAATCATTTGGGCAGTAAATTCGTTAGAGAGGTCGAGGTCATCCCTATGCCAATAGCCACCATCGTGTATGACCTTGTTCTTTCCTAGGCTAGTCAAGTAAGGAAGCAAAACAACAGTAACGAGAAAATTTACAATGTTAGCATGCCACAAAATTGCCGTGATAAATAATAATTTCTCATTAGGGAATTTTTCCTTAATCTCCATTTTATTCCTTAATTATTTTATAATTTCTAGTCTAGACAGATGATCAATCACTTGGGGTTTAGGATGAGTAAGTTCAATAGAATCCAAAGGTTCAAATTTCATACCTGGTCTAGCTATGGGTAAGCTAGACTGACTCATCTCCTTTGGAATATCCTCGAGCTCCTCTTTATCTTCTTCATCAAGCTTCAAGTGGTAATTAGTGCATAAAAATTTGTTGCGGCAAAATTCTGCAGCTTTCCTTTGGTCATCAACTCCTACTGATGGGGGCTTTTCTTTTGTCGTGGAAATTTTTTTTGTGTCTTCATTGGCTACACTCTTTGAACCCTCATCATTGTTTTCTATCAAATATAAACCTTCAGATCTTCGTGCACAATCTCATGATCGGGCTCTCTGAGTGTTACCCCCCGAACTTAGCATCTTTATAGATTTTGGTGTCACTCTTTAAGGTGAATGTACCACAATGCTCCATGTCTTTAGCCTGAGTGACTTCAGTATCACTAGGTAGATTGTCATGTGGACAAAAATGTAATGCCATGGCAATTTGACCAACATGACCCTCCAAGGCCCTCAAAGATGAGCTATGGCTTTGAAGCAAAGCTTCTTGGTTTTTTATAGAGGTCGTATGGTCATGCAATATGGTCTTCGTGGTTGCTATAAAATCTAGCTTTGTGGCCTCCAAGAAACTTGTGTTAGATAAAGATGGTACTCCCTTGTTAGAATTGTGTCATGGCATATTCGTTTGAAAACCCTGGGAGTCATTGAAGTTTTGTTGCCTAGCGGGCTGACTAGCACTGTTGGTTCCTTGATTTCCCCAAGAGAAGTTTGGAAACTGACACCATCCAAGATTATTAGAATATGGGTTGTTGTTGCCTCGATTATAGTTATCTACATAGTTGATGGATTTCAGATTGGTCGGACACTCGCTCTCATTGTGATTGCCATGGCATAATAGACATGTTGAGTTGGTTGCTTTCACTTCTTTTACCTCACTTAGTCTTTGCAAATTCTTCAGCATGTTGGTGATAGCAGCAAGTTGGGCGGACACCGTATCCTTAGAGTCTAGCTCGAAAGCTCCATGTGATTTTCGCCCAAGTCCAAGCCTTGTAGATGGAAATTGATAATCGTTGGTGGCAATCCTATCCAGAGTGTCAAATGCCTCTGCTGGTGATTTTTCAAGTAATGTCCCATTTGCTAAGGCATCTAGTATCATCCTCATGGGTGCATTGACTCCATTGTAGAACATAAAAACTTGAGTCCAGTCCTGGAATCCATGATTGGGGCACTTGCGAAGCAAACTTTTGTATTGATCCCAGCACTCATACATAGAATCTTCATCGCCTTGGCAAAAAGATGGTATGACATTTCTAAGATGGTTGTTCATATTGGGTTGATTATGCCGTAGCAAAAATTTTTTGCACAAGTCATCCGAAGACCTTATCGAGCCGGAAGGTAATCCATTGAGCCATGCCCTGGCGTGATCTTTCAAAGAATACGGAAATAACTTCAATTTCAACACCTCTTCATGAACACATTGTTGTCGAAAGGAGTCACAGACCTCTAAAAATGCCCGAACATGTTGCCTTGCATCCTCTTGAGAAGTACCACCAAACTGTCCAATAAAGTCCAACATGTCGAACATAACAGGTTTGAGCTCAAAGTCGGCTGCCTGAATCATGGGTGCCACAATTCCAAGATTTAGGTCGTCCATGATAGGGTTTAAATGATCTCGAATACTACGAGGCCTAGCTGCATTCCCAACATTCGGAATTGCCTCGACATTCTGATATTCCTCTTGACTAATTCCTTGATTTCTGATCTGATACATATTTGCTTGAGCAAGAAAATAAAAACCTAATAAAGACAAGGAACATAACAAGTAAAACTATACAAAAAATAAGCAAGTAAAATAAAAATGCTTTGACAAAACAAATTAAATTCCAGTTGCCAATCCCCGGCAACGGCGCCAAAAACTTGTCTGCTTTTTGTGAGTATTATAAATAGTGCGAAAATATATGCAAATATACACAATCAAACAAGTAATACAATGATGAGTGAGTATCGTTCTCCACAGGGATTAGGGGAAATCAAATAAGTTTTTCAAGGTACTTTACTTTGTCACCTAAGTAAAGTTAGTGATGGTATGTACAAATGAGAATGTTGTGGCAAAATGAAATGTCTGATGTGGAAATAGAATGGTAGTAGTGTGGTAGCAAATGGATATGTCATGGCAAATTATATTGTGATGCATACGAACAAATTGAAATGTAAAGGCAAAATAAAATGTAAATACGAGATTTAAAATGTAAGACTTTAGTTTTCTCACACGACAAGCTGCTTTGGGAATGAGTGATGGGAGTCACTAAGGAAAATATAAGTCTACTTCTCTGAATGATTTTATCTCTATGCCTCTCCTGTCCGATATAGAATACTAAGGTACCCTATGCTATCTCTAGTAAGGGACTCGACAGATTCAAGATGCCCTGGCAAAACCGATTGGCGTAAACCCCTGCAGTGATCCTATTGGTCCAAATAATAGGATATGTCTCGGCAATACCTTTTTGCTGCAGCATTAATATCTAACCTATCGTTCTTGCACAACTCCTTTTAGTCGAATGAAATCCTAGCCTTATCTCTAAGGTGGATTAGGCCTAGTTACTACCTAGAACCCTTTGTTTATATAGTTCTTCCCCAGTTTCTCTCAAATACTAAAGATATTTTGCCAAGGTATTCTCTCGAACCCTAAGAACCTCCTAAGGAAAGGCTACTCTCGTAGCTCCTACAACCTTAAGGCATTAAGTACCATAAACAAAATTGATTAAAGCATGGAAAAGAAACCATTCATTGAAATAAAAACTTAAACATCCAAGCGAACTCCCACCAAATAGGATTAGTTCATGGTGGGGTTTGAAATAAACAAGCACAAGTCAAGTTTCATTCGTTCCTTACAACCCAATCACAAAATATGAAAGCAAAAAACTAAGGGAATGAGGAAAAGCCTTCGACGTGCACTGTCGGAGCTTCCCCCGGCCACCACGAACTGCCCCCAGTGAACTAGCTCCTCTTGGATGACTTAGAACGCTACTCCTTCAAGCTTGTCACAGAGAAATGCCACGGCAAGTAAGATTGACAGAGAAAGGTAAGACCTTCTCTCCCTAACTTTTAAGCTCAAAATGGCGTGGAACCAAAGTGCATAACATTGTGGCTTCATCCTCTATTTATAGGAGGAGAAAACCCTAAAAATTTGTGTCAAAATTCCAAAGATACCCCAAATCATGCTTAATTCTCTTGATGATCGGGCAGAACTGGCAGTGGTGCTGCTGGGTAGCTGGAAATGGTCCAGCCTAGATGGTTGACTGAGCACCCGACAGACAACACTGATTCAGGCGGATTTCTCGCTCATGGTCAGAGATCCCGTGAAAATAGGGACAGTTGGGTCTAAAAATATCTTCTTTCATTTTGTTCGGTCTCGAGATGCCAATCCAATTTAGTATTTTCATTCTGCTCAACAATCTCCTTATACCACGGTATTTTCCTTTTTCTTTTCCTTGCTCTCAAATCCTTCACATCATTAAGCAAACAACTTCCCCATAAGGCAGCACTGATGACAAATTAAAATTCCGCGGCAAACCTAATTCCACCACATGTAACTATATGCTCCTAAATGCATCTATGTGGTCCTAAATGAGCTCTTAAACATTCAATAACTTAAGTGAAAGGGTCCCAAAATGTGACCTTTTTACGGAGTTATCACCATGCTATCACACAAAACAATATAACATTACATATAATCAAATGTACACATATACATATATCACTCATCATTTCCTTCATTAACCTTATTTCACTATCAATATTATTATCATTTTATATATGTTAATCATATCCTCTTGTGCCTAACATTTTTAAGCAACATATGACTCATTTAACGAAACAATACACATATCATCATATAAATCATGTAATACAACTCATATCACAAAAGCATATACTCCTGTAATATGTTTATTATTATCTCTTTGTTAGCCCATGTGCACATGTGAAAACTATAGATATGTGAGTACATAGAGGTTATGCACATATGCTGTCACCACAGCTCGTATAAGGTCCCACTAGGGGCATATGAATTTGTCCTGAATGACCGCGTAGAAATGTCCTGAAGGACCACTATGTCCCGAAGGACCACGTAGAACCTTCGACTCTTGGCATGCTAACTATACCTCTAGCTCTCATGACACATAACATGGACATTATCATTTATCTTATTACACATTCACACATTCATATCACATAGCTCTTTATCATATTTTCATATGATCACATAGTCGCGTAGTTCACTTTCATATAATTCACATGTCACATATATATTTTCTCATATTCATATAAACATATCATTTCATTCATAATCACATATCTCATGTTCATATGATCTCTTATGTTCATATCATATATCTTATAACAAATTCTTATATCATCACATATATCATTTATACTTATTCACAATTATACTAACATGTACTAACTTATATCATATAACATATAACACATACAATCATATCAACACATGCCTATATTCATGAATTCATGCATCATAATATAGGAAATAGACTAATCGCAAATCTTATTTCCCTTAAACATCATATATAAACTAATAGCACTCACATGGCCTCACTAGTCAATACTGATCTCTTACTTCTTCCTTGCTCGATCTTATCTCGTTGATTTATCTAATATTCACATCCGATCAATATCTACACAATCAAACATATCATATACATATTAGAATTCCAAATACTATGATTCGATCCTTAATTTCTTAAGCTAGAAGAAAGAATTAATCCAAATTTTCTCTTGTAATGGTATCGGTACCCTTCATAGGGTATCGATACTACCCTAGCTATGGTATCGGTACCATGCCTAGGTATCGATACTCATATTGCATTCTGTAATTCTCGTTCAAAGATGGTATCGATACCTTCCTTAAGGTATCGGTACCCTGGGTATCGATATTGTTCTTCCCAGGTATCGATACCCTTTGAATGCCTTCTTTATTTTTACTCTTGAGGTACATGTACCTGATGAAGCAATGTCGATACCCCCTTGCCCAAATTTCCTTTTTAAGCCCGAAAATTCACTCTTATTAGCTTAAACACTTCATGTTTTAATCCATTTCATACTCTTAACTTAAGAACACATACTTAAACCAATTTCTACTCATTCAATACATCTTTATCCTCAAATTCTCATCCTCCATATGGAATTCAAGAATCATACCAAATTTTCCACTTGTTCTAAATTTGTTTCTAACACTTTGAATTTCTTATTTTGACTGATGACAAGTCAAATTTAACTTCAAACTTCAGTTACTAACTCTTTTCCCAAGATTTCACTTTGAAACCTCTTATCTTCAATCTCTCATAACTTATTAATCTTTGAGTTTCAACACACCTTAATCTCTCATTAAGCTTTCTTAATACTCCAAGAATAAAAAATAAGCTTAAAACTCAAGAAATGATCAACTTACCAAGACTCACCCTTGCAATGGAGCTCATGGCCACGATGAAGAAGAAGAGAACCTAGTCTCCAGACCTTTCTTTCCTTTTCCTCTATTCCCACGTGTTATATCCTATATAAAGGATAAATAAAAAAATCTTTCTTATGAAATTACCATTATACCCTTTCCATTTTCAAAATTTGCTATTAATTCTAATACCAAAATTCTCCAATCAAGTCCCTAAACTTTTAATCTTTTTTGAATTTGGTCACTAATTTTCAAAACTTTCATTTTGATCACTAACCTGACTTTTGGGAGGTTACATGAAGTACAAGAAAACCTAGGTATAAAGAACTCAAATGATAACTCTTTTGGAGAGTTATCAGTGCGAAGGATTCGGGACAAAACACTCAAACTCAATGAGACACTCAAGCTCAACAAAAATAATTCTTCACTTCAACGAACAAGTTCTCAACCTCTTCCACAACACCCCTCTAATGGTTAATCTTCAATAATGAACACCGATCGAATCCAAGCTTTTTCTAAGCTTAGAATTAATCTTCACATTGACATGCTTATCATAAGTTCTAACTTTGCTCACAAATGTATCACCATGAGCAATATCATGCAAAACATGATCCCGGTCATCAATGATAATTCTATCTTCAAATTCATTATGCTCACAAAATTTAGCTCTTTTATGCTTCACATAATTGTTCTACCCAAAATTATCTTGTATAGAAAAATCTTATTTTTCTTAATTTAGTCAAAATATTTTTTCTAGTATCAATGTTATCTGACACATAAGAGGAAACATCAAATGCATTATCTAAAATTGTTGAACCCTGTAGAACATAAAATTTAACAGTCTTTCTCTGCCTTTTTTCACAACAAGAGAGCCCTTGCAAATTTTTTATCTTTATCTTCACTAAAGAATTTGTTTTTGAATCTAGGGTACCTAACAAAATTAGATTTCTACTCAAATCTGGAACATGTCTCACATTACCAAGTGTTCCAACAATCCCATCGAACATCTTAATTTTTATTGTGTCAATATCTGTAAAAAAATTATCACCTAAATGTACAACTTTATACATCGCAAAACGATCACTATTTCGGCTCATATGAAAACTGCTACTAGAGTCAAGTATCCACTCATCACTTGTTATAAAGTTGTTGTCAGATACAACTAGGAGTTCTCCATCATCGTACTCCTCCAGTACATTGACCTCACCAGATTTTCCAAAGTTCTGTTCTTCAACTTCTCTTTTGATTTTATTCTGTAACTTGTAACATTATGTTTTAATATGATCTTCTTTTTACAAAAGTGACAAGTTTTAACTCGGTTGGAAGATTTTGAACTATCACTTCCATTATTACCATAAGAACACTTCATATTGTTAAACGAGTTGTCTCAAACTAAAAGAAATCTTTTTAAAATCGACTGAAAGAGTTAAGTTGCCACTTTCCTAGAAATAAGAATTACTCAATTGTTGATTCATAAGGCAACCAGATGCCTCCACCCAAAACTGTCTAGATGCCTTGACATGGTTCATGATATTATACTAGAAAGGAGTTATCTCAAACTCTAGCTATCTACATCTTTTTCAATATCATATAAAGTTATTTTATAGTCTTCCCTCGATCAAAGGGGGAACAAAATGTTATCCCTTCTCTAACGTGGGTCAAACCTCCAAAATTTTGGAAGTACACCAGATGAGAACAATTGTAGTTCTTTGGTGTGTTATAGCCCTTTGATGTTTCTAATAGTTGCATTCCTTTGACTTTTGATTTGATTACTATCAAAATCATTAACGATAAAACCCGTCACATTATAGCCTAGTCAATTCACTTGACAACCTACAAGTGGCAATCATTAACTTACAATTGACGCCTATACTAAACTGACACCCACATATACCAAAAAGGTCGGTATATAAGCCTCAACACACGACGAGAAGGAAAATTTTTCTTCTTATTATTATCTTTTCTGGCACCCCGATTTTAAAATCTCCAAAGAATATTAGTTATGGAAACCAATACACTATGCTATAATTATCGAGTATGACTCTCTGTCCAAATCAAAAAGGAGTAAACTACATAGGATCGACATAACACACATTACAACCATCAACAAAGATAATGCAGCAATATGTGCGAGTGTAACCAACACAAACCCTTGTATATAATTAATGAATAAAAATAAGAAAGCTTAGGATGCATACATTGCATGGCAATAGTGAGAGTGGGAGAAATGCTAAAAATGGTATATAAATTCATTCTTAATTGACTTCAGTCATTTATTCGTTAAACCGTTTTTCTACAAAATCAACATTTATATATGTGTGGAGAGACACAATACAACATTCAACCCATGTTCAAACTTTGACATATTTAAAAAATTTATTTAAGAAACCCTTCATTACCCTTTATTAACTACTTCTTTATCAAAGAAACCACAATGTTAACCCTCCTATTGAGCGTTGAATTAATCAAAGCGTCCTCCACATTTGCAGCAACCCTTTTGAACAACTTTTCAATTATAGCATCTCCAAAATGACTGCAGATCATTGGCTCTATAACAGCTCTGATTGTATTTGCAATATTTTTCCCCATTTGCGTATAAATGTTGAAACTAGAGTCTTTGTTACGGAACCTCTCATCTTTATTTATAGGATCGGCGTCCACTTCGAAAACTTGTAGATTGTTAATTTCAAATGATCCTTGTCTCTTTACAATCTCAGCCACTTCTTCTTTGCAAGGTGTATAAAAAGGAAGGTTGAATGAATCCACTTCTGTCTCTTCTACAACTCCCTGCAGTTCTTAATTAAGTTAGTTTATTGCAATTGGGTAAGCGTAGAAATAGAGCAGATGGATTATATGGCACCTGTGCAACTAAATCAACAAGTGATTTAGCAACAAGCTCCCAACCATAGTCTTCGTTGGAGGGGTCGGCATTTTTCCTAGCCATAAAAGTTAGCACCATACGGCCTTGGGGTATGATTTCTTTGGAGCGCAAGCTTAGAAAATTGGTGAAGTCTTTGTGAAATTGGTGGGCATAAGCGTGGAAAACATTGGGAGGACTTGATCTTACCATGTATACGTTTCCCTTATTGTTCTCTAGCCCAACTGGGAGCTGATGACAAGATCAAAGTTAAATGAGATTAAAATATATTGTTTAGTAGACCAAAAAAGGAGAATGGTTTTGGTCAAGTGAGGAACCTTTGTGAGCCAATGAAGCGCATAGGAAGAATTGACAAAGTGGAGGCTTGTGGTTGGAAAGAGTCTGTCATAGAAAGAGCCAGCAACTCCTCCTATAAAACACCTCTCTTGCACCTTATCTCCTTTCTCTTTCTTCAACCTCTCGATGAAATCAGGAACCGACTTAAACACAGAGTTGAAGTCATTGTCTGGGAGATCATTTAGAAGCACTTCAAACTCCGGAAATTTTAACTCTTCTCGTTTGCATATCCCATGGATAGTGTCTATAAGTTGAGATATAGTGTGGAAGGTGTTAGGTCCTGAAGAGCAACCCAAGTCTGCCACCTTTATACAAGCTGGACCCATTTCCTTGAACATATCTCTGATGGATTCTTCAATGATTGGTGTTACCTTTGATATCACTGCTTTCTGAAAGCACAAACAACTGGTTAGCATCATAACTTTTGAAAAATAAAAAAGAACATATAATAAAGCAGAAATCATGTAACAACGAACTTGAAGAACTGAATTATTAGCATAGCTAATTTCATGATCTGCTGCATTCATACGAAAAACCTTTGCTTCTGCTATTTTGCTTGTTTAATTTCTTTACAATCTTATCCACTGTAGTGTTTTCTGGTGTGTTTTCCTTAGCATTCTGCTATATATATACACATACGCAGGCATGAAACAATGATGATGGATGCGTCTGCCATGTAATTAATTGTTTATATGCTGAAACTGTAGGGTGTTTTCCTCGTTGTTTTGTCTTCAATTTTTAAAATGGTTCACACATAAGTTTGGTCAGATGAAATTCGACATGCTTTGGAAGGAGCTGTCCAATAACGACCGTCTAAGTCTTCTTCATGAATAAGTTTGTTGACAACAGGAGAATGACGAAATCAATGAGAGAGATATTCTAATAAATGTTCGGTTTGTCTTTGTTTAATAATTCAAAAGCTACTTTTCTTTATTTTTTAGTTCCAGCTAAAGCTGCCGATGTTTGGTGAGTGTGGAAAATAAAAATATAATAATAATAATAATAATAATAATAATAATAATAATAAAAAAAAATATATATCTTTTCAAAAATGAAATACTAAAATTATAAGAAATTAAAACGTCGGAATCGGTCCATCCATTTTATTTCTTCATATTCTTTAATATCAAACTAACCCCAAAAACCTCACTTTTTTTTTAATGAATTACACGCGTGAAGTCTTTGAAGTAGCGAAACTAATCCACTGCTCCTTTCCTTACATACATTATGGCGGATGCAAATCATAAACTAAAGATCAATATGAGTCATTATTGTTTTACACAGGTCCGATGATGACCAAACACAACCTTTTGCACTGATGAGGAACATTATGAATTCCTCGTAGTACCCTTCGGGCTGACTAATGTCCCATCCACGTTTCAAGCAACCATGAACGAATCTTTTTGACCATTTTTGAGGAAGTGTGTCTTGATCTTTCTGGATAATATATTGATATATATAGTAAAGATTGATAAGAATATAGAAAAATGTTGTAAATGCACCTTTGCACAAGAACAAGAGCAAGTGGAATATTTAGGCCACTTGGTGAGCCGAGAAGGGCTAAAAGTAGATACAGGAAAAGTAGGAGCCATTCAGGCTTGGGCAATGCCAACTACAATGAAAGAAATTAGAAGCTTTCTAGGATATAATAGGAGGTTTGTTAAAGGGTTCGCTAATTTGGCAGCACCCTTAACCGATTTGGTTCACAAAGAGGAGACCTTCTAACGGAACAAAGCAACTCAAGAAACTTTTCAGGAGTTGAAGTTGAGTATGTATTCTGCTCTCGTATTAAGGATGTCGTGTTTCGATCAAGTATCTGTAGTGGTGATAGATTCGTCCGGATAGACATCAAGGCAGTGCTAACACAGGAAAATCGTACGCTTGCTTAATTCAATTAAAAGCTCACTGCGAGAATGCAGAATGTATCGACCCAATAGACCATTCCGAACAGCAACAGTGGCTATCGAAACTGATTGGTTATGAGTTTGAAATTCGAATATCAACTGGGAAAGTTGAATGTTGCGGTAGGTGCCTTGTCTAGGGAACCAAATGCTGCTCTAATGGCCTTGTCCAGACTGATGTTTGGAGTGATTGAGGAAATTCGCAAGAATGGGAAAAAAATAAATGGCTGTCCCTTTTTTCCCATATGTATGGGGTAAGGGGGAGGTAAGATAGTAGGCTGCCCCCAACACCAGGTTGAGAGCAGCTTCCGTAGGAGACCTCCAAATTATGAAATGCCCTCCGTGGGACTTGATCCTGTGACAGATTGAACAGGGAAACGACCCTGTGATTTCATTACAGGTCTGCCAAAATCAAATGGAAAGGAAGCAATTTTAGTAGTCATGTGGACATTTTTTAGCCTTGCCAACCCGAATTGATCCAGGGAGTAATCATGTTCCATAGTTAGCGACCGTGACAGGATATTTGTCGGCAAATTGTGGAGGGAAATGACATGACTACAAGGATCAGAATTATGCATGAGCTCGTCATATCTGATGGACAAATTGAGGAACTAAACCGCTGTCTAGAGATGTATCTATGATGTACGACCGGAGATAGACCGAGCAATTGGGAACGTCATCTAGCATGGGCCAAGTACTGGTGGTATAATACAGACTTTCAGGTGTCGGCACGGATGACACCATTCCAAGCGATGGGAGCTTCCAACCCTAGTCAATTACTTGGAAGGTAGTCAACAAAGCATGCATATGTGAGAGAAACCAAGGGTACTTACTAACAACCAAGACTCGTGACTTAACAACTGCACTCTAAAGAAGGATTACAAAAGAAGTTCCAAAGAACCGCACTCCATTTTGTCTGTTTTTAAGAATGAAATCAAGAGAAAAGTTGTGAACAAGATCTAACAAACTTCTCTTAAATTCTGTCTTCTTCTTTCTCACTTCCTTTTTATTACCACTGATTTGTTTTTGGAAGGAAAGGAACCATCCAAGATGTTTATTTCTTATCATTCCCATCATCTGATGGTCACACAGAGGTGCTTGGAGACTCCCATGGCAGGGGAGTTCGAAAATGTGACTTCCGTTAGTTGAATGGTGGAAGGTATAATACCAATATCATACCGTCTACTACTAACGATATTGTATATGGCCAACTACCTCTTCATTTGCCTTATTTTCTCCATTTGTTGAATGGTTGAGTTCATTGATCGCAACATACAACTAAGCTTCTGATATATCTACTTTTTAATCCATTAAAAGGCATCAAGACAATTTAGAATTGTACTTGCAACAAAAAGCACTCTAGCCACTACAGACTAGAAATGAAATGTGCGCCAAAATGGGAATAAAATCTGAAGAAAAACGCCCTCAAAATTTGGATACATTGTTTTCAATGTGACTATTTGGCCAGATCATGAACAACAAAATTCCATACAAAAATGTTTTAGGAAGCATCCGGGGCCTGAAACTTCAGGTTCCTATATCATCTTCATATATAGTGCCAATTACACTGGTATTATAAAGACACATTCAAGAAAGAAAGAAAAAACCAGGCTATTGTTCTTGTATTCAATCTGTATTTTTTATGAACAAACACCGATGTGCGCCATGGAAAAACGTCGGCAGGAGGTGCTTCAAATGGTATCGAATTTTTGGTTACTTCAATTCAGCACTTGAGCTCCAAAAAAACATACAATATTTAGATCAATGGGGCATAGCTTTAGCTGCTTGCTGCTTCTCCTTCACTTTCATCACTATCATCGCTGCATTTTCATAGTCAGCAAAAAAGATTAAGATAACAATGGTTTGAAAGAAAATTTGTATAAATAAACATGAGCAATGTTGCGACAGCAATAATAAGTGACATCCAATATGTATATGTTTGCGAAGGTATATAATTTTTGGCGGGACCTGTGCTCAGGAAACTTTGATATGCGCCTCGCATCCAAGCCCGTGATATATTTTTGCGCAGCTTGAACATTTTCGGTACCTACAAGAATGAACCATTTAGTGCCGAAGTTTATTCTTGCTTCTACCAACTCCGGTGGAGAGGGAAAAGAGAAGAAAATTTTGCATCTAATTTTATTGCAAAGCTGATGTGGTTGAGGAGAAGCAAATAGCTCTTAAACATGGGATTCTACTGGAAAAATACCCTTTGTCAACTGGAAGCTGTGGAGGGCACATCTTTCTGCAGCAAGTCTAACCGGGGTGCTACCGTCCTTTAAACATTCAGCAAGTGCAGGGCCAATTAACGACAGATGTGTCATGATAACCGACGCGTTTGCCTGTAACAAGTTCTCACATTTCAGGTGCCGAATATGATCCTCAAAATAAAGAAATAGGCCAGTTATGCTTTTGAAAGAAAGAGTTAAAGCAAGTGTACATACTTTGGAAGCTGCTTTTATAGCAGATAATGCCCTTCTCCTTACTTCACTGGAGTCATCGCATAATGCTGACAGTACGGATGAAAGAACATCCACAAGTGCAGTGGAGTTAAGGGGGTCTCTTTGAACTTGATAGAGTAAAAACCTCCCCAATGCCTTGGTTGTAGCTTCACGAAGAGGGAACTATTTACAAGAAAGGGTCAGGAATTGGTAAAAGTAAAAATAACAAAACAAAATCTGCTAGAACTGCAAAACCTTTTCATCTTTCAAGAAGCTTTTGAGACGGATTAAAATAGATGGGCACTCCAGAGACATAAAAATGGTGGAAGGATTATGCCTGAGCAAGGAGGAGAACGTGAGAACTGCACCGTGACGATCAGCCCAGCTTGAAGAAGAGGACAGTTCTAGAAGTTCTTGAAGAAGATCTGACAGCTCAGATTCTTCCATATACTGCAGTACCATTATTTAAAGAAAAGTCAAAGACAATTGAAGAAAATCAAGTTAGATTCGGAATAAGCAAACAGATCAATAGCACAGAAGATATTGTACGTCATCCAGCTGGCAACACCAGTAACTAGTACAACTGATGAATACATCACCAATTAGGGCCAAAGGGATAAAAATATGCCCTCTTCTGGCATTGCCCGTGAGAATAAATAGCAACAAAACTATAAGGATACAACTTGACTAATGGTTCAATCTGTCAAGTACCTGCGATATAACACCCAGTATGCTTGAAGCAAACACTCGAACTTGGTCATCATCATGATGAATCAAATCCTTGAGAAGTGTGTAGACACGAGTCCTAGTAGCTGGGCTCACACTCTTACCAGCATGGTTTACCACACCTTTTAAAGCAGTCAATATGGCCTCCCTTACTCCAGAATCAGATGCCTGAAAATTAATTATTAATGACTAACATCATCCATCTACTACAAGATAATCAGCCGCACAGAAACCAAATGCTAAAAATCACCTGCAAACTAGATAGGAGGTCACTGACTAATGGGTCAACCCTGCTACTCAATGCACTAAACTTACCCAGTGCGAGGGCAGCACTTGAGCGAACAGTCCTGCATTCAAACAACTGAGAAATCAAAAACAAGAAGCAAGCCCGGAAACATGCTAACATCACATAGAAAAACTGAAAGCAAATAAAAGGTAAGGATAATTAACTCCAGGGAGAACTAAACACGGTAGAATAAATGAATATTAGTACTGTTGAGACAGCTACAAATTTCAAGAAGACCTTGTGTTATCTTGCAGACACTTGATAAATGTTGTTTGCAGCTGAGGAAGAAAAGGTTTCAGTGCGATCCCACCCTTTCGGATCATGATACTCAATGTAGATAAAATAGCACTCTTGACTTGCCAAGGAAAACGATCACCTATGATTCGAATAAGTGGCCTGCAGTTATGATACAGAAAAAATGAAAAAAAAAATAGATTATAAAACACTGAATAGCAGTCATAGGGGAAAATGAGACTATTTAAGAACTTCAGAGGCCATTAATGAAAATTAACCTGAAATGTGCAATACTAAAATACACTTACGCAACAGAGGTCAAGATTTAGTGGTTGAAGATGTTATTTTTTTATTTATATGACATTACAATCATATTATTAAGGTAGGCATTGACAGAATCCATTTTACACTAGATTCAAACAACATAAAGGAGATATGCCCAAGATACTAAAAATTACAAATATAAGAAAGCATTGACGCGATTGACAGGCAGATGACAAAAGCTCAACACAAAAATAGAAAGAAATCTTTCAAAAAGAAACACAAGATTTCATTTAAAGATGCCATGTATTTGGTATTTTTAACAAGTTCGGATAAGTAAGGATTACATGGGGCTTATTAGTATAGAAAGGCTAGGATTACACTTGTTAAAGAATGAAACCCTAGTACAAAAGTCTCCAAGACACTTTAAGAAGACATTATGCTGACAGCTAGTGGTTCTAAATCCTTAAACCTATTTTTTTTTTTTTTTATAGGAGGTGGAGGCCTCATTAAAAACCCCCATCTAGATTAAAGGAACACCGCTCGGTTTTCCTTAATCAGTGGAAGGAGGAAAAGAGTGCCTCAAATTTTATTAATAACTGAAAGATTACATAATGTTTAAGAACAAACAATCCCCTTACAAAAACAATCCTCAACCCACCTTGACACACATCTGACATAAAGGAGAAACAACAAAACCCAACAAACATAAGAAAATTATCCAATACCAGCCTTAGCTAATGAATCTGCTTCAATATTAGCAGTTCTGTCTACCCATTTAATAGCACCCTGCAAAACCTTAATCATATCAGCAACTTCTTTGACTAAATCCCGGAAACCTGCAGGACAATTCTCCAAGTTCTTAATCCAATCCACAGCAGATTTGCTGTCAGATTCAACAATCCACTTATTCTTAAAAAACTGAAGAATAGAATCAAAGATAATTAGACCCCTTTTAATGGCTATAATTTCCAGCAGAGTAGGAGAACCTGGACCAGTTTTTTCCTTGAAAGAACCCTTGATATTGCCAAACTCATCTCTTAAGAGACCACCTACACCGCTCTTACGCCAATCCTTACAAACTGCTGCATCTACATTTAACTTTAAAAAGCCCTTAGGAGGGGATCCAAGAGATTACTTTATGGACTGAATGTGATGTAGAAAAGCAAGAATCTGCAATAGATGGATCATTAATAATAGATTCTTTAGAGATGGGAACCTCTTGGAACTTAGCTAAGAACCAAGAAGCTAGTCTCATCCTGGCCATGAAGAATAACTCAATCTGATCTAAAGACCTTCCTTCAAACACCACTTCGTTTCTGAATTTCCAAATAGTCCAAAGCACTACTCCCGGAATTAAGGACCAAACCGAAGAAGCAGGCACCATATCAAACCAAGCAATTAAAAAACCATGAACATTAACATGAAGAACCGAACTAAATTTCCAAATCTTCAGAAACTTATTCCAGAGGGACCATGCAACCGTACAGGAGAAGAAAAGATGATTAACAGATTCCAACTCTTTATTGCACATAGGACAAGAAACATCAACAATCCCCGAAACTCCTCTTTTTTGTAATTCCAACTTAACCGCCACTTTTTGGTGCGCTAATTGCCACATAAAAGTCTCTATTTTTGGAGGGACTAGCCCCCTCCAAATACAATTATCCCAGAAATTGTCTTCTGCCGGACCAAGAAAACAGGTCTTCAAACAAGAGTTGACAGAAAAAATACCTTCCCCATTCCCTTTCCAAATCAAACCATCTTTGGACTCTTGGAAAAGACTATAATTATGAATGAGGGTTTGAAAATTTGAGAATTGTTCCAGCTCCCAATCACACAGGTTCCTTCTCAATTGCACAAACCAAATCCATCCTGAAGAATTGAACTCACCGAACTCATTTAACTTCCCAACCTTATTCAGGGAAAGAGCAAATATCCTTGGAAAAGCAGTCTTCAAAGGACGATCAAGAGCCCAAATATCAAACCAAAACCTTATGCTCATCCCATTACCCACTTTAATTTGAAACAAACTTCGAACCTTCTCGCCAAACTGATCATCTTTATAATGATTATTAACCACCGACTTCCACAACCTTTTTTTTTTTGATAGAAGATTAGGCCTCATTAAAAACCCCCTTTTTCAACCTCCATGTTATAAAAGTAACATGAAGGACAAGGAAAGGAGGAAAAGAGTGCCTAGAATTTATTAGATGAAACAAAGTACAACAAAGGCAGACCCTAAACATCTGCAAACACCACCAGAAATTACATAAAACTTAAACACAACAGCTAAACATAGGAAATAAAATTTTCTACTCCTCAATACAAGCAGACAGAAACCATTACATCACCCTATCCCATCCTTAGCTAATTTGTCAGCTTCCCAATTTGCAGCCCTCAAAATATGCTTGATAATGATATCCTTCCCTGCCATAAGAGAGACTATCTCCTTCACCAATACTTGAAACATAGGAGTGCATAAACCCGGATTCTTGATCCACTTTAGGGCATTGCTTGAATCTGATTCAAGAATAAACCTCCGATTAGGAACAAAATTTAAATCTTCCAGAAGACATAACACCGTCTTAATCGCCAATAATTCTGCCAAGATAGGAGGACCACCCCCAACTCTTTCTGAAAACCATTGAAGCAACACACCTTTACTGTCCCGAATCAAACCACCAATACCTCCCTTATCCCAACCCTTTACCATGGCTCCATCAACATTTAGCTTTAAGAACCCATCCGGAGGAGGAACCCAGCAAATTGGTTTAGAGTTGCCATTTCCTTGTCTACCCACCAAATCCGCAAGTTTTAAATCTCCCACAAGAGAGTCTATAGGTATATTCACATCCTTGAACTTTGCAACAAACCAGGAAGCTATTCTAAAACGGACAATAAAGAACAGTCTCACCACATCCAGCTTAACTTTCTGAAAAATAACCTCGTTTCTACATTTCCACACTGACCACATCAACGCCCTTGGAATAAATTTCCATATCAAAGAATTCGGAAGTAAATCATCCCTCAAATTTAAAAAGTCCATGATATTCTTTGGAATCACAAAGGACAAATTCCAAATTTTCAATAATCTGGCCCACAGACCCCATACTACCTCGCAATGCAAAAATAGATGCGTAACTGATTCCATTTCCCTACCACACAGAGAGCATAAAGGATCATCAATCCCTACCACACCTCGCTTCAGTAATTCCTCCTTCACCGCCACTCTCTGGTGAGCAACTTGCCATACAAATGTCTCCACCCGTGGAGGAGCAATCCCTGCCCAAATATGTCTCTCCCAGGTCTCCATCTTCTGCTGAATACCATCTTGATCAAGGAAAATGTTGATACAAGATTTAGCTGAAAAACAACCCTCACCATTCCCTGACCAAATCCAACAGTCTTCCTCACATGGCGATATTGAGATATTATTCAACATAGAAATCAATTGCAACAGCTGTTCAACCTCCCAATCCGCCAAATTTCGCCTCATTTGAATGTCCCACACCCAACCAGCGCCATTATTCACCCTAAACTCCATCACCTTACCCGATTTGTTGCTCGAAAGAACATAGAGTCTAGGAAACTGTATTTTCAAAGGTACTTCACCCAACCATACATCGTTCCAGAACTGCACATAATTCCCCTTCCCTGTCTTCAAACGCATATTCCTCCTAATACAATCCCCAAAACCATCATCGGAAAAGAAATTTTTAACCACACCTCTCCAAATCCATGATGCACGGCCTGGCCACGAAGTCCCCATCATTATGCATTTCGGATCCATGTCATAAACACCACATACCACCCTCTTCCAGCAAGACTCTTTCTCTGATGCAAACTTCCAAACCCACTTCCCCAATAATGCTCTGTTCAAGAGTAATAAATTTGGGACCCCTAGACCCCCCAATCTTTTTGGTTTACTAACCGAACTCCAATTTAACCAGTGGATATTTTTTTTATCCGCTGCACCCCCCCCCCCCCCACAAAAATGAAGCCATGATAGAATTTAGTTTCTTTAGCACAGAAACTGGAATTTTGAAAATGGAAAGAAAATACATAGGGAGCGAGCACAACACTGACTTAACCAACACCACCCTTCCTGCAAGCGACAGGGAATTAGACATCCAACCGCTCAACTTAGCATGAAATCTCTCCACTATTGGCTCCCACATGGCAGCCGAATTTCTCTTATAGCCCAAGGGTAAACCTAGATACTCTGATGGGAAACTTCCTACCGAACAACCAATATCATTCGCCCAAGTAGCTAACGCCCCATCCTTAACATTGATACCATAAATTCTGCTCTTAACTTAACATTCCTCAAATCACGAATAGAGCCTTTACTGAAAATTATCAATTCAGCTTTATATCAATTTAATCTTTGTTTCTTGTTTCTGCCACTGCTACTTCCATAATGCATAAAAATGAACCAAAAGATGCCACCATATAACAGTATCAGATTAACCAAGTTGAGGACATTATCCAAGCATAAAATATATTATTAACTTCCATCTCTGGCCAGTAGAGATATAGAAGTTAGCAACTCCAACAGAGGTATCGAATCCATGGAGACAACCTTAGCCAAAACCAGGCTTCGGTGCATCATCAGGGAACCAAGTCAGGCTGAACAGTCAGCCAAACATTGTTTTGCACACAATTTTGCCAGTTCATTTGTGCTTGACTCTCTTTGTGACATCTTTTTTAGTTATTTAAACCTGTCGGTTTCTTAGAGTGCATACCCAGTAATTGGAATGACAAACTGCTTCAGTGATTGCTCACTAGTCACTTCTATAAGCTCCCCAAGACCTAGGGCTGCCTGCTCTCTCAGTTCAGCTGATCCACTAATCAGACCCTGATACAATCAGGAATAAATTATTAATTCCCTATAGACCGATCAGAGGAAAACAGGTATCAAGTAACAGGCCGAAACAAAGAATATATTTAATTGATTCAAAAAGAAAGGTCCACAGAAGACAGTTTAATTAATTGTATTCACTCTTGAAACAAATGTGAACTCAAAAAGGAAAGAACACTCAAGCTAGCAACTGCCTTGCAATCTAAGAATCATTCCAACTTTCAATGATTTCAACATGCAGAAAGAACATTACAAGTAAGATGCTGAAGACAAATTGTAAAGTGATTGCAGGATAGAGAACACTACACATTTTCCATATCCATTAGTGGCATTTATGATGGCAATTGTCATAGAAATTATTTTCTCAATACTTCTTTCATCCATTCATAACATACGTGAATGAAGAAAGAAATGAGCTTGAAAACTCCAGCCATAGAGATGATCAAGCAGAAATACCAGCACTAATTTACATCGCTTATTTGAGGACAATTCAACATTTTCAGGGGTCAACATGAGGTTATGACAACACACATTGCAGAGAAGAAAAGAAGGAATACCTGAAGAAATATTGGAAGCAGTGGTTGAAGCGCTTTTGGAAGAGAGAATCCAGGAATGACAATGGGGCCTCCCTGTAAGTGGATTAAACAAAAGAAAGAGACGTTCAGATTTCTTAGTTTTCCACACAACATTCACATCTTATAAACAGCATCCATGTGACAAACATCAAGAACTCACCTTCTTTCTTCTGCGCTCCTTATCTCTTGCAGTAGATACAGCATCACGTACCAACTTTATATATGAAGGAAGCATCTCTTTTGTAACTGAGTTGACAACCATTGATAAAGCTTCCCATGCAACCTGTCAAACAAAACATGAGATGCAAGGTAGTAGGTGTGGCTATAAATGAACAACAAACAACAAGGAATAGCTCATAACATACATCAACAGTGGCTGAATCTGTATCACTAAGCAAAATAATTAAGGTAGATATCATGTTTGGAGCTTCATCAACTAGATAAAGTTTGCTGTTTTTGAAGAAGTATCCAATCAAATATGATGAGCTTCTCCTAATTGATGCCTGAAACCACCAAAAGCACTAGCGTCTGTCAGTCGATCAAGTAAGATGAAATTTCTAATTGATACTTGAACCGAAAGCAATCGCATCTGTGTGTCAATCATAGATAGAGAGCCTCAGAGACTAACCTCACTATCACCAACTCCTTTAAGAAGCTCTGATATCAATGATTCAATGCCCTCCTCATCAATGACCAAGACCGCTGTTTCTGCAGCTTCCTTAGCCAGAGGTTGAACTTCCTGAAAAAACCACAAAGAGCAGGCAGTAGATGTCACCGAGTTAAGAACTTTTATGTTCTTCATAACAATTAAATGTGAATAAAAAAATCAGATCACATTTGAAATTCACAATGAGAACTACAAAGGAGATGTATTAGGAATAATGTGTACCGCGTCATTACCACCCATTGCAGAAAGTAAAGCAGGCAGGATGGTACCAAGGTGATTGTTAAGGCCAGGGCCAGCAACCTCTGCCAAAGCTCCAAGAGCATGAGCATTGAAGGCACTGTACCAAATTGCAAATTAGTAATCAAGCAGAGTGATTGAAGCATTTTGTTTGTTTTTTTCTTTCTTATTTTTTGACAAAGAACTCCAACACAAGGGTGAGAACTTACGAAAGGGGACGATGAAGCAACTTAGGCAATATATGAGGCAAGACAGCAGTAGTTCTGACACTAAAATTGATGAGAGAAAGCAATTTAGTATTTGACAATTATATGAAAACATGCAAAACAAACAGCAAAGTATAGTATCAAGAGAGCAGGAAATAAAACCCCAAAATTTGTTTGAGACCATCTAGAGCAGTATTAGAAGTTTCATCATCCTCCAAAGCATGTAACAATGTTGGAACAATTTCATCAATTGCTTGCATACCGGCACTCTGCATCATGAGATTTTATATTTCATTCTATTCAAATACACCCATAAAAGCAAGTTCGAGTGAAACAAGAGAACAAAAAAATACCTTGTATAGAGTACTGAATGCTAAGCCTGCTGACTCACGAACCTCAGCAACACTGTTGGAATAAATTGTATGACATTCTTGTACAATTAAAGATAGAGAACAATTGCTTACAGAAACGAGATTAAAACAAACCTATCACAAAGGGCGGTACGAATGGTAGCGATAAGCTCATCCATGAAACTCAACAACTGACTCTTACCAGCACTCACCATAACTTCACTCAAGCCAATGCATACACCCTGTCAATCATGTGAATTTCAGTCACAACTCAAAAGCTACAAGTATCATAAATCAATACATTTATACGCAGGACACTTGTACACAGATGGAAATCAAAATCCATATTAACTAGACTTATCATGTTTGCTGTGTTGCACCTTTGTTGACATTACTCAATACTGAAAAGGGTAACGGATCTGTGTCAAATTTTCCACAGTTGCCAAGTCATCACCCACTAATTGAGCCAAGTCAAAGCCCCACACAAAAATTAATCTGGTCAAAATCATTTTATTACTTTTGTGGAACATTATTCACGAACGACTTGGATTTATTTGTTAAAAGCCAGGCCATTTATTTATTTATTTTTTATAAGAATTTCAGGCCTCATTAAAAAACCCCTTCTTGATTAATGGATCTTTTAAGAAAGCTCCTTAATCAGCGGAAGGAGGAAAAGAGTGCCTTAGGATTATATTAATCATAGGTAAAGTACATAGGATACAACCAGAAAGCACACTTAAACATAACCACATAAGATCGTAAACACAAAAACAACCAGACTACCCTTAAACATCAAAACTAACTCAGTCCCTAAACATCGAAAAACCACCAATAACCTACAAAGAAACCTCTAACACAAACAAAATATTTCATCCAATCCCCTGTTTAGCCAGAGAATCCGCCTCACAATTGCACCTCCTCGAGATGTGTCTTACAATGATCTCCCTGTCCAAAACAAGAGACAATTTTTTCCACCAGCGAACTAAAAAAAGGAGGAGATGAAGTTGGCTGCAGAATCCAATCCACTGCTGCTTTACAATCACTCTCTAATATTAATCTTCCCATCATCGCCCACTCCGACGAGAGAAAGAAATCAATGCCTTTCTCCATGGCTTCAGCTCAGCCAATGGAGGGGGACCTGGACCAACAGCACTCGAAAAAGACCCTAGTACTTTGCTGTTCGAGTCTCTTAAAATGCCCACAATTCTCCCCAACAGCCCATCCCCACTGACTGCCCCATCAACGTTAACCTTGAAAAAATGAACTGGTGGAGGACTGGTGTCACAGAAGATGTTTCTCGTACTGGTATGATACAAATGAATGTGCCTAATACCTTTGGAGTAATGTTGTTCTCACTGCTAGATTTCTCGTTAATTGGATGTCATCTTCTACTCTTAGTGTGACGTTTCTCTTTGATCTTTTTACAAACTCTCCACTCTTCTCGAATTTTTGGGAGTGTTTGCTTTATTCATCTATTTGAAACCGGTATGGATAAGTTATCTCCTTGAGCTGTCCATTGTATTTTCGTAGGATATTCTTGAACTCAAATAAGGATAGAAATGTTATGATCCAGTGTCGAAAACAAATTTTGTTTCAATTGATGTGACCCTTTTTGAGTCTAATTTGTTTTTCAGAACTCTAAATCAAAGAGCCAATTTCAACCCTATCACAACAACTCTGTCTCCCGTCATACCTTTACAAGTTTACAAAAGAAGAAATAAGATGAAAATTCCTCACGTCTCACAATCGTTTCCTTAAATGCATTCTATTGATGATCTTCCAATAGCTCTTAGAAAAGGTAAACGTTCATAAACCCAACATTCTATTGGTTTTGGTTTTAGAAGCCTAGCCTTATCCTTGTTATCCATATTTACTCCTACGAATTTTACAAAGGTTGTTCAAGATTCTAATGGGAAATATGCCATGTATAAGGAGATGTCAACTGTTCTCAGCAGCACAAGATTGCACATGGAAAATTTACCTAAAGGAGTTCACTTGTTGCATGTCGTTGGGTCTTTACGATCAAATACACCATAATGGCTTGCTCAACATAAAGCTCGACTAGTTGTCAAAGGATACATAGAGGCTCTAGGCATTGACATCTTTGAAACTTTTCCACATGTTGCTAGTGAAATTCTATTTGTGTGCTCATCTAAGTTGCAGTCAATCGTGATTGGCCATTATATCAACTAGATGTTAAGAAAGTGTTTCTTTGGGACTTGAATTTGTACGTTTATATCAATCAACCACCTGGCTTCGTTGCTCAAGGAGAGACTCATCTAGTATGTGAGCACAACAAGGCTATTAATCAATTAAAGCAAAGTACTTTCGTGGTATTAAAGTTTCCCAAGTTAAAGAAGTAAGCCATATCTACTACAAGAAGATGGTTTACTTGAAGCAAAACCATTGGATACACTGATGGAACCTAATCATGACTTGTTGAAGGAGGAGGATGACTTTGAAGACTAGACAATACAAAAGGCTTGTTAGGAAGCTTATTTACTTAACAATTACTAGACCAGACATTATGCATGTCGTTAGTTTGATTAGTCAATTTATGGACAAGCTTATTTTTTTTTATAGGAATAGAAGGCCTCATTAAAAACCTCCCTCATAGTTGCCTCTTGTAAAGAGACAAATAGCGGAAGGAGGAAAAGAGTGCCTTAATATATTAATAACCCATAATTACATAAGATTACCAACCATTACATAAAATTACCTAACATAGAAACAGTTTTTTTTGATAGGAATAGAAGGCCTCATTAAAAACCTCCCTCATAGTTGTCTCTATTAAGGAGACAAGTAGCGGAAGGAGGAAAAGAGTGCCTTAGTATATTAATAACCAACAATTACATAAGAACCAAACATTACAAATAATTGCCAAATCAAAAAAACAACCAAAGAAACCAAGGCACAGCTACTAACAATATCCTCCACAGTCACTAACCAATTCCTGACTTAGCTAGACAATCAACTTCCACATTCATACCTCTGCTGATATGCTTAATAATAACATTATAAAGCACCACTGACTTCTGAATTTCTGAAATAAAATCAACAAGGTGAACCGGGCAAAGATCCGGGCTGTTGATCCACTTAACTGCAAGAAGCGAGTCACTCTCTAAAATAAGATTTCCTTTGTCCCTCCAAACTGAATCAAAAAACACATCTACCCCGGTTTTGATTGCATAAATCTCTGCAAGAATAGGAGAACAAGGTCCTAAGGCTGTAGAGAAGGAAACCAATTTGTTATTACCAGCATCTTTAAGAACACCAATACCACTCTTTTTCCAGTCAAAGTTGACAGCCCCATCAACATTCATCTTAAAGTAACCGGAAGGAGGGGGACACCATTTTAATCTTGACAGTCGAAAGTTAGAAGGGGATTTATTCATATCCGCCAAAGTAAGATCACCCACAAGGCTATCCATATGAATAGACAAATCCTTATTTTTTGCTAAAAACCATGATGCCACCCTATACCTCACCAAAAAAAACAGATTTTCTTTGTCCATCTTGCCTTTCTCAAATACAATCTGGTTCCGGCACAGCCAAACAGACCACAAAACAACTCCTGGAATAAATCTCCAAATACCCGAGTAAGGTCTAAGTTGCAACCATGAAAGCAGGAAGCCTTTCGGATTATTAGGGAGAACTGAAAAAACTCTCCACAGACGGAGTAGTTTTGCCCAAATCTGCCAAACCTGGACGCATGAAAAAAATAAGTGACTGACTGATTCCGATTCCTCACCACAGAACACACAAAGCGGGTTATCTATATCTTTAACTCCTCTTCTCAATAAAGCAGCTTTGACAGCCAACTTCTGATGAATAACTTGCCATAGGAAAATCTCTACCTTTGGTGGAACTAATCCCTTCCACACAATCTCAAACCAAGAATTGTCAGATTCTGCTAAACTTGAAAATAGTCTTGAGCACGAATTAACCGAGAACTCACCATCCCCACTACCTTTCCACGCAACACGGTCTTCACCCTGCAGTAGAGGGCGAAAATTATCCAGCAAAACCATCAGTTCCATCCAATGTTCAAACTCACTATCCAATAAATTCCTCCTAAGTTGAAAATCCCATACCCACTCCCCATTCAATATACACCCAAATTCAGCCACAACACCTTCCTTATTAACAGACAGAGCAAAGATCCTAGGAAACAAAGTCTTCAAAGACACATTAGAAATCCAAGAATCATGCCAAAATCTGATACTCTCCTTTACCCACCTGAAGCACGAGATTATTTCGAAGGCATAAACCAAAAGAGTCATTAGACCAATAGTTATTTAAAACACCTTTCCAAATCCAAGACACATTAGAGGGCAGTTTATCATCTAACACAATAGAGCTCGATCCCGCATTATACTTGGAACAAATCAAAGTCTTCCACCAAGAGTCCTTCTCTGTACCAAATTTCCAAACCCACTTGCCCAATAAAGCTCTATTCCGTAACTTTAGATCCGAAATTCCCAATCCCCCCAACTCTTTATTTTTACAGACAGTATTCCAGTTAACCCAATGGAGCCTTTTCTTCACAGCCGATGAACCCCACAAGAAGTTGGCCATAATAGATTCCAATTTCTTCCTCACAACCATTGGCATTTTGAAAAGTGACATATAGTAATTAGGGAGAGCATTCAAGACTGATTTTATCAAGACTGTCCTTCCTGCTATTGATAAAGAAGACAGTTTCCAGCCTGTCAATTTCTGGTAGAACTTATTAACAATCGGATCCCATAGTTGAATAGAATTCCTCTTAGCACCCAAAGGTAACCCCAAGTATTCTGCCGGAAAAGAACCTCTTAAACAACCAATAGAATCTGCCCATTCCCCAACAATGTTATCTTGTAAATTGAGACCAAAAATTATGCTTTTCAACAAATTCAGCTGCAGCCCTGTACACATCTCAAAAACAACCAAAACCCTCTTCAAATTTGCCAATTGACCCTTAGAAGCTTTACAAAAAATAATCAAGTCATCCGCAAATTGTAAATGGGACAGCATCGACGAAGAATTATCAGAACCTAAATTAAAGCCCTCAAACAGCCCCAATGCTACTGCTTTAGACAATAGTAAATTCAGAAATTCACCCACTATATTAAACAGAAGCGGGGATAGAGAACACCCTTGTCTCAGTCCCCTAGATATTTTAAAACTTGCAGTTGGGGAGCCATTGACAAGAATTGAAATAGAAGTTGAACTTAAGCAATTATGGATCCACGACCTCCATCTTCTGCTAAACCCCATACACTCCATAACTTTGATTAAAAAATTCCAATCAACAGTGTCATAAGCCCTCTTGAAATCCACTTTGAAGACGACCTTCCCTTCCTTTCCTCCTCCAAAAATCGATTGCTTCATTAGCAATTAAGGGGCAGTCACAAATCTGCCTTCCCGGGATGAAAGCAAATTGAGATTGACCAATTAACCCTCCTATGCACAGCCTTAACCTTGACAAAACTTTAGACAAGATTTTGTAAAGTCCCCCTACCAAACTAATTGGTCTGTAATCCTCAATGCATACTGGAATCTGCTTCTTCGGAATTAGAGTGATAAAGGAATGATTGACACCTTTCCCAAACTTCTTCCCTTTGTATAAATCTTCAAAAAGCTTAAGAATGTCTCCTTTCAAAACCGGCCAAAATTTCTTGAAAAATCCCATATTCAATCCGTCAGGACCCGGAGCTTTATTACTATCCGACGAATGTATTACCTCCCAAACTTCCTCCTCCGAAAAATTCATATCTAATTGAGCAACTTGACTCTCCGAAAGTTTAGAAAAATTCAAATCCATCTTCACAACTCCAACCGTCGGAATGGCATTGTAAGCATTCTTGAAAAAATCAAAAATAGCAGCTTTTCTCCTTATCGGATCCTCAATCAAATTCCCACTCACATCCAAAGAATTAAGAGCATTCACCCTCCCTCTATTTGTAGCACATTGATGAAAATACCTTGAATTTCTATCTCCATCCATAATCCACTGCGCCCTTGATTTTTGAAACCAAACTAATTCTTCTTTTTTATACAATGACCATAATTCACTTTTTTCTTTTGCAACATCCACCATAGAAACGGAAGGAATCCTTTGTTGTAATTGAGCTTCTTGATTCGAAATTAGTCTCTTTGCTTTCAATCAAACTTTGTAATTGCAATCTGCTTCCATTAGACCAATTCATGATTTCTGTCTTAGAAACTCTAAGTAACTCCTCAATGTTCAGCCTCTTCCTACTCTTAGCTTCTGAAATTTTCTTTTCCACAGCTTTCTTAAAACCCTCCTCCTCCATAATGTAATTGAACAGTTTGAAGGGTTTCGGACCCCAATTAATCTTATTGGAATCCAATGCCACAGCATTATGATCTGAAATTGACTTAGGTAATAGCATCTGAACAACATCCGGGAATAAGCCTAAGAAATCTGCAGAAACTAAGAACCTATCCAACCTCACAAATGTAGGATCTTCCCTGTTACTACCCCAAGTGAAACTTCCTCCCACCAAAGGCAGATCCATTAAACTTGTATGGAATAGAAACTCCCTGAACCATCCCATTGAATTTTCATTCAGAGATTTCCCCATCTTTTCTTCCTGTGACAAGTGAGCATTAAAATCTCCAGCAACACATAAAGGACACCCCAATGAAGAAATAAAACTGGATAATTCCTCAAAAAACGCTTCTTTATCAGCTTCGACAGAGGGCCCGTAAACATTAATAAAACAACACACCTCTTGGTTATCCTTTACTATACCCTTCAAAGCTATAAACCTTTGTGAAATTTTCACTAGCTGAGGTAAAAACCAATCCTCATCCGAAAGAGTAACCAATCCTCCTGATGCACCCACGGCCGGAGAATCCACCAACCCACCTAGAATTTTACCCCCCAACTTCCTCCTCAAGCCTACACGAACCACCTCCAATTTCGTTTCTTGCAAAAAAAGAAACGACGGTTTCTTATTAACAACCACCTTCCTCATTGCCCTAGCCTTTTCCTTCCTACCTAATCCTCTAATATTCCAAGTGACACAAGAAACACAAACCATAAAAATAAAATTAAAAGCCTTCAACCAATAATAAGGGTTAATACCCACCCTTCTCCCCCCTAACCGAATTAGACTCCGAAAACTTCTCAGCAAAAGCTTTCTTACCCCCCTCAAAATTAACACCTAACATTTGGCTAACCTGCCAAGTTACTTCCATTTCATCATTATCAATCGAAAAATCAACTCCTGCAAAACCCTTATCCGATTCAACTCTTTTAATCTTCTTATTAGATCTGCTGTAAACTCTGTCACAGAAAATGGTAGCTACCTTAGGGGGTCGAACTCGATTTGTTGGAGGGGAAGAGGAACACCTCCTTGTAAGAACTTTACTAACTTGAAACCCATTTGTTTCAACCTGGACAACAGGAAAATCAAGCTCTGAATCCTTCAAATCTGTCTGCTGAGTACCTCCACATTCCCCTCTAGCATTAACTAATTCATCTGGTTTGTAACCACCTCTATTTGAACTTGGACTACCCTAAATAGGCCCAAAAACTTCTACCCTACCCACAGAACCAATGAGCCGGTTAACTTGGTCAACATTGTCAAGCCCCAAAGAGACCTCACCCCTGTTAACCACCCACTCTCTCTCATCTGTACCAGCCCCCAACTTTTCCTACTGATCCTGATCATCATCAAAAACTGTCTCCTCTGCACAAACATCATCTGCCACTACATTTTGAAAAACCCCTTTTCCCTCCAACCTCCCCTCGAAAAATGTGCGCTCCCCTTGAGATGAGTCCAATGCCCATGCTTGTACACTGTTATGGTTGTCTGCCAACGCCTGCTCACTCAACCTCCCTTCCTGCTCATCGATGTCAACACCAAGGCTCTCTTCCGGCGAGTTCACCCCATTGTTTACTGTTCCGTCATCTTCAACCATATCCTCTAGCTCCGGAAAAAAATCTTCACTTCCTTCCACCCTAATCTTGAACAAGAACGATCTCCCATACGCATTAATATTGATATGGGAAGGAATATCAAAAGGACTTTCAACCCTCAACAACATATGGGCTACTCTACAATCCACTCTCTTAGCAGTTTGTTCTTGTATCTTAACTAGTTTGCCCCATTTCGATCCCAAGCTAGTGAAAAAAGGAACTGACCAACAATTTAGAGGAACACCAATCATAGAAATTTGACAGTAAGGTAATGGAATTCCTTTATCTTCCATAACTTGCTCCAACCTATCGAACCAAAAGGACAAGGCCTCCCACTTGTTTTCCATCGTTGTGACTTTCTCCTCGACAGTCTGGAAAACTACCAGACAGGCGTTTTTTGCATATCCCCATTTAAGCACTTTGACATTGATTCCCTCAGAACCTAACTCCCTCTGCACAAACTCAACTTCAAATATTGGCTTACAAATACCAGTTAAAGACGTTCTAAGCCATGACCTATCTTCCATTGGAATAAAAATTTCTCTCTGCTTCTTCCCTTCTCCCTTATTTCCAAAACTCCCCACTTTCTGGCCCTCAACTTCTTTTGTTCCGACAACCGAATCCTTAAAGGACCTTCCATCATAAAACTTATTCAACAACTCGTTCTTCTCTGCAACTTTCTTCCGCAACTCATCTGCACAAGCAGCTGAAGAACTCCCCACATTAGTACGCTTAAAGCTCACCGAAGTACTTTTCTTCTGATACTTAGCGATCGACACCATGATTTTCCTCCCATCGAACGATACGTTATTCATCTTTTCAACAACAAGATGCAGATCATCTTTGCTAGCAAAATGCACAAAAGCAAGCGTATTTTCCTTATAATAATGTCTCCTATTGACGAATGGAATAAACACCTTTATCACCTTGCCGCAATGACTAAAACGCTCCCATAATGCACTTCTATGCACACGCCTACTAAGATTATCCACGAAAGCAACCCACGAAACTCCTCCAGACAAAGAACTACCTCTAGCCGGACGGACACTTCCCTTCGAACTCTCCCTCACTCTCTCTCTACCTTTCTCACTCATCTTTTTATTTATTTTCTGGTTAAGACTTCCTCAGTATTACCTAACATAGAAACATAACCAAAATAAAACACCATAACCACTATTCAAAACAACAAACTCCTCACTCTCTAACCAATCATGTGAAATTAGTTCATTGTTATGATGCTAGCTACACTAGTGACAAGAGTGATTGAAAATCTACATTAGGTTACTGTACATTGGTGGGAATCTAATAACGTGAAAGTGTAAGAAACAAACAACTGTATCAAGATCTAATGTTGAGGCAGAATATTGTGTCATGAATCAAACGTGTTGTGGTTGAAAGCTTTCCTCAAAGATTTGAACAGATAAAACACATTGAATGTCATTTTGTGAAAAATAAAATTACTAATAAGAAGATTTGCACTCCTTTTACACCGTCAAGAGTTCAAATTGTTGATTTATTCACTAAAGCACTTAAGAAGGAAGACTTTCATAGATTGAGTGACAAGCTTTGTGTGAGAAGACATCTATGCTCCAACTTGAAAAGGAGTGTTAGTTGACTTAACATTTCTTTTTTTTTTTATAGGAATAGAAGGCCTCATTAAAAACCTCCCTCATAGTTGTCTCTTTAAAGGAGACAAGTAGCGGAAGGAGGAAAAGAGTGCCTTAGTAGATTAATAACCAACAATTACATAAGATTACCAAACATTACAAAAGATTGCCTAAACAAAGAAACATAACCAAAATAAAATGCCAAAAGCACAGCTCCTAAAAACAACGTCCACACTCACTAACCAATTCCTGACTTAGCTAGACCATCAGCTTCCTCATTAATACATCTGCTAATATGCCTAATAACAACATTATAAAGCCCAACTGACTTCTGAATTTCTGTAATAAAATCAACAAGGTGAACCGGGCAGAGATCCGGGCTGTTGATCCATTTCACTGCCAGAAACGAGTCACTTTCTAAAATCATATTTCCTTTGTCCCTCCAAACTGAATCAAAAAACATATCTAACCCCACTTTGATCGCATAAATCTCAACTAGAATAGGAGAACAAGGTCCTAAAGCTGTAGAGAATGAAACCAGCTTGTTATTACCAGCATCTTTAAGAACTCCACCAATACCACTCCTTTTCCAGTCAAAATTGACTGCCCCATCAACATTCATCTTAAAGTACCCGGAAGGAGGAGGGCACCATTTTAATCTTGACAGTCGAAAATTAGAGGGGGATTTATGCTTATCCGCCAAAGTAAGATCTCCCACAAGGCTGTCCAAATGAATAGACAAATCCTTATTTTTTGCTAAAAACCATGATGCCACCCTATACCTCACCAAAAAGAACAAATTATCTTTGTCCATCTTGCCATTCTCAAAAACAATCTGATTCCGGCACAGCCAAACAGACCACAAAACTGCTCCTGGAATAAATCTCCAAATATCCGAGTAGGGTCTAAGATGCAACCATGAAAGCAAGAAGCCTTTCGGATTATTAGGAAAGACTGAAATAACTTTCGGTGTATATAGGTCTCTAAAGCAAAATATTGAAATAAAAGAGATACTTTTTTGTATTGTTTTGCCGATTTACAGAAGATAATGATTTTCATAACAAGATGCATGTGGATGAGAAAAATTATGCAATGTTAAATTCGACCTATGATGAAAATATTGAGGAAATTTAATAAGTCAACGCATATCTTATTAAAGGAGACTTTGGTTTTTCATAGAGGAATGCAACCACATCCTCAAAAAAAAGGGAAGGAAAAAGGGCAAGTTGAAAATCTTCATGATATTTCAAAGGATACAACATTTGATGATGGTTGTGAACCTGTGGTATGAAAACAAAAAGCAGATTCAATTCTACAACTGAATACGATTTTGCCGAGAGAAAAATCATTGTTGAACCCAAGAAAAAGCAAGAGGTAAATAAAAGAGCAAAAAGAGGTGAGATACATAAAGCGGAAAAAACACAAAAGCGACGCTTCATCAAAAAGCTGCACCACCTCCTGAGCTTTCTATAGTTCACCTCGCCTTCATCTTTTGAGGCGATTTTTTTTGGGAGTCCATGCGCGCCTTGTGCTTTAGGAGCGCCTAGGCGCGCCTTGTGCTTTAGGAGCGCCTAGGCGCGCCTTTTAAAACCAAGTCTCAATCTAACCCTATCTTTCATAACATCATACCTTCAATAGAAATTTATTAGCAACTAGAACAGACCAAGCTTATCAGAACACTCAAGACCTAGACAATATCATACAGTTCTTACGAAATCGTTACAAATATCAAACCAGTCTTTGTAGACAACAATATCTTTCAAAGGAATCCCCACAGAAAAAAGATGCACACAATGATGCTAACAAGCATAGAACAAAAAAAAAACTATTATAACAATGTAATACACCAATATTCAAACGTTAATGATTTTATTGAAAATATGAACTACAGTATTCTCATAGATTCAAAATAATTACTCATAACTCATCCTATATAAATCAGCATAGCTTTATGTTGTTAGACCAAAGGATGACACAGTCAACAGTACAAGGAATATGAGGTGAAATATAGTATCAAGAGAAGAGGAAAGATTTACTTGTCGTCTACCAGCATCCGGGTCCTTTAATCCCTGAGATAGAATTGGAATGATCAGAGGGAGTACTCTCTCCCCAAGCTTTCTTACAAGTTCTCCCAGTGCCCTTCCAGCAGCCTATATAATCGATAGATATTTGTAAGTTGTGAACCCTAACGTTATCAATAAGAATGGAGAACAGCTCAAAGCCAAACCTGTCGCCTTTCAGAGGATGCCGATGCAAGAGACGTAATTAGAGTATTCATTAAAACAGGCATTATTTCCTTGAGTGTCTTTGGAGTATTTGCCACAATAGTCTTCCATACATGTAATGCAGCCTGAAAATGGAGAATGAAACTTCTTAAGTTTATTTACAATAAACATTAATCAAAATGGTCACAACATTAGTTCATTTAATTAATTTGACATAACTTACTAAAACATGGAGAAAATTACCTGGCGTACAGTAATGCTGACATCAGTTCGAACCATATATAATGCAGCGAGAACTTCATTTCGCTTATCCCTTCCTAGAACCTCAATAGTAGCACGTCCATGTGCTTCAGTACTAGCACCTTCATCATCACTACCACCCTCAAGTAAAGCTTTCCCAGAAGTTCCAGCAACCTGGATAGAAACCAGAGCATGAAAATCAAATCACTGAGCTCCTAGGCAGAAAGAAAGAGTCGCTTGGATTGGATCTCAAAAGGACCAAGAAGATCAAAATTTCTGATTTGCCAAGAAATTGCATGAAATACAAACCTTAAACAGGAGATCTCCTAAAAGCTCCACAGAGCTTTGTCTAATTCGCCAGTTATCATTAAAGATGCCATCTTCTACAGCTGGAAGAAGAAGTGGTAATGACCTGAAGTAAAAGAAGAAAACAGAAAAGATTATCATTATGTCACTACCGGAAATGCTCAAGATTAACTAGAAAAGACAGGAAAATTCCTATTGATTTTCTAGGAAAAAAAAATTACAGCATTAATTTTAAAAAACTGAAACAGAAAGAATCCTTACGTTGTTGCATAATGCTCCACTAGGACATGCCCAGCACCTAGAGCTGCATCACGCACAGATTCATTCTCATCTGCAAGACCTACAATAAGATAAACCGCCATTAGATTTTACTAATATTCATGCCAAGAATCATTATCAAAGAAGATTCAAGTAAGAATTTGAAGCGTACAAAAAGATCACAAGTAAGAATATTTACCATCTAAGATAGCAGGCAATACCAGCTGCAAGTAGTTCTAGAATTGAACACCTAATGACCTTGGGAAATACTAAGAATTTTTTCAAAGAAATCTGTTAAGAAAATCCAACCAAACCAATTTCTTCAGGTGAAAATAATATATTAGAAGGTAGGGTGAGATTACCTTGAAAAGTGTCAAATATCCATCACGTACTGATGCCTTTTGATGCGAACAGTTCCGAATAATATCAGGAAGTACATTCTCAAAGTACTCATTACCAAGTGCAGCTAGGACCTGTAAAGAGATAAAATAACATGCTTACACAACATACAAACCTTTTTTTCCCTGATCGGTGAAAACTACAAACTATTCATGAAGAGCAAGCTAGGCACAAGCATAACACATGCAAGTAGACGAGCACAGAAGCAATTTAATAGATAATGGCAACTTCCTCTACAACAATGGATGTCTATAAATGCAGTAATATTCTTCTCCATCAAAAATCTCTAAATCCCTTAACCAAGAACAGGACAAGCCTCCAAGTAATACACTGATGAAGAATCACCCAAACATGACATGCAGGAGGAGGGAGATAAGGAAAAAACATGATATAAATATTCTTGCAACTTTGAAGGATAAGCAAGGATTTAACTCATAGCAACTTTTAGCACGGATATGTAGAAATTCATTAACTGATAAATTCTAACCTCACTCAAGCCTTGAGCAGCACCAGAGCGCTCAACATTACTATTGTCAGATTTAAGTGTATTAAACAACCAGGGGACAAGATCTGGGAAGTTTTCTTCTCCCATTCCTCTTATAAGAGATCCAATGGCTCTAGCTGCAACCGATCGAACTTCTGGAATGGGATCAACAAGTGCCTGTTCATATTTTGAACATCAAAAATTCAGGTTTGCACAGAAAATAAAAGGTACCAAATCCTAAAACTTCAGATGAAAAATGCACCTTTTTCACTTCAGGAAGGAGCAACCCAATATAAGGAATCATATCCTTAGGCTCTGTGACTAAGGAACACATATTTCCAACTATTTGGGCAGCTTTCTTTTTGGTATCTGCACTTCTCTCCCTTAACCCTCTATGTACTATTGGTACCAACAATGCAAGTGAAGGAGCATCAATTGAATTAATGAACGTTGTCTGCAAAATTCAACGAAGTTTAGGTCAAAAGAGAACACTCAAAATTGATAACTTCGGGTTCAGAATCTTACTTGGAGGAGAATATCGAGGGAATATTTTGTATAGTCATTAGGATCTGTAAGACCCAAAAGAAGTGTAGGGACAAGTGAAGCTATTTCAGGATTCTTTATTACACTCCCAACCTAAAAGAACAAGTATATTAGCACAACAATGGCAATACAAGAAGAATCTAAAGTTTAGGAAAGAGGACAAACTAAAACCTGCTGAAGTGCCGTCTGCCCTGCCGATTGAACCTTAGGGTGTGTATCTGTTAACACCTGCAGTTAACAAGCCAAGAAATAAAAAATCTAAAATCAAATTGATATGAAACCGAGGGTACAATATCAGCCACAATATGAAATAACAAAAACCAGTCAGAATCTGAAACACCTCTGTCAATTTAGGGACAATTTTTGGGAGGCACTGAGAAAGTTGTTGAGGAGCACAGTAAGCCATGGCACCAAGTAGTTGTACACTACTTTGTTTTGTTCTCCAGGCCTTATCTTCAAGACCCTATAAATGCAGAGTAAAGTATTTAGAACAACATTAACCATACCGAAAGGACATATTTTTATAAGTGGAGGCCTCGTTATAAACCCCCTTCATGATTAAAGGAACACCTATTGGTGTTCCTTTATCAGCGGAAGCAGGAAAAGAATGCCTCAAAATTCATTAATAACTGAAAATTTACATAATGTTTAAAACAGCCAAGCCCCCTTACAAAGAAAAACCCGAAACACTCGAACAAAAGATCCTAAGCTCAACAACAAAACTAACCAATACCAGCCTTAGCTAATTTATCAGCCTCTATATTAGCTGTTCTATCAACCCATCTGATAACACCCTCCAATTCTCTAAACATTACAGCAATCTCCTTCACTAGATTTAGATAAACAACAGGACATCTATCTAAATTCTTTACCCAATCCACTGCTAGTTTACATCCAGCAAATGCAACTGAAATACTCGATCCATAAGAACAGTACATAAGAGTCCCAACTAGTGTTCCAAGCCATTCACGATTACAAAGCAATGTTGACACTTGAACATATATTTCAAAAGTTTTATATTTGTGACCATAAAATAAATTAAGTCTGCAGTATAAGAAAAAGGGGGAAAGAGGAAAACAAATGCAAACGTCACCTTTAAAAGAGATGGAAGGACAAGCTTTACTCCTTGTGCACTCAGTTAAGACATCATAGCACGTGCTGCACATTCGGCACCCTCACGAACTGCAATGACTTGATCAGAAAAAGAAACCAAAAGCAATGGTAACATCTGAATAACATACCTGATCAAAATCACATGGAAGTATCACGATGAATATATTTAAAAACGAAATTGTAAAAAATGAAAAAGGCCTTAATGGTTGTTGACATACGGCTCAAACAATCTTCCCAGATATTCACAAAGGCACTCAAATGCTAGCAAAGCTCCTTCACGAGATTTTGCAGAATTTCTGCAGTAAGAAAAAAATCGGAAAAGGAACTATACGAGCCACTAAAAGTATAACCATGTTCATAACAAGTATCCACAGCTATGCTGATTTATATGGATAAAACGAGAGTGGATA
Organism: Hibiscus syriacus; assembly: GCF_006381635.1. Classification (NCBI taxonomy): domain Eukaryota; kingdom Viridiplantae; phylum Streptophyta; class Magnoliopsida; order Malvales; family Malvaceae; genus Hibiscus; species Hibiscus syriacus. The sequence goes on along the minus strand of NW_024061816.1, from coordinate 1,030,010 downwards.
TGGGGGCCCTGGGGAGAGGCCGTTGGATTAAAGCAAAAAAAACAGACGGAACAGATGAGTAACAAGAGTTCAGAAGTAACTGAAATAATAGCCTCCATTATATAAAAAGGTGATTTGCAACAAGTATAATCTGGACACTAGACTGTTGCTGTTCAAGAACAATCTTCCTGCAAATGCTTCTTGGATATGGAAATCAGTAGTCAAAAATCATTTTAAAGAAGATCAGTTCGGTGCTAACTTTCGTAACATGTTTAAAGTCCGAATGGGTAATGGAGAGAGTATCCGATTTTGGTTTGACAGTTGGGCGTTAGATTCTTTAAAGTTATCTTCTCAAGATTGTTTGTTCTTTCTTTTTTTTAATAGGAATTGAAGGCCTCGTTAAAAACCCCCTTCTTCTTTTTTCTTTTTTTTTATAGGAATTGAGGCCTCATTAAAAACCCCCTGCATGATTTAAGGAACTCATATTTTTTTTATTTTTATTTTTTTGATAGGAATTGTAGGCCTCATTAAAAACCCCCTTCTTGAATAAGGAACTTATAATGAGTTCCTTCATCAGAGGAAGGAGGAAAAGAGTGCCTTAAACTTCATTAATGAAAATACATAAGATTACAACAAGAAGATAAGCCCCTTACAACAATTTGAAAATCCCAACATAAAATACCCCTAAGACACACTGGAATTAGCCAATGGCGGATTTAGCCAACCCATCAGCCTCAATATTGGCTGTCCTAGCAACCCATCTTAACCCAATCTGAGGGCAAAAAGTTCCATTCTTAACCCAATCCACTGCCAATTTGCAGTCTGATTCTAACAACAAACGACCATTAATACCTCCTTTCACTGAATCAAAGAAAATTAAGCCCTTCTGAATAGCCCTTAGCTCCATCATAATAGGTGGACCTGGACCCGTGGCCTCCTTAAAAGATCCTAGAATAAGACCTTCCTCATCTCTTAGAATACCCGCAACTCCACTGCTATTCAAATCAGAATTTGTAGCTGCATCCACATTCAATTTTACAAAGCCCTTAGGGGGGGACCAAGGAATTGTAGTAACAATCGATTTGTTGAGAGGAAAGCATGAATCCCCAAGAGAAGGGTCCCCGATTAGAGAATCCATTGAAATAACAGAATCTGCAAACTTAGCTGAGAACCAAGATGCAAGTCGTACTCTTGCTAGGAAAAATAGATTAAGATGGTCAAACTTCCCTCTATCAAAAACAATATCATTTCTTACTTTCCAAACAGTCCATATAACAACGGCAGGAATGAACTTCCAAATAGCAGACCTAGGATTTAGATCTTCCCAAGCTTGAAGAAACTTCTGCGCATTTGTATGAAAAACCACAGAAAGACTCCAATACTGCACAAATTTGTTCCAAAGTGACCACACAACTGAACACGAGAAAAATAAATGAGAAGAAGATTCAACCTCCAAATTACATAGAGGACAAGAAAGATCTGTTCTACCCGTAACCCCTCTCTTAACCAGTTCAGACCTCACTGGCAGTTTTTGAAGAACTACCTGCCACATGAATACCTCGACTCTTGGTGGCACCAGACCTTTCCACACAAATTTCTTCCAAACATAATCCTGCTTCTGAGCCAAAGAACAAGTCTTCACACATGAATTAGCTGAATAGACACCAGTTCCGTTTCCTTTCCAAATCAGACCATCGATTGCCTCTTTAGACAGACAAAAATTAGAAATGATAGCCATCAGGTTAGCCCACTGTTCAAATTCCCAATCGGCTAAGCTTCTCCTCAACTGAATATTCCAGATCCATCCCAAAGAACTGAATTCCTTAATCAGAGGAAGGAGGAAAAGAGTGCCATAAACTTTATTAATAAAGATACATAAGATTTACAATAACAAGATAAAACCCTTACAAACAACCTAAAAACCCAAAATAAAATACCCCAACAATAAAGTAAAATTAACCAATACCAGACTTAGCCAACCCATCAGCCTCAATATTAGTTGTCCTAGCCACCCATCTAATAACTCCCTCGACTTCTTTGAGTTTAACAGCTATCTCCCTAACAATGGAGGCATAGAAAACAGGACAACAAGATCCATCCTTAATCTAATCCACTACCATTTTACAATCTGATTCTATAATCAACCGACCCTTAATACCTCCTCTCACTGAGTGAAAGAAATTTAAACCCTCCTTAACAGCCCTTTAACTCCATCAGAATAGGTGGACCCGGACCAGAAGCCGTTTTAAAAGAACCTAAAAGTAGACCTTCTTCATCTCTTAGAATACCTGCAATTCCACTGCTCTTCCAGTCAGAACTAGTAGCTGCATCCACATTCCGTTTGACAAAGCCTTTAGGAGGGGGGGACCAAGGGATGGTAGAGACAATTGATTTGTTTGGAGGGAAACATAAATCCCCAAGGAATATTCACTGATAAGGGAATCCAAAGAAATGATTAAAGGAGCTTGTAGAGAAGCTCCTTAATCAACGGAATGAGGAAAAAAGTGCCTTAAGCTTTCATTAAACATAAGAAAATACAAATATACAACCAGAGAGTAACCCCCAAACAGATAGAAAATAAGAAACAACCGAGTATACCCCTCCACACCGACACTAGCTCATCCTAAACCATCTTAGCTACAACAACAACTCTAAATGACTAACCATACATAAAACCAGAACTTGGCCCGAAATACAACACAGAACAATACAACTCACAGAAGCCAAAAAAATCAACTGACTCAATCCATAGAAGCCATATTCAAACACAAAAACCATGAGCTTCCGCACGAGAAGAGCACAAAAAAACAAACTTCGAGAACACTATATCCGCTTTTCTGCCCCTCCGTGCTCGTCTTGTCATCGTAGACCAACCGAACCTCCAACTCCATAAAAAAGAGCATATTTGATTCCCCTGAAACAAATCACTACAAATTGTACCTTGAAACAACACAATCACACACTTAAACAACCAACAATCCTCCTTAGTTCAGAAAAAATAAAACATTTGAGCCCATCCCTCGTATTATCCAAGATAATAACCTCATCTCAACCTACTTCCTCGGAAAAAGCTAAAATCAACATAAAGGGATTGCGACACCTTTCAAAACTTCCACTGTCATAATGTTCCAAGATCAAAAACACTTGAGAGCCTTTAGAATCATATATTGATCTGCCTTCAATATCAGACACCTTTACCTCACGTTGCCCCTTACTCTGAATACTCTTGCTTCGGCAGCCTTTAGCCTTCCTATGGGGAGCCGTAAAATTCTCTTGAAAAATTTGGACGGAGCTATTTTTATTGACACGTCCCTCCTTTGCTCTTTGGTTCTGCCTGGCCTTACCCTTGGGATTTTTTTTTTGATAGGAATTGAAGGCCTCATTAAAAACCTCCTTCTTGATTAGAGGGACTTATAGATAAGCTCCTTAATCAGCGGAAGGAGGAAAAGAGTGCCTTAGGATTTCATTAAACATAAAAAAACCAATATACATCCAGAGATCGACCCCCTACATAAAACATAACACCATAAAACAACCGAAAACACCCCCACAGCAGCAACAAAACTCAACCTAATCCAACATATCAACCGCAACAGCCTCTAAAGGGCTGACCCGACTGAAAGCCTAACTCTTGGCTCGAAGGGCACCAGAAAACAAAACTCCTAAAATAAAGACCAAAAAGTATAGCTGACTCGAACCAAAGAAGCCAAAATAAAACACAACATCCAGGAGCTTCCACACGAAGAGGGCAGAAAACCCAGCTGTAGACTCTTTCTCCAAAGCTGGAAAAAACGGAAACATATTCTGGCTCCAAGAACAGACAAAACACCCTCACATTGAACCTTCTTTTGTTTCTTGGTTCAGCAGTATCTAGCCTTTATTTGGGGACCCGAATCTCTCTCTTCAAAGGATTGGGAAGAGTTAAATTCCCCTCCAATACTCTAAGAATCTGTTCCAAATCCTTATCTACAAACCCCGATTTAGCTCTTCCATCCAAATTGCCAACCACATCCCCATCCTGTTGGGCCTCCACACCCTTGGAATTACTAATAGCACGCTTTTTGATAATGTTAATCACGTTCTTCATCACCTTTGCCTTTAACCGACCATCCAAGTTGGACGAATCAAAAAAATCCATTATTCCCACTATATCACGTGCAGACTTACAACTTTTGCTTCTTTCAAAATCTGACTCTCTCGCCGCGTGTTCCAACACAATCTCGTGCTCCACCACATCCTCGAATTCCAAAGGAATCTTCCCCATACCAACAACATTATTCCTTAAACCCATAATATAATCCTCCCCTATGTTCCTCTCCACTACTTCCCCACCCGACAAGGTGCAGCCATTAAATCTTTCCCCCATACAACATAATAGACTTTCTTCGTCCACAGAACATCGCTCAGAAATCTTCTCCACCGAACAGTCCACGTTTCTACCAGCTGAACAGTCCACGTTTCTACCAGCTCCCTCAAGACATACCTCCACCACGGGAGAAATAACTGGCGAGACACCGACGAGCTCCCCCACTAAAGAGAACGGGGAGGCAACTGCCTCATCCATCAGGAACGAGTCTGCCTAGACCGAATCAGGACTGAAACAAGGCTCAAACTCAGAAATAAAAACTGTAAAAAACAAATCCCCAGCTTTCAAAACAACGGATTCTTCCACACGTGTTTGGCAGTTTGTAATAATTTGAAACAAAGCCCTGTCAAAAGAGCCTGGATTCACAGATCCTTCCTCAATGGAGATACGTTCTCCCCAATTGTCTGCAATGCTTCTGAAGGTGGAAGGATTCCACAAAAACGGTGGGATCCCTTTGCACGATAGCCACGCCCGACGGCTACTGCAATGAAAGTTTTCTGACCACACTTCTACTTTGCCAAAACATTTATTCAATGCCCCCATCTGATTGTTCAACGTGAAATCCCTACTCTCTTCATCCTCAAAAATGATTAGAACTGCTAGCCCGCTTAACCTCATAATTTTCGGGCCTAATATGCCTTCCTTGTGCATAATAGCAGCCAACTCTTTCATCTTAAAAAAAATTATGCACCACCCTACCAAGCTGCCTCTGCAAGTTGAAAGCTTATCCTCGTCAACAGAACCCACAATGGGAACCTCTGAACGCCCAACATCCTCCCTATTACTCTTGCTCACGGCTGGTTTTAAACTAGAAAGCTTCTTTCTCCAAAAAGCTGCCTGAGGTTGAAATCTGGCCAAGAAAACTCTAACTTCATTACCACGAATCCTAGATTTGTCAACACAGCTGATAGCCTTTCTTGCGTCCTCCAAACTGGTGAAACGAACAAAGCCAAACCTACTTCCTCCCTTGCTTCTTTTGTTAGGGATGAAAGAATCGACCACCTCTCCATATTTATCGAATAACAGCCAAAGACCTTTATGATTAAAAAGCTCTGGAATATTGAAAATGATCACCGTAAAACAATTCTTCCCAGCAGAACTAATCACCTTACTTGCCATCATAAGACAAAGAGAGATCAAAGAAAGAGCTGTAAAAAAACGCCTAAAAATCTAGAGAGAAGCAGGAGCTTCTCTCACTAGTCTTCTTTAAACACATCCTCCACCACCTTTGACTCAACTTGACCATCCAACATGGGAAAATCAGTAAAATAATCCTTGGACCCCTCATAAGAACGTGCAGACTCACAACTCTTCTTGTTAATGTCTTCTGACTCTCTCCCCGCTTGAACACGCACTACCTCGTTTGAAAGGCCCATATTAATCACATCCTCCACTACCCTAGACTCTAAACGACCATCCAGGATAGGAAAATCAATTAAATAATCCTTAAACCCCTCAATACGTGGAGACAAACAACTCTCCTTTATGACATCTACCGCCTCAATTTGCGATTGAACCATCACCTAACCCGCACCATTACTCCTCAGGCCCATCAGCATTTCCTCGCCAATGTTTCTAACTTCTTCATCCTCACCCGACAAAAAACTGCCACTTGTTCTATTCCCCATACAACAAAAAACACTGTCATCTTCCTTAGAACACCTCTCGGAATTCTTCACCTCCGATGAGTTAACGTTTTTTCCTTCTTCCTCAGCACGTACCTCTAACTCGGGATACTTAACTGGGGAAACACCAACGAGCTCCCCCACCAAGGATATCGGGGAGGCACCAGCCTCATTCATCAAAGATGAATCAACCCAGACAGATTCTGGGCTGAAACACGATTCAAACTCAGAAACATAAACTTTAAAGAACCTTTCCCCAACTTCAAAACAAAGGTTTCTTCCACTCGAGCATGACAATTCGTAATAATCTGAAACAAAGCCCTATCAAAAGAGTCGGGATTTAAGGTCTCTGTTATGTTTCCGGATCGAATAAGAAAGAATTTTTAGGGATTTAAGAAATGTAGAGAGAAATAGATACAGAAAACTTGCAATTCATTCATAAGATATTCCTTAAAGGATGGGTACAAATTATTTATACTCAGTACCAGCTGTCATAACAGCAAATCTAACAAAATAACCGTTTGAAGCTGACTCACCCTCCAAACAACTCTCCTAAAATGATTCTATTCAAACCAGCCCAACATAGAGGCCCACCTAAACTTATATTGGGTTAAGTATTAAAAGCCCATTATGCTCTCCCCTGCCCCCTTCAATCTCATCTTTACTCTTCCTTCTTATCTCTTTCTCGATTCCCAATCCCCAATTCCACAGATAGGATCTCAATCCCTAGCTTCCCTCTCAATCCCTAACTTCATTCGATCTTCCCCCAATTTCTGCTGTGACTTCCCAATTCTTCCCTTCACCGTTTCCCCCAAATCCACACGATCCAACCCTAACTTTCCTGTCATCATAACAATACCCCCTTCTCCAGACGATTCTTGTCCCCAAGGATCAAACTGAGGAAATTGTTGTCTCAGTACAGTATAATCTTCCCAAGTTGCTTCATTTGATCCCATATTTGTCCACTGAATAAGCAGTTGAATGACTGCTCGATTCTGTTTTGTAACCACTCGCTGATCCAAAACTAGGGCTGGATAAATTTTCAGTTGTCCATCCGAAGCGACCTCTGGAGGATCGATCGAGATAAGTCCTTTTTCTCCTACTTTCTTCTTAAGTAAACTGACATGGAAAACTGGATGTATCTTCGAATTTGCTGGCAACTCCAGTTTATAAGCAACTTGACCCACTCTATTTTGTATCTTGTAGGGTCCAAAATAGCGAGCAGCCAGCTTCAAATTTCGTCTTAGGGCCAATGATGTTTGTCTGTATGGCTGGAGCTTCAGGTAAACTTCATCACCAATTTGAAATTCCCTGTCTGTTCGATGTTTGTCACTCATCTGCTTCATTCTGTTGGTAGCTTTAAGTAATTGCTCTCGTAGTAATGAATTTAACTGTTCCCTGTGTTGCATAACATTTTGCACTGCCTCCACTCTAGAGTCTGTTGTCCATGTGACATTAGGAGCTTTATATCCATATAAAGCTTCAAATGGTGTCATTTGAAGAGCAGAGTGGTAATTAGTATTGTACCACCACTCAGCTTAGCTAACCATTTGGACCAAGTCTTTGGTTTCAAAAAACACATACACCTCAAATATTGTTCTAAACACTGATTTAACCTCTCTGTCTGGCCATCTGTCTCAGGATGATAGGCAGTACTAAATAAAGTAGTTGACCCCAATTGCTTCATTAATTCTTGCCAAAACAGACTAGTAAAAGACTTATCCCTATCAGATATAGCCACCTTAGGAGGACCATGTAACTTGTAAACCTGATCAAGATAAACTCTAGCCACCTCCACTACTGTGTAAGGATGAGATATTGGCATAAAATGAGCATATTTAGTGAATTTATCAATCACCACCAAAATGCAATTATATTTTGTTGAAGTTGGCAAACCTTCAATGAAGTCCATTGTAATCACTTCCCAAGCATTGTTTGGGATTGCAATAGGCTGTAACAATCCTGGTTTAGAAATATGTTCTATTTTTGTCCTCTGACACACATCACACTGCTGTATATGTTCTTGAACTTGAACTTTCATCCTTGGCCAGAAAAAATAAGACTTAATTTTCTGATAAGTAGCTTGAATGCCTGAGTGACCTCCTTGTGGTGAATCATGCAAAGCTTCAATTATTTTCTGCCTCAAATCCCCCTTACTGCCCACATAAATTCTATTTTTGAAATACAAAATTCCTTTCGATAATTTCCAGTCCTGTAATTCATCTGGCTTAATAACCAGAATAGGAAATTTTTCTTGGGCTATAACATCTTCTTCATAACTCTTTTCAATATCTTGTACCCAAGTAGGAGTTATAACAGTAACTCCCATTTGAACAAATTCACCAGAATCCATTTGTTGTCTAGAGAGTGCATCTGCTGCTTTATTAGTGTAAGTCCCTTCTTCTGGATAGTTGTAGTTAACTTCTGATCAAGTAAGTGTTTTAAGGATTCATGGTCTGTTTTAATGACAAAAGATCCACTCTCCAAATAATGCCTCCAATGAGAAACTGCCATCAAAATGGCCAAATACTCTTTCTCATAGATTGAAAGATCTGCATGCTTAGGACCTAGAGCTTTACTCAGATATGCTATAGGTCTCCCTGCTTGAGAAAGAACAGCTCCAATCCCTTTTGAACTAGCATCAGTTTCCAGAAAAAATTTCTGCTCAAAATTAGGCAAAGCCAACACAGGAGCATTACACATAACTTTCTTTAGCTTTTCAAAAGCTGTTTTGGCTTCCTCTGACCAACAAAACCCATCCTTTTTCAACATATTAGTTAAGGGCTTACTCAGTTCCCCATATCCTCTTATGAATTTCCTGTAGTAACCAGTTAAGCCTAAAAATCCTCTTAAAGCTTTCAGATTCTTAGGCAAGGGCCACTGTTGCATAGCTTTAATTTTGTTAAGATCTGTTGCCACCCCATCAGCTGATATTAAATGCCCTAGATATTCCACTTGTTGCTGTCCAAAGAAGCACTTACTCCTTTTAGCATATAACCTGTTTTCCAACAGAACTTCCAACACAGTTCTTAAATGCTGTTTATGCTCTGCCAAGCTAGGACTATAAATCAATATATCATCAAAAAATACAAGAACAAACTTCCTTAAATATGCTCCAAACAAGTCATTCATCAAGGCTTGAAAAGTAGCTGGAGCATTAGTAAGACCAAAAGGCATTACTTTAAACTCATAGTGTCCTTGATGAGTCCTAAAAGCAGTTTTATGAATATCTTCCTCCTTGATTCTAATTTGCCAATATCCCGACCTCAAATCAATTTTTGAAAAGAACACAGCCCCATTCAATTCATCTAACAAATCCTCCACTATAGGAATAGGAAACTTATTTTTAACTGTAGCAGAATTAAGTTTCCTATAATCCACACAAAATCTCCAAGTTCCATCTTTCTTCTTTATAAGTAAACATGGAGAAGCAAAAGGGCTTTTACTCACCTGAATAATAGAGGAGGACAGCATTTCAGTAATTTGTTTCTCAACTTCAGCCTTATGATGATGAGCAAATCTATAAGGTCTCAGGTTTACTGGTTGTGTCCCCTGTTTAAGGACAATTGCATGATCATGTTGCCTACTAGGAGGCATTCCCTTTGGTTCTTCAAAAACTTCTTTAAACTCTTCCAATAGTTCTTGTAATGGTAGAGGAACTAAGTTGTCTTCCACTTCATCACTTAGCAAATAAAGCTCCCCACTTAGTTCAGTGTCTTTTTCTGCTAACTTTTGTAGTTTTTCTCTCGTGATGGATCTGATTAATGGCAGCTTTTGAGACCCTTTTATAACCACAGTTTCTCCACCTTTCTCAAAATTGATGGTTTTAGTTTTAAAATCCATCATTATAGGACTAAATACTTCCATCCAATCTACCCCCAAGACCATATCACTACCTCCCAGAGATAACACTCTGAAATCATGCTGGAAATCATAGCCCTGCATCTTCCAACTCACCTTATTGCTTCGAGCAGTACTGAACAGCTTCTCCCCATTAGCTACTGTAATAACTAATGGCTGGGTATGCACCAATTCAACCCCTTCCTTGGCCCATTGAGGAGTTACAAAACTATGAGTGCTACCACTGTCAATTAGCACATTAATAGGTTTTCCCTTGATAAAACCTTGAATCCTCAAAGTAGTATGTCCCACACTCCCTGTAATTGCATTGATAGAAATTTCCAGGGTTTCTTTAGCTTGATCTTCTACCTCTCTATTCTCTTGTTCTGTTAATTCCTGTACAACAGAATCTGTAGGTTCCTCTTCCTCCATGCAGTTCAGCTGTCTGACTTTGCACTGATGCCCTGGAACAAATTTTTCTCCACATTTAAAGCACAAATTGTTGGCTCTCCTGTAGTCCAACAAATTCTGTTTTTGATTAGTATTAGGAGGAACTGACTTAGGTAAGTGAAGATACTATTTTTTATCCATATTATTATTATTATTATTATTAATATTATTATTATCATTATTAATATTATTATTATTATTATTATTATTATTATTTTTATTATTATTATTTTATTATTAAATATATTAAATACATATAAATTACAAACCAATTACAATTCAACCGGCCCAGTTACAAACCAACTGAAACCGGTCCAAATCCAACCAGAAACCCTAAATATTTGGGTTTCCAGTTAGGGTTTCCTAACCCTAATCATCCTCAGCCGCCTCATTACAACCGTTGGATCTGGCACGATCCAACGGTCCACATAGCTCCAGAGAGGAACCCTAGGGTTTGATACCCTAGGGCCACGCGGCGCCGCCCCAGCTTCCACGCGGCTGCCGACAGTCTTCTCGCCGCCTCCGCCGCTGCCACGTCCCGAATGAAGGCTCCAGAAGATCATACCAGCCGTCCACGCCATGGCTACTCGGTGAGTCACCACTGGTAGTCCGGTGACTCACCGAGAGCCCTTCTTCGGACCGGTCCGACGGCTACAACGGTGGTGGCTATAAAAGCCACCACCCCACCTGCAAAAAAAAAAAAAAAAAGAGACAGAGACAGAGACAGAGACAGAACCGGAGAGAAAGAAAAAAAAAAAAAAGACAAAGAAAAGAAAAACAAACAAACTATACCAACGATCTCAGCAGCAAAGAACCAGAAGAAAAAAAAAGAAAGAAAAAGGAAGAAGAGGCTTACCAAGGAAACCTTGACCGTCGCCGGAAACACTGAACATCGCCGGAGAACCAAAAATACCGAAGGTACTTTTGTAGATTTGCTCCGATTGGGAGCCTTTTAGGAAGAAATAACACCGGAACCGTCCTTAGGACGGTCCGATCTATATATTAGTGTAAAGAAAAATTTTTCCGGCCACCGGATGCGGTGGCCGGCGGTGATGGTCACGGCGGCAGACGGTTGCCGTCCGGTGACCGGCTTCCCTCCGGTGAGGGAAGCTAGAGAGAAGGCAGAGAGTTTTAAAACTCTCTCTGCTAGAGAGAAAAAAAAAAGAAATGAAATGGCTGGCCCTTCGGGCCAGCCGGTTTGGACCATTTATAGTTCTTCCCGAACGACGTCGTTTCGGGAAGGACTATACGCGTAATTATGAAATAGTTAAACCCCGTCCGCAGTCCTCCGGATTTGTAAAATTTACATTTTAGTCACTAAATTAAATTTATAATATTCTTAATTTAGTCTTCGAATTTTAATTTAATTTATTTTAGTCCTTCATATTAAAATAATATATTTAGGATAAATTACAGATTTGATCCATTAATTTCTATAAATAATTCTTAAATCCCTAGTTTATATTTTTAATTTATTTTATTATAAAATTCGAATTTTAGATAATTTTATTTTAGTCACTAAATCATTAAATCAGAAAATAACATATTTGATCCCTATAATTTTGATTAATTACGAATTAGACTTTTAATTTTATTTTTACTGTAATTTAGTCATTTATTTTATATGTTTTCTTTTATTTTATTGTTTTTAAATATATTGTTTTAATAGTATTTTTATTTTTATGAATAAATATTTTTATATATTCATAAATATATATATAATGGTAATTTTTAAATATTTATCTTAATAAATCGAAGAAAAGGACAGTCTTAATACAACTGGATGTCCTATTCTGATATTTTAAAATTAAAAATTAAATAATATTATTTATCAATATCAAAGAAAAAGAGCTGTCTTAAGGCACCTAGAAGTTCTTTTTAGATATTTTTAAATAAATAAATTTTTATATATAATTTTGAAAATAATAGAATTAAATATATTTTTGAATTTTTAAATTTTAATAATAGAGACAATTTATAATTGCAAAGTACCAATTTTGGGCGTTGTAGGGGTGCTAATCCTTCCCTAAACGTAACCGACCACGAATCCCTTTTTATTACTAAAAAGAACGAATTTTTGGTTATAAACGCAGATCAGTTTAATTTTTTTTTAATTGATGTTTTTTTAAAACTCTTTTAAAAGATATTTTTTAGGTATTCGACCTACCTGACCCAAAAGGCCGATGGCGACTCTTAAATTATTTTCAAAATTATTCATTCACATCAATTTTCTCGCCCAATTTAATATTTCGTGCCCGGACGAAAACCGGTTACGACAGCTTGGCGACTCCGCTGGGGACTGGTCAAACTTTTAAAAAATCAATTATAAATTGTCTCTATTAGTTAAAAATTAAAAATTTATATATTTAATTTTTAATTCTTTTTTTTCAAACTTTTTATTTATTTATTATTTTTATAATATTTATATGTTTTATTTTCTTTGCAAGTATTTCATTTCATTATTTATTTTTCTAAAGTTTGAACATTTCTCCTCACACACAACACTTGCATTGCATAACATAAAGCTCTATAATTGAGTTGTCCCTTTTAAGTGAAAGTGAAAGCAACGTCTTCGTGAGAATTTATTCTCCGTGTCAGACCTAGCAAGTAACTTTCGGGGTTCATATGCTCTCTGTCTTCGTGAGAATTTATTCTCCGTGTCAGGCATAGAGAAATGTATCCCCTCGAATTGAACTCGATCCACTTTAGTCTGTGATGGACTAGGATTGAGGGTTAGCAACCCAAGGGGGCACTAACAAAGACAATTCGGGTACCTTTATTCCTAGATCTGAAACCTTGCATATAAAAAACCTTAGAAACTCTTCCAATCAGAAGTCATGCCGAAATTTTGTCCAAAATAGGTGTACACACAGGAGAAATGAATTATGTCTTTCCTGTTAATTTATTTTACATGTTTATTTAAATTATTTAGAAAAGCATGTTTAAATTAAATAAATGTTATTATTAAATTTTTTTATGTAAACTAATTTATTTTCTTTTTTGTGTGTTCTTTATTTTTCTGTTTGCATTGCATCATACAGGATAAAAGACATTGATCCTTGTGTTAATTGTCTCATTGGAAAGCCTTCATCTATGGATAAAAAGTGTTCAAGTCAAGTAATTCTAAACTCAGAAGTAAGACAGTGGGCTGAAGATTTACAAAGACAAGAAGGAGACAGTCTGCAGGATGATTATGTATCTGACTTGGCCAGTTATGCTTCAGTTTCACTAAAAAGAAATGATATGCAAGATTTGCGAAGCATTTGGGAAAGTTGGGATTCAAACAAAAAATTGCAATTTTATCAGACTTACGGAGACATCCCATATCTGCTCTATGTAGAAGTTGATGATGAATTACTCCGAGCCCTAGTTCAATTCTGGAATCCAGGGTACAATTGCTTCACTTTCAATAAGGAGGACTTGGTCCCTACTATTGAAGAATACACAACTTTGTTACATATCGAAGGGGCTTTGGAGAATCGAATCTATTCAAAGTCAATTAAAACTCAACCCTTCCGAGTTAAATTAGCAAAAATTGCCGGGGTACGAGAAGAATGGGTAGCATCCCGTACAAAACAAAAAGGCGAAAGCGAAGGCATTGCTTGGACCAACATCAAAGAACTTATTCAGAGTCATCCAGATATTAAAGTACGATTCGATATATTTGCTCTGGGTATATATGGTATGGTCATATTCCCAAAAGTATTGGGATATTGAAGCTGCAGTGGTAGACTTGTTTGAACAACTACCGAAGAAGATTAATCCTGTTTCTGCCATCCTAGCAGAGACCTTCAGATCATTAAATGCTTGCAGAAGGTTAGGAGGTGGACGATTCTCAGGGTGTACTCAGTTGTTATATGTTTGGATCCGTAGTCATTTCTGGAGAACAGAAAAGGTTTCATACCGACGCTTTAATACGGATTATTCACCATTAAAGGAATTTCTGGAGCAGGAATGGCCGAAAGAAATTAAGAAAGATATGTGGATTAATGCCTTTCGAAATTTGCAAAGCAATGACGTTGTTTGGCGAGCCCCGTGGCAAATACAAAGGGAATTCATTTACAGATGTGGGGATTACAACTGGATAATGCTGCTCGGATTATGGGGAGGAATTGGATATGCACCACTTCTGGTTATAAGACAGTATGAAGGTCGTCAATTTGTACCTGTCACTGCTGGATTACAGTCATCTGAGTTCGCATTTCACAGCAAAAATTATAAAAGAAATATCATGGAAGCCGTTACAGCTTGGAAAACAACTTTTTGTATTCGAGCTAAAGCAGCAAAAGAAATGCTAACTCCTGATTATGAAGATTGGAGATCTGTCAGAAAAAACGAAAATATTCCTCTACCAGATCAAAATGAGGATATCTCTATGGAAGATCGCATTAAGGTGGTTCCATCAGAGATTGAAATCCTGAGAGCTGAGTTTGAAGCAGAAAGAGATGGTTGGTCGAAAGAGTTAGAGCAAATGAGACAAGATAAAGCTATGTTGGGGGTTGACATTGACTTTCATTCGTCACAATGTGCAATGTTGAGAAAAGATAAAGAAAAAGGTGAGGATGAGTACAGAGCCTTACAGAAAGATTATCAGGAGTTATATAAATCCCGAAAAACATCAGGACCTAGCCAATCGACGGTACAGATGACCAGAGAATTGAACATCGAGAAAAGACGAGTTGAAGATCTGAAAGAAAAGAATAGCCGTCTACTCAAAAGCCTGGAAAAAGGAAAGCAAAAAATGGAAGATTTTGAGGTCGACAGACGAGAGCGAATTATAAAGCACAAGGCTGAGCACCGCGAGATCATGAATGAAAGACAAAGAGAAAGGGATCGAGCCAAAGATTTAGAAGAGATGAAGAATGACATCTTTGATAAATTTGAAGGCGAGAAAAATATCATGTTCAAGGGATTTGAATCTGAAATGAACCAGTTGATTGCTGAACTTGAAGTCAGAGGCCAAAAGATGGAAGAATCTAATGTTGAAAAAGAAAAATGGGAGTTAGAAAGAAAAAATTTCAATACCAGACTTGAGGTAGAGCAAGAGGTGGCTAGCAATTGGATGCAAAGATACAGAAACAAAGATGTTCAAATCCAGAAGCTTAATCAAAGAACGCAAGAAGCACGAACAAAACTTGAAGAGGATTTGGATCAGTCTAGAAACAAAAACTCAGAGTTTAATGCTTACATTTTGCAACTGGAAGAATCATTGTTTCAAGAAAAGGTTCGTCTAGGACCTAATGATCTCAAAGAAAGTAATGAGGAAAATGCTTCACTGCGGAGACGCATTAGAGATCTTGAAAAAATTCTGCACAATTGTCAAGTCAGAATCACTGAGTTAGAACAAACTCTTGAAGGAACGAATGAACAATGGCAAAAGTCAACTGAGTTCTATGTCGAAAGAAGTGAAGAAAGAAGCAATATGGTGTTCGAGGCCATGGTACAAATGAGCGAGGTTGCCAGATATGTTGGGGAACTAGCTGTTGAAGCCGAAATAATTGAGCATCACGTTGATCCAGTTTCTAAGTGTGGAAAGAAGGTGTCATGGTTAATGAAAGAAATTATAGAGCTTAATAGGAAAGCTACGCCTTATCTGTAGTTCTGAACTATTATAAAGAAACTTTTGTATGCCGATGAAAGTTGTTCTATGACAGTTAACTTTTTGGGATCAATATCTTTTTTGCATACATACATTTTGCATACATTCATCATTCATTTCATAATTTTCGCTATGAATTATTTTATTTATTAAGTTAAAATTCATTAATTAAAAGTTGAAAAAAATAATATTAAAAGATTTTTTAATCGCAGTTACTCTGGCCAAAAGAGAAATACTACATCACTACGGTACTAGACAAGCTACTAAGAGAATTATGGAGGATAAAATACAGCGTATTGAAGAACAGCATCATAAAGAACAAGAAGAAATGAGAATGAAGTTGGAAAAAATTGAAGCCAGCATTGCAAATTCACAAGACAATATGATGAAGAAGATAGAGGATATGTTTAAAAGGCAGGCTATTATTGGAAAAATGCCTAAAAATCCTGTATCTTTTGATCAAGAATCTATGTATCCTCTAGGTTTTCCACCAGAACCAATTTATCATTCTGGTACTACCCCTATACAAATCAATGCTCGTACATCTGCATTACAAGAAGTCAAATCACATGAAGATCAACAAGTGGATCCTGCATCTTCAAACAAAAATCCGCTTATATCAGATGTGAAAGTAGGGGATCTTAATACTGAGCATTTGATCCCAGATTTGAATGAGCTGAATGAGAAACAGAAAGCAAATGAAGAACTGACCAGACAGATCAAGAGCTTAGAAGAACGAATGAAATCCGTGGAAATAACTGAATCATTCTATGGATTTGATGCTAGTGAATTGAGTTTGGTTCCAGACCTAATCCTCCCTATCAAGTTCAAAGCTCCCGAATTTGATAAATATAACGGTACTACATGCCCTTCATCCCACATTACTATGTTTTGTCGAAGAATGGCAGGATATGTGAAAGACGAGAAATTGTTAATTCACTGCTTTCAGGATAGTTTGACAGGACCGGCTTTAAAATGGTATACTCAATTGACCAAAGCCAACATCAGATCTTGGAAAGATTTGGCTAAAGCATTTTTAGAGCAGTACCGCCATGTGACAGACATGGTCCCTGATAGATGGACTCTTCAAAACTTGGAGAAAAAGAATAATGAAACATTCAGACAGTATGCCCAGAGATGGCGTGACACTGCAGCCCAAGTTCAACCACCTTTATCAGAAAAAGAGGCCACAGTAATGTTTGTCCATACATTGAAGGCCCCTTATTTAAACCATTTAATGGGGAATGCAACAAGAAATTTTGCAGATTTGGTCATTTCTGGAGAATTAATTGAAAATGTCTTGAAAAGTGGCAAGATTGAATCAAATGATGGGTCTAGTTCCAAAAGACCTACGTACCGGAAAAAGGAAAATGAAGTCAACAATGCAAACTCTTACAGCAAGGATTTATCGAAAAGTGTTACAATAACCCAACCAAGGGTTAAGAAAGAGGAAACAAACACTAATCGAGCAGAGTCCAGAGGATCTCGAAAAG
This sequence comes from Hibiscus syriacus, assembly GCF_006381635.1. Taxonomy (NCBI): domain Eukaryota; kingdom Viridiplantae; phylum Streptophyta; class Magnoliopsida; order Malvales; family Malvaceae; genus Hibiscus; species Hibiscus syriacus. The sequence continues at coordinate 1,012,658 of NW_024061816.1, read as the reverse complement.
AAAACGAAAGGTTGTCTTTTACACCTTTACCAGTACCATATGCAGAGGTCTATGATTCGCTGTTAAAAGCAGATGTTATACGGCCCTACCCTTTGGTTCCCATGCAACCACCATTCCCTCCTTGGTATGATACAAAGGCACACTGTGTTTACCATGAAGGAATTACAGGACATTCTATTGAAAACTGTCTAGCATTCAAAAGGGTGGTTCAAAATTTGATTAACACTGGGAAGTTGGAATTCAATACACCATCCGCATCAAGTCATCCATTGCCAAATCATGGAGATAAAAACGTGAATGCAATTCAGGAAGAGAACAGAAAGAAAGCAAAGACTGACATTTCTGAAATTAAATCTCCGTTTGTTTGGATTTTCCAACAACTTTCTTTAGCCGGTATAATTCCACAACAATTCAGGCCAAAGCAGAATGAAGGCAAGAATTATTGTGAATATCATCAGGAGAAAGGGCATAAAATTCAACTATGTCCTGAGTTTAAAAACTTGGTGCAAAAATTGATGAACAATAGAGAAATAGAATTCTTTGAAGAAGAACCCGGGAAAAAAGAAGATGATGTTTGCTCATCAGAGGATTCTAAACCAAATCAAAGAATAAATGATCCTGTGATCATTAATGTGAAATCATCCACGGTGATTCCGGCACCAATGAGGCCAAAAGTAGTCATTACCACTCCTCTACCATTTCCATACAAAGATACCCGCAGGGTACCTTGGAATTATACTACCCATGTTTCAATGGTAGGAGGATCTGATTCTCTAGATAAAACAGAAGAGAAAATACAGAGTTTGAGTACTACATCGACGTCTGAAGCAGTGGGCGAGGTCGGTTTCTTTACAAGAAGTGGGAGATGTTACTCTCCCGAAACATCCAATGCTTCAGAACAAGTGAAAGCAAAAGGAAAAGCTGTGGCAATACCTCAGAAGGTATTTGAAGATGAATCCCTTCCAGCATTCAATGAGCCTGTGACAGAAAAACAAGCTCAAGAATTTTTGAAATTCCTAAAACATAGTGAGTATAGTGTGGTTGAACAACTACACAAACAACAAGCGAGAATTTCTATTCTTGATCTATTGATGAATTCAGAAGCGCATAGGAATGCTTTGATGAAAATTCTCAATCAAACATTTATCCCCGAAGATATATCCCTCAATAAACTTGACAGAATTGTGGGACATATAGCCGCTGACAATTACATAACGTTCACAGATGATGAAATACCGGAAGGCGGAATGGGGTCAGTAAGAGCTTTGAACATCACGACACACTGTCATGGTCATGTATTGCCAGGAGTATTGATTGACAATGGATCTGCTCTCAACTTGATGCCTCTAGTTACACTTCAAAGAATGCCTCTGGATCAATCACACATGAAGAGTTATCAGAATGTGGTACGAGCATTTGATGGTACTCAAAAAGAAGTGCTTGGGAAAATGGAAATACCGTTGTTAATTGGCCCAGTCGTGTACAATATTGATTTTGTGGTGATGGACATCCACCCCACATATAATTGTCTCTTAGGGAGGCCATGGATTCACTCAGCAGGAGCCGTTCCTTCTTCATTACATCAGAAATTGAAATTTGTTGTTGATGGACAACTAATATGCGTCAATGCTGAAGAAGAAATCATTGCATCTGTAACAAGCGATGTTCCATATATCGACACCAATGATAAGGCTCTTGAATGCTCTTTTCGAGCTCTTGAATTTGTAAATGCAACCTTTGTTGCAGAAGGAAGGAAAATTCCATATCCCAGATTGTCTGATTGTACCAAGATGACGGTACAACAAACTTTAGGCATCGGAGCTAAAGCTGGAAGAGGTCTAGGAAAGAATCTTCAAGGGATTTCAGTTCCTATCAGTATACAGATGAAAAAAGACCGTTTTGGGCTAGGGTTTAAGCCTAATTTTCAGCAAAAGAATAAAGAGATGAAAAGAAGATGTGAAGACAGAAAGACAAAATTGAAAGGGGGAGCAATCTTTTGGAAACACATGTCTTTCCCACAGTTGAATACAACATTCAGATCAGGGGGGAACAATTAATGTGGAACAGCAGCTTGTTGAAGCCTTTAAAGAAGAAAAGTTGACGAAAGATCAAGACATAGGTGAAGAAGCTATGAATGGATTATTTATCAACATGATTACGAAGGACAACAAAAATGGCAAATACTTGGATAGGATTCGACCATGTCTTCCTGGAGAAACACTCACCAATTGGACCACTGAAGATCTTCCTATAGTTTTTAATATTAATGCAGAGTAATATTCAAAACTAATCTTTATGTTTAGCTCAAAAATATGAAAACTTTTTGTTATCTTGTAAAAGAAATTATGTTAAATATAAGAAATTTTCTTTAAAATTTTCAGATGGCAATCATTCTTTACATTTTCTTACATTTTTACATTTATTTATTTTCATAAATTTACTATATTCTTTCGGAAATGTTCCGACTTAAATTTGCAGGTGTCACAGTGTTAATAGCATGTTTATTCCTAGATTTAATCCAGTGATAAATTTAGAGCATCCTATATGTCTGGAAGAAATCAATGGTTGTGAGGATGAACTGGAATGTGATATTCCTACTGAACTATTAAGATTGGTAGAAAAAGAGGACAAACAAATTCTACCACACAAAGAAGAGGTTGAAACTGTGAATTTGGGAACAGATGAAGAAATAAAAGAGGTGAAAATTGGCACTACTCTGACAGTCCAGATAAAACAAGAATTGATAAATCTCCTTCAAGAGTTCAAAGATATCTTTGCATGGTCCTATCAAGATATGCCTGGTTTGAGCACAGATATAGTGATACACAAGCTTCCAATCAATCCAGAATATAAACCAATCCAACAAAAGCTCAGAAGAATGAGGCCAGAAATGTTGTTACAAATCAAAGAAGAAGTAATGAAACAAATCAATGCAGGTTTCCTACAGGCATCTAAATACCCAGAATGGGTAGCCAACATTGTTCCCGTACCAAAGACAAATGGAAAAGTTCGAATGTGTGTGGATTACAGAGATCTCAACAAAGCTAGTCCGAAAGATAGCTTTCCATTACCCCACATAGACACATTGGTGGACAATACTGCAGGGCATGCATGGTTTTCATTTATGGATGGCTTTTCAGGATATAATCAGATAAAAATGAATCCTGAAGATATGGAGAAAACAACATTTATAACCATGTGGGGCACATTCTGTTATAAAGTGATGCCATTTGGATTGAAAAATGCAGGGGCAACATATCAAAGAGCTATGGTAACTTTGTTTCATGACATGATGCACAAAGAGATTGAAGTATATGTAGATGACATGATTGCCAAATCCAGAACGGAAGAAGAACATATTCAAAATCTGAGAAAGCTTTTCCAGAGATTGAGGAAGTATCAATTAAAGCTTAACCCTGCTAAATGCACTTTTGGGGTAACTTCTGGGAAACTTTTGGGATTTGTAGTCAGCAAAAAAGGAATCGAGATTGATCCAGATAAAGTAAAAGCAATTCAAGATCTTCCACCACCCAACACAAAAAAAGAAGTTCGAGGCTTTTTGGGGAGATTAAATTATATATCTCGGTTCATTTCTCAATTGACTGACAAATGTGATCCAGTGTTCAAATTACTTCGAAAGAACAATCCTGAAGTCTGGAATGAAGAATGTCAGGAAACTTTGGATATTATTAAGAAATATTTATCCAATGCCCCAATTTTAGTATCACCAATGCCTGATAGACCATTAATTCTCTATTTGACGGTCTTCGAAAATTCGATGGGATGTGTACTAGGACAGCATGATGAATCAGGAAGGAAAGAAAAAGCTATTTATTATCTGAGCAAGAAATTTACTGATTGTGAAGTTCGATATCCACCAATACAAAAATTATGTTGTGCTTTGGTGTGGACTACTCGAAGACTCAGACAATATATGTTATACCATACTACTTGGTTGATATCCAAACTTGATCCTTTAAAGTTCTTAATGGAATCACCAGCTTTGACAGGCAGAATGGCTAGATGGCAGATGTTATTATCTGAGTTTGATATTGTATATGTCAACCAAAAAGCGATAAAAGGAAGTGTCATAGCTGATTTTTTGGCCAGTCGTGTATCAAATGATTATCAGCCTTTGAACTTTAATTTTCCCGATGAAGATCTGTTATGCATATCCATGAATGAAGAAGTCAAAACAAATGATGAATTTGCAACTTGGAAGCTTTACTTTGATGGAGCATCTAATGCTTTGGGACGAGGAATCGGGGCAGTGTTAATTTCTCCTGAAAATGTTTATTATCCCTTTACAAGTAGACTGGAGTTCTTTTGCACCAATAACATGGCGGAATATGAAGCTTGTGTCATGGGATTGAAAGCAGCTATAGAAAGAAAAATCAAATTTCTCAAGATATATGGAGATTCATCGTTAGTGGTGTATCAATTGCGAGGAGAATGGGAAACAAAAGATCCTAAATTGTTGGAATACCGAAATTTTACCCTCGAATTAGTGAAAGAATTTGAGAAAGTTACATTCAATTATCTCCCTCGAGAAGAAAATCAAATGGCAGATGCTTTGGCTACATTAGCTGCAATGTTTCAAGCAACTAAGAAAGTTGATATGATGCCAATCAAAATGCAAGTATATGAAATTCCTGCACATTGTTATAGTGTGTAAGAAGAGGTAGATGGTAAACCATGGTATCATGATATCCTGCAATATATCAAAAATCAAAGTTATCCACCAAATGCATCAGAAACTGATAAAAGAACCTTGAGAAGAATGGCTGCTGGATATTTTCTTGATGGAGAGATTATGTATAGAAGAAGCAATGATCAAATGCTATTGAGATGTTTAAATACCAGCGAAGCTCGAAATGTCATTGAAGAAGTACACAGTGGAATATGTGGAACACATGCAAATGGTCTTTCCATGGCCAGAAAAATAATGAGATATGGATACTATTGGGCTACCATGCACACAGATTGCATTGATTATGCAAGGAAATGTCATAAATGCCAGATATATGCAGACAAGATTCATGTACCCCCATCTCCTTTACATGTAATGACAGCGCCTTGGCCATTTTCTATGTGGGGAATAGATGTCATTGGGGCAATCACACCAAAAGCATCGAATGGACATTGTTTCATCCTTGTGGCAATTGATTATTTTACCAAATGGGTTGAAGCTGCTTCATATACCAATATTAAGAGGTCCACAGTCTGCAAGTTCATAAAGAAAGAAATAATTTGCCGGTATGGTTTACCAGAAAGGATCATTACAGATAATGCTCTGAACCTGAATAACAAAATGATGACCGAACTTTGTGCACAGTTCAAGATCAAACATGCAAATTCAGTGGCATATCGTCCAAAGATGAATGGGGCAGTTGAAGCAGCAAATAAGAACATCAAGAGAATCATTACAAAGACTACTGAAACTTACAAAGATTGGCACGAGAAGTTACTTTTTGCTCTATACGCATACCGAACTACTGTTCGAATATCTACTGGGGCAACACCGTTTTCTTTAGTCTACGGGATGGAAGCAGTCTTACCAATTGAAGTTGAGATTCCATCGCTTCGAATATTGAGAGAAACAAAATTGGATGAATCTGAATGGATCCAAGCTAGAGTTGATCAATTGAACCTTATTGAGGATAAAAGATTGAAAGCTATTTGCCATGGACAGATGTATCAGAAACGGATGATGAAGTCTAATGACAAAAAAGTACATCCAAGAGAATTCCAAGAGGGTGATCTAGTATTAAAAAAGATCTTGCCTATACATAAGGATTTCCGTGGGAAATGGATGCCTAATTGGGAAGGGCCATACGTTGTGAAAAAGGCCTTTTCCGGAGGAGCGTTGATCTTGGCAGAAATGGATGGAAAAATTCTGAGAAATCCAATAAACTCGGATTCTGTCAAGAAATATTATGCTTGAAGAAAAAAGAAAAGAAAAAGAAAAGAAAGAAAAGAAAAAAGAAAAAAAAAATAGAAAATGAAAAAAAGAGAAGAAAAAGAAAGGGGGTCAAGGTGAAAACCCGCAAAGGGCATCTTGTAACCAAATGAAGGATTTGAGTTGAAAACCTGAAAAGGCGGCTCAAAGGCAGGTTGATATTAGGCATCCGGCAATTGAATTCTCTTAAGATTTTGGTAGTTTGGAAGAAACTTCACATCTACAAGCATTTCAACAACGTTTGAGACCTTCCAGACAAAAGCTTACATCATCTCTAAATTGTGTCAATGCGATTAATTTAGAAATATTTATGCTTATAATTTGTTGAGACATTTGAATTTTTATCATTATTATGTTTGCCAGAACTTTGAATACAATTCTATTTATTTCAAGTTCAATTTATTTGAGATTCAATTTATTTTTGGAAATTCAATTTATTCTTTTCTATTGAACTAACATAATTTTGAAATAATTTAAAGATTTCTGAATATCACTTTATGTTAATACTTTTAAATACATGGAATACAAAGTAGTCAAATCATCACTAGCTTAAAGCCATGAACATCAAGATTATTACACGGGATTCTACCGACAACAAGGTCGAATCCGCCAAATCTACTCATCAATTGCTCCAACCGATCACCATTCAGTTCTTGCACATCTGTTTTCAAAGATATACTAAAACAGTAGAAGATGATCTTTGCAATACTGATTCCAGCAAAAAGAAACAAGACATTTGATATCACTAGGAGACATGTTTCTATACAGATCCTTGTATATGGTTTTTAAGGAAACCTAGAAGCGTTTCCACCTTATCAGGTTCAAGTGGAGTAACCTTATTCCTTCCAACCCATACTAGATTCCATTTTCAGCACTCATCAAGAACATACTTCTGAATACTCGAAGGTGGCTTATTGTCATAGCTTCAAGAGCCTTACAGATCCTTTCTGTCAATTTGGCACTTCATGTACATGTTTATAAACAGTTCAACTTTGTTCTTAGATCCCATGAAGGCCATCATTTCTTTGTCAATGGAAAAGCATCAGCACATGGAGGAAGCAAAATAAGAGGAAATCTGTTCTCAATTGGCAGAATTATGAATATAGCCCTTTTCAGTGTAATAGCATGGAAATGCTTTGAATCTACAAATTTTGGCTCTACATCGAATGAGCCTGGTGATATCCTATTCCAAACATTAACTGGAACAAATGAATATGCCAATAGCATCTTCTGGAAGTGTTCTTTGAGTTATCTGATCTGGTTGGACAGAACATAGCATCTTCTGGAAGTGTTCTTTGAGTTATCTGATCTGGTTGGACAGAACATAACATCTTCTGGAAGTGTTCTTTGAGTTATCTGATCTGGTTGGACAGAACATAACATCTTTTGGAAGTGTTCTTTGAGTTATCTAATCTGGTTGGACAGAACATAGCATCTTCTGGAAGTGTTCTTTGAGTTATCTGATCTGGTTGGACAGAACATAGCATCTTCTGGAAGTGTTCTTTGAGTTATCTGATCTGGTTAGACAAAACATAGCATCTTCTGGAAGTGTTCTTTGAGTTATCTGATTGGACAGAATCAATCATTGAATTTAGAAGATGAATTTGCCAATAGCATCTTCTGGAAGTGTTCTTTGAGTTATTTGATCCGAAGAAGTGCATCAGCAGCCTTAGTCATTTGAGCATCACATATAAAATTTATCAATTTTACAATTGATGAATCTGGACCACATTTCTACATGGATATTGAAGTTTCAGCACTTGAGAATCCCATTTTTGTCAAGTATAACAGTTTATTCTCTTCATCAGAATCAAAATTCAAGATTTCTTGGTATTAGAAGAACTATCGATATCTGTAAAATCATCTTGAAAGGTCACTTCATAATCAGATGAATTGTTATCAAACTCAACATGTTGCTTGAATGCAAGCTTTTCAAGAGCTTATACTATTGAGTTTTATTCTCATGAGGTTTTGTGACATTATATCTACATCTACATTAGTCAAAGATGATAGATTCTCTGATTCAAAGAAGAAAGATATATTGGATTTTTACAATTGAAGAAATACTCAATTCACCAATCTGAAATCAAACAACTTAACATTCATGCATCATATTTAGACATTTGCAAAAATAGATGCATTTTCATTCATTTTTATTCTTGTTGAAATTTTAAACAGGAATTTCAAAGATTTTAACAAAGACTCAAATCCATCATTTGATGGATCAGCTTTTCCAGTTAGAGTTCATAATGAGAAGAACTCGTCATCTGAAGAAGGAAGAGGAAGTTCATAATGAGAAGAACTTGTTCAACCTTTTGCTTGAATTCATCAAATTGATGGATCATCATTTCTAGAGGAAGAGTTCATAATGAGAAGAACTCGTCATCTGAAGAAGGAAGAAGAAGTTCATAATGAGAAGAACTTGTTCAACCTTTTGCTTGAATTCATCACTTGATGGATCATTCTTTTCCAGAGGAAGTTCATAATGAGAAGAACTCGTCATCTGAAGAAGGAAGAGGAAGTTCATAATGAGAAGAACTTGTTCAACCTTTTGCTTGAATTCATCACTTGATGGATCATTCTTTTCCAGAGAAAGTTCATAATGAGAAGAACTCGTCATCTGAAGAAGGAAGAAGAAGTTCATAATGAGAAGAACTTGTTCAACCTTTTGCTTGAATTCATCACTTGATGGATCATCATTTCCAGAGGAAGAGTTCATAATGAGAAGAACTCGTCATCTGAAGAAGGAAGAAGAAGTTCATAATGAGAAGAACTTGTTCAACCTTTTGCTTGAATTCATCATTTGATGGAACATCATCCCCAGCAGAAAGTTTGTAATGAGAAGAACTCATCTGGAGAAAAAGAAGAATTTATTCAATATCTCCAAAATGATCAAAGTAAAGTCAAATGGATAAAAAATTTTATTATCTTTTCATCTTTGCCCTATTCTTGTTAACACAAGAATGAGCAAAGAGGGGCAGCTGAAGATACTATTTTTTATCCATATTATTATTATTATTATTAATATTATTATTATCATTATTAATATTATTATTATTATTATTATTATTATTTTTATTATTATTATTATTATTTTATTATTAAATATATTAAATACATATAAATTACAAACCAATTACAATTCAACCGGCCCAGTTACAAACCAACTGAAACCGGTCCAAATCCAACCAGAAACCCTAAATATTTGGGTTTCCAGTTAGGGTTTCCTAACCCTAATCATCCTCAGCCGCCTCATTACAACCGTTGGATCTGGCACGATCCAACGGTCCACATAGCTCCAGAGAGGAACCCTAGGGTTTGATACCCTAGGGCCACGCGGCGCCGCCCCAGCTTCCACGCGGCTGCCGACAGTCTTCTCGCCGCCTCCGCCGCTGCCACGTCCCGAATGAAGGCTCCAGAAGATCATACCAGCCGTCCACGCCATGGCTACTCGGTGAGTCACCACTGGTAGTCCGGTGACTCACCGAGAGCCCTTCTTCGGACCGGTCCGACGGCTACAACGGTGGTGGCTATAAAAGCCACCACCCCACCTGCAAAAAAAAAAAAAAAAAGAGACAAAGACAGAGACAGAGACAGAACCGGAGAGAGAAAAAAAAAAGACAAAGAAAAGAAAAACAAACAAACTATACCAACGATCTCAGCAGCAAAGAACCAGAAGAAAAAAAAAGAAAGAAAAAGGAAGAAGAGGCTTACCAAGGAAACCTTGACCGTCGCCGGAAACACTGAACATCGCCGGAGAACCAAAAATACCGAAGGTACTTTTGTAGATTTGCTCCGATTGGGAGCCTTTTAGGAAGAAATAACACCGGAACCGTCCTTAGGACGGTCCGATCTATATATTAGTGTAAAGAAAAATTTTTCCGGTCACCGGATGCGGTGGCCGGCGGTGATGGTCACGGCGGCAGACGGTTGCCGTCCGGTGACCGGCTTCCCTCCGGTGAGGGAAGCTAGAGAGAAGGCAGAGAGTTTTAAAACTCTCTCTGCTAGAGAGAGAAAAAAAAAATGAAATGAAATGGCTGGCCCTTCGGGCCAGCCGGTTTGGACCATTTATAGTTCTTCCCGAACGACGTCGTTTCGGGAAGGACTATACGCGTAATTATGAAATAGTTAAACCCCGTCCGCAGTCCTCCGGATTTGTAAAATTTACATTTTAGTCACTAAATTAAATTTATAATATTCTTAATTTAGTCTTCGAATTTTAATTTAATTTATTTTAGTCCTTCATATTAAAATAATATATTTAGGATAAATTACAGATTTGATCCATTAATTTCTATAAATAATTCTTAAATCCCTAGTTTATATTTTTAATTTATTTTATTATAAAATTCGAATTTTAGATAATTTTATTTTAGTCACTAAATCATTAAATCAGAAAATAACATATTTGATCCCTATAATTTTGATTAATTACGAATTAGACTTTTAATTTTATTTTTACTGTAATTTAGTCATTTATTTTATATGTTTTCTTTTATTTTATTGTTTTTAAATATATTGTTTTAATAGTATTTTTATTTTTATGAATAAATATTTTTATATATTCATAAATATATATATAATGGTAATTTTTAAATATTTATCTTAATAAATCGAAGAAAAGGACAGTCTTAATACAACTGGATGTCCTATTCTGATATTTTAAAATTAAAAATTAAATAATATTATTTATCAATATCAAAGAAAAAGAGCTGTCTTAAGGCACCTAGAAGTTCTTTTTGGATATTTTTAAATAAATAAATATTTTATATATATAATTTTGAAAATAATAGAATTAAATATATTTTTGAATTTTTAAATTTTAATAATAGAGACAATTTATAATTGCAAAGTACCAATTTTGGGCGTTGTAGGGGTGCTAATCCTTCCCTAAACGTAACCGACCACGAATCCCTTTTTATTACTAAAAAGAACGAATTTTTGGTTATAAACGCAGATCAGTTTAATTTTTTTTTTAATTGATGTTTTCTTAAAACTCTTTTAAAAGATATTTTTTAGGTATTCGACCTACCTGACCCAAAAGGCCGATGGCGACTCTTAAATTATTTTCAAAATTATTCATTCACATCAATTTTCTCGCCCAATTTAATATTTCGTGCCCGGACGAAAACCGGTTACAACAGTAAGAAACTCCTATTGTCACTGTTCTGTTGACTGTTTGAAGCAGTATAAGATAAAAATTTACTAGGAGATTTGTACTTCTTCCCTTCAATTTCATTAGCTAACTCATATAGTTTAGCTTGCCTATAAGCTTCAGATAGGTTCTTAGGCTCCAACACTTTCACCTTATGTTTTAATTCCTCCTTCAGACTACTAATAAAGCTGGACACAAAATAATTCTCCCCCAACTGCATGTTCTGTTGCAATAAATAAGGCCTTAATTCTTCAAACTTTTCTTGATACTCCTCCACACTCCCCTTCTGCATCAACTTATTGAATTCTTCAATAATATCAGAATAATTTCTATCACAAAATCTGTGACACAAATCAGCCTCAAATTCATGCCATGTCACTCTATACTTTTGCATAATGTACCCATCAAACCACGTCTCAGCCTTTCCAACTAAATACATAGCAGCTATTTCCAGTTTCTGCTCCTCATGTATTCCGAACAGATTAAAAAATTTCTGACATTTCCTGACCCAACCCCTCGGATTATTACCCTCAAACAATGGTAATTCCACTTTTGGTCTAGGTAATACAGAACTAGGATTCCCAAAAGGATTTTTACAGTAGTTTCTAGTATCAACATGCTCATCTCCTCCCTTACTCTCACTAGAACTACCCATAAGCTTCTCTTCTTGCATCTTCTGATTAAAAATTGGAGGTCCAGTAAACCCCACAGGTTTAGAGGCTAGAATCCCAGGTTCATTAGGTTGAAATGTGTACTTCTCATTTTCACTAAGAACCGTAATTAAGCATGGTACTTTACCTTCACTTTTGTTCTGTTTCTCCTCTGCTGGTGGTTGGTTCTTCACTGACTTAGGTGAATCTTTTTCCTCCGCTGCCTGATTAACCAGCTGTAATATCCTCTGTAAATACCCTCTATTCTCAGTCATACCTTCTTCTAAGGTTTGTATCCTTCCTTCCAGCTCTGCCTTCTGCCCAGCCCACCAAGATGGTAAGGTCTCCTCCTCCAGTGCTACTTGTTCTGGTACCTCTGTGGTCCCAGTTTTCTGCATTTTTCTTGTCTTTCCCAGTGTGAACAATTGATTTTGGATCAAAAAACTCAGCTCTGATTACCAATTGTTATGTTTCCGGATCGAATAAGAAAGAATTTTTAGGGATTTAAGAAATGTAGAGAGAAATAGATACAGAAAACTTGCAATTCATTCATAAGATATTCCTTAAAGGATGGGTACAAATTATTTATACTCAGTACCAGCTGTCATAACAGCAAATCTAACAAAATAACCGTTTGAAGCTGACTCACCCTCCAAACAACTCTCCTAAAATGATTCTATTCAAACCAGCCCAACATAGAGGCCCACCTGAACTTATATTGGGTTAAGTATTAAAAACCCATTATGCTCTCCCCTGCCCCCTTCAATCTCGTCTTTACTCTTCCTTCTTATCTCTTTCTCGATTCCCAATCCCCAATTCCACAGATAGGATCTCAATCCCTAGCTTCCCTCTCAATCCCTAACTTCATTCGATCTTCCCCCAATTTCTGCTGTGACTTCCCAATTCTTCCCTTCACCGTTTCCCCCAAATCCACACGATCCAACCCTAACTTTCCTGTCATCATAACAGTCCCTTCCTCAATGGATATAAGAACTCCCCATTTGTCTGCAATATTTTTGAAGGTGGAGTGATTCCACACAAACGAAGGGATCCCTTTGCACGAAAGCCATGCCCGACGGCTGCTGCACTGAAAATCTTCCGACCAAACTTCCACTTTGTCGAAGAATTTATTCAACGCCCCAATATGATTATTTAGAGTATAATCCCTACTCTCTTCATCTTTTTTTTTTATATAAGAATTGAAGACCTCGTTAAAAACCCCCTTCATAATTAATGGAGCTTGGAGAAAACTCCTTAATCATTGGAAGGAGGAAAAGAGCGCCTTAGGATTTTATTCAACAACATAAAATACATAAGAAACAACCAGGACCACACCCCCATCAAACCATAAACAACATAAAGCGCTCGAAACCCAAAGCAAACCAAAACTATAACAGAAGCCTACTCAAAACCGACACAGCAGTACCCTAGATCAGTGGGTGAGTCCTGATTCCCAAACTAGCAATACTATTACAAAGGAACAACCACAACAAACCCATCGAAAAAGCACAAAACATTACAAGAAGCCTGTTACACTTAACCGATCCCCTGCTTAGCTAGCCTGTCAGCCACCAAATTACAACTCCTAGGAATCCATCTAAGAACGACCCCCTTAGCAGTAATAAGAGCTTCAATATCCTCCACCAGATCACTGAAAAATGAAGGGGCAAGTTGCAGCTTTAAAATCCAATCCACTGCACATTTGCAGTCGCTCTCAATAATAAGTCTTCCCTTCTTAGCCCAATTTGAAGAATAGAAAAAACCCAATCCTTCCTTAATAGCTTTCAGTTCAGTCAAAATAGGCAAACCAGACCCTACTGCAGAAGAGAAAGAAGCTAAAGAGCCGCTGAAAGAGTCTCTCAAGACACCACCAATACCCCCTTGCATCCCATCGCCAGTCACTGCTCCATCAACATTGAGTTTAAACATATCCGCTGGAGGAGGAGACCAACCAATAACCTTCTTAGGACCAGAAGTAATGAGAAAAGAATCTGCCCTCGTAAGATCCCCTACTAAAAGGTCTGTCTGAATCCGAACCGAAGGATGTTTAGCTAAGAACCATTTCGCCAATCTAAATCTAGTGATAAAATACAGAACTGAACTGTCACATTTTCCATTTTCAAAAACAACCAGATTTCTTGCCTTCCAGATTAACCAGAAAATAACAGTCGGAATAAACCTCCAAATGATAGAATTATGCCTAAGATTGGACCATGAGCAGAGAATAGAGGAAGGATCTTGATGCAGAACAGTAGAAATATCCCATAACCTTAGAAATTTACACCACAATCCCGAAGCAACAGAACACGTTAAGAACAGGTGAGCTATAGTTTCATCCTGGGAATTACATAATGGACACAGTACTTCCGCTAGAGGGATCCCTCTTTTCTTCAATTCCACTCTAACTGCTAGTTTCTGATGGCAAATCTGCCATAAGAAGGTTTGAACTCTAGGCGGAGCCAAACCATCCCAAACCCACTTCTTCCACTCAAAACTCTCTTCAGAACTATCATATAACGACAGTCTACAAGCTTTGACCGAGAACATGCCATCCCCTTTACCCGACCACCCCAGTAAAATCATCAACAGAACATGACAGCTTAGTCTTGTCAAAAAAACAACATTAGATCGATCCACTGGTCCAATTCCCAATCAAACAAATTCCTTCTAAGATGGATGTTCCAAACCCAAACATTATCTACATACCCACCAAACTCAGAGACCTTCCCCCATTTATTTGTAGACAAAGCAAAAATTCTGGGAAATTGATGATTTAAAGGCAGACTAGTGATCCAAACATCAGTCCAGAAAGCAATCGACTGACCATTTCCCACTTGGATCTTTGAATTGTCTCTCAAACAGTCACCGATCTGATCATTCTTCGAAAAGTTACTTAGGATGCCTTTCCAAATCCAAGAATCAAAAGGAGAAGCCGCATCTGAAATAGAAAGGGACAGGACATCAACATTGTTTTTGCAGCAGATCAACTCCTTCCACAAGCTTCTTTTTTCATTTGCAAATTTCCAAATCCATTTCCCAAGTAGGACTCTATTTATCACCCTTAAATCAAGGATTCCCAAGCCACCCTCTTCAATAGGTTGACAAACCGACTTCCAACTCACCCAATGAATTCGTTTCTTATCAAGGTCTTCACCCCAAAGGAAGTTAGCCATCAGAAAATTCAACTTCTTAGTCACTTTGAGAGGAATCTTGAAAATAGATAAAAAAAAGATCGGCAAGGATGAAAGCACAGATTTAACTAGAACAAGTCTACCCGCCAACGACAATGATTTTGCTTTCCAACCTGCTAGTCTTTTATTAAAATTCTGGAAAACAGGATCCCACATACTCTCTTCATCTTCAAAAATGATTAAAATTGCTAACCCGCTTAACCTCATAATTTTCGAACCTACTATGCCTTCCTTGTGCATAGTAGCAGCCAACTCCTTCATTCTAATAAACTTCCTGCACCAACCTACCAAGCTATCTTTGAGAGTTGAGAGCTTATCCTTGTCAACAGAACCAACAATGGAAGCCTCTGAATGACTAACATTCTCCACTATACTCTTGACCGCGGCTGAGTTTGGACTAGAGAACTTTCTCCAGAAATCTTCACGGGGATGAAATCTCGCCATGAAAACTTTAACTTTATTACCTTGAATCCAAGATCTATCAGCACATCTGATAGCCTTCCTCGCGTCCTCCAATCTGGTGAAGCGAACAAAGCCAAACTTACTTCCTCACTTGCTTCTTTTTTAGGGATGAAAGAATCAACCACCTCGCCATATTTATCGAATTATACCCAAAGACCATGGTGATGAAGACACTCTGGAATATTAAAAATGATCACTGTACCGCATTTTTTCCCAACAGATCTTCTCACCTTACTCGCCATCTAAGAGATATGAAAAGGGTAAAAGAAATAAAATTTTTTTGAAAACGCTTGATTTTTAGAGAGAATGAGGAGCTTCTCTCACTACTTCAGTTATGAATGTTAAATCATCATTATAATTGAGATTGTTTGTTCTTTCATTAAACAAGAATGGGAATTTAAAGGATTTTGGTGAGTTTCGGTCATCAGGTTGGTCTTGGCATATAGAGATGAGAAGAAATCTGAGTGATATGGAGAGGGAATAGGGAAGGTATTTATTCTGTTAAATTGTGTGTGATGTCATGATGCCCTGCTTCGACAGCTGAATTTTTTTGGATGAAAAACATTTAGAAGGGCTTGGTACCTCCTAGAGTGGAAATCTTAATGTGGCAGGTGGTGTATCAGAGATTGCCAGTAAAACAAGAATTACAGAGAGGGGTGTCCTCTATTGTAGACGTTGCATGTCCATTCTGTAAAAAGGAGATTGAATCTTCATCACATCTATTTTTCACTTGCTTCGTGTCGTGGTCCTTATGGAATAAATTTCTGAGATTTTGGAAATATAGTTCGATTCTACATGGCAATGCTCAAAGTTTTATTTTAACTTGGGAGGATACTGTGCCCTACTCTTCTATTTGGTCTCTCATTCCGGGAGTGGTTCTTTGGACGATTTGGAAATATAGGAATGCCATTGTGTTTGAAGGGGCAAGATTAGATCAGATTGATCTATTCTTTATAGCAAGATTTAGACTCACAACTTGGTTCTTAGCCAAGTTCAAGGATGTGTCTATTTCGAATGATTCTCTCATTAGTGATCCCTCTCTTGGGGATTGTTGCTCTACTTCCAGGAATTCAATTATCAATATTGTGTCTTGGTCTCCTCCTCTAACGGGTTTTATAAAACTAAATGTGGATGCAACTGTGAGCGGAGATTGGAGGAAAAGTGGTGTTGGTGGCTTACTAAGAGTTGAGGATGGTCGGTGATGGGTTCTTTCCAAGAGACGGCTGGTCCAGGTCCTCCTATTTTGATAGAGCTTAAGGCAATTAAGAAGGGCTTAATCTTCTTTCATTCGATCCAACACCGGTTCAAGGAACGTTTGATTGTTGAAAGTGACTGTAAACTAGCAGTGGATTGGGTTAAGAATTACAATTGATTTCCTTATGTTTATATAGCTATAGTGAAAGACATTGTTGCTTACTTAAGGGAGTTGCATGGTGTTATTAGATGGGTTGCTAGGTCAGCCAATATTGACGTTGATTGCTTGGCTAAGGCTGGTATTGGTTAGTTCCAATGTTTTTGTTAAGGATGTTTTTTATGCTTGGGGTTGGTCATTGTAAAGGGAGTGTGTATGTTTGTTTTTTTTTTTAAACATTATGTAACTTTCGATTATTAATGAATTCTAAGGCACTCTTTTCCTCCTTCTGCTGATTAAGGAGCACATTGTAATGGGCGTGTAATGGGGAGGCAAACAGTTTAGCAAATAAGGGGGTTGGTTGATAGTATGGTCTCATCAGTGGTTTTTCCTGTTTGTATTAGTGGGTTTATGTTGTTTGTAGAGTTCTTAAGTTTTATGTTATCCAGTATGGAGTTGTTAAATCTTATGTAATTTGTTATGATTAATAAAATGTTTAATGCACTCTTTTTCTCCTTCTGCTGATTATGGAGCTTCCATTCAAAGCTCCATTAATCAAGAAGGGGTTTTTTAACGAGGCCTGCAATTCCTATCAAAAAAAAAAGGAGCACATTGTGATCCAATAATCATGAAGGGGGTTTTTAATGAGGCCTAAACTTCTTATCAAAAAAATATATATAAAAAAGAAAGTCAAACCTATCAGCAAAAGCTTCTTGTAACACAGTCACGACACCATATTTCTTCAAAGATGATAAACCCAGCCCCTTGACCACTCCTGCAAGTCCAAAAGCTGCCCCGCGGCGTTCACCATATTTCTCACTGTATCCAACAATCTAGAAACAAGTGCTGCTGCATCATCCTATACAAGAAATATCAACATTAATTTGAACCCTCGTCCTAAGAAGTATCATATTTCTTCAAGTAAAAATTAACATGCATAACTGCAAAAAAAAAAAAAGCATACAAGTACTTATTTCTGAACCTTAAAACCCATTTTTAGCACCGCATAACACATACTTGCTTTGATCGCATCAAAGGAGAAAGGCATGATGAGACTGCTCGCTGAACAGCTTCAGAAGGGGTATTCAACACATCTAACAGCTTCTCTACAACCACATGCACTTTAGGATCATCCTGTTAACAGAAGTATGGATCTTAAAGGTAAACTAGGATGATGTCATATAACTCATATGACGAGAAAGAAGCAGCAAATCAACACCTTTGCCAAATGTTTTGCTAGGGCTCCCGTAAAAATAACTACACCTTCACGAACCAGATCATATTTTTCCTCATCTGATGCCTATATAAAAAGAACAATTATGCACAAATATGCATCAGGTTGTGCAAAACTACATGAAAAGAAAATCAATATACTCCAGCACTTGACTATGCGAGACTGAATCAATCAACATAAAATATAGATAAGAAAGAACAATAATTTGGAAGAAAGGTTAACCTTCTTATTCAAGTAGTTCTCAAAAATTGGGAATAACAAAGAGACATTGTCTCTTCCATGCCTATCAATAATCATTATACCAGCATTAATCATTCTCCCGCGAACATCAGCATTAGGATCAGCCTGAAATGCAAAATATTCATAAATTAGCTGTTCTGATTTTCTAGTAAAAGAATAACTAAAAGTAAAAAAAACTTGTGCAGCATAACACACTGGAGGAACCATTCCAAGCTTAAAGAGCAAAGCCAGTGTATTTTAATAATTATTACCAAAAGTAAGGAAAGAATACACACCAGTGCTCGTGATATCAGGAATATCATGACAACAGGAAGGTCTTTTGTTCTTAATACATCAGCTGCAGAATGCAAAGCTAATGCTATTCCTTGCCGACCAAGCCAACCAACATCAAGATTTTCCTCACCAAAACCAGAATCACGGATATATAAAGAAAATAACGTTGAGAGAGATTCCTGAAAATACCACCAAAAGGAATCAGATAACAACAATGCAAGAGAAATGTAAAAGGTAAAAATCAACAAACTTGTATAGAATCTGGGTTTTCATCCAAAGCAGCAGCTAATGCCTCAGCTGCAGCCAAGCGCACATTGAAGTTTATATGAGAAAGTGCTTTGAAAAGCCCTGAGTAGTCAGTCCCAATGTCATATCCATAGCGGTCCCATAAATCTTCTGCACCTTCAGCAACAGACTGAAAGCATAGAGATAATGAAGTGAATGACTACTCCTATGTAAGCCAGAAGCAATCAACTTTAAATATTCATGCAAGCAGTTCTAAGCCAAACCTTTTCTGGATCATGTAAAGCGATCCAAATGTTTGTAGCAACTTCAACATTTTGAGGAAGAGCCCGACCAGAAACACGTGGAATGCATTTTACAGCATTTAAGCAAGCCATCCTTACATGAACATCTTTTGCGTACACTCCATACAAAAAAGCCTGTAAGAACAAAATTATTAGACAGATCACATATATTAAATGAGTACCTACTACACAATAGAAAATAAGGAACTAATTAAGGACATACAGATGCTACTTTATCTGGCTGAAGGCCAAGGCACAACTCATTTAATGCAGGTCCAATCAATGCTTGGTAACCTGGAACAACACCTAATACATGATAGAGAGCCTGCAATAAATAAATAAATAAATGGATGATATAGTGAGAGAGATCCATTAAATAACAAAAAAATATATATTTTTTTGATAAGACAAAAAAAATATATAAATCATAAATCTGTTAGGTTGAAAGTTTGATTGTGTAACCGATAACATGTGAAGCCTCGAAAGGGGTAGAAGAGGATCCATGTGCATATAAAGAATCCGAAGAACGTCATCGTGAAGTCCTGTTCTCTTGGATGATAATAAAACCCGCTCCATTATCTGGTAACAAACATAGATAAATAAATAAATAAATAAATAAAGAAGAGAAACATCATTAGATAGATAAATAAATAAATAAGAGAAACATCATTGAATGCATTCGGCCACATATGAAAGTAGGGCATCTTACAGGAAAGATGAAAATAAAGGAGTCCACAGGCAGAGGTCCAGATGTACAAGACACAGACAATCCATTTACTATTCTCTCAAAAAGACCCAATGATGGTCTTTCTTCAGCTACTTCATCCACAGTAGGAATGAGTTCCAACTGAATACGAATTTCATCAGTCACAATTAGACGTAAAGCAGTAGCAATATCAAGGGCCCAATTACACAGGGGATACACTAAACAACGGGCAAGCTTCACTGATGTATCATAGGCCACATCCCCAACAATTGGTGACCGCAATAAAGGATCCACAAACTTAACCTGAAAAATGTAAAAGATCAAAAAGCATGACCTGAATATTATTCCAGACCAATGATCTGGTGAACAAATATGAAATTAACAACAAAAGAAAATCAAGCATTCAATTTCACAGAGAGGAAAAATAGAAACCATGTTCCTCACAAAATTGTGTTAAAGGAGTATAGGCAATGCAAATCAAAATTGAGACCAGAGTAAATTTAGTTCAAGATGCAAAAATGAAAAAGGATAGGCATTTTAGAGAAGCAGACGAAACCAATGTTGGATCTAGGACAGAATGGAACACACCAGGGAAGGTAATTGGCTATGTGCAAAAACAGGATTGGCGACCGCCATCTCCCCCATAGCATTCAGCATCAAAGATAGATTCTTCTGTATTTCCCGAACCTTCTCACGAACAGATGCCTCCTCCCTAAGAAGCTGCTCTCGTGCCTCCTCTTTTGCAGTCTTCCCTTTATCTGTATGGATTAAATGGCATAAACAATATTATGAGATTCATCAAGCAATAGAAATCATGAAGCTATAAAGTGAGGTGATGTTGACATGCCAGCTTTCTTTGTCGACTTTCCACCATCCTTTTTCCCACCGCCAGCAGCTGCTCTACTAGATACTTCCCTCTTTCCATGATGGTTAGAATTGATATTGTCCTGAGAATAGAACATAAAACAATATAAATAACTGAAAATATATATGAAAGAGAACAGCAAACCAAAGAGTGCAAAGAGAAAAATAGAGATGAGACCTCAATTGGTTTAGCATTCTTAGAAGTAATAGATTCCGCAACATAAACACCTTGCTCGTTGGAAAGAATTCCTTCAGGTGTCCGGAAAATCTACAGCAACATATCAAAAAAGATATAATCAAGCCTTAAAGAAAAAGAAGAAGAAAAAAACAAGGCAATAGACAAGAACATAAAACTACATAGAACCTAATAGGCATAACAAAGGTAATCTAATGACATAGTATTCTTCCAACTAATCATAAACCAGAGTTATTCACATGATTAATTCCATAAAAATTGATAAATCATCTTTGAGCACCAAATCACTCTCACTAAAAAGTAAAAAAATTACCTGCAGGTAACAACTTGCTAAAATGGAAATTTGTGGAAAAAACGTCCAAAATATTAAATCCATAATAATTTGTGCAATTTTCGAAGTGATAATACATTAGGCAAAAGCAAGAAAGAAGAAAAGTGTTGATTGAGCATGAAGGACATAATACAGAAACCTTGAGATAACAGAAAAGGAATGGGGACTAATAAAACCACGTACATAATGACACTTCAAGGCCCAAAACCAGTTAACAGGGAGGGAAGGAGTAAAAAAGACCCAAGCAACCAGCAAGAATAGAGTAGATAACTTTAAAAGCCATACCTGAATGTCATTCTCTGAAAGCATATCATGGGAATGACGATCTGGAAGGTTTATAAGATGCTGCAAAGTGGAGTGAACTCATGTCAATACTTGGCACCAAGAAAAAAAAAGAAATTGACATTGACCAATTACAAGCAATACCTTCTCAAACTCTGAATATGTATTTTCAGGTGCTATTGACATCAAAGTGCGTAGAGAATAGATTGATGCCTGTTGTTCAAGTGGATTGGCACTCATCAACCCCATCGGTCCAATTAAACTCTACAGAACACATCCCCAAAAAGGTCAGCTATAGACTGTAACAGAAGCATTATGGCGCTAAAAAGGTTATTTTTCCAACCAATAAACTGGCATAAATCATATTTCATAAGAACATGAATTTTACCTCGCATATGTTGCCAACACTAGCAGAGATAATGTCAATCACATCAAATCCGAGTGTTCTCAAACATTTATGGAGCCTCTGAGGACGAGAAGAATGAAAACGCAACAAAAATTAATCACTGAAGAAGAAAAATTTCATGAAACTAAAGTCAAACTAGAAAAAATCAATATACCCGCCACACAGAGTCACTTTTAGCAGTTCCAACCATGCACGGATGATGAGAGCAAAATATAATTCGTGTAGAAACACTTGGCGCTGTAGCAAGAGTTGTGAATGATATAACAGTTAAAGCTTTCACTAAGATCTCAACAGAAGGAAGGACATGAAGATGGTTGTCCGGAGAGTTATCTGCATCACTACAGGTACACAGAGTTTACACTTCACTCGTTAGATAAGATAAAAGGCTAAACCAAATTTTGAGTAAATAAATAGAGCCTCGGATATAATAGAACAGAATATGCTAATGACAACCCACTCTGCAAAACCATAAAATAAAATGAATGGTGACCAAAGTAATATCTCCAAAATCAAAATATTAAAATCACTGCAACGTATAAAAAGCACCAAAACTTGAGAACTTAGTCATTTTGTACCTCATCTTCAAGGTACTTATTTTCTCTCCAACAAGAGAAACAAAGCCTGTGAACTCAATCAGAAGAACTTCTGACAACTGAGGAGCAGCAGCAATTATCTTCTTTGTAGCATCATAAGTTTTTTCCCTAACATTCCAGCTTGAATGGCACATTAAGAAGAGTAATAACTGCATCAATATTCAAAATCAGTCTTCAAATACTGAATTCATCATTAGAACAGAGAAAATACCAAAATTTTCTTTTTTCCATTGATAACAGATCTACCTGTAATAGTAATTTAGCCGAGAAAGTTTCTAACACTCTGCGTAAAGAAGGCAACTCTTAAGTCTAACCATAAGCCAAAATAAACATATATAAATGTTTGAGGCAGTGCAGCATAAATGACTTTAACCTGCGAGAATGTTCCACCAACAGAACTTCAAGAAGATCTACACATGATATGCAATCTTCAATTGATAATTTTGCAACCTACATAATGTAGATAATACAGCTGAAAACAATCCACTTAAAAGAAACCTAAAAGCAATGATTTAGCAATAGCTACCATCGAATTTGCAACAAGAGAGGGCTCATTCTGAGATATCAAGGACCAAATTTTCTCCTTTGACACAGTCTCCTCTGGGAAAAGACAAAGAAGAAGGGACTCAACAAAGATATAAAACCTCCAAACTAGCAAGTTATCATGAATGGAAAGAGATGGTAGGCATTCCATTCTTTCAATCATTTACAAGACACATACCAGCTATGATATCCACTGCTGCAATCTTCCCAACAATATTTAATGCATATATGCCATCTAGACGCTGCACAGCTTTAGTGAAACCAGTTTTCACAAGTTGAAAAAGAGGGCCCAGTAATGATGATATCTGAAAATTTACATTTGAAGTGCTTCAATGCAATGGAACAAGAGTAATGCCTACAAAATAATTAATTACTGAACATTCATGAAATATTAAATAAAAAAATGTTGTTAACCTGTAATAGGGCATCTGGGTTTTTGGAGATAGCTTGTAAACAACGAAGATGACCCCTTCGTAAAGCTTCTTTCTCCTTAAGGCCAGATGAAAAAAACGACACTAGATCTGGTTGAATCGCATCAGCAAAACGGGCTGCCCAAGAAGCAATAGCCGACAATATTGCTAGCTTTACCTCTTCATTTCCTGCAAAAACAGATGAAGTTCATCATTTTTTCAACATCTACCAATAAAAAGTAGCAATTTTACTAGTAAACAGAAGAGATTGAGAGTCATCAAAGCAAATTACCTTCATCTTTATAATAAGTTAAAAGAAAGCCACATACAGTGCAAGCAAGGCTGTTGAGATATTTTCCTTCAGGAGCATCAGACAACTCCAGCAGGGCATTGATCATACCAATTCTTTGATAAGGAAATGCTAGCCTTCCTTCTGAGCCTGTTTGAATGAAATGTAAAGTAAAAGTTCACAAAAACACTAGCGAATAAAGATATGTTAAAGTATCATGCACAGTATGAAGAGATCTATAAATGCCATAACAGGAGGAGAAGATCAAACCTCCAAGAACAGCTTTAACTGCACTGAACATTGATTCGCAAGCATCTGGATCACTAGACTTTTGGCTTAAGCAACGTACTATAGCCAATGCCGCAACCCTTCTTCCATCTTCTGCATGGCGAGCCTGTGGTAATACAATAGAAAGAATTTCCTTCGCATATTTACTTAAATCCAGATCAACTGAACTTAACAGTATTCCAACCGAGTCCAACACAATCTCAGGGTTGCGTTTCAACATCTTCACTGACGATGGGATCACAATACTTTGGAGATCTTCATGTGAAATATGTGCAAATAATGGACGAAAAGATTCACTAAGCCCCTTGGGTGGCTTTTCTCTTGCATTTAAAACAGCTTTAACATAGATGTCAAGAAATATGGGTTGTACAAAGAAAACAAGCATGTTAAACATTCGACATAGCTCAATGAATATATGAAAACGTTAAACTGAAAAACCTTGAAGACTCCCAAAAGTCAAAAAGAATTCCAACATAAATAATAAAACAGAAGAAAAAATTGTTACCTTGCTTTTTTCGAATTTAGATGGAACTGCTGAAGAAAATTCCAGTAATAAACAGAGTAATTCAGGAGTATCTTTGTATGGAATCCGTGCATCCTTCACTTCTTCTATGTAAATGTTGTAGACATCAGGTGACTGTAAAGAGAGACAACGATAAAATCTAAGTTTGTTTATTGCGATAACCAGCTGGGAAATTTCCTCAAAACCAAATAAGGTTAGCTATAGAAACCTGAGAAAATAAATGCAAAAAAGTTTTCCTGCATGCCCTTTGCTCACGGAAAGATCTTTGCATGACAATATGCAGCAAAGATGCCTGAGCTGCAGCCACTCTACACAATACATTTCTCGAAACTTTAGCAAATTGACTTCTAGTTAAGAGGAGACATGACCACTTGAGTAGACTATAGCATCCTACATGGGATTGGAACTTCGATTGCTTCTCCATTGCCTGAACAAGTGCCGCTGCAAAACTTTTCATGAATGTAACCTCACCTAGAGTCCTCACAATCACATCATTAACAGCTTTTCTTGACCCTCCATCATCATATATTGGATAGGTTTTAAATATTATATCAACCAAAAGTGATGTAAACTCAGAGGACATATCTGTTCAAAAATAGCAACAGCGCCAAAAATTGATCAGTAGATGCATGTGCATAGAAATAAGTTCATGTTATTCTGCTTTTTACATAATACTTGCAGCATTGAGTGCACAGTTATTCAGTCATTGAGTGAAAGAGAAATACAATCAGAGAGAGATAAAGAGGGGGAAGGAGCATATGCTGCATAAAAGTGATGGTTAAAAGAGAGAATATCTTAATATATGAGCACATTTAAATATTCAATATAAAGAGTAGAAAAATAAGAGGTAAGCTGGGATAATCAAGCAGTATAGGTAGAATATTTGCAGTCTAGTCACAAAACTAATCCATTACAATATGCACATAATTTCTTCAGATTGTGGTGCATGATATAAGCACTAACAGGGAAAACAAAATCATAACTTGAATTCTGAGTAAAACAGAGGAAACATATTTGTACCTTTAGCATTATTCATGCCTAACAGTTTCCAAATTCACAAAATTCTTAATATCTGTTTCATCCAATAGGTAAGTTCCTGACTACTTTAGTCAATACAAACCATAAATAATTCCCTCCCTTACTCATAAAATGCTCCATAAGGGAAACCACGAATATTAACATACTCTAGATCCAGTTCACATCCACAGACTACCAAGAACATGAACTCACTCTTCAACTATTCTCAAAACTTAATCCAAAGTACTTCAGCAACCTTCTTCCGGTATTTACTCGTGAAACTGAATATCTCATAAATAACCTGAGTGGGCCGAAAGTAGCTACAATTCAGAACAACAAACACAACTCAGTTCACCTAAATGATGATCCACATTCTACAGGTGCAAACACTAATAATCGCCTACCTCATTTAATACAAAAAACAACAATAAGGATTAGCATTTAGAGGAACTACTAAAATTTCCAATTCCGTAAACTCATCCTTCCGACTTCTAAAACTTCAACAAATCCTAGAAGAAATGCATTTCACTTCCACAAAATCTAAGCCCAAATTTTACAACAGCAGCAACAGACAAGTAAAACAATCAAATAAATAAAATCTAACGAAAACATAAAAGTTAGTTTTTTTATAAAAAAAAAAAAAAGAAGTCAATCGGATACCTGAATTGGCGATGAGGAGAGGGAGTTCATCACGGAAGATCCGGACCCGTTTTTTAGTAGACGCGGTAGAAACTGAGGCGGCGATCGAGATTAGAGAATCCATCGGAGTAGAAGAACCCGCCATTTCTTACCGGAAATAATCCGGGTCCGGGTCGCCGATCCGAAATTGCCGTAATTGGAGCTCGCCTTGTTTTTTGAGATCGTAGAAATGGAGACGGTTTATTTTCTTCTTTATCTGTGTGTTGTTTATTCAGCGAGTGATTTAGGTTAGGGTTTTAGAGGAGTGAAGAAAGATATTAATTTGGTAGACAAAAAATGGATGCAATTGTAAGGGGCTGCTTTGCTGGGATTAGGCTGCCTGCTAGACTTGTCTTAGTTCTGGATCTTCTTTATGGGTTGGGCTAAGATATGCTAGGCCCATAGCTTATAATTCATTATTTAAAAAAACAATAACAAAAATTCCTAAATTTTTTTGTTGTAGGGTCAGGTTATCAGTTCAAACTCAGATGTCCGTCAAAATTTCAAAATGTTGAATAAAATTATTAAATCTAAAATAATGAATTTCAATAAAAAAAAATAAAACTCAAAGGAATTGAATTTGAGCAAATTATGTTTGTATAAATATTCTTATAAGTGGATAAAACATCTTGTGTTAATTTTGGGGTAAATTACATAGATATTGTAGTTTAGCTTTTTAATTCTTAAAATATTACAATCACATGTATATTTTTCAAAATATAGCAAAATTTACAGTAAATATTAAGTTGGCAAAAGTGGTTGAATAATGTAATGGAAAAAAATTCTTCACATAGTGTAGTCGAACAATTATTTGCTTAAGTAGGGTGATTGCTACAGTGACCACCATAAGTCTCCAGGAGCACACGGCGACCTATCAAGCACTTGGCGACCTGTGGAGCTGCAACAACGAGGGAAGAGAGAAGAGTTGCTGCAACAGAGGAGACTTTGTCGCAAGGAGCACTTGGCGACCTATGGAGCATTTGACGACCAATGAGGTTACTGTAGCAAAAACCCCAGTTCAAGGAATAAGTTGGTTAAAGCCCTATATGGAGAAAAAAAATTCCAACGCCCTATGTGGGCGAGGAAAAATAAAGGCATAATACTTCTAGATCGCCTTTATTGTTCATTATTTTTTCAATTAAAAAATTAAAAATGGGATACTTTCACGTCGTCTTCACTATTCATAATATTTTAAAATTAAAATACAGTATGTTGTTTCTATCACAAACCGATTTTCATTTCTTAAGTTAATTTATTTTAATTGAATATTATTGAGGACCAAATTGTTAAATTTGGAAAAATTTTGGGGTTGGAATATGATTGTTTCATCGAGCTTTGTAAAAAAATAATATAGGGGGTGTTCTCATCGATGGAAGAAAAAAGAACCCCAAAAATAAGAATTTCAGAAAATTCCTTCAGCCCTCATCGTCCCTCTGTTCATCGACGTACGGCTAGCTGTGGCATTCATTGTCATTATTAACCGCACCGGCGTCACCTCATGAGTAAGCCACGATCGTCAGCCACCCCCAGTAGTCGTCACTCGTCGTGAAATTGAATAAGGCCATGCGAAACATTAGTCTCTGATCTCAACCACCAATCATTGATGAGTGTCACCGTCAGCATCAGTCGATGCATCGCCTCGTCCCGAGCAAAACCCCAATAGATGATATTCGAGCCTCTTTGTCGTCTGTCGTGGAGAGCCTTCTGAATCTTCGTCGGAGATTATAAATTCTTCGTTGGTTTTCATCGGTTGAGGGTGATTGTAACACCCCCAACCCGTACCCGACCCGGATACGAATCTGAGGTGTTACATTGACTACTCAAAACATTTACTTTTACAAAATAACCAATATTCAGTTTGATATTTCTAATAAAACCATTTATTTTCTATGATATAAAACATATGCTTTTACAAAACTGATGAGAGTGTATCTAATACAAATCTTTTAATTACATGCCAACTAAATTCTATATATAACAAAATACATGTTATTCATTTAGGTTCTGATTTGACCTTCGGTAAGGATAAACTAACATGTCTTGCTCCTCTTAGCTCCTCTTCCTGCTTTCCTGAACCTACGTGTGAAACACTCACACGTTAAGTCATAGACTTAGTGAGACATATAAATACATATGTAACTTATCAAATACATGTACATATCATGTAATACAACGTCATACTGGTATACCTACTTTTTCATGTAACAATTACATACACACATGCATGTCACCATTTATATTTTCTCATACTCTTATATGATTATCCTTTCTATCTCTTATCTCTTGTTCATATGATCTCTTATTTTCATATTCTATATCTTATAACATGTTCTTACATCATCATATGTGTCATTGATATTCATTCATATATATATACCTTAACATATATTCATGTACATCCCATAACAAATGCCATAACCCATAACACACATTCTTTCCTATAACATATACACACATTCACATATATCATCATATAAAACATGTAACACATTTCTCATTTTACTCACATTTTATCGTTATCTTTTTGGTTAGCTCATGCACACTACTGAGAACTTAAGGTATGTGAGTACATAGAGGTTGTGCACTATGCTGTCACCATAGCTCGTATAATTCCCACTAGGGGCGCGTAGAATTTGTCCCGAAGGACCACATAGATGTCTCGAATGACCACTTATAACACATATGTCCCGAAGGACCACTATGTCCCAAAGGACCGCGTAGACCCTCAACTCTTGGCATGCCAACTATACCTATAGCTCTCATAACACATGATATGGGCATTATCTTTTACCTCATTACACATTCACATATTCATATCACATAGTCACGTTGTTTACTTTCACGTACCATTTTTCCATGAAATTCACATTCACGTATCACATAACTTTCCACTTGTATTTGTATTCCTTTTTTTTTTTCCACATAGCTCATATAACATACATAGCATATCGTGTAACGTTCTCATAGAAACACATATGAGTCATATCACTTTCACATATATTTTATCATATATCTTATCTCTTATGATCATATAACATATTATCACACATACATGCATTCACAAGGTTCACATATAAAGATACATTCGACAAATAAACCTATGCATTTACTCATATACTTCTAGCACCATATTATTACAGAATCATGCTCAGGTACTCTTAAACAGCATATCCTACTGTACTTTTATTATTGTACTCATGTCATCTATTATCGGAATTAGACTCATCGCAAGTCTTAATTCCATAAACATCATGTACACTTAATATCATGTACTCACCTGGTCTCACTAGTCAATATCGATATGTTTTCTTTTCCTTGATCGATCTTATTTGCCAAGTTCTGGAACTTGTTTAGGCTTTGAATCTACATAGTAATTCATTGATACTAATCAGTATATTAATTAATATATTCTAAACTATTATTTCATGGGCTAAAAGAAGAGCCATTTTCATTTTTTAATGAAGGTATGCATCGATGCACCACACTCTGCATCGATGCATAAATCTTATTTGATGTTTACATTTAAGAGGGTGCATCGATGCACTGATGGCATTCAATGTTCGTATTTTAGAAGAGTGTATCGATGCACTTCAGGTGCATCGATACACCTTGAACAATTTATGGGATTTACCCTTGATGCATCGATGCACATTGAATGTGCATCGATGCACATAGCCCAGAATTCCAATTTATACCTGAAAATCCACTCTTTTCAGCTTAATTACTTCATATATCATCCCCTTTCTTATTCTTAACTTACATATACATGTTTAAACTCATTTATATTCATTTATCTCGTCTTTAACCTTAATATCCTCTCCTCTTCATTAACTTCAAGAATCATACCATATTTTCAACATGTTTTAAAACTCATTCTATCACTTCACATCTCTTAATTTAACCCTTGACAAGTCAAATTCAACTTCAAAATCTATTAACTGCTTCTATTTCAAAAATTCACTTAAAAACACATTTTCTTTAATCTCTTCTATATCTTTCATCTTGTTGTTTTAGAACAAAGTAAGCTTTCCTTAAGCTTAATTATCCTCTAATGATCATAACCCAACCTTAAAATCAATAATTAATCCACAAGAAAAGAAACTAACCTTTGAGCTTGGAGATACGGGAGGAAGAAGAAGAAGACTGAAGAATGCTCTGAAGAAATTATCTCCTTCCCGCATGCTTATTACCCTTTATAAAGGGAAATAAAAATCTTTCCTGAAAAATGACCATAATACCCTTGTTACTTCAAACTTTGTTATTTAAATCCAACTTCAATACTTTTCATTTAAATCCCTAAACTTTCAATCTCTTATGAGATTGTTCACTAAATTACCAAAAATTCTATTTTGGTCATTGACCCGACTTTTGGGATGTTACAATGATTCCTAAGTTGGTTCTGTAACATCCCAAATCAGGGTCAGTGACTAAATTACAAATTTTAAAAACTATGTGCTCGATTTTGAAATAAGTTAAAAGTTCATGGATTTAATTGAAGAAAATTGATGTTGGATTTAATGGTAAAGTTTGGAAATAACAAGGGTATTATGCTCTTTTTTAAGAGAAGATTTTTTATTCTCTTTTTTAGGGATATAAAAACGTGGGAAATGAGATATATTTCTCCAGAGTATTCTTCAGTCTTCTTCTTCCTCCTCTCCACTGTAAAGCCTTGTATAAGGTAAGTGGGTCTTCAATTGGTTAATTCTTTCGTTTTAAAGCTTGTTTTGATTCTTGGGATGTTAAGAAAGATTAAGGAAAGCTTTAGGTGGCTTAAAACTCAAAGATTAACAAGTTATGAGAAATTAAGAAAAATGAGTTTTTAAGTGAATTTTTGAAATAGATGGAGTTAATAGATTTTGAAGTTTAGTTTGACTTGTCAAGCGTTAAATTAAGAGATATGAAGTGATAGAATTGGTTTTAGAACATGTTGGAAATTTAGTGTGATTCTTGAATACCATATAAATGATAGAATGTTGAGTTTAAAGAAGTGATTATGGAGTAGAAATGAGTTTATTTCTACAGTAAATAATCTGGGTCTGGGTCGCCGATCCGAAATTGCCGTAATTGGAGCTCGCCTTGTTCTTTGAGATCGTAGAAATGGAGACGGTTTATTTTCTTCTTTATCTGTGTGTTGTTTATTCAGCGAGTGATTTAGGTTAGGGTTTTGGAGGAGTGAAGAAAGATATTAATTTGGTAGGCAAAAAATGGATGCACTTGTAAGGGGCTGCTTTGCTGGGATTAGGCTGCTTGCAAGACTTGTCTTAGTTCTGGATCTTCTTTATGGGTTGGGCTAAGATATGCTAGGCCCATAGCTTATAATTCATTATTTAAAAAAACAATAACAAAAATTCCTAATTTTTTTTGTTGTAGGTCAGGTTATCAGTTCAAACTCAGATATCCGTCAAAATTTTAAAAGGTTCAATAAAAGTATTAAATCTAAAATGATGAATTTCAGTAAAAAAAACTCAAAGGCATTGAATTTGAGCAATTTATGTTTGTATAAATATTCTTATAAGTGGATAAAACATCTTGTGTTAATTTTGGGGTAAATTACATAGATATTGTAGTTTAGCTTTTTAATTCTTAAAATATTACACTCACGTGTTTATTTTTCAAAATATAGCAAAATCTACGGTAAATATTAAGTTGGAGTGCAAGCAACTTGTCTTCACTGTTCAAACATAATTTTTTGAATTAAAAAATTAAAGATGGTATACCTTTCATTCGTCTTCATTGTTCACCATTTTTTGAATTAAAAAAAATTAAAGACAGAATACTTCTAGATCGCCTTTACTTTTTATTATTTTTTCAATTAAAAAATTAAAAATGGGATACTTTCACATCGTCTTCACTATTCATAATATTTTAAAATTAAAATACAGTATATTGTTTCTGTCACACCCCGATTTTCATTTCTTAAGTTAATTTATTTTAATTGAATATTATTGAGGACCAAATTGTTAAATTTGGAAAATTTTTGGGGTTGGAACATGATTGTTCCATCGAGCTTTGTAAAAATTAATATAAGGGGGTGTTCTAATCGATGGAAGCAAAAAGAACCCCAAAAATAAGAATTTTAGAAAATTCCTTTAGCCCTCATCGTCCCTTTGTTCATCGACGTACGGCTAGTTGTGACATTCATTGTCGTTACTAATCGCACCGGCGTCACCTCATGAGTAAGCCACGATCGTCAACCACCCCAGTAGTCGTCGCTCGTCGTGAAATTGAAGAAGGCCATGTGAAACATTAGTCTTCGATCTTAACCACCAATCATCGATGAGCGTCACCATCGGCATTAGTCGATGTGTCGCCTCGTATCGAGCAAAACCCCAGTGGATGATATTCGAGCCTCTTTGTTGTCTGTTGTGGGGAGCCTTCAGAAGCTTCATCGGAGATTATAACTTCTCCATTGATTTTCATCGGTTGGGGGTGATTCCTAAGTTGGTTCGCTTCACCGCCTCTACCTTGAAGGTCCATGAGTCCATTCAACCAAAATCTAGTCGGGTTTGTCCCTCACCACTGATGTCTCCGCCAATCGTCGATTGGGGTGAGTTCCTGATTTATTTTTCGGTTAGCTTTGGAGTATATTTGTTGTGATTTGGGGTTGTTAATGACTAAATCAAGTATTTCATCCCATCTTAAATCAAAGGCGCATTCCAGGGGAAGTGTTTTCAATTATTATTCAGAGAATCTCTGTCATGTCATAGTGTTTCATCTCATATGAAATGAAAGACGCATTCAAGGGCAAGTGTTTCCTATTATTATTCAGAGAATCTCTACCATGTCAAAGTGTTCCATCTCATCCGAAATTAATG
Source organism: Hibiscus syriacus (assembly GCF_006381635.1). Lineage (NCBI taxonomy): Eukaryota > Viridiplantae > Streptophyta > Magnoliopsida > Malvales > Malvaceae > Hibiscus > Hibiscus syriacus. The sequence continues at coordinate 979,675 of NW_024061816.1, read as the reverse complement.
GGGCGTTCCAGGGGAAACATTTTCCATTATTATTTAGATAATCTCTGCCATGTCATAGTGTTATATCTCATCCGAAATGAAAGGCACATTCCAGGGGAAGTGTTTTCCATTATTATTCAGAGAATCTCTACCATGTCATAGTGTTCCATTCCATCCAAAATGAAAGGTGTGTTCTAGGGGAAGCGTATTCCATTATTATTCAGAGAATCTCTGCCATGTCATAGTGTTACATCCCATCTGAAATGAAAGGCGCACTCTAGAAGAAGCGTTTTCCATTATTATTCAAAGAAACTCTGCAATTTCATAGTGTTCCATCCCATCTGAAATGAAAGGCGCATGTTCCATTAATATTCAAATAATCTCTGTCATTTCACATAATTGACATGAATTGTACCCCGACCGTCAGTCTCTTAAATTCTTTAATCCTAAAACTCTGAATATTTGAAATCTCAAACGTGTAAACTTTCAAACTCTCAAACAAAGAAAATTGCTCATATTTCAGCTGTTGTTTACTATAATGAAGAAATTAAGGAAGATGAATACGGGGTTTTTTTATGATCATATCATTATATCCTCCTATTATTCAGGAGAAACATTACTCTTCAATATTTAATCACAAAAATGTCAAGGAAGACTCGTGTTGAAAATAGTAGAAGACGATTTGCTATACTGCAGTACATATTTTCAATTGAAATTTTTTAGTTAACATGCACATCGTTCAATCTCTCAAATGATGACGATGTTACTATGATGGTTGATGCTTCTAGTTAAAATTCGATCTCTATTACAAAAATGTATGCTACTTTTGTTGATGTGCATCTAGTTCGAGGTATGTCCTTATCCTCTCATTATGACATGTATGAACTAGTTGACAATCCAACTCAAACAATCTGTAATGATTTCACGTCATTAATGGCTAATCAACCTCTTGTTAGCATACCACCAAGTTCCAGAGGAAGACGTTCATCTGTCACTTTTTTAGACCCCAACATGCATTCCAGTTCCAGGGGGAGACATTTATCTTTCAACAACTTCAACCTCGACACAACAATGCCTTCCACACAACACTCAATTCATAACCCATATGGTGGCATCCCTTTAAGATCCAAAGAAATGTATTCATCTGCGAACTTGTTCGAACTAAATATCAGTCACATAAGAAACATCATCTCCTCCACAATAACCTATTCGTGAGCCAAGAGTAGATGGTGCTGAAACTGGATTATTCCTTTAACTCGAGTAACCGCAATTCAATATGGACTCTGATGATGATGCGAATGAAGTTCCTACAAATATAGTACACTATGAACCTCTAACACACATGTATGAAACTGACTATGATACTATATAGGGGCCATAATTTCTTGATATGCCTCATCTTGGAGACTATGGGAGACATTCATTAGTTAATGATGGTGATTTATATCTTGGAATGGATTTCACATCTAAAGAAGAAACAATTATGGAATTAAAAATTATAATATTCATAATTCAGTTCAGTTCAAAGTCGATCGATCTACCACCGAAAAGTAGTATGTTATTGTATCCAACGTGATAACGGCCTACAATTGGATGGTTTGTGTTTCAAAGAGAAAGAAGACTGTCATATGGAACCTAAGAAAATAGAGTGGTCCCCATACATGTTGTGCACAGGGGATCAACTAGGACCATCCAAACTTGGACTCCAACGTAATTTGCCAAGCCATCATGCCCTTAGTCAGAGCAAGCTCTCACATACATGTTGTAATGTTGATTTCTGCAATACAATCTCAATATGGGTACACCGTCTCCTACAAAAAAGCATGGAAGGCAAAACATAATGTAATTATAAAACTACAAGGTGAATGGGATTAATCTTACAACGAACCACCCAGTTGGTTTAATCTGGTTCAACGACTGATTCCTGGGATAATAGTTGAGTTTGAAGCTCGCCATTCTTACCATAATGATCGAGTTATTCGAGATCGATGCCAATTTCACCGTGTTTTTTGGACTTACCCACAATGCATTAATGCAGTGAAACACTATAACTTGTTGTCCAAATTGATGGTTCATTCCTGTGTGGAAAATACAAGCAAGTTTTATTATTGGCAGTTATCCAAGATGGTAATCGTAACATTATTCTCGTTGCCTTTGCCCTTGTTGAAGGAGAAAATACAGAGTTTTGGGATTTTTTTTCCTGAGAAATCTACGTTATATTTTATCACAAGGGAACGTATCTGTATCATTTCAGAGCAAGAAGCTGGGATCAAATGAGCAATAGACTCTTTGGCTCCAATATGGAAACCCCACACGTCCATCATCGTCTCTGTATCCGACATATTATTGTAAACTGTCATGGCATATATAAGAAGAATGATGAATGACAATTAATTATGCGTATGTGTATGTTACATTTTTCCCAATTTCATTTCTCACTCATTGGAATTTTTTTATACTAGCTACTTCATTTCGTTTAGGATACAAACTCTCACCTCAAACGTTTGAGGTTATGCTTCAAGAATTACGAGGAAACAATGAACATAGATACAATTACATCAGTGAAATCAACAAAGAAAAGTGAACAAATGCATACGATGGTGCATTTCGATATGGACATGTGACAACCAATTTGGCTGAGGCAATCAATTCAACCTTAAAGCGATCTGTCATTTACCAATAACTACTTTGGCTAAAATGACGTATTTTTGTTTGGGATCAACTTTTTGCCAAGCTTGGAGGACAAGCTCTTACTTGGATACAAAACGATCTTGTTTATCACCCATGATTAATAGTAGATTTGCAGCAAAAGGTTGCAACATAAAACAACATGTCCATAATAAGTTTTTCTTGCACCCAAGAATTATTTCATGTCACAAAAATACCACGACCTCTGCAAGGGATTGATTTTAACTCTTTCAGTGTTAAACTACGAGATAGATGATGTGACTGTGGATTTTTTGAAGCTTTGAAGTATCTATGCTCCCATGTCATAGCAGCTTGCTCATTTTCTCGTCAAGACTATAAACGTTATGTGGATCCCATATACCAACTTTCACAAGTATTCAAGGTATATGAATATGAGTTTCCCCCATAGGTAATGACAAAGACCCAAATGAGATGTGGCCATTGCAGAAATCCCGGCCACAATAGGAGAAACTGTCCATCTCTTTGATCATCAAGTAACCGTTGACCACCACTCATGTAATCATAATTTCTAATGTTTCAACTTATGTTATTTGATTTTCTTTTAGCTTTAATTAATGTGATTTTAAATTGTTTATTTTACAAGATGACCATTTCGTCTATCTATATAATTTTCCAATTAAATGTTTAACGTTTATTTCTTACAATTTAACATACAACCAACTTTAACTCTACTCTACTTTAAAAACACAAACATTCTAACATACAATCAATTTTAACCCTGAACTTCTTTAAAAACCCTAAACCATACAAATATAACACCCTAAACCACTAAAAACTCTAAAACTAATTATTAAACCCTAAACTAGCTTTAACATAAAACCTTAATCTGGGCATTGAGGCGCGTTCCGTACGACGCACTATTCAAGGGAGGCACGTTCCCTAGGGCACGCTATTCATAAATCCCATGAAAGGTACGTTTCATGCGACGTATCTTCCCTCCCCCGACTAAGGCGCGTCTCCTTCCGTGCGCCTCCTTCTCTCTCCTAAAAAAAATGTGTTAGCTCGGAAAATAGTTATGAAAGGGTGTTTGATAGGTATTATTTTTTTAACATGGTATTTTTTTGGTCAAATTGCCATTCTCCTCTCAAATTAGTGCAATCCATTTTAAATTATAGATTTTTATTTATCACGAGTATATATAATAATAATAATAATAATTGCACCTAATAAAAAAGAATATTAAAGTTATCAAGTATTGATTAAAAAATAATATATTATATATTCGTAGATTCATATAGTACGACTACCAACTTATATATAAATAATGCTAGGCCTATGTTGAAATTTATATAGATGGATGAAGGGTGGATATAGTTATTTTTTGAAAATGAAATTTTATATGTTTAAAATATAATTTTTAAAATTTTATCAATGATTTTTTCCCATGATATTTCATAAGCTCGTGCTTCATAAAATTTTATAAATTTATCCTATCATAAAATTATTTGTTTATATATATATATATATATATATATATATATATATATATATTTAAAAAGGATATTTTTTTGGTTACAATATAAAGGATATTTGAAGCGTGAATAGAATAATGGAATTCAGATCTTAGATATGGTAGTTGAATAAATATCCTCAACATATTTATGGTGATCACATGGTCCCCATTCTGTATTTGGCATGCATTTGTTGCCGAAACTCACAAATATCACCCTTTTTTCACTATTATTGTTCAAGTTATGGGATTCGGCAGCTACAGCTATCACCTCCATCTTTAAGCTTTAATATAGACTAGTGTGGATAATGGCTTTTATTTCAAATTTATATAATAATATTGGAAAGAGATGCTCCAAAGAGAAGTTTAATGTCAGAGCTATATAATACATTTGTTTTGTTTCAAAATCATCATGTCGTTTTATAACACTGTATTAAGGAAACAAGTGTTATATCTCTAATCAATAAACAATAAATAATATATAATCCATCTATTCCCCCCCAAATATCATCAACAATCATCATATGGTTAACGTAACCAAATCTTTAAAAGTAACGATAATTTTCTCCCTTATTTTACAATAAAAGAAATTTTCTTTTATTTTTTCGATAAATTGAATAGACTATCGATGATAAATCAGAGAAAGATGAGGATGATGTGAAGTCGATCACGTCTCTTATGTCCTAGGCAACACATGAGTTACAATGAATGAGACAAAAGATCACCATCACGCCTTCAATTTAGATTGCAAGCTACAACTTCTCTACTTGAAGTTGGAATTGTTAGTAATCATCGGTCAGTCATATGATGATGAATTAATTCTCGAGTTTTGTATATTTGCAATGATCGACGATTTTATTGTTATCTATAATAAAAAAGAATATTTGTCTATTTATATAACGAATCGTATTTAAAACTAATAGTTCATTATCTAATAGATATTTTCATTCTAATACTCCATCCAAGAGTTATCAATATTTATCAAGTTTGTCCTAAACCCCTAAAGTCCGTATATGCTCTTAAAATACATCACCGTAACTAATAACCATTCATCTATACCAGAAGAGATGATCAATTAACCACCACCACAAACCACCATCTCATGTTATAAATCAACACAAACCACACCAACATTGATAATTTCAAATTCTCGTATATTTTAAATGTTCTTTTATATTTTTATTGATAATTTATTTTTGTCCTTCTAAATATTTTATAACTTCACCACAACAAAAAAATCCCCCTTTATCCGTGTTATCTGTAACATTATCTTAGTCGATAAAAGTACAGAAAATAATAAAATAAAATAAATAAAACTAGAATAATAATAACAATGTTATTTAACTTTTTATATAATGTAAAATTATTTGGCATAAGTTTAGTCCTGGTACACTACTCATTGCCAGCTATACTGTGATTGTCACTGATGCAGAAATATATGATATTGTTAAAGAAAGTCTCTTTCTTAAAATTTAATTCTTCATTTACATAACTTGAACTACTTGAACCACCATATCCAGCTAACTCCATAGATGGTAGCACTCTGCATTTATATTTCATAAAGTGGAATAAACCCCAAAATAAAAATTAAAACCCAGAGTTGTATATATATATATGTTGAACTAGCGGTGCTACTGCTATATATACTTTCACTGTCAAGGGGGATAAGTGTACTTTGGTAGGGTATCTTAGAGCCATTTCAATGGACAATCCCTTCGTCTTCGTTATGTTTTTTGGTTTGCTGCTTACATTAGGACATGTAGTTCCTCAAGCTGAGTCGAGGGCATTTTTCGTGTTTGGAGATTCACTAGTCGATAATGGTAACAACAACTATCTAGTAACCACTGCCCGAGCGGATGCATACCCCTATGGCATCGACTATCCGACTCATAGAGCTACCGGTCGATTCTCTAATGGCCTTAACATCCCAGATCTTATCAGTAAGTTGATTAGTTTTTTTTTTGGTCTAGGGTGAACTTTGTTCAATTTGCATTGATATCAATGGACTATGTGGTACTCAGGTGAGCAACTTGGCTCCGAGCCGACATTGCCGTACCTGAGCCCAGAGCTCACTGGTCAAAAACTTCTCGTCGGTGCCAACTTTGCTTCTGCTGGAATTGGAATTCTCAATGACACTGGGATTCAATTTGTAAGTCCAATTTCTATTTAAGCTACGTGATATTATTCTCTAAGTTATAAAAAATATTTTTAAAGCAATCAATGAACTGTGTAGATCAATATAATCCGAATTTCAAGGCAACTGCAATACTTCCAGCAGTATCAGCAACGTGTGAGTGCTCTTATTGGACCTGAACAAACTCAGCGCCTAGTAAATGAAGCACTGGTTCTCATGACCCTCGGCGGCAATGATTTCGTAAACAACTACTTCTTGGTCCCCTTCTCGGCAAGATCTCGACAATTCGCCCTACCGGATTACGTCGTCTATTTAATCTCCGAATACCAGAAAATTCTTCTGGTAAAACTTGCACTTACCTGAATATTGCAGATAGATTTATTGTGCACTAAACCTCTTGTTCTACTTATACCAATTATGTTAAAATGTGTCGAGTCGGGTTCAAATTTATCGAATCTAGGAAATCGAAAAAGTACTATCACCAATTAACGGAGTAGGGACAAGATACAGTGCAAGTGTACTATTAGCATAATTTGGGGACAAGCAGTATCCTCTGCTCCAGCCTTTATGGAGCCTATAGATATAGAAAGCTAAATGTTCAATTTTTGTGAGGAATTAAGAATAAAGGCTTATTTATTACTATGCATCAAAAGTTTGGTTTGGTAGGTGAAGCCAACATTTATGTGTTTATCTTCTGTTGCTATATTTAAAGCCAACACACATTTCTATATATATATATATATATGTACGTACGTCCTTAGGTATGTATGTATGTATGTATGTATACACATTATACATAACTTTGTCATTAATTTTCCCAATATGTTGATCTGCAACTCGGATTAATATGTGTGAGTATTTGTAATTTTTTTGGTTTGCAGAGGCTATATGAGTTGGGGGCAAGGAGAGTATTGGTAACAGGAACAGGACCATTGGGTTGTGTTCCAGCAGAACTAGCTCAGCACAGCAGAGCCGGTGAATGCGCGGTCGAGCTGCAACGCGCAGCAGCCTTGTTCAACCCACAGCTTGTTCAAATGCTGAACGGACTAAACGCCGAGCTTGGTTCCGATGTCTTCATCGCAGCAAATGCATATGAAATGCACATGGATTGGATCAGTAACCCTCGCGCATATGGTACACATGTATTTATGTTACTCGAACTCTTCATTTCTCAACATTTTATTTCGGACAAATAACAAGTCATATGTATATTGGGAGCAGGTTTTATTACATCAAAGGTAGCCTGCTGTGGCCAAGGACCGTACAACGGAATCGGACTCTGCACCATAGCATCGAACCTGTGCCCGAACCGGGACGTTTTCGTGTTCTGGGATCCATTCCATCCATCAGAGAGAGCTAACAGGCTGATTGTACAACAGATCATGACTGGTTCCACCAAATACATGAACCCAATGAACCTTAGCACCATTATGGCATTAGATTCTAAGGTCTAGCAATGGTTTTGTAGCACTCAACTTCTAAGGTTTACATAGTATGCCTTGAGAGATTTTCTTAACTAAATCCATGCCATATTAAATGAGGAGTTATTTAGTGTGATAAACTTTAAATTATATGCAGTATTATTTATTGTTTGAAAAGTAATCATAGGTAAATTATATATATATAAAATAAAATATTGATAAATTCCTTAAAAAAAATTAAAATCACTAAAGGGTCATATTATTTTTTTATGAAATCGGTTGATATAGTTATTAGGGTAAACTACCTTATTTGGTCACTCATATATTACTTAGTGCCTATTTTGGTCACTCAATTATTATTGTTTTTCAAAATCATACCTAATATTATGTTTTGATCACTTACCGTTAAAGAATTGATGATGTTGCTCAAGTGTCATCATAAGATAATACCGTGTTAGCATTTAAAAATAATTAAAAATATCACATCAACAATACTATTAATTTTTTAATGGCGTGTGACTAAAACATAATCAAAATTTAATGTTATGTATGATTCTGAAAAAATAACAATTAGGTGACCAAAACAGAAACAAAGTAATAGGTAGGTAACCAAATAGGTAATATACCCCAATTATTATTATAACTATAAAAGAGATTGTGATAATTAAATTGATTAAAATAACTTCCATATCCTTTAATTTTATTTAACCTGAATTAAAAAAATATCATCACCTAAATATTTTGTGATCGAAACAATTTTAAGCCATTTGATGGAGTTATTGACATACCTAATCATAATTCACGATTTAGCCTTAAAATCATCCTTTTTTTATTAGAAAATTAGCATCTGTCTGAATTAGACGTTAACCTCCTCACTAGGATATAATAAATTTGATCTTATAATTATTTGAATTATATTTTTTAGATCAAGTCTCTATTTATATTATGTCGTTGAGCTAGTGCTTGGAACATAATATCGTCGAGTCAGTATGTAAAAGTAACAATGATGCCAGTAAATATGATTAAAATATAAATTTGTTATATCCAAATCAACATGTTAACGTTTAGCTCAAATATTTATCATTTTTAACAAAAGAGGACTAGTTTGGAACATATTAATAGTTGAGTCATCATTTTATTACTTTTAATAGTAGAATGTCTCAACAAAAAAACGACCTATAAGTAAGGGACTATTTTATAACTTTTATTAGTAAAAGGTCTTAATAAAGTAGTATCCTATAATTTGGGGACTATTTATATGTTTTACCCAAATTTTAACACCGTTAAAACCAGGTAGCTCGTCCAACCTATAGCAATATAACAAGTGGCCTTTCAACAACTTCATTAATGACATGACCCTACGTTTGAATTAAATTAAAATAAAATCTTTATTTTTTTTACTTTATAATTTGTTTAAAATCTCTCTCCTTCACATAACTTCATTAACAATTTTAAAATTTAACGTGATGAAAATAAACCTCTTCACCAGTCTAGGAAAAAAATCATAAAATCAAATAACTTATTGCAAAATTGCATTCTATTTTCATCATTCTTTTCTATGCACAATTCCTCGACATTTTCTAGTGGCCAAATAAGATATAACTTGTAACAGTGAAAATATATTGCAAAGGGATATTAATCATGATTGTAACACTTCGAATTCCGAACTAGTAGTATTGAGTTTACCCGAGAGGTAAATGGATCTCTTGAAATTTATAATTAAAGTTGTTGGATTGAGTGTGAATTTAATTAGGTTGGAATTGAGCCATATTAGCCATAAAAATGAGGTTTTTGAATTGTAGAAAGATGAGAAAAGACCTATAGTGCAATTATCCCATTTTTAAAAGATGAAAGCTTTTTATCTCTTTCATCTCCTTCTTTTCTCCATTTCTTTTCTCCTTCTCATTTTTCCTCTCTTCTTCCTCTCCAAGCTCCATAAATTAAAGGTCAGTCCTTTGAGTCATTTCCTACTTCTTTTAAGCTTCATTTTCGTCATTAATCCCTCCAGCAACTTTGGTTTGATGATTCAAGTCTTGGGTTCTTTATTACTAAAGAGAAAGTGAGTTTTTTTGTAGCACCCAAATTTTAGGCTAGTAGTTTCAGGTTTACCTGAGAGAAATGTGGTCCCCGTAGATTTCATAATTTAAGTTGTTGGGCTTAATTAGATTGGATTGGGCCCAATTAGCAAAAAAAAAAGGAGATTTTTGAACAATGGAAAAATGTGAGATAACCAAATGTGGAATTTCACTTTTTAAAAAATATGAAGGCTTTTATCTCTCTTCACTGTAGCAACATCATTTTTATAATTTAAAGCTTTGGGTTCTTTGTTTGCAAGAAAAGTGGGGGTTTTATCATCCAAATCTTGGTAAACGACGATTTCTAGCTAAAAGGAGCTTCAATTCGAGTTTCTAACATCAATGTAGTATATTTTTAATCCTTTGGAGTGTTAAGACTTTCATAAGCATGATGATTTGTTAAGATTTTGGTATTTGAGTATTTTAGGGTTTCATACTTGATTCATGCCATAAGCGACGAATTTGATATTAAACATGTGTTTTTATGACACTTTAAGACCCCTAGTAACGTCCTAAAGCTTTAGCACATGATTAGAAACCAAACTAATATGTTTAGGATATTTTTGGGTGTTTCTCGAGCCTAAATAAGACATTTATAGGTTTGAGTATCGATACTGGATGAATTGGGGCAAAATCTAGGGATTTCAGGCAGGAAATATCGATACTGATAGGAGAATATCGATACTACCCATATAGTATCGATACTCAGGGTGTACATTATCGATATTAAGTCCTATTTTCAACAACAAAAGCCATTTTCGGTACTGATACTCATGGGGTATCGATACTTGATCTTAGGGTATCGATAATGCAAGTAAAGTATCAATACTACTCACATTGGATGGTCAAATTCAACCCGGTTAAGGCCCATAAGAGCTATGGATGATCCATAATGGTAAAACTTAGTCCAAGAGGAACGTAAATGGCCAAAGGGGCCTAGAAACACTTATAGGACTGGGTTACAACTAGAGTAACCAAAATATGCATAATGCATCCAAGTATCCTCAGTTAAACACATAACTAATATCTAGAAATGAAGGATCGTTGTAAATGATAGACCAGAAGCGGTATGATGAAATAATCAAGTTATGAAATAGTGGAGTTGCATATTGCAAGAATGTTAGCGAATGGTGAACGTATAGTTGTCCCTCCAATTTGAGGGTGATTTAAGGGAAAACGTAATAAGAGCGATTGTTGCTACCCCAGTAATGAACCCAAGTTAGATAACGGGCTAGTTAGTGTCGCAGACAACCAATAATAAGCACGATAATCATAATGAAATCACGAAAAGCGTAGAGACTTCTTCTGAGACAAATGACTAAAATGCCCTAAGTAGCGAATGACCAGAATAGAGTAGCTTAATTGACTAACAACAGTAACAGACTAATAAACCCTTGCGTTATATTCTAGGTGAGAGAACGAGCGAGATAACAATAAATGAGATGACAACCTCACTCTAGTGTGTCCAGCTATATTAGGGGGTTGCTAGGTTAAACTTAGTTTCCCTAGTGGGGCATTGTTAGTGCGTGAGGCAATTTAGTGGCTAGCTAGGGCACGAAGCCCGAACACTCATGAAGAGTGGGTTGACGATGTCAGTGTTGTGTGGCTTGTGGGTCCTTAGATATGCATGTATAGTTGTATCAGTCTAGTATAGTAGATGGCAATCGTCTAATAGTATAAGATATTTGGATACACATAAGCAAGTACGCGAGGTACTTTTATGGCTAACTTGGGTGCGAGGCCTAACACTCGCGAGGGATGGGTTAGTCGGGTGTGGTATCCTTAGTTATCTAGTGTCTGATGGCTATGTGAGACCAAATACTAGTAGTGTCGTATTCAAATAGTTCACAAGAGTTTTAGCGCCGTATTTAGAGAATACACATCGGTTACAATCATTAGGGTTAGAGACCCTCTAGAGGTGTACTCATAGAAAGACCTTTAGTAGAGGATGAAGGGAAGCATGAGACTTCTACTTTGGTGATAGAACAGTTAAAGAAGATAGCACTTGATTGAGATCATGCATGTACTTACTGTTTAGTACCATATCTTTAGCATGTTGTTTATGACACTTATAATGTTGTTCTAGATTAGCGATTATACTACTGAGCTTTGTAAGCTTATCGCTCGAATGTTTTTCGTTCGTAGGTTAGTAGCCAGAGCCATTCGTAGAGAACTGTCACAACAAGACTTCCAGCATCTCCTTTAGAGTATTGTATTGTAGCTTCAGTGGGCATATGTATTCATAGGACCCTTATTATTGTATTCAAATTTATAACTCAAAGTTTTATTATTTTCATTTTAAATTATGTATCATGGAGCTTTGGTTTATAAAATGTTTTATAACTGTTAATTATGTCTTTTATGATACCATTCAATATGTTTGAAATGAAAATAAATAGGTTTTAAAAATCAAGGGTTGCCTCGACGACCCAATGTGACACTTTAGGCACATTCGACTTTAGGGTGTTATAGTTTTCATCCAAATATTAGAGGAATTGAGTATGGCTAAGAAATGAGCTTTATTTCGGGATCCTAGCACCAATGTAGTGTATTTCTAATCCTTTGGAGTGTTAAGGCTTTCATAAATATCAATAATTGCTAAGGTTTGTGTATTAGACTATTTTAGGGTTTTTACATGATTTCATGATTAAAAGATGTTTTAATTATAAAAATGTGTTTTTATGCTACCTTAAGACCCCAAATAACTCTTTAAAGCTTTAGCACATGATTAGGAACCAAACTAAGACATTTGGGATAATTCTTGGGTGTTTTTTGATCTTAAACAAGGTAATTTTAGGTTCGAGTATCGATACTGGATGAACAGTATCAATACTAGATGAACTGAGATGAATTTTGTGCTATTTTGGTAGGAAGTACTGATATTGAGGGAAGGAGTATCGATACTGCTCCTCCAGTATCGATACTAAGGGTATTTGGTAATGATATTAGCACTGGAAAAGGGTTCTAATACTAATAACAAAAAATGCTACCGATACTAGAAATTGAAGTACCGATATTGACCTTTTGGCATTGAGATTGAGAGTATCTGGTATCGATACTAGGCCATTTTTTAGAAAACATAAGTTATTTTTTGTACCGGTTCTCATGGGGCTATCGATACTTGACCCTAGGGTATCGATACTACAAGTAGAGTATCGACACTACCCACTTTGGATGGTAATATTCAACCTCGTTAACGCCCGTAAGAGCTAAAAATGACCCATAATGATGAAACTCAATCTGTGAAGGACATAAATGACTAAAAGGGCTTATAAACACTCGTAAGAGTAAGTTACAACCGAAGTAACCATACTAAGCTTAATATATCCAAGTATTTTCAGGTAAACACATATTGAATAATTAGGAACAAGGGTCGTTACAGAGGAGGTACCGACAAGTGGTATTGAGAATGTCTAAACCGACCTTCCTATTCAAGGGGTATTGAGGAGAAGTGTGATAAGAGAGACTAGAGTGTTGTTACCCAGTAATGAACCTGAGTCAGATATCAAGCTATTAAGTAATGCGGCCAGTGAACAACAAACATAATAATCGTCGTAAAATCATGAAATGCATAGGGATAGAAATGATTAAAACGCCCTAAGTAAGGAATGATCAGAATAGAGTAGTTTAATAAATTAACAGAAGTAACATATTAATAAACACTTGCATAACGTTTTAGGTAATAGAACAAGTGAGATAACAACTAATGAGAGGATGACCTCACTTTAGTGTGTCCAACTATGCTAGGGTGTAGCCATGTTATCGTAGTTATCCAAGTGGGACATTGTCAGTGTTATGCGGCCTTAGGGCCCTCAATTATGCATGTATAGTTGCATCAGTCCTATACAACAAATATCCTTAAAGCTTGAGTTGACGACTATGTAAGAACGAGCTAATTCTTTAGTCGAGCGGGAATTGTATCGATGCTATGTGACATAGGGTTCCCCCTCTATGATCTATCTGATGGCTACCAATAGATCATTTAGCAGCTAAGTGGGAATTTTAACGATGCTTTGTGACATTGAGTTCCCTCAATTAACTAGTGCTTGATGGCTATGTGAGACTAGATACTAACAGTGTTGCATTCAGATAATGGACATTAGAGTCAGTGTTACATTCAGATAATGCACAAGAGTGTTAGTATCGTATTTAGATAATGTGTAGTAGTTATAGTTATTAGGGTTAAAGACCATTTAGAGGTGTACTCATGGTGAGACCTTTAACAGAGGATTAAGGGAAGTGTGAGACTCCCACTTCAGTGATAGAAGAGTTGAGCTCTAAGTAGGTAGCACTTGATTAAGTTCATGTATGTACCTACTGCTTAGTACAATGTTTTTAGCATGCTTATGTTTATGAAACCCATAATTATGCTCTAGATTAGCAATTATACTGTTGGGCTTGGTAAGCTCAACGTTTAAATGTTTCCCATTCCTAGGTCAATAACTAGAGTAGATCGTGGAGCATCGTCGCATCAAGACTTCCAGCATCTCCTTCAGAGTATTGTACTATAGCTTTAGTGGGCATATGTATTCATAGAATCTCGCTCATGTATTTAGATTTATAACTTTGAGTTCATATTATTTTGGTTTTAAATTATGTGTCACGGAACTTTGATTTTTATAAAGTGTTTTATAACAATTATTTATTTCTATTATGATACCATTCAATATGTTTGAAAAGAAAATTAATAAAATTTTGAAACTCAGCAGTTGCCTCAGTGTCCCAATGTGACGCTTTAGGCCCATTCGAGTTTAGGGTGTTACAATAATTTCAGGTAAAATGAGAAAGAAAAAGACAAATAAATACTAAGATCATTATGATGGTAAAATAATATATTTAAACTTTGTTTAATTAATTGGAAAAACTGAGGATTTGAGATAAGGAAAATTATTTCATGTATTATATGTTGAATTGTCACTTAAACACTTTTCAAAGTAAAAGTTTCAAAACTTTACTTTTTTAGTTTTGAAACTCATTTCCCTTCTTTTCACAAGTTCAACTATCTTAAGCCTTAAGAAACCTCTAAAAGTTTCACAATCACCAAACAACACATAGAAATATATTTGAACATAAAAATACACCCAACATACATCAATATCCCAACAAAAATCACACTCAAGATGTTATATAATCTTGTTCACCATTCAAGTCAAAATTCATTCAAAATTAACATTAAGGTTCATTTTTTTAGATTTCAAATATGATTTTAAATATTATATTGACAAGCCATGTATGATTCATGAATTAACCACTTGGTGAATGAAGAAAGTGGACATAAAGCAATGATGTGTTTGCAAAAGTTTAAAGCTCTATACATTCCTTAATGATGAATTAATGAGGCAATAAACGTGACAAAATTTTGATGATGAAGCAACAACTTGAAAAACATGTGGCAGCATCATATGCATATTTAAGCAACTTAAAGTTACAAGCACTTAACGTGGCAAAACATAAAATAATTGTCGCAACAAGAAAATTCATCGAGGCAAGTAAAGTGTTGTTTCGAGAAGTATAATGACAACGTGAAGAATTGTAAGGCAACAAAGAATTGGAGTAAATGAGTCGTTTATATACCCTTATAAATATATGTGTTCTAGCATAGGTTTAAATGTATGTATGTGAGTGAGTTAAAACTAGAGAGAGATATGGTGAACTGTAGAAAAGCTTGAGTTTGAGTTAGTAAACTAGCCACAGCTAGTGTTGTAGTGTCGGGGTAACGTCAATGTATCATATTTTGTTTGCATCAATAATATTGTACGTATTATAAAGTTAATCGAGTGCCCACCAACGTTTCCAACAAGTAGTATCAAGCTTGGTTCGAGATTGGTTTGAGTTTACGAGGTGGTGAAGATGACCACCATGATCCAACTGCAAATACCGAGGTTTACAAAAATGAATTATGGAAACTGGAGCATTAAAATGAAGGCGTTGCTCGGTTCCTAAGATTACTGTGACGTTGTCAAGGAAGGCTATGTCGAGCCTGAAAATGCAGCAGTAGAAGTAGCCTTGAAAAATGAAGAAAAACGGGTACTAAAGAAATCTCGTAAGAAAGACAAGAGAGCGTTATTTCTTATCTTTCAAGGAGTTGAAGAATCAACCTTTGAAAAAATTTTAGATGAGAAGACCACAAAATAAGCGTGAAAAATTTTGCAAAAATCTCTTCAAGGTACATAACAAGCAAAAAAGGTATGATTATAATCAATTAGTGTTGAGTTTAAATGCTGAAAATGAAAAATATAGAAAGCATAGATGATTATGTTAGCCGTGTGAAAATGGTAGTAAATAAAATAAAGAGAAATGAAGAATCCCAAATATAGATTGATGAGCTTGTGGGTTCACTTCAAGCCCATGAGCAAAAGATGAAACAAAATGAAGATACTAAAAATTTAGAACAAGCTTTGCAAAGCAAGATGAATGTCAATGAAGGTGAAGCTAGTAGCAACTATAAATATGGATGTGGTAGTTATCGTGGCAGATTTATAGGTGGATGAGAAACTCGTGGATGTGGTGGTCGTTCGTATGGCACCACTCATTCAAATGAAAATTACCAAACATCAAGTCTTGGAAGATGATTTAGAGGCCAAGGCCGAGGAAGATATCAACAAGGAAATAAATCTCAGGTACTATGTTATACCTGCAAAAAGTTTGGCCATTTTAGTTATGAGTGTCAATCATCTCCTAACCAAAAAGAAAGAAATAATATAGCAACAGCTAAAGAAGAAAACGTTGAAAAATCCCATGCATTCTTGACTATTAAAGGAGATGAAGAATTCAAGAAAAATATTTGGTATCTCGATAACTGTGCAAGCAACCACATGTGTGGTCGAAAGTAGCTATTCGTGAAGTTAGATGAAACGATTCATGGTCGAGTAACATTTGGAGACGACTTGCATGTTGAAGTCAAAGGCAAATGTGAAGTTATGATATTATAAAAGAATGGTGAGAAGAAATACATCTAAGATGTGTATTATGTACTAGCTTTGAAAAACAACATAATCAGCTTTAGTCAACTTCTTGAAAAAGGATATGACGTGAAGATGAGGAATCACTCCCTCGCCATTAAAAATAAAGAAAGAAAATTAATTACCAAAGTCGACAAAACTCAAAATCATCTCTTTAACATCGACATCGAGTCAGGAGAAGTCAAGTGCATGAAGATGACAATCAAAAGTAATTTGTGGTTATGACATCTAGGATTTTCGAGTTTGAAGTTTTTATCAAAAGAAAATATGGTGAAAGGACTACCATATATCAACCCTCTGGATCAACTATATGAGGCTTGCATAAAATGAAAACAACATAAACAAAGTTTCGAAGTTGAAAGTGTAACACCCCAACCAGTATCCGACTCGGATACGAGTACGAGGTGTCACTTTGACTTTTTCAAAACATTTACTTTTACAAAAAGAATAAAAATTCGATTATTTATCAAAGCAAAACGATTTACAAAACATATCAGAGTTTATACAATTTAAATTTTTAGACTACATGCCAACTACACTCTATATACAAAATACATATATTTTCTGATCTGAACTTCGTAAAGGAGATGCTGACCTGTCTTGCTCCTCATAGCTTCACTTATTGCTTCCCGAAACCTACATGTGAAACAATCACACGCTAAGTCGTTGACTTAGTGAGGCAATAAACATATAATGTAAACATTAACAAGTAGTAATACATAACAATTACTACTATCATTTCATACAACTCATATGCTTTTACATGTAACACATACATACATGCATATAGGTCATTATCATTCATATCTCTTATCTCCTGTTCCTATGATTTCTTATGTCCATATTATATAACTTATAATCTTGTTATTATATCATCATGTCAATCAATTATACTCATTCACATATACTTTAACATGTACTCATGTATGCCATATAACATATACACACAAGCAACTATATCATCATATGTATTCTTATCACTATCATTGATTCATTTTATCATATGATCTTATAATTACCATTTGTACAATCAAACATCATATATAACATTTCAATTGGGAAACAAACATATCATCATATCAAGTTTATTAATATTATCTCTTTATTAGCCCATGGTACACATGCGAGAACTAAAGATATGCGAGTACATAGAGGTTGTGCACTATGCTGTCACCACAGCTCGTATAATTCCCTCAAGGGGCACTGAATATTTGTCCCAAAGGACCACTATGTCCCAAAGGACCACTATGTCCCGAAGAACCACTATGTCCCGAAGAACCACTGATAATCCCTCGACTCTTGCCATGCCAACTATACCCTTAGCTCTCATATCACATAACATGACATTATCTTTTATACCATTACACATCTTCACATAGCCACATAACTTTTCACATAACATTTCCATTTGTACATGTAATTACTTACTTATTTTCACATAGCTCATGTTCCAAATTCATATCTCATATGCACGTAGCTCATATTACTTATATTCACATCAATAATTCATATAAGCTCACGTATTCACATGGGTCATTTCTCATAGCATATCACATAGTTTCATAACTCACCTCACATAATTTTATGCATATACCCTTATATCAATACCATATAACTTATCTTACCGATTTGCATAATCCCTTACAACATACAAAGTTTATACTAATTCCATATATTTACTTAATTCAACCTCACATATTTTATTATCTAAACCTATATTCACATATGATTTCCTATATAATTCTTATATAACTACTCTTAAATGTTAGTATAATAACTTATGCCAGTGTTTCTTAGTTACATCCGATTCTCATTTTCTATCATATATATATACATCAATGTTACTCAACTTATTTAAGTCTTCATTTAATCACATGAGTCCATCATATTAGTTACATAGAATCTAACTTACATAACTTATACTTGGTTATCATATTTCACATAAATCATTGCCCTACAATATATACTATATGTTATATAGTTCCCTTCCATTTATAACATTCCCTAGAGTTTGTGTACACTTATTATATATTTTACCCATGTTTCTTATATCTTCTCCTAGTCATATAGACCCATAATTCCTTATTACCTAACCTATATTACATGTCCATATAATTCTGGGTATTTATACCACCAAGTGTATACCACTTTCTCTTGTTATTACTTAAATCTTTATTATCTACATAGTTTATGATCATATAACCTATATCATCTTCTTATCTAATAACATGAATTAGATATATATATATATATATATATATATATATATATATATATATATATATATTCATATGATTTACTACTCTCACATATATCCATACATATCATAACATATAACACATATACTTATACCAACCACATGATTATATTCATTAGTTTATGCATTCTAATATAGGAAATAGACTTAACACAAGTCTTATTTCCATGAATAACCATATACAATACACTATGCACTCACCTTAACCTTGCTTTGGTTCAATCCTAATTCTTCAATTGTTCCGAACATGATTACGCTCTAAACCTACATAGTAATACATTAATACGTATCAGTATACTAATTAATATATTCTAAACTATCACTCATTTGGCTAAAACAAAGCTATTTTCAACTTTTAATGAAGGTATGCATCGATGCACTACACCATGTATCGATGCATCCCTTGACGGGTGCATCGATGCACTATTTATGCATCGGTGCATAAATCCCATTCGATGTTTATATTTTAAGCGGGTGCATCGATGCACTAATTGCATTCGATGTTCATTTATTTGAGAGTGCATCGATACACATTGAATGTGCATCAATGCACACAACCCAAAAATGGCACTTTGAGCACGAAAATCCCTTCAAAATCCTCTCAACACTTCATATTTCACCTCTTTTTATATTCTTAACTTTTATACACATATTTACACTTATTTCTTCTCAATAATCACTTATTTAACCTCCCAATCATATCCTTTATATAGCATTCAAAAATCATACGCAAATATCAACATGTTCAAAATCTCATTCTAACACTTCATATTCCTTATTTAGATTGATGACAAGTCAAATTCAACTTCCAATTTTAATTATCAACTCTATATCAATATTTCATTCAAGAACTCATAATCTTTAATCTTTCCTTATTTAATCATCTTTTGATTTTAAGATAACTTAAACTTTCCTTAAGCTTAGTTACTAATGATCGAAACCCAACTTAAATTTCAGCTAATAATCAACTATTAAGAAATCTTACCTTTGCAAGTTGGAGTCCACGACTGGGAGAAGGAAGAAGAAAACTCTGGAGAAATCTCTTCTTTCCCCACGTGGTTCCCTTATCTTATAAGAGGGAAAAATATCTTTCATTCTAAATGACCATTTTGCCCTTTAATTCATTTAATAATTACTAAAACCTTCAGGAAATATTTCTGAATAACTCATTGAACTATTCAAATATCCTACTTTTATCACTAAATTCTAAAAATTTACGATTTAGTCACTAACCCGTAATTTGGGATGTTACAAATCTCCCATCCTTTTTAGAAAATTTGTCCTCGAATTTTCATTGCACACTTTGACAAGAACATATCTTTTAATACTCTCATGATATTTCTTTTATTAGATATTTCATATACTCTTTTCATATCACTTATACTTATCCCTGATTATCAATCCTTATAATATCTTAATAACTCTTATAATCCATATGAACTACCCCAAAATCTTATTCTTACACAAAATCCTTATATTCTTTTACATACTCAGAATACACTACCAAATCCACATCATACTTGATTAATTTAGTCTTATATCTTTTCCAAACCTTACAACTCTATCACCTTTACTATTACAGCTAATTACTAACAACTGTTCAATATAGGGCACAAGCCCTAATCCACCAATCATATACATCCGACCTTTATAAGTCCATATACTGTTACTCATTATATATACAGAAAAATCCAATCTTTACTTATCGATATCATAACTCAATTAATTTCTTTTCTTATCCTCTAATTGCTTTGTAACATAAACCTAACCTTTCCTCATTCCATTACTTTCCATAAATCAAAATATCCTTACAACATCGGTCATATCTTTTCTTTTATACTTCCTCACTCTTTTCATATTACCTTACTCTTCTATATCAATCCTTAACTTCCCTTAAACACAAGAATCTTTATCTCCTTCTCTACATCACATTCACATCATCAAATATAAAAATGTATCCAGATCCACTTCATCTTGGATTATCTTATCCTGACAATATCTTAAAATCTTATAACTCCAATACCTTTCCATAACATAATTTTGTTAGCCATTGCTAACTCTTTCCATCAATAATGCAAATCCCTTATCACATCCACACTCTTACTTATACACAATACTATTTACACGTCTAATATTCCTTTTTACATATCACATCTTCAATAAATCTTTCGTGCTATCAAAATCTTCACTTCTTTACTTTAATTATTTCATTACCCTTTTTCCTTATGCTTTTACATTCCTTTCATATCCTTGATACTTTTCATTCTTTATCCTTTTTAACCTTTCTATCAATCCTTAGTTTCTGTCAAACATATAAATCCTTTAACCTTAATACATTCACTATCAAACCTTCATTCTCACTCGTCCATAATACAATTCCTTTAGTTCGAATTCAACTGTTTCATTTACCTTTGTCTTATAACTGATCACTGATATACATATTCTTAAACCCCTCCTTGATCTTTTAATATTCTCCAATTAACATCCATCTCTTCCACTTTATCTTGTTCATGCTGTAAAGAAACTATTCTATTTCAGAACAATAAAGTTCCTTTAATACTATAATTTCCAATCCATCTGAACTGATTGGCTTTATTCTCTGGCGGAGAATACAACTAATTTTATTCAGTTTAAAGTTAAAAACCAGAATCTCTACCTTTCTTTGATGGTGCTTAACTTATTAAACTTATACTCATACACATGCATGTGAATTCCCTTGCTTCAAGTTCATATATTCGAACTTCGTTTGTCTTATGAACTGGTCATCCATGTACTTATTCTAGAACTCTTCTACAAACAATAACCACGTTACTTGATCTTTTAACATTCCTATAGTGACATTTGTCCACCATACTTCTAGATTGCCCACATAGTGACGAAACTACTCAATTTAACTTCTCCACTTTGGAGAAACAAAAACCTGCTAACATTATCTTCATATCATTTAATCAAATGTCTATAATAATAGAACATTTCTCAAATTCACCCTTGAACTCAGGTGTTCTCAACTCTTTTCAATACATTCATTCTATGAATTATAGAAGTATAAAATTGAAATCATACTAAAATATCATTCCACATCATATAATATTCTCTAATCTTATACAGGCAGTCCCTGAGGTTTTCGCTCTTCTCCCTGCTTAGCCAGGGCAGGTGAATACTATTACCTTCAGTCTATTGCCTTGTGTTTCTCTTTAGAAACTTTTATAATCATACATCTAACATAACATAATAATTTAACTCTATTTACAAGACTGTACACTCCTTACACTATCAGATCAGAAAATTTTCCACTTTGTGTTGGCATGTATACTTTTTAAAACTCTTTTGACTTTGTTTTTAGCCTAGAATCGGCGAAACCGTAGCTCTGATACTATTAAATATAACACCCCAACCCGTACCCGACCTGTATACGAGTACGAGGTGTCACATTGACTTTTTCAAAACATTTACTTTTATAAAAAGAATAAAAATTCTATTATTTATCAAAGCAAAGCGATTTACAAAACATATCAGAGTTTATACAATTTAAATTTTTAGACTACATGCCAACTACACTCTATATACAAAATACATATATTTTCTGATCTGAACTTCGTAAAGGAGATGCTGACCTGTCTTGCTCCTCATAGCTTCACTTATTGCTTCCCGAAACCTACGTGTGAAACAATCACACGCTAAGTCGTTGACTTAGTGAGGCAATAAACATATAATGTAAACATTAACTAGTAGTCATACATAACAATTACTACTATCATTTCATACAACTCATATACTTTTACATGTAACACATACATACACACATATATGTCATTATCATTCATATCTCTTGTTCCTATGATTTCTTATGTCCATATTATATATCTTATAATATTGTTATTATATCATCATGTCAATTAATTATACTCATTCATATATACTTTAACATGTACTCATGTATGCCATATAACACATACAGACAACTAACTATATCATCATCTGTATTCTTATCACTATCATTGATTCATTTTATCATATGATCTTATAATTACCATTTGTACAATCATACATCACACATAACATTTCAATTGGGAAACAAACATATCATCATATCAAGTTTATTAATATTATCTCTTTATTAGCATATGGTACACATGTGAGAACTAAAGATATACGAGTACATAGAGGTTGTGCACTATGATGTCACCACAGCTCGTATAATTCCTTCAAGGGGCACTGAATATTTGTCCCGAAGGATCACTATGTCCCGAAGGACCACTATATCCCGAAGAACCACTATGTCTCGAAGGACCACTGATAATCCCTCGACTCTTAGCATGCCAACTATACCCCTAGCTCTCATATCACATAACATGGGCATTATCTTTTATACCATTACACATCTTCACATAGCCACATAACTTTTCACATAACATTTCCATTTGCACATGTAATTACTTACTTATTTTCACATAGCTCATGTTCCAAATTCATATCTCATAAGCACGTAGCTCATATTACTTATATTCACATCAATAATTTATATAAGCTCACGTATTCACATGGGTCATTTCTCATAGCATATCACATAGCTTCAGAACTCATCTCATATAATTTTATGCATATACCCTTATATCAATACCATATAACTTATCTTATCGATTTGCATAATCCCTTACAACATACAAAGATTATATTAATTCCATATATTTACTTAATTCAACCTCATATATTTTATTATCTAAACCTATATTCACATATGATTTCCTATATAATTCTTATATAACTACTCTTAAATATTAGTATAATAACTTATGCCAGTGTTTCTTAGTTACATCTGATTCTCATTTTCTATCATATACATACATCAATGTTACTCAACTTATTTAAGTCTTCATTTAATCACATGAGTCCATCATATTAGTTACATAGAATCTAACTTAGATAACTTATACTTGGTTATCATATTTCACATAAATCATTTCCCTACAATATATTATATGTCATATAGTTCCCTTCCATTTATAACATTCCCTAGAGTTTGTGTACACTTATTATATATTTTACCCATGTTTCTTATATCTTCTCCTAGTCATATAGACCCATAATTCCTCATTACCTAACCTATATTACATGTCCATATAATTCTGGGTATTTATACCACCAAGTGTATACAACTTTCTCTTGTTATTACTTAAATCTTTATTATCTACATAGTTCATGATCATATAACCTATATCATCTTCTTATCTAATCACATGAATTAGATATATATATATATATTCATATGATTTACTACTCTCACATATATCCATACATATCATAACATATAACACATATACTTATACCAACCACATGCTTATATTCATTAGTTTATGCATTCTAATATAGGAAATAGACTTAACACAAGTCTTATTTCCATGAATCACCATATACAATACACTATGCACTCACCTTAGCCTTGCTTTGGTTCAATCCTAATTCTTCAATTGTTCCGAACAGGATTACGCTCTAAACCTACATAGTAATACATTAATACGTATCAGTATACTAATTAATATATTCTAAACTATCACTTATTTGGATAAAAGAAAGTTATTTTCAACTTTTAATGAAGGTATGCATCGATGCACTACACCATGTATCGATGCATCCCTTGACGGGTGCATCGATGCACTATCTATGCATCGGTGCATAAATCCCATTCGATGTTTATATTTTAAGAGGGTGCATCGATGCACTAATTGCATTCGATGTTTATTTATTTGAGAGTGCATCGATGCACATTGAATGTGCATCGATGCACACAACCCAGAAATAACACTTTGAGCATGAAAATCCCTTCAAAATCCTCTCAACACTTCATATTTCACCTCTTTTTATATTCTTAACTTTCATACACATATTTACACTTATTTCTTCTTAATAATCATTTATTTAACCTCCCAATCATATCCTTTATATGGCATTCAAGAATCATACGCAAATATCAACATGTTCCAAATCTCATTCTAACACTTCATATTCCTTATTTATATTGATGACAAGTCAAATTCAACTTCCAATTTTTAATTATCAACTCTATATCAAGATTTCATTCAAGAACTCATAATCTTTAATCTCTCCTTATTCCATCATCTTTTGATTTTAAGATAATTTAAACTTTCCTTAAGCTTAGTTATCATCTAATGATCGAAACCCAACTTAAATTTCAGCTAATAATCAACTATTAAGAAATCTTACCTTTGCAAGTTGGAGTCCATGACTGGGAGAAGGAAGAAGAAAACTCTGGAGAAATCTCTCATTTCCCCACGTGGTTCCCTTATCTTATAAGAGGGAAAATATCTTTCATGCTAAATGACCATTTTGCCTTTTAATTCATTTAATAATTACTAAAACCTTCATGAAATATTTCTGAATAACTCATTGAACTATTCAAATATCCTACTTTTATCACTAAATTCTAGAAATTTACGATTTAGTCACTAACCCGTAATTTGGGATGTTACAGACAGATCCTGGCGAGCCCGAAGACCGTTTGAGATTGTGCACACAGATATATCTGGTCCTTAATACATACCATCACTTGGAGGTAACATGTACTACGTAAATTTTATTGATGATTTTAGTCGAAAGAGTTGGATTTATATTTTGAAAGAAAAGTCTGAAGCAATGAAGAAATTAAAAGAATTCAAAGCAATGATAGAAAAACAAAGTAGCCAATACTTAAAGATACTTAGATCTGATAGAGGAGGCGAGTATACATCAAATTTATTTGAAGACTTCTTCAAAGAGCATGGCATTATCCATCAACTAATAGTTAGATACACACCTCAACAAAATGGAGTTACAGAGAGAAAGAATCAAACAATCCTTGATATGGCAAGGAGCATGATAAAAGGTAAGCACTTACCGAGAAATTTTTGGGCCGAAGCTGTCCGTTGTGCAGTCTACTTGCTGAATCGATGTCCAACAAAAAGTGTGAAGTATATGACGTCAAATGAAGCATGGAGTGGTCAGAAACCAGGAGTTGGGCATTTAAATTTTTTTTGTGCATCACATACGCCCATGTTCCTGAGCAGAAAAGAAAGAAACTCGATGAAAAACGAGAGAAATGTATTTTCATCAGCTATGATGAAAGATGTAAAGATTACAGGAAAGAAGTAAAGATTACAGGCTCTATAATCCTCTTATCAAGAAGGTAATAATTTCAAGAGATGTCGAGTTCGATGAGGCAAAATACTGAAAATGGAGCAAAGAAGAAAAGAAAATTGAAGGACTATTTTTTTATGAAGATAAAGATGATGATGATCTTATCAATCAAGATTAACAATATAATGATCAAGGTCCTCAACAAAATTTAACTCCATAACCATCAACAAACAACAGTTGTGGTAGAAACGGACAAGAAAATCCTGAAGTACCTCCCATAGAAGTTCGAAGATCTACGAGGGAGAGAAAGATACCAGAAAGGTACAATGATTATCGATTAAATAATGTTTCATTTTACAGTTTACTTGCAAAAGATGATCTAATAATAAATGAACAAATGATTGAAGATGGCGAATGAAAAATTGTTCAGAATGAAAAATCAGATTTGAGGGGAGTGTTAGAATTCAAATATGATTTCAAATATTATGTTGACAAGCCATGTATGATTCATGAATTAACCACTTGGTGAATGAAGAAAGTGGACAACAAGCAATGATGTGTTGGAAAAAGTTTCAAGTTCCATACTTCCCTTAATGATTACTTAAAGAGGCAATAAATGTGGCAACATTTTGATGATGAAGCAACAGCTTGGAAAACATGTGGCAGCATCATAAGCATATTTAAGCAACTTAAAAATTACAAGCACTTAACGTGGCAAAGCATAAAAATTCACCAAGGCAAGTAAAGTGTTGTTTCGAGAAGGATAATGACCACGTGAGGAATTTCAAGGAGGCAAAGAATTGGTGTAAATGAGTCGGTTATATACCCTTATAAATATGTGTGTTCTAGCATAGGTTTAAATGTATGTTTGAGTTTGAATTAGTAAATTAGCCGTAGCTAGTGTCGTAATGTCATGGTAACGTTGTTGTATCGTATTTTGTTCGCATCAATAATATTGTACGTATTATAAAGCTAATCAAGTGACCACCAACGTTTCTAACATATTTTATGATTTTATGAAGTATAGTCATTAATCATATTATCTTAAGTTACTTACCAACCAATCATTCCATACCTTGTCATGTGCACTACTCAATTACATATCTATAAACATACTAGCTAGATCATATACTCAACATGCTATCCTGGTTAACATACATAAACCCTATGTAGCATTTCAAACATAGCAATGACATACCACAGCCGAATTAGCACAATGACCATATATGCATGCCAAACATAAAAACACTATCTCCAAAACTCAAAATAACTGAAGTTTGTGTCATGAACCTAGGAGTTTGGAAATAAATTAAATTACACTAACAGAAGTGAGGAATTAACTTATGAATTGTAAAGTATAATCTAAACCTCTTTTTAGTGATCGAACTTTTTAAACAAATAGAGTGGTGAAAATGAAAAGTAATTTTGTTATTCCCTGTGTCTCAACAACTATATGAAGTAACTTCAGAAAGGATTTTCTCTGCATTAACCCCTATAAAATATATCTTTCAACCTATTTCGTACTCATTTGCCTAATAATTAGAGTGTGTGACTATAATTGTCAGGTATTATCTCAACCACGATGTCATATCACCGAGGAGCAGGTGGGCTTAGACCGAATGATGTCTTAGTCTACCTAAACTAATATAGGTAAAATTGGCTCAATAGGTTAGACGGGTAAAAGAATTGATTTATTATATTAATTTTAAAATTAATATGAGATGTACGATAAATGTTATAATGTAAGATAAACTCGTCATGCCCACTTGAATTTATCAAAATAATATTTTTTATTAAATTCTATCACATCAAAATGATAAATTTAAATAAAAATATATTTTATTAAAATTCATTATGCCTACACGATGAATTATAAATTAATGTAATAAATGTCGTAATTTTTAAAATAATTTATGTAGTGTCATATTAGGCTAAATAAAAAGCCCGCTTATGGTATTGGGCAAATTTTACCGACTAATCTCATTACTTCTAACCCGTCAATTTGTGCGTAACACGTGACACTTCGAGATGGTGCACATATAAAGTACAAAAGAATAGAGCTGAGAGAAGTAAACACAAACAATCTCCTTCAACTCCTTGTGCCTAACACGTGACACTTCGAGATGGTACACATATAAAGTATAAAAGAATAGAGCTGAGAGAAGAAAACACAAACAATCTCCAATTCCTTGTCCCTAGTGATTGTTCCAAACTAATTTTTAAACACTGATTTTGAAACAAAAACATATTATTAGCAAGCACATTTGGTCTGATTAAGTTGTTTATTTCTCTTCTATTATATTCTTTTAGGTAATGAGTTCTAGATTTATTAAGAGTATTCTCATTTTCTTTTTTAGAGTCTCCTCTTCTCATTTCCTTTAAATAGAAATAGAATTAGATTTAAAGTTTATTAAAAAAAAACATGTTATTCTTTAACTCTCTCCTCATGCTAATATGAATTAATTTAATAAACCCATACAAACTAATCTAGTAATATTTAAAATTATTAAATAGAATCAGCATATATAGTGTACACGTAAAAAATCTACTATACACATATTTATATATCTTGAAATAAGCTTATACATGTGTTACAAATTGGTATTGTTTTATAAGGAAAAAAAGTTTAGCATGCTTTATTTATTTATTTATTTATCGGAGCTTGTAACATTTAAATTTCCGGGTTAGCAGTTTCAGGTTAACCCAAGAAGGTGTTAGATAAACCTAATAGACTTGTATGAAGCCCTTGTCCAAGTATGAGTTGATTTGGGCTTAAGTTGAGTTCAATCAGAAATAAAAGGGGTATTTTTGAATTGAGATCAATACAGGAAGGACTATAGTTGTAAATTACCCCAAAAGTGTTCTAAAGGCTTATTCCTATTAATTTGGATTATGTCACACGTTGGAACCCATTCCCCCACTCTTGTCTTCTTCCTCTTAAAAAATCACTCTTCTCCATCTTAAACAACGGTGATAGTTTGATTAGAAAGAATTTCCTTGTTGAATCAAAGAAGGTAAGTTTTGTAATCCCTTTTCTTAGAGCTTCATTTTGAGCTCTCAACATTAGAGTTTAGCTATGGTGGTCATAGTTGGGTTTAGGAAGGGTTTTGTGTTTTAGAGCTTATGGGTGGCACTAAATCATTTCTAAACCTTAGGAATCATGTTCTTACCTTCTCTAAATGCTCAAAGGAGTTAATAACTAATTCCATTGATTGTTCTACTAAGAGAAGTGGGTGAAGGCTCCAAAAGCAAGGAAAAAGATAAAGTGGTGCTTCGGTGAGCTCGAGGTTGATTCTCCAGCTTCTAGTTGCAAGGTAACACACTCCTAACACTTCTATAGTGCTTGTAGATCAACACATGTAGTGTCGTTGCTTGTATGAGTTTATGAAGCATGTGGGTGAATTTGGGCTTATAGCATGAAATGGGATGTTTGATGTTATTTATGCATAAAGAAATGACCTTTTATGACCCTTTAACTCTATATAATCTTTAAAAATTGTTTAAGGGTCTTGGGAGGGTTTTAGGAGTGATTTAAAGAATTCAATCAAGAGAAATAAAGTTTTCTAGGTTTAGGGTATCATTATTGTATGAAAAGTACTGATACTATTCGTATAAAAAAGTTAAAATTAGAGTGTTTTTGTAAGGTGGTATTGATACCCATTTTTGGAGTATCAATAACGTTCGTAAGGTATCGATACTCGGGGTTTTGTATCGATAATTGAGGACCAATTCAAATTTGAGTGAGCAAATTTGGTACCGGTACTCGGGTAAGTACTGATACCATACAGGGTAGTATCGATACTATAGGTAGGGGTATCGATACACGTATATGTTATAAACATCGAATACAATTTTGGTATCGATACTCGAGATAGTATCGATACCACCAGAGAGAAGTACCGATACCTTAGGTAGAAGTACCAATACCGAGTAATGTCTCAAATTCCAGCATGTTGATTTGGTATTGACACTCGGGGTAATATCAATACCTAAAGAGAAAGTAGTATCGATACTATGGGGCTGAGTATCAGTACTGACGTGAAAGTGAAGGCCACAAACCTTTTTTTTGATCAAAATACTCTGGTAGGAGGTTAAGGTCAATTGGAAACTTCTTAATAAAAGCTTGCAAGTGAGAACACTAATAATTTTGTGATAACATAAAATCATTATGAGGTAAGATTCCATAAGACTTTTACTTTGTTTGATACTCAGTAAACAATGAAGACACCCGAGTCACTTGTGGATGACGATCGTCTAATAGAGTAAGAGATTATCTAGATATACCTAACCTAGTGCGTGAGCACTTAAAATGCTAGTTGAACGTCTTGTTGTTGATGCTATGTGACCCAAATTTGTTTTGAGTATCCTAGAGGGATAGACCAACTTGGCAAAGGTTGATGCTTTTTGACCCAAATGTGTTTTAAGTATCATAGAGGGGTAGGCTAACTTGGCAAAGGTTGATGCTTTGTGACCCGGACCTAGCCTAAGATACTAATGAGATATTGATGTTATGTGATATAGATCTTACCTAAGGTACCTTTATTAAGCAAATAGGGGTGTGAGTTCTGTGATGTTATTATGACCCTGAACTACACCATGATGCATGCTTTTGTTGGGTGTTAAACGTAATCTCATATTAGTAACTACACTTGTATCATGCTCATTTGTTGAATGCATGTAGTGTAGTTGTGTTATTCTTTTGGCACTGGCTCTTAAGCTCATCGTTCAAAATGTGTTTCTGTACGCATGTTATTAGGTGCCAGTTCAAGAGCTCATAATCAGATTGCGGATTTCCAGACTTGATCGTTTAACAGAATACGTCTCAAGTATTGTATTGGGCATGTACTGTTATAGACTTTTATGTATATTCGAGTAGTAAACTCTATTTTTAGGAACTTACGTATTTTGGTAATACTATTGGGAGCTCCCCATATTTTTTATACTTATACATTTTGAGATTCTATTATGTTCTAATTATGGTTTAAATTATAAACATGATGAACATTTTAAAAAATTGGTTAGCCACTTCAGTGGTTTCGTGTGACATTCGAATCATTTAGACTTCGAGTTGAACTAGATTAGGGTATTATAAAGCTTACTTGTTTTTATTTTTGCTAGAAGTCACTAATTTTATTAAAAAGATAAAATATTATGGATTACAATGAAAGTTAACAGTCATAATCATAAATCAAACACATAATTAGAATATTTTTTCGATAATCATTGACACAAGAAGCTAGCCACTTGAGATCTTACAATAATCATACAAGTAAAAGGTTAAATACTCTAACAAAAGATATATACGAACATATATGACTACATCCATAAACGAAATATAAAAGGAGATTGAACTACTAAAAGACCTTTGATAAACTACAAATCAGAGTCGAGCAACGTGAAAAAATTATCCACGAATGCAATCATATATCAAAATCCAATCAGATGGTCAAAATC
Organism: Hibiscus syriacus; assembly: GCF_006381635.1. Taxonomy (NCBI): domain Eukaryota; kingdom Viridiplantae; phylum Streptophyta; class Magnoliopsida; order Malvales; family Malvaceae; genus Hibiscus; species Hibiscus syriacus. The sequence goes on along the minus strand of NW_024061816.1, from coordinate 948,103 downwards.
AACCTTAAGAAAAATATAAATGAAATGAAAGATCAAATGACTAATAAAGAAGATAGAAAATATGAAAAAAGACATAGAAAGACATGCCATAAAGCCAACATTTAAAAAAACGAAAGAGAAGTAACGATGTGATATAAGAAAGTAAAAGAAAAATAAGTAAACTCGATAGTAGACAATAAATGTGGATGTTATCTGGTCGTCGTCTCTAATTGGTAATGGAAGTTGTTAATTAACATGGTTTAAAGTTCTTTTGAGTAATATGTGAGTTCAAACAAGTGTTATTCCAACAATATAGTTCGATAAAACTAGTGTTCCCGTAATGAGTACAAATTTGGTTTTTCATGCATGATCTAAACATATAGAACTAGACATTGGTTTTTTTTATGAGTGTTCAGAATCGGTAGTATTTTCTCGTTAATTCTTTGATCTTATGGAATTATTGTTGTTGATTTGGTTGTGTTATGCTTGTTTTCTTGCAGGGTCTTACTTTCTAGAATTAGTGGTTGTAATATCCCAAAAGTCAGGTCAATGACCAAAATAGAATTTTTGGTAGTCTAGTGACCAATCTCAGAAAAGATTGAAAGTTTAGGGTTTTAAATGAAAAATGTCGATGTTGGATTTAATAACAAAGTTTGAAAGTAATAAGGGCATTATGGTCATTTTCAGGGAAGATTTTTATTTCCCTTTATAAAGGGTAATAAACACGTGGGAAAGGAGATGATTTCTCCAGAGCATTCTACAGTCTTCTTCTTCCTCCTCTCCACCGTGAAGCCTTGTATAAGGTAAGTGGGTCTTCAGTTGGTTAATTCTTTCGTTTTAAAGCTTGTTTTGATTCTTAGGATGTTAATAAAGATTAAGGAAAGATTGAGGTGGCTTAAAACTCAAATATTAACAAGTTATGAGAAATTAAGAAAAATGAGTTTTTAAGTGAATTCTTGAAATAGAAGGAGTTAGTAGATTTTGAAGTTGAATTTGACTTGTCAAGGGTTAAATTAAGAGATATGAAGTGATAGAATGGGTTTTAAAACATGTTGGAAATTTAGTGTGATTCTTGAATGTCATGTAAAGAATAGAATTTTGAGGTTAAAGAAGTGATTATGGAGTAGAAATGAGTTTAAGTATGTGTATGAAAGTTAGAAATATTTAAGAGGTGAAAGATGAAGAGTTTAGATAAAAAGAGGTGAAAGAAGTGATTATGGAGTAGAAATGAGTTTAAGTATGTGTACCGATGCACTCTCAAATAATGAACATCGAATGCCATCAGTGCATCGATGCACCCCCTTAAAATACAAATATCGAATGCAATTAGTGCATTAATGCATAAGGAGTGCATCGATGCACCCCCTTAAGAATAAACATCGAAGGTGATTTGTGTACCGATGCACAGGTAGTGCATCGATGCACACGTTAAGGAATGCATCAATACACTGTAGAATGCATCGATGCTTACTTTTATTAAAAGATGAAATAACCTTTCTTTTAGTCTAAGAAGTGAAAGATTAAAATATATTAATTAGTATACTGATATGTATCAATGTATACTATGTAGATATAGAACGTAATCATGTTCCGGAATAATCGAAGGATTAAGATTGAGTCAAAGCAAGCAAGGCAAGGCGAGTGCATTGTATTGGAATATATGTATTTTTACATGGGAACTGGACTTGTGATAAGTCTGTTCCTGAGATTCTGAATATATGATAGCATGAGTCGAAACATGATTAGGATTGTGTGCTATGTGAATATGACATGCTTGCATTACATGTTATGTGATGTGCATTTATGTGTTATATGATAATGATCTACGAAACAATACAAAAATATTATCTAAGTTACTTATTAATAAGTTCTAAGATTTCATGCATATGTAATATAAGTTATAAGATGAGAAAGAATATATTTATATGTATATGAGAAGATATAGGAACAAGAAATAAGTCAAGTGATAAAGGAATATGAAATTGTATGAAATGTGACATAAGCTATGTGATAAAGTCATAAGTGATGAAATGAACATGTGACATAGGTTTTAAGTTAAAGAATTATTTGATATAAATAATTGTGATCATAAGATAATCAAGTGTAAGTTATATTATATGGTATAAGGGTTTATATAAGAAAAGGTTATAAGACTTTAGGATAATAGTATGTAAATTAGGGTGTCTAAATATAAATAATGATACTAAATTATAAGTTAAGTGTTTTGAGAAGAATTATATTTAAAAGAAACTATGATATAGGAGTCATATGACATGAAGCTAGATAAATTGATTAATTTAGTATATAAATTATATGTTATGGTATAGATTTCATGATGAATATAAATGCAAGATAGTGTAATAAATCATATAAATTGATATAATCAATTATGTGAATAAATGGAAAAGTGAGTCAAGATAAGTATTGACTTATAGGATAAAATGAGATTATATGAACATATAGTATAACTTTATGAGGAAGACTTATGAGTTATATGATTTAGGTATGAAAATGATATATGTGTAAGTGAATTACGTGATTATGTGGCTATGTGTGAAATGGAGTAAAATATGTAATTATAAAGTATATGAATATATATTTATAAGATAAGTCATGTGATGATTGAGCTATATGAAATCAAGTGATAAGAAGTTATAAGAGTATATGTTTATGATAAAATATAGGAATAAGTTATAAGTCATGTGATATGTGATTTAGATGGAATTGTTCTACTTGTAAGTGATTGCATGCATAATTCATCAATGTTTTAATATGACATTATGTGTAATGGGCGGTATTACCAAAGGATAATGCTAAGTGATAAATGAAAATATAAGGTGTTTATATTTGTATATGTGAAGTGAATGATGTGTTTATATGATGAATGATAAGAGAGATATGAAAATGTGAAGTGTATCCATATTTACGCCCATGTTATTTATTATGAGATCTATATCATGCCAAGAGTCGAGGGATTATCAGTGGTCCTTCGGGACATAGTAGTCCTTCAGGACATATCAGTGGTCCTTCGGGACATAGTGGTCCTTCAGGACAAATATTCAGTGCCCATAGTGGGAATTATTCGAGTTGTGGTGACAACATTCGTGCACAACCTCAGTGTACTCACGTACCTTTTGTTCTCAATAATGTACACGGGCAATTCAAAGATAAATTGAAATGAAATTGCTAAGAAGATTATTTTCATATGTGCATAATATGATCATATGTGTTATAGTTTAGTAGACAAACATAAATTACACTGTTATGTTTGATTATTTGTGAATTGCTCTAAGTGATAGATGATGTGCACATTTACTGAAGATGATAATATACAGGTGCATGTATGTATATGTTATATGAAATATTATATGGTTGTGAATGATAGAATCATATTAAATGTTCATGCATTGTTCCAAATTAGAGTTTCTATTATATGTTTTTATGCCTCACTAAGTCATCGACTTAGCGTGTGAGTGTTTCACACGTAGGTTCTGGATAATCGAGAGGAGAAGCGAATTGAAGCAAGATAGGTCAGACTCTCCTTTCCAAAAATCAGATCAGAATTGTAGTTAAGTGTAGGTATTTGGTTGTTTATAGTGTGTTGGCATGTAACAAAATTGTGAATTGCTAATGCTCTTATTGATTTGGTTTAAATTGGGTCCCACTTGTGTAAATTAACATCTTTCATTTTAATGAAAGTTTAAATTTTTTTTATGCTTTTATTTAAGAATCAAAGTTTGAAAAGTCAATGTGACACGTCAAACTCGTATCCGGGACGGGTACGGGTTAGGGGTGTTACAGTAGTAAAACGGACGCATTCTGTATTTTTTTATTATTTGGTCACGACTGGAGGCATGGGCACGACTCTGGGCATGACACGGTCTGACGTGGCAGTTTCTAGAAGGTCCAGTCAGCATCAGTTTCTATAAGATCTAGTCAGCGCGCCTTCTGGAAGATGGACGAGTAGAGTCCCATTAGAAGACTTGTTTAAAGTTTCAATTTAGGAAAAACATTTTTCTTTATGATTATTTTATTTTAATTTCTTTGTTTATCTTTAGGTTTTTAGAGGCTATAAATACTCTCTTGGGGTAAGCCTAAACTCACAACTAAGATTACAATATTCTTCTCTTTTCTAGTTTTATAAAAATTCTCTCTTTATTTTATTTTTCAAGTTTTTAGTTTTTCTCTTTATTTTAAACTTTGTTTTTAAATATGCTAAGTATGACTTTTGTCATGCTTAGCTAATTTTCTCATAAGCCGAGAGCTGAAGCGATGACTCAATTCCAACAGGAGAATTGAAAAAGGCCCTTAATAAATTCAGAATATCTCTCTTAATCTCTGCGCTTATTTTTCAAAATCAAAACAGTTTTTAAAATCAAAGATTGACTTTGGTCAAGAGGTTGTTGCGATTAAATGTGTGGGAGGAAGGATCAACTTATTGAAAGCACATTCGAATTTTTGGGAACACACTTGGCGAGATAGCCATGCCAAGAGGGAATTAAGATCAGAATTGGTAGTTATTGAAGCAACAATCTGATTCGGTCTTCACGAAATTAAGCGGTAATTGGTCTACGACAATTGATGTTGATTAGATCAGTTTTCGAACCCGGAATCAAAAGATTGTCTTGAGTATTCGGTATAAAAAATAGAGTCATGAGGATTTCCCTCGTAGACAAAGTAACCGACGTAAATCCCGAAGGGAAAATCTAATTCGATGATCTGAAGGAAATTGAGTCAAAGCGAGGCTTGAGGTGGTTTTTACCGTATTCATTTTCAACGTTACAACCTTTATTTTCTTTATTCTTTCTTTAAATTGCTTTTAATTACTTAAATATTTTTTTTACCAAAACCCCATATTTACTGTTTCACGCCTGGTATAAACAATTCAGACAGAAATTCAGAATTTTCTAAGTCCCCGTGGAATCGACCCTTACTTCTCTTTACTACGTATTTCCTTTATTTATTAATTGAGAAGAAGGAATTTATTTTGACATCAAAACGACAGTTGTCAAATTGGCGTCGTTGCCGACGACTTCGCCAAAGTTACTAATTTTTGTTTGCTTTTGATTTGTGACCAGGATAAATCTGGGTGCATTAATGGAGTATGACCCGGAAATCGAAGCCAGAGCTAGGATACTTCACGCACAGACACTTCGAGAAAGGAGACAACAATCAAATCCAGAATCAGAATCAAATTCATGTGAATCCATTAATACAGAACCAATTATGATGGCCGATCCTATTATCAGAGAGTTAGCTGCGACACCTACTAAACAAGAGCCTTTGTGCATTGATTTTCCCCAAGGTGAAAATCTATACCAGTTAAAAACTGACCTTATTCATCTCCTCCCTACATTCCACGGATTGCCAAACGAGAATCCACATAAACATCTCACGGAATTTCACATGGTCTGCTCCAGCATGAGACCACATGGAGTAATTGAGGATCAAATCAAACTTAGACCCTCTAATTCTATTACTACATGAGCTCAAATGACTCGTCTTTTTCTTGACAGGTTTTTCCCTACGGCAAAAGTAAGTGAACTACAAATGAGAATACTTGGAATCAAACAACTTGATGGATAGTCACTCTATGACTACTGGAGAGGTTTAAAAAGTTATGTTAGTTGCCCATAACATGGGTTAACTGAACAAACACTCATTCAGTACTTTTATGAAGGATTAACTCCCCTAGAGATGAAGATGATCGATGCTGCCAGTGGAGGAGCCTTGGTGAACATGACTCATACTGAGGCTAGGGATTTAATCTCTACAATGGCCGCAAATTACCAACAGTTCTGCACAACTAATGAACCTCCTCAAAGGGTTCATGAGATAAGTTCATATTCTTTAGAAAATAAGATAGATAAATTAACTGAAGTCATCAACTCTCTTGTTACAGGAAAGACAAGACCAAATAGATTATGTGGAATATGTGCATTACCTGATCATCCAACAAATGGTTGTCCACTGATCCAAGATGACGCAACAATCCAAGTCAATGCAGTCGGAAACTTTCTATGACCTCCCCAAAAACCTTACAATCCCTATAACAATACTTACAACCCATGATGGAGGGATCATCTGAATTTCAGTTATGCTTAAAACTCAAGGCTGAATCAAGGTTATCAAGCGAGACCACCTCCACCACCACAACAGCCGCAGAAGACATCATTAGATTCAATTGTCGAAAGATTAACAGTTTCCCAGGAAAATTTCCAGATTCGTACTGAAGCCCACTTCCAAGAGATAAACAATCAGATAAGCCAACTGGTTCAAACCATAGGCCGCGTGGAATCACAAGGCAAACTTTCATCTCAAACCGAGGTAAATCTAAGGGATAATTTCAGCGCCATCACTCTTCGGAGTTGTACAGTAGTGGCGCCACCTGTTCCAAAAGATGAAACAATCCAAAAAGGGAAGAAGATTTTTGATTCAGGATCCCAAAAGAATAGTGATGAAGAACAAATAGATCTAACACCATCTCCCTATGACGTGTCACTACCTTTCCATTGAAGTTATTAAAAATGGATAAACAAGCTGAGGAAAAGAAAATACTAGACATATTTCGGAATGTGGAAATCAATATACCTATCTTTAAGGTTATTCGAAAGGTTCCAAGATATGACTGGTTTCTAAAGGATCTTTGTACAACAAAGCGAAAGTTTACCGAGAATGAGAAGGTAAATCTAGGAGAACATGTCTCAGCTGTATTCCAAAAAGGTTACCACCGAAACTGAAAGACCAAGGTATGTTCGCAATACCTTGTAAAATTGGTAAAGTTGGGATAAAACAAGCCATGTGTGATCTTGACACCTCTATTAATGTGATGCCTCTCTCTGTTTACAATATGCTTACTAATGAGCCTTTGAAGGATACAAAAATATCAATTCAACTTACCGACAGATCTGTCATTTACCCGGAAGGACTCTTGGAAAATGTGCTAGTGGAGGTAAACAACTTAATATTTACTGATGATTTTTATGTAATTAACATGGAGAATGATTGCACCAGCACTTCTTCCGATATTCTATTGGGGCGTCCCTTTCTAAGTATTGCGCATACAAAGATTGAAGTAGGAAGCGAGATTTTAACCATGGAGTTTGATGGCGAGATCGTTAAATTTGATGTATATAAGGAAATGAGATATCCTGAAAAAGTGGTGAATATAAATTCTGTTGGTATTATTGATCCTTTGGAAAATGAGTTTGTAGAAACTAATTTTTCTTTTGATCTATGCAAGGAGTTAGAAGATCATGATGAGAAAATCAGAAAGTTGAAAAATATATTTTCAGATTGTGCCGATCTAAAATTGATTATTGCTAAGTCTAATGTTTTGCCTTCTGTTTTGCAGGCACCTGAGATAGAAATGAAACAAATGCCGAAAAACTTAAAGAGTGCATTTTTAGGAGAAAATGTTACTTCATCGGTTATTTCAGATAAGATTTTAAAGCTAAAAAATATCCGAAGAATAACCTATGAGAATGTCAAATTCTACAAGGATAAAATAAAAGGATTATACGATCGTAGAATTTCTGATAAGAAATTCTTAGCTGGAAAAAACATATGCAGTGGAAGAAGTATTTCTGTAACACCCTCAACCCGTACTTGACCCGAATACGAGTCTGAGGTATCAGATTGACTTTTAAAACTTTGACTCTTGAGAAAATTCAAAGAAAATTTAAAACTTTCATTAAAATAAAAGCGGTTTATTTACCTAAAGCGACCAAAATAGCCAAAATCGATCAGAGCATATTCAACTCAATTAATTAGTACATGCCAACTATATTCAAAATAACCAAACACATTTAAATTATCTAATTTCTGATCTGAATTTTTGTAAGGGAGATGTTGACTTGTCTTGCTCCACTTTGCTCTTTACTCTTCTCACTTCTGTAACCTACGTGTGAAACAATCACACGCTAAGTCGTTGACTTAGTGAGGCATTAAATTATAAAAGAACTTTAACTATTTAAATCTCTAACCTTAGTCCACTATCGATATTCTTATCATTTATATCTTATTAATATATCATCTTATATCTATTGTTTTACTCAAGATATTATTCAATTAACCAAGCAATACATACATCATCATATAAATCATATCAGATTATCTAATAAGAAATACATGCATACATATAAATTATCATTAGTCACTTATCATTTAATCACATAGCACATATACTTAACCTTCTTAATCATATACTATACCTATACCTCATCATGTCCTTGCTATAAAATTTATCATATCACAATATATATTGGTTATTATCTCTTGATTAGCCCATGTACATATGTGAGAACTATTGATATGTGAGTCTCTAGAGGTTGTGCACTAAGGGTGTCACCACAGCTCATATAAATGCACTGAAGTGCCACGTAGAATTGCACCGAAGTGCCACGTAGAATTGCACCAAAGTGCCATATAAAATGTCCCTAAGGAACATGTAGAAAATTCATTAAGAATCATATACATATATAAAGGACCAAGTATGTGTCTCCAAAAGACATCGCACATATTCCAAGGAATACATATATGTCCCGAAGGACCGCGTAGACCCTCGACTCTTGGCATGCCAACTATACCTCTAGCTCTCATAACACATAACATGGGAATTAACATTTATGTTTTTCACATATTCACACATTCGTATCAAATAATCATATAATCTCATAGCTTCTTGTCACGTAGATCGTGTAATATTCTCGTAGAGTCTCATTATCATATATATACCATATCACATATATTTGTATTCACATAGACAAATAGTCATATAGATCCCTTTCACATAGCTTATATCATACCTTCATGTAATCACACATCTATTGTCACATGTCTTATTATTACATTTTTATAAGATCACACGTAGTCAAATAGTTCCTTTCTATTAAATCACACATACACGTAGATCACTTGCATGTAGAACCTCTACATAATGCTCACATATCACATAGCTTATACTTGTTCTTATATCTTCTCATAATGTATTCTCTTATAACTTTCTGTCATATCAATCTCACCATTTAATTTCACCTAATTCATAGTCATGTGGCTTATCTTATATACATATATTCACATACCTTATAATTACCTAGTGTACTGCATTTCACACATAGTCACATAATTACGTAATTTACTTACACATAGATCATTACCATACCTAAATCATATAACACTCAATTCTTCCTCATAAAGTTATACTATATATATTCATATAATCTCATATTATCCTATAAGTACATACTTATCTTATGGTTTGGTATCATCATTTACCCTCAATTACCTTCACTAATATATATTATTCTCATATTACTCTATAGTCTAATCTTATTTATACTAATCACCTTTCTCATGTAGTCATATAAATCTATTATATTAATTCTTATAATTGATCACGTATACTATATAACATGTATGTTCACCTATCACATAACCTATTTCACATTCCCATGTAATCATATAGATCATTCGTATTAATTCTTATAACTTATCACAATACATGTATTCCCACAAATCATTTAATACATAATGTAATATATATATCACATATACCCAAATCAAACATATGCATATGATCATAAATTCATGCATTCGAATATAGACTCGTCGCAAGTCTTATTTCCATTAAACATCATAAACTAACTTGTATACACTTACCTTGGCCTCACCAAGTTTCGATCCCCTTTTATGATTTCATTTCTTTCGATCAAATCTTAACTTAATGATCATAGTGGAACTTGTTCGTGTTCGATATTTACATAATCATACATTGATACATATTAGTATCCAATTAATATACTATAATCTATCATTTCTTAGACCAAAAGAAATGTCTATTTCAATTTCCCCTTGAAGTGCATCGATGCATTCTTTAACATGTGCATCGATGCACTACCCATGCATCGATATAGAAATTACCTTCGATGTTTTCATCTTAAAGGGATGCATCGATGCACTCCTTATGCATCGATGCACCAATTGCATTCGATGTTTCTATTTTTAAGGGGCATCGATCCACTTCCTGTGCATCGATACACACTGAACAATTTCTGAAAATTCACCCTTGATGCATCGGTGCACATTGAATGTGCATCGATGCACCTAACCCAGAATTCATTTTTATGCCCGAAAATCTACTCTTTTCAGCTTAATTACTTCATACATCCTCCCCTTTCTTATTCTTAACTTACATACTCATATTCAAACTCATTTTTATTCATTAATCACCTTTTTAACCTCAAAATCCTATTCTCCATATGAAATTCAAGAATCATACTCAATTTCTAACATGTTCCAAATTCAATTTTATTACTTCATATCTCTTAATTAGATTGATGACAAGTCAAATTTGACTCCCAACTCAAGTTATGAACTCTATTCTAAGATTTTTTCTAAGAACCTCAAATCTTTAATCCTTTCTAACTCCATCATACTTTGATTTTAAGATAACTTAAGCTTTCCTTAAGCTTAGTTATCATCTAATAATCAAAATCAATCTTAAATTTAACCAAAAACCCAGTAATCAGAAAACTCACCTTTGACTCTTGGTTTTCACGCGTGAAGGAAGAAGAAAGATGAAGAGAACTTTGGAACTTCTTTTCTCTCTTCCCACGTGGTTTCATTATCTTATAAGTGAAATAAAAAATCTTACTTTTCAAATGACCATTTTACCCTTTACTTAATCTAATAATTACTAACCACTTTTATGATTTATTTCTAAATAAATCATTGAACTAATCCATTGTTATACTCTAGTCACCAAATTCTGAAACTTTATAATTTGACCACTAACCTAGTATTGAGGATGTTACAAATCTCCCCTCCTTTAAAGAAAATTCGTCCTCGTATTTTCACTGAACATATCAATAAGAACATATCTTCTATTGTTCTCATGTTACCTCCTTTACTTAATCTTTCATTCCTTTATTTCTTCAACTACCTTTTCCTTTATATATTTATCTAATGTTACTTATCATATAAACAGTAACCCATAACCTCAATCCATTTATATCTTTTCTCTCCTTCGATTCTGCATTTTCCTTCGACCTTTCTAAAATCCATATAATGTTACTCATTACAGTAACATCCTCTTTCATCACTCAACCTCATAAATTCATCTCTAACTGCCTTACAATAATAACCAAATTCATTTTCCATCATCATTTAACCAAAAACATGACCTTAAATCTTATTCAATTGTAATTAAACATATACTTTACAGAATCAAACAATCTCACATTTCCTTGCACATTTTCTTACTTCTATATCAAAATTATCATCTACGCTTCCATATAACCTTTATCGTATCTGATCCTTTAACTCAATCCCTTTAATTTCTTTACTCCATTATTCCTTTATTTATTCCCTATATACAAATCATACTTTTCCTTTCATGTTCACATACTCTTGTCCTATCACCTACCCTCATCTCTGTGTATCAATCTTCATTGCACCCTCATAACTTTGATAACCCCATTTACTTATACAGAACTTTATTCTTTATCATTTCTTATATTTGCATTTTCCTTCCTTCAGGTTTTATACAAATACTTATCTCATTCTCGACATCATAGTTATCTGATCAGAATACACCACCATATTCAGATTCACATCATAATTGATTATCTCAACTTTACCTTCTCTTCCAATATTATAACTCTATTACCTTTACTCTGACATTTAGTCAATAACATCAGTCCAATCTAGGGCACAAACCCTAGTCAACCAATCACATAAATCATTTCCAATCGAAATTATCTCAAAATTTGTTTACTTAACTTGTCAATTTCACCTCCATTCTCATACATCCTATAATTTCCGTTGTTCAACTAAACATTCTGACTTACTTTGTCTTATAAACTGATCATCGATATACCTATTCCTAAACTCTTCTTATCAATCCTCAGCTTTACTCAAATATACAAATCCTTATTCCCTTTACTATACAACAGTACTATGATCCAAATATACAACTATATCCAGATCCATTTCATATTTGGTTATCATATCCTGACAATATCTTATAATCTTATACTTCCAATACATTCCCATCACATATTCTTGTTAGCCAACGTTAACTTTTTCCATCTTGACTACAAATCCTTATTATATACACACTTCCTTATGCACAATATTATCCCTTCGTTTCAAACTCATAAGCTCTGACTTTATACATCTTATACACTTGTCACCAATACACTTATTCTTGAACTCTTTTAGCAATTCTCACTGCATCATTTGATCTTTTAACGCTCTTATGGTGACACTTGTTCACCATATTCTATCTCATCCATGTACTAAAAAAACTAATCCTTAGCGCTTTTCCGATTCAAAACAATAAAAAAAATCTTCTATCACTATTCTTATATGATTTCAATCTTCTGAAATCAACCTTTAATCTTATAAGAAACTTTATGAGGTTTCTGCTCTTCATCCTGCCTGGCCAGGGCAAGTGAATTGCTATCACCATCAGATTTTTCAGTTATCGATAATTTCTATAATCAATTTCTACTATATTATACAAATCTTATTCTATTGGCAAGACAACATACTCCTTACCCTATCAGATCAGAAATTTTCACTCTGTGTTGGCATGTACACATTTTATGACACTTTAGACTTCAGTTTATGCCAAAAATCGGCTAAACCTTAGCTCTGATACCATTAAATGTAACACCCACAACCCGTACCCGACCCGAATACGAGTCTGAGTTGTCACATTGACTTTTCAAACTTTGACTCTTGAGAAAATTCAAAGAAAATTTAAAACTTTCATTAAAATAAAAGCGGTTTATTTACCTAAAGCAACCAAAATAACCAAAATCGATCAGAGCATATTCAACTTAATCAATTAGTACATGCCAACTATATTCAAAATAACCAAACACATTTAACTTATCTAATTTATGATCTGAATTTTTGTAAGGGAGATGCTGACATGTCTTGCTCCACTTTGCTCTTTACTCTTCTCACTTCTGTAACCTACGTGTGAAACAATCACACGTTAAGTCGTTGACTTAGTGAGGCATTAAATTAAAAAAGAACTCTAACTATTTACACATGCATGAACATATCATCTTATAATTCCACATCAAAACAATATAACATTATATATCATATACATATCACACATTATTTAAATCTCTAACCTTAGTCCACTATCGATAATCTTATCATTTATATTTTATAAATATATCCTCTTATATATATTCTTTTACTCAACATATTATTCAATTAACCAAGCAATACAGACATCATCATATAAATCATATCAGATTATCTAATAAGAAATACATGCATACATATAAATTATCATTAGTCACTTATCATTTAATCACATAGCACATATAATTAACCTTCTTAATCATATACTATACCTATACCTCATCATGTCCTTGCTATAAAATTTATCATATCACAACATATATTGGTTATTATCTCTTGATTAGCCCATGTACATATGTGAGAACTATTGATATGTGAGTCTCTAGAGGTTGTGCACTAAGGCTGTCACCACAGCTCGTATAAATGCACTGAAGTGCCACGTAGAATTGCACCAAAGTGCCGCGTAGAATTGCACTGAAATGCCATATAAAATGTCCCCAAGGACCACGTAGAAAATTCCTTAAGAATCATATACATATACAAAGGATCAAGTATGTGTCTCCAAAAGACATCACACATGTTCCAAGGAATACATATATGTCCCGAAGGACAGCGTAGACCCTCGACTCTTGGCATGCCAACTATACCTCTAGCTCTCAAAACACATAACATGGGCATCAATATTTATGTTTGTCACATATTCACACATTCGTATCAAATAATCATATAATCTCATAGCTTCTTGTCACGTAGATCGTGTAATATTCTCGTAGAGTCTCATTATCATATATATATCATATCACATATATTTGTATTCACATAGACAAATTATCATATAGATCCATTTCACATAGCTTATATCATACCTTCATGTAATCACACATCTATTTTCACATGTCTTATTATTACATTTTTATAAGATCACACGTAGTCAAATAGTTCCATTCTATATAAATCACACATACACGTAGATCACTTGCATGTAGAACCTCTACATAATGCTCACATATCTTATAACTTATAATTGTTCTTATATATTCTCATAACATATTCTCTTATAACTTTTTTTCATATCAATCTCACTATTTAATTTCACTTAATTCATAGTCATGTGACTTATCTTATATACCTATATTCACATACCTTATAATTACCTAGTGTACTCCATTTCACACATAGTCACATAATTACGTAATTTACTTACACATAGATCATTACCATACCTAAATCATATAACACCCAATTCTTCCTTATAAAGTTATACTATATATATTCATATAATCTCATATTATCCTAAAAGTACATACTTATCTTATGGTTTGGTATCATCATTTACCCTCAATTCCCTTCACTAATATATATTATTCTCATATTACTCTATAGTTTAATCTTATTTATACTAATCACCTTTCTCATGTAGTCATATAAATCTATTATATTAATTCTTATAATTGATCACGTATACTATGTAACATGTATGTTCACCTATCACATAACCTATTTCACATTCCCATGTAATCATATAGATCGTTCATATTAATTTTTATAACTTATCACAATACATGTATTCCCACAAATCATTTAATACATAATGTAATATATATATCACATATACGCAAATCAAACATATGCATATGATCATAAATTCATGCATTCGAATATAGGAAATAGACTCGTCGCAAGTCTTATTTCCATTAAACATCATAAACTAACTTGTATACACTCACATTGGCCTCACTAAGTTTCGATCCCCTTTTATGATTTCCTTTCTTTCGATCAAATCTTAACTTAATGATCATACCGGAACTTGTTCGTGTTCGATATCTACATAATCATACATTGATACATATTAGTATCCAATTAATATACTCTAATATATCATTTCTTAGACCAAAAGAAATGTCTATTTCAATTTCCCCTTGAAGTGCATCGATGCATTCTACAGTGCATCGATGCATTCTTTAACATGTGCATCGATGCACTACCCATGCATCGATACACAAATTACCTTTGATGTTTTCATCTTAAAGGGATGCATCGATGCACTCCTTATGCATCGATGCACCAATTGCATTCGATGTTTCTATTTTTAAGGGGTGCATCGATCCACTTCCTGTGCATCGATACACACTGAACAATTTCTGGAAATTCACCATTGATGCATCGGTGCACATTGAATGTGCATCGATGCACCTAACCCGGAATTCATTTTTATGCCCGAAAATATACTATTTTCAGCTTAATTACTTCATACATCCTCCCCTTTCTTATTCTTAACTTACATACTCATATTCAAACTCATTTTTATTCATTAATCACCTCTTTAACCTCAAAATCCTATTCTCCATATGAAATTCAAGAATCATACTCAATTTCTAACATGTTCCAAATCCAATTTTATTACTTCATATCTCTTAATTAGATTGATGACAAGTCAAATTTGACTCCCAGCTTAAGTTATGAACTCTATTACAAGATTTCTTCCAAGAACCTCAAATCTTTAATCCTTCTTAACTCCATCATACTTTGATTTTAAGATAACTTAAGCTTTCTTTAAGCTTAGTTATCATCTAATAATCAAAAACCAATCTTAATTTTAACCAAAAACCCAATAATCAGAAAACTCACCTTTGACTCTTGGTTTTCACGCGTGAAGGAAGAATAAAGATGAAGAGAACTCTGGAACTTCTTTTCCCTCTTCCCACGTGGTTTCATTATCTTATAAGGGAAATAAAAAATCTTCCTTGTCAAATAACCATTTTACCCTTTACTTAATCTAATAATTACTAACCACTTTTATGATTTATTTCCAAATAAATCATTGAACTAATCCATTGTTATACTCTAGTCACCAAATTCTAAAACTTTACAATTTGATCACTAACCCGATATTGAGGATGTTACAATTTCTCTTAGAACATGTAGTCTGAATCAGGTCATCGAGCTAATGACGTTAAACAAAAGCGCATCATGGGAGATAACCCATTGTTTTTAATTACATTGCATTTTGTTTCTAATTTATTTTATTTCGGTTAAGTCAAACGAAATTTAATTATTTTATATTTAGGAACCAAATGTTTTTAATCAAGCTTAAAAGATGAAGGTTCGCGCAAATTAAATTCAAACTGAGCAAAACATCAGACCGCAAGAGTGGTAAAAATCGCGCAAAGTAGTGAAACAATTGCCCAGCCCCGTGCGCACCGTTTTATTAAACGGTGCACGTTAGCATATCCCTTTGAGGAGACCGACACACGTTAGCAAAACCCAAATCACATTTTCTCCCCTTTTTTTATCTTTTTGCTGCTTACTACTCCCTATCCCCTCTTTCTTTTATTTTAAACGTGGACCCCATCCTCATTCCTATTTCTATCACTTCACTTTTTAAAATTTTCAATTCCCATTTATTATCTTCAAAACCAAATTTCACTTCAACTTAAACACCCCCACGCACGGCAGCAACAAATTAAACTCAATCTCCTTTTATCTTCTTCCAAACAATTACTTCCTCCCCAAAAACGCTTTCACTCCCTCAACCCGATTACTTCTTCTTCTCACCGTCGTCGGCCTTACCAAACCACTACGCTCTTGCTAACGTGCTTCAACCCGTCCACTCCACGATGGTGCGCACAAGAAACCAACTGGACGCCGCCGTCGCTACTCTGTCCACCGTCCTTGGAGGTCGACGTCGCTTCAACGCGCTGATGTTTGTTGAGTTACCAAGGGATTCCAACTCTGTTCCACCGCCACCTCCAGTTCGCCCGACGCGAGGCTGTGGCCACACTCCAACATCGCCGTATCATTTGATGTTTCCACAGACCACCTCGTTACGCCCTGGGCCGAGTACCTCTCGTCATCTGTCACCGCCGCGCTCCCTTCTCCATCATTCCAGTCAATGTCGACTGTAGGAACGTCATCATCTCATCCGCAACTGGTAGGCTTCCCATCGTGTTTAACGCATTCGGCGGCTTCGGACGACATCCTAGTGGTAAACTCTAATCCTATTCCGGTTCAACATTTGCTGATGTACCATCTGATTTATGGTTTTACAGAGGATTTCAACGTTATTTTTCCACCCCTAGACCCCTCTCCTAGGACATCAAGCTCTCGACAACAACCCAAGCAGTATGCTGGCCCGTTCCTCTAGCCCGAGTGATATCCCTGCTCCTGACAGTCCACCGCCTGCCCACGAGAATCCTGAGCGCAAGCGACAGGGTCGATCGTATGTTGTCTTTACCAAAGAAACTATGTACGATTACTTGCAATTTTCGGACGACGAATTGGTATGTTTTGAGTCGGTAAGATATCGTCCTTTCCGTGTAGGTAAATATATTCTGACTCGAACTTTAGAAACCTTGCATTTACGTGAGTATGTCCATACGTATTTTGCTGCCATTGGTTGGACTTTATATCTGATGATTAATTATGGCACGTTTTATGAACTTGTCTTTGAATTTTACGCCACTTTTATTTTTCATCGAATCGTCTTCTTAATGTTAATTCTCCCGAAGCCGTTATATTCTGATTATACGAAAATTATTTTTCAATGTCTATCTTTGAATTTAATCTTGCTATGGGGTTCGTGACGGATATCACAAATCATGCGTATTTGACTGCTTTGCTTGAGATTCCTCAGGACTTCGATGCCGATATGGCCTATGAGACACTTTTTGGCTTTATAAAAATTCTTCTGTTTTCTAGTTTTATAAAAATTCTCTCTTTATTTTATTTTTCAAGTTTTCAGTTTTTCTCTTTATTTTAAACTTTGTTTTTAAATATTCTTAGTATGACTTTTATCATGCTTAGCTAATTTTCTCATAAGCCGAGAGCTGAAGTGATGACTCAATTCCAATGAGAGAATTGAAAAAGGCCCTTAATAACTTCGAAATATTTCTCTCAATCTCTGTGCTTATTTTTCAAAATCAAAACAGTTTTCAAAATCAAAGATTGAATTTGGTCAAGAGGTTGTTGCGATTAAACGTGTGGCAGGAATGATCGGCTTATTGAAAGCACGTTCGACTTCTTGGGAACACACTTGGCGAGATAGCCTTGCCAAGAGGGAATTGAGATCGAAATTGGTAGTTATTGAAGCAACAATCTGAGTCGGTCTTCACGAACTTAAACGATAATTGGTCTATGACAATTGATGTTGATCAGATCAGTTTCCAAAGCCGGAATCAAATATTACCTTGGATATTTTGTATACAAAATAGAGTCACGAGGATTGACCTTGTAGACAAAGTAACCGACATGAATCCTGAAGGGAAAATCTAATTCGATGCTCTAAAGGAAATTGAGTCAAAATGAGACTTGAGGCTATTTTTACCGGATTCATTTTCAACGTTACAACCTTTATTTTCTTTATTCTTTCTTTAAATTTCTTTTAATTACTTAAATATATTTTTTTTACCAAAACCCCCTATTTACTGTATCACGCATGGTATAAACAATTCAAATAGAAATTCGAAATTTTCTAAGTCCTTGTGGAATCGACCCTTACTTCTCTTTACTACGTATTTCCTTTTATTTATTAATTTAGAAGAAGAAATTTATTTTGACATCCAAAAGACAGTTGTCAGTTTTGTTCGTAAAACAGTGACTGAGAAAAAACTTCAGGTTATTTATTTAGATTTGTATATAGGTCGGTGTCTTTTTGATACTTTGAATAATGTAACAACATTCAATGCAAACGTACATTATCATACAAAGTAATAAAGTGTATACAAATTAATTCATCAAGTATCGTATCCCACATAGACTAGTATTACTTTAGAGAATTTTCATAGCATTAGTTAAGTAAATTAACATAATTGTTTAGTTGGTGTTGTGAACAAAGCAATAAAAATATAAAACTAAAATAGATATGCAATTGAAGGGATGAAGAGGATCACAACAATGGCAATGAAAATAGTGGATCGACTCAAGCTAAATACTATGGAAAAGTTAAACTCATCAAGAAATTAATGATGTCACAATAATAAGATTGATTCGTCTAGCATTAACTTAGTAGGTTTACCTCTCTCGATGGCTTTCATCCAGAAACTCACACCAATGTTATGCAAATTTACTAAGTATGCTAAGATAATCAGTCAACTAGATCTCTCTACTCTAAAACATTACTCTAGTAAATGTTGATGCTTCGAAAATGAAACTCACCTCTCGATGCAAATTTACTAAGTATGCTAAGACAATCAGTCAACTAGATCTCTCTACTCTAAAACATTGCTCTCGTAAATGTTGATGCTTCGAAAATGAAACTCACCTCCCGATGCAATTCTCACACAATGTCACTCATTTCTTGATGTAATGGAATGTTAAAATATATACTTATATACTAAATGCCTTAATAAATATGATCAAACACCAACCAAATCAATGGAAAATTTTAATTAAACATGAAATTCATAAAATATATTAAAATATAAGTATACATGGTTTAAAAAATCCCACACAAATTAAAGAGTATTTCAACTAAGCAAAAATAACACCCTATTAGATTCATCTCATCATTGTAGTTGGTGATGCTCACTGATCACCAACCACCACTCTCTCTGTGTAGTAACATTACCTTTATTTTTAACTGTTGCTCTTACCCAAAGTTTCCTAAGAGGCCATGATTGAAGGTGAATAAAGAAAAGAATAAAATAAAAAACCTAAAATCTCATTTCTTATTCCTTTGCTACCCATCTTTTATATAATAATTAAAAACCCTAAAATAAGAGTTTAAGGGAAACTCTAACTCTTCAGGATTTCTGTATAGCAGTTAATGATGCTAAAGATGGCGGCGTGTCTTTTAATGTTTTTTTTTCTTTGAATCTTCATCTTCACAGTATATTCATCTCGATTGATCAAGTTGAAGTGTCGAAACTAGTGAAGTATTAATACATTTTTATTTTTGCATTTCTGTAGTTTTTGTTAATGGTAAATTGTGCAAGGACCCAAAGCTTACTGTCCCAGAAGACTTTTTCCTTACAGGGCTTAACATTCCAGGAAATACATCAAACCAAGTAGGATCCATGGTCACTCTAGCCAATGTTCAACAAATACCATGGCTCAACACTCTCGCATTCTCTCGTTCAAATCAAATGTGCACCTTACGGAGGCCTAAACCCTCCTCACACCCACCCTCGTGCCATCGAAATTCTAGTCGTCGTGGAGGGCACTCTTTACGTCGGCTTCGTTGCATCCAACCCAGAGAACCGTCTCTTCACAATAGTCATATACCTCAGAGATGTCGTCATGTTCCCGGTCGGCCTCGTCCACTTCCAGTTCAACAAAGGGAACACCAATGCAGTTGTCTTTGCTGGTCTTAGTAGCCAAAACTCAGGTGTTATCACCATTGCAAATGTAGTGTTCAGCTTAGACCCGACAATCAATCCCGACGTTCTTGCCAAGGCCTTCCAGCTGGATAAGAATATCGTTAAGCAACTTCAGTTCCAGTCCTGGTGGGATAACAACTAGAGAAATAAATTTCTAAACTCCATGAAACCTACATAGTAGGTTGGCTAATTATTTTATGGACAATGTTGGACTTGTTTCTGTCTTTCAATTCAGTGTTCCTTGTTGAAATATTGAGAAATAAACAAGTTTCTTATATACATTCCTTTTGGTCCTATAATAATATAGTGTCTTTCAATGAAATTTTATTTAGTTAAGTCCAGGGAAATAAGTAGTAAGATTAACTATGCATCAGATTTGAATTCGAGGTCCAATAATATCTCATATACATAGAAAAATAAATTGCATCAGAAACATGTCTTAAACATGAAAATCAGATTGAATCGGATGGTAAAACGCTGAAAAACAACTTACTGAGTTCGAATTTAGAAAAATGTACCTAAAAAACAGACCCAAGACATCAAAAATCATCAAAATAGGTGGTCTTAGAAAAAGTTAGCAATCTATCAATATCGGTCAATGATCAACGATTGGTCAATGTAGTTCGGCTCGATTCACAGCTCAGTATACGGCTTAGGCGGCTCGTCTCAGTTCACCTGACCAGTTCAACTCAAGTAGTCTAAATAGACTCATGGGTATCTAGATCGGTCCATACCGTTCTTCTAAAAGCACCAGACGAAATCAACCCCCAATGGTAGGGAGCGGCGCAAGGGGTGCGTACGGTGGTGATAGACATCGGAATTACATCGAACTCTCCAGAATTGATGATCAACATCTTAGGAGTATCGTGTAGGTGTTATTTCACGTCATAGAGCTTGGGAGAGATGATTTCGAAGATGATCAAACTCATCACACTCTACCCCTTCGATGATAGCGACACCACGACTATCGGTTGATGCGCAATGATGCACCAAACATTTAGTAATATGAGACATGTTCCAAATTTGAGTATAAATCTATTTTTTATACCATAGATTCAAAAGGGTACAAATTCTCCAACGAATATGGAATTATGAAGATTTACAAGGGATTTCTTGTTGTGATGAAAGGGTAGAGAAAGTCTGTCAAGCTTTATGTTCTACAGGGTTTAATAGTTTTAGATAATGCATTTGATGTTTCATCCCCATGTTATATAGTGTTATTACTAGTAAAAGTTTCTTGACTAAATCTAGCAAAAGAAAACTTTTTTTTGAACAAGATAAATGTGGGCAGAACAGTTATGTGAAGCAGAAAAAAAAATTCAATTTTGTGGGCATAATGAATTTGAAGATAGAATTATCATTGATGATCGGGATCGTGTAGTGCATGATATTGCTCGTGGTGATCTATTTATGAGCAAAGTTGACACTTATGATAACCATGTTTATGTGAAGGCTAAATCCAAGCTTAGAAAAAACTTGGATTCAGTCGATATCTATTACTGAAGATTACCCCTTTTAGGGGTGTTGTGGAAGAGGTGGATAACTTGTTCGTTGAGATGAAGAATTATTTTTTGTTGAGTCTGGGTTTCTCATCGAATTTGGGTGTTTTATTTCGAAACATTCACACTTTTAAAATTCGCGTCAAGGTGGGGATTTATTAGAGTTTGACTCGATTTCAAAGTGACACAAATTAATATTTAAATTTGGAAAAGTAATAATCCTAATTTGATTAAAAGTAGAGAACTTTATTAAAGTATATTTCTACTCTATTTAGTTTCCTTTGTAATAAAATATATATCCCTATAAATAGATACTAGAGGGTAAGGGTTAGAAATTAAGTTTTTTCTTTCACCAAAATCTTCTTGTATTTTTTCCCTTCATATTAGTGAAATTCTTCTCCTTTACCTGTGGTTTTTACCTTTTGGGGTTTCCAAGTAAATCTTGGTGTTCTTTGTTATCCCATTGTTTTCGATCGTATTTATTTGTTTCCTCTCCCATGTCTTGTTAGAAATTTGATAGTGGAAAAATAACTAAAGCAACATCAACATAAAATAAAACATGCACAAGAGACAAGATTTAATGTGGTTCGACCTTGCCTATCTCCACATATGAAATGACTAACAATCCACTATAAATGTATAGAACACAAAGAGTACAAAAACATGATATCATATGTATCCCAAAATCCGGTATAGACACCAAAACCCGATATATTACAAAACACACTTCTAACATCCCTACAAAACCATCTTTGCAATATAAGCCTTAAAAGTTGCTGAGATCTAAAAAGGATTTCATCTCTCTAATATAATTATCACTCGCATTACCCTAAAGTTTAAGACATAATCTCTATTCGAGTCGAGTTATTCTATGGTAAGGATTGATTCTAATTTTCCGACTTTCACTAACCATATATATATATTTCATTTTCTTTTCATGTTATAATGTTTTTTAATATATCAAATGCAATCTAAAATTACAAAATATATTCACAATATTATATTTTCTTTATTTTGAGGGTGAAATATTGACGAGAGTATAAAATAATTAATGAATTGATGGGAAGAAAGAATTTGCAAACAATTACAGTCAAAAGACCAAATTAGTAAAATGCAATTTTGAGTGTCTAAATAAAAATGATAGTACATTTTTAGGAAAAAAATATAAGAATTGAAGTTACATAGGTATTCTATAGTGGTATATGAGCATGTGATTCAAATTTGGTGAAAACGAACTTAAAATAAATAATGAATTGAAGAAAAAAAAGGAAATTATGAAAAATTGAGGAACTAAATTGGAAGTAGAAAACTTGTTATCGAAAAGAGGAATTGAAAGTACATATGTATTCTATGATGGTTTAAGAGCATGTGATTTAAATTTGATAAAACAACAGACTTAAAATAAATGATGAATTGAAGAAATAAGGAAAATATGAAGAATTGAGGGACTAAATTGAAAATAGAACACTTGTTATCGAAAAGAGGAATTGAAAGTACATATGCGTTCTACGATGAATTAGAAGCATATGGTTCAAATTTGGTTAAAAATAGACTTGAAATGAACGATGAATTGAAGGAATAATGAAATCATGGACTAAAGCGTAAAATTATCAAAATATATAATCAACTTTTTAGTTTTCGAGTAACTTGAAATTTCAACTCGACTAGAACTCGAAAACTAAATTAATAATTCGATTTGACTTGAATAACTTGAATAAATCGACTTAAATAACTCAAAATTAAAAAAAATTGATTTTCCCCTTGTCCTATGACAAGGAAATCAGTTGCATGTTACTGTGTTAAGTTGCGTGACTCGTTGATATGTTGGGAATTGAAGAAATAAAATACGATGTATGGTTCATCTGCAGAAGCGGAGTATGAAAGTGATTGTGGCAAAAATGTCTGATTGAAGGGTTGATTGAAGAGCTAGGCATAAAACATGATGCACCAGGAGTTTTGTTTAGTGATAATCAAGCATCATTACAAACCGCTGTTAATCCAATGTTTAATGAATGAATGAAGCATATTGAAATTGATTGTGACTTTGTGTAAGTGAAGATTAAAAAAACAGGAGTTGTTCAGACACATTGTCCGACGATCAGCAAGCAGATGTTTTGACAAACAAGTAGCATGATTATCTTGTAGCCAAGTTGGAAATGAGTTGGAGTCTTACGAGTTAGTTAGTTAGTTAGTCTACATAAATCAGTTGTAAGTGACTAACTAGAGTTAGCTAATTATGGTTGTATATAATGTATAGTTATCATTCCTTAATGATATGCATATATGAATCTTTTTCCTCCCAAATTTACCTCAAGTTTCTTCCTCATTCTCTGCAATATCTCATCGATCGTTAACTCAATTTCAGCGCACTCATCGTTCTTGAAAGTTCTACTGCTTACATGTTAACTACAATCTTAACATCATTTTCCTAATCGTTATGAGTCCTAACCTAACTTGATCAGGGTATTTTTTATATTAGATTTTAGAGTGGTTTTTTATTAAAATTTTTAGAGATGAGAACTGTTGAATCTAGGTGAAACTTGATTTGTCTGAATATATTTGTTAAATCATTTTATTTTGTAGTAATTATATTTATGAAACTTTCATGTTGTGGTCTACACTCTCATTTTTAATTTCTCATATAAGAATTGTTCATCAACTGCTTATACATCTTGATCCATTCGAACGTTAACTTTGGCAGTGTGTTTAAATATTGCAAGAGGCTAATCAATTGGATGTTATTTTTTTGGGTTATTTCCCTTAAAGTCAATAGATATGTTAAATAGACAAAGAAGGCATTTGGTGTGTAAAATGAGCGGTTCCATTGCAAAATATGTATGCATTGGAAGACTGAAACTCGATGAGGATCAAGGCATAGAGTTGTTGAAGAATGATTCATTTAGATTTCTTTAAAAACATGTAATCACTACGGACTTGGTAAATCTTTCATCCGTTTCTTAACTATTTTCCTTTTAAAAAAAATAGAATTATTAAAAAATGATAATAGACCAGTTCAGTTCCTGCAATCTATAAATTGGCATGCTCTCAAACCAGATTTCTCACCCCTCATAAAGCAACAAATCTTAAAATAATTGAATCAAATTCAAGATTGCGGCTTACAACAATGAAAGGTGTTGGATTCCTTGTAGCATTAGTCCTATTGGCTTTGGCTTCCAAACTTGCCTCAGCATCAGATCCCAGCCCTCTTTAGGATTTCTGTGTAGCAGTTAATGATGCTAAAGATGGCAGTGTGTTCTTTAATGCTTTGTTTGTAACCCCCTCAGACCAATGAAGGTAACCAGATCCGATTCGGAGGTCACATTTGGGCCACTGGAGCGACCCACTATAGAAATAGCAGAAAATTTAAAACTTTTTATCAAAACATGTAAACTCATAAAATCATTTATCAATAATAAGAAATGAAATAGATTTTCAGACTCGTATATAAAACAAAATACAATTACTCGTCCCCCCTAATCACATATACCATACTCTGCAAGCAACGCCAGAAGAACTCCCTTACTGATTTTGATAGTTGTACTAGTACAATCTTTTAACCTGAAATGGTGAGTAATAGAGTGAGCTTCGAAAAGCTCAGTAATACAGAACTACCAGATGATGTTGAAGAACGTGCAGATACAGATAAATATATAATTCCTTATTGGTTCAGATATCTACAGATTTCTTTGGCTGAGCTGAGGTCCCATTGATATTTCAGGTATTAATAGATAATATTCAGTTCTGATGGAAAATATTTGGGATGTTTAGGTTCAGGAGATCAGAATAGGTTTTCTAGTGTGTTCCCAAAAATCATGTAACTTTTCAGATCTTTTTAAAACATATATATATATATATATATACCCCCATTCATCAAGTCCAAAATGTGTAGGCTCCCCAGAACCATACACTCACCGTCAAGTCCAGTAAGGCCCTGAGCACACAGCTAAAGAGTCGGTAAGTAAGGCCCTGAGCACACAACCGATGAGCCTCTAGGCATACTTCCTCCAACATTACCCCCCCAAATAAAACATGTTCCATCCATAAACGGATATATCAAAAATCAAAATATAATCCAGGTCAAGTATCAGATCAAAATCCATGTCAAGTATTCGATCAGAATCTAGGTAAGATATTATAATAGAAATCAAATCGGAAATCAGGTAAAATATCCAGGTGATTAGGGAACACACCAGAGTTTACAGAAATTATTCAGAGGTATTGGATAATCATAGCAGGTAGAGAAACATGAATATTCAGTATACCGATAAGATATCAAAATTTAGAATCGCTATAGGAAGAGTTCAATAACTAACGAAATCATCAGCTATTCAAAATATGACTTGGGCTGATAAGGAAAAAATGAATATTCAGGACATTTACAGTCTATGTCGATTGATTTCATTATCAAACAACTTCAGATGAATATCTCCCAAAATTAATTCAAACTTTACTGAATTTCAGATATATGTTGTACTTCTGTTCCATTCAATTTGGTCTTCGTGGTTGATTTGTCGAACAAACGTCCAATTCTTAGTACTGAATGTGATCTAGAGTTGAGCTGAGCTGAATACTTCCAAAATTTATCATCAAGCCAAACTTGAGAAGACGAACACGCTTTCAATAATATCTATGCCATTCAGGTATTGATATAGCTTTAGGGTTGATCTACTCACTTAAATTACGTTTCATTACTTTTAAAGGTAGTCCAATACCTATGCTTATTTGGATTCCTTAATTAATCCAAGACATTTACTTAGTTTAGGCCATAAGGTTATTTTGGTAATTTTGGTGTTCAGTTTTATTCCATTCATTTCAGAGCTCGAGGATATCCAATCATTCCTGAGCTTGGTGATATTCTTGGGTCATTTCTATTACAGGGGTATTCTGGTCATTCTACAGATCCGATGTATTTCAATCATTTCCTTCTATCATGTCTTATTATTTAATACCAATTTATCATCTATTTCAGTCCCTTCAAACAATTATGATAAAAGAGCACCCCCGATAATTTGTTCTTCAGGTATTTACTCGTATCTTGGATATTTTCAGGTCAAATGCCTTCTCAGATTTTTACCAACGGAATATCAAGAATTTTTCTTCACTAAGTCAGGATCTTAACAATCAAATCCGTACTTAATCGAGTTAAATACGAATCCTCAAAGTACTTTCTCATTCAGGGTCAACTCAGACTATTTAACCTCTCAAGGGCATTTTCATAATTTCTTAACCAAAAAATTTCGATATTAGCTCTTAACAAAAATAATTATAATTTAAAGATCATATGGTTAATTTCTTTTCAGAACATTCTCAAATCTTGAAATTATTCCTTAACAGGCTTCTAGTATCTTGTACAAACCCTTTTTGGCTTTAAAACCCAATTATCCAAATTTTCTAAACAAAACTATCATTTCTTGTGCACATCTGTAGTTTTATCATATCAATATATCCTTTTAGAGTTATAAATCAACTTTCAGGGATAATTCTTGACATCTTACAACTTAAGGGTATTTTCATAATTTTACCCTACTAGAGTATTCTCATAATTTCCCATCCAAGTACCTTTAACATTTGACCTTTGATGACAAAAAAATATAAGTTACAAATTCATGGTTGATTTCTTTATCACTAATTACAAACTTGTAATTTAATTCTAACAATTCCTTATAAAAGTTCTCTGAACCATAATCAGTTACCAAATTTCTATTGTGTTCGGATCTAGAGTAGAAATTCATTAACTACCCAAATGAGACCAACCTTATCTTATTCATGCATTTACCAATATTCACATGTTCCATAAATCATAAAGAGGTAGTAAAGTATTACCTTGATTTCCGTGCCATATTGATCGACCATTAAATTCCATTCGAACACCCTCAATCTTAAAATCATCTTCCAATATTTCCTCGGATCCATATCAATAGAAATTACATAAAAAAACGGAGCTTAATTCTGAAAAACAGATCGAATCGGATGATCAACAGCTTACCGAGTTCGAATTTGGCGAAACGGACTTCGGATTCGGATTCTGGACATCGAAAACATAAATTATGACTTTTCGAAAATTTGGAATTTTCAATCAAAGTCAACGGGTTTGACTGGCAATTTTGAGAACTTCGAGTCCGAATTTCAAAAACCGGACTGCGGAATCGGACTTGGAACGTCGAAAAACGTCAGGATAGGCTCGAATTTTACACAAATAGCAACCCAAACAGAAATTAATTACAAAATTAACACCCTGCAGCCATTGTCACTCTCAGGGGTGGCGCGTGTGGTGCGTCAACAGTGATACGGTGTCGGAAAATTCCCGAAAAAATTCCTAATAATTATTTTAAGGCATTTTGAGACATTTACCAAGCTCGGTTCACAATTTTGAACGGCGGAGAGTTCGATTCCGAAACGTCGAAAACTTTGATGGTCTCACCCCTCCACGCGCTGGTGATGACGAAGAAACGGAGGGAACCGGCGGAATCGGAACGACACAAGGAGCACGATGGTGCGGGAGGTGTCGAAAATGGATTGTCGGATCGTCGTGAATCGACGAAAAGCCAACTGAAATTGAGTTATTACCTACGATACTTCCGACTGAAATTAACGATGAACGAAGATGATTCATGAAGAAAGGTTTGAAGGATTTTTTCCCTAAGTCGACAACGAACACGATGGTGGTTTCGGTTTGTCGATCGGAGGTCGGACGAAGAGTAGATCGGAATTCAAAGTGAGTTGACTGGAGGAGAGAAACTGATGTTTTTCTGCAGAGAAACTGATGTTTTTCTGCAGAAAAACATACGGGAATGGGGATATAATTCATCCCAAAAGAAAATTAGTCAAATCATGAGTTTAGTCACTGAACTTCATGCACTTCTTAAAACGGTCTGCCAACTTCGAAATTTTTCAATTTAATCCACCGTTTATTTCAAAATATCAATTAAATCCACCACTTTATAATTTCTTAATTTTTATCCCCTAAATTGGGGTGTTACACCTTTGAATCTTCATCTTTGCATTATATTCGTCTCGACGGATCACATTGAAGTGTCCAAACTAGTGAAGTATTAATACATTTTTATTTTTGCATTTCTGCAGTTTTTGTTAATGGCAAGTTGTGCAAGGACCCAAAGCTTGCTGTCCCAGAAGACTTCTTCCTTCAAGGGCTTAACATTCCAGGAAATACATCAAACCCAGTAGGATCCATGGTCACTCCAGCCAATGTTCAACAAATACCAGGCTCAACACTCTATGCATTTCTCTCGTTCGAATCGACTATGCACCTTATGGAGGCCTAAACCCTCCTCACACCCACCCTCGTGCCACCAAAATTCTAGTCGTCGTGGAGGGCACTCTTTACGTCGGCTTCGTTACATCCAACCCGGAGAACCGTCTCTTCACAAAAGTCCTGTACCCCGGAGATGTCTTCGTGTTCCCGGTCGGCCTCATCCACTTCCAGTTCAACATAGGGCACACCAATGCAGTTGCCTTTGCTGGTCTCAGTAGCCAAAACCCAGGTGTTATCACCATTGCAAATGCAGTGTTCGGCTCAGACCCGGCAATCAATCCCGACGTTCTTGCCAAGGCCTTCCAGCTGGATAAGAATATCGTTAAGCAACTTCAGTCCCGGTTCTGGTGGGATAACAACTAGAGGAATGAATTTCTAAACCCCATGAAACCTACATAGTAGGCTGGCTAATTATTTTCTGGATAATGTTGGACTTGTTTCTGTCGTTCAACTCAGTATTCCTTGTTGAAATATTGAGAAATAAACAAGTTTCTTATGTACTTTGCTTTTGGTCGTATAATAATATGGTGTCTTCCAATGACAATTTATTTAGTTCAGCTTTTTTATATAATTATCTATTTGATCTCTTAATGTTTATTTATTTCAACTTTTTTATATAATATATATATTTCATAAGTGTCATTGGAAAATTTGTCTATTGTTATGGTGTTCAAACGGTTAATTCGATCATACATATTTTTTTGACAAATAATTTAAATCTCTCAAATCTAATAATTTCGCAAAATCTTAAAAATAATAAATTTTTAGAATATAAATTTGTGAGGTTAAAGAGATGTTACAAAAATATAAACCAATTAAATAATAAACAACAATAAAACAAATCCGTGTGTGTTTAAGATAACCATACAATACGTTAAACGAAAACGATTGTTTAACTATGAGAAAACGAAAGAAAATTAAAAAATATATATATTTCAGATAAAAATAAATATTTTTTAACTTTTACGTCAATGTTAAATACTATATTATTTAGGGTAATTTATATAAATAGCTACTTAACTATTTAGTCCTTTTACTTCTATTATTGATCTTTTAATTTTTTCAATCAGATCATATAGTTGTTTAAACGTTGTCAATCAAATCACCTGCTGTTAACAGTTGACGGAATAGATGACCTGACAATTAAATAAATTGATATATTTACATACTTAGTCTTCATTACTTATTATGCATTTAACTAATTTTACTCTAATATCAATTCAATAAATTTAATTCTCAAATCAAACAGTGACATGTATAACCCTGATTAGAAAAATTTCTTTAATTTTTAATTTATTTAGTTCAATAAATTTTCACTCACCTTATGAATGAAAAGTTAAAACATATTCAAAATATTTTATATCTACTGCGAATCAAACCAGCAACCAACAGCATGGCTTGGAAGCGCCTCTGCCACAAGAACAAACCCCAACTTATGATAAATTTTACAACGTAACTTATAGGCATGTAAATAAATCGAACTAATACGGACGAGGAGATGTTAACGTTCGTTCGTCTAACTTTAACAGAACAAACGAACGAACAAACGAACGAACACAAACAACTAAACGAAAGAAAAATTATTGTTTATTTTCGTTCATTAAGAAATTTAGCTTGTTCGTGTTCGTTCATGTATAAACGAACACAAATGACCGAACATAAACGAACGAACATAATATTATTTGAGTTTATATTTGAGAAGATATTTTTTTATTTTCAAATAATTTTAGGATTTATATTTTCTTTAATTAATTTGAGTATTTTTTTATTTGAGTTTAAAATTAATTGAGTTTAAAAATATTAATGGGTTTAAGGTTAAAATTTATTAAGTTTTAACATTTCAAACGGATATTGAGAACACAAACGAAAATAAATGAATTAGTACAAACGAACATAAACGAATGAACATATTATTGAACGTCCATGAATGTAAATGAACAAACGAGCATTTTATTCGTGTTCGGTCATTTAATCAAACGAACATAAAATTTTGTTCATGTTCATTCGTTTAATAAATAATTGAACATTTCCCCCGAAGAGTTCACGAACAGTTCACTGATTGTTCGTTTTGTTTATAGGCCTAGTAACTTATATGTTCTATTATAATTAGTTAGAAAAATAGAAAGCAAAATTGGTTAAATTTGAACTTGAACCCGTGAATTAAGATATGATTTAGATTGTCATCACATTAGGCCAATTCTTATATTTACCAATATACTACTACATTTTATATATATTCAATATTATTGTTAGAGATAAAAAAATAAAAAAGTAAAAGTGGCCAAATGAGGATCACCTAGATTAATTGGGAATGAAAATATATAGTCGTTAAAATAAATTTGATAAATGATTTATAATGGAATACATCTCATATAAAGATGTTCTAACCTTCCACTCATAAAGTGACATGTGTCACCTTATTATTGGATTGAAAATTTATTAGATTGAATAAATTAAAAATTAAAAATTTACTCTAATTAGGTGGTGACACATGTCACTATTTGATTTGAGAATTAGATATATTGAATTAAATTGAAATTAGGATCAAATTGATTAAATATGTAAGTAATGATGATCAAATATGTAAATACACCAATTTGTTTAACTGTAAGTCAGCAATTCTGTGAACTTTTAACGGTACGTGACTTGATTGATAACGTTTAAATAATTATGTGGTTTGATTGATAAAATTAAAAGAACTAAATAATTAAGTGGTCATATAGTTTATCGTGTTATTTAATTAGATTCAAACGTTTACATTATGTAGCTAATGGTGTATTTATAATTCGGTAAACTACGCATTTAGTACTTAAACTATAAATTTAGTCTGTTTTATTATTTAAACTTTATTTTTTTTAAATCACACATGATGTTTCTTTTTTGTTTCAAATTAGTACCCCCACCATTAAAAACTTAAAGCCTTTAGTACATAAACTATCCATTTTAGTCATTTTTAGTACCTAAACTTTTAGATTTTTTTTCAAAACTTAATTTTAAATATTGAATTGGATACTAAAATGAAACAAAAACTAAATTTAGTTATAATTTTGAAAATAATTAAAAGTTTAAATACTAAATGAACAAAACTGATACTTTATAATTATAAAAGTGCGAGCGGTGGCAAAAGTAGATATGTACAACATGAGAAGGGCTTCTTCTTTTTTTTACTTTATGTCAATTATAACCCTTCATTATTTGAGTTTTTTAATTAATTATATAGTCTGTGTGTAACACCCTAGTCCAGTTAAACCCGAAGATCCATGGATTACATGAAAAGTTTTTTAATTAATTATATAGTCTGTGTGTAACACCCTTCATTATTTGGGTTTACATGCAATTAATGGGTAGCTCCCAAAATGCATCCGCAAAATAATACAAAATACTGAGTTTCAAAAGAGTTACGACTGAATACATAACATGGTCCATAACAGTACATGCCCTCTAAAGATAACTCGAGACGTACTCTAAAAAGTCTCTGGAAATCTGTTGTGTTGCACTGAATATCTGAAGACGATAGCTCCCCACAATCTACCCCTAAGATCCTATGCACGGAAACACATTTCGAATGATGAGCTTACGAGCTCAGTGCATCACTAAAAAATGTACTATACTATATGCATTCACTAAATAAAATGGCAAGTGGCACAGGTCTGAGTATACAACTACTGGACTGCTAATTTGTGGTTGGAATCATGGTGCGGTTGAGGGATTCTGCATCTCGAAGCTTACACACCCCTCTAGCACTATTGAAGCACCATCAGGTACTCTTGGGTGAGATCCAAAACTCTACATCGGAACTTGCACCCGCTGACTTACTTCGTCGAGTCTTGGGGTATCTTGCGCCTAGTCACTGCTGTAATGTCGTGGCACTGACTTGGATCCACTGACTGTCGTATTTCTGCTAAAAGGAACTCGGGTGTCTTGATTGATTCGCGAGCATCAAACAAGGCTAGTTTTATGTAAACCTAGCTATTTATGTTTATACTGTTCTGATATTAACTATGGTTCTCCCTTGAAGTCTTATTGGAGGATATATTGAAGTGTTGGGGTACCTCGAGTCTAATTCCCTTAAAACTTTCCTTTTTGTCCAAAATAGACTAAAGTATCGATACTAGCCCAAGAGTATCAATACTCCTGCAAATGTTTTGATATTTCATGAAAGTGTCGATACTTTAAAGCAGTCTGTTACGCCCATTTTCGATATTTTATGGGAGTTTTGAAACTATAACCCAAATTATCGAAACTCTTAGAATTATATCGATATTCTTGCCTAGAAACTCATGAGTTTGCCCAAGAAGAAGAATTAGTTTCGATATTATCTCTATAGTATCTAAACTCAACCTATAGAGAGCATAAAATAGGTGCAAAAACTCCTATTCTACTATCCCAAAGACCTTGATGAGGTCCCCAAACTTTTTTTTGTTTTATAAAGATACAAATGAGCATAAATAGGGCTTTAAACATGTTTATAACTCTAAAACATAAAATCTGCCATAAGAATGCTTCAAGCTCATGCAACCTAGTATATTTCATCTAAGTGACTTACATATGGTATAGTTGAGTCAAGAGTGAGTTACCTTTGATTCTATACTTCTTGAAACGTCAAAGGCTCAACCCAAATTTAGCTCCTAATTGTTGCTAGGGATTAAGGAGGGTTTTAAAACACTTCCTAAGGCTAGAAATATATGAAAAATGGGTTGAAACCATCTAGTTTCTAAAACCATTCTAAACATGTTTCTTGTAACTATGGTGAAATGGGTTTCTTGAGAGCTTGATACAATGCATGGGATATAAGAATCATGATTCTTACCTTTAGGTTGCTAAACTAGGGTTGCAAGACTACTAAGTTTCTACCTTTACTTGGTTCTTGTAGAGGAAGAAAAAGCTACGAAGATGAATATTTGAAGAGGAAGAAGAGACAAAGGAGAGTTGAGAAAAATAGGGTGTATCAGACATGGTATCACCAAACAATTAAGGATTTCATCCTAATTTTTAACAAGGGTATAATTGTTTCTTTGGTCCCTCCAATTATGATTGCTGATTAAAAACACCCTTTTTATTCACTATTAAGAATACCTCAAGCCCAAAGCTTCTTTAATTTAGGTCAAGACTTCCTACAAGCTAGAGATTTAAACCAAGGCCCATCTCGGGTTAGCCCAATACTTCTAACCCGTGATTCGAGGTGTTACAACTCTTCCCTCTTAAAAAAAATTTCATCCTCTAAATTTACCTGGGTAGAAGAGGTGAGGATACTGAAGCTTCCATAGATAAGATGAATAACAATCCACTATAAACGTATAGAACACAAAGAGTACAAAAACATGATATCATATGTATCCAAAATCCGGTATAGATACCAAAACCCGGTATATTACAAAACACACTTCCAACATCCCTACAAAACTATCTCTACAACATAAGCCCTAAAAGTTACTGAGATCTAAAAAGGATTTCATCTCTCCAAAATAATTATCACTCGCATTACCCTAAAGGTTAAGACATAATCTCTATTCAAGTCGAGTTATTCTATGGTAAGGATTGATTCCAATTTTCCGACTTTCACTAACCATATATATATATATATATATATATATATATATATATATATATATATATATATATATATATATATATATATATATATATATATATATATCATATTCTTTTCACGTTATAATGTTTTTTAATATATCAAATGCAATCTAAAATTACAAAATATATTCACAATATTATATTTTCTTTATTTTGAGGGTGAAATATTGACGAGAGTATAAAATAATTAATGAACTGATGGGAAGAAAGAATTTGCAAACAATTGCAGTCAAAAGACCAAATTAGTAAAATGCAATGTTGAGGGTCTAAATAAAAACGATAGTACATTTTTAGTAAAAAAAATATAAGAATTGAAGTTACATAGGTATTCTATAGTGGTAATGAGCATGTGATTCAAATTTGGTGAAAACGAACTTAAAATAAATGATGAATTGAAGAAAAAAAAGGAAATTATGAAAAATTGAGGAACTAAATTGAAAGTAGAAAACTTGTTATCGAAAAGAGGAATTGAAAGTATATATGTATTCTATGATGGTTTAAGAGCATTTGGTTCAAATTTGATAAAACAACAGACTTAAAATAAATGGTGAATTGAAGAAATAAGGAAATTATGAAAAATTGAGGGACTAAATTGAAAATAGAACACTTGTTATCGAAAAGGGGAATTGGAAGTACATATGTATTCTACGATAGTTTAGGAGTGTGTGGTTTAAATTTGGTAAAAACGAACTTAAAATAAATGATGGATTGAAGAAATAAGGAAATTATGAAGCATTGATGGACTAAATTGAAAATAGAAAACTTGTTATCGAAAGGAGGAATTGAAAGTACATATGCGTTCTAAGATGAATTAGGAGCATGTGGTTCAAATTTGGTTAAAAATAGACTTGAAATGAACGATGAATTGAAGGAATAATGAAATCATGGACTAAAGCGTAAAATTATCAAAATATATAATCAACTTTTTAGTTTTCGAGTAACTTGAAATTTCAAAATTTCAACTCGACTAGAACTCGAAAACTAAATTAATAATTCGATTTGACTTGAATAACTTGAATAAATCGACTTGAATAACTCAAAATTAAAAAAAAAATTTGATTTTCCCCTAGTCCTATGACAGGGAAATCAGTTACATGTTACTGTGTTAAGTTGCGTGACTCGTTGATATGTTGGGAATTGAAGAAATAAAATACGATGTATGGTTCGTCTGTAGAAGCGGAGTATGAAAGTGATTGTGGCAAAAATGTCTGATTGAAGGGTTGATTGAAGAGCTAGGCATAAAACATGATGCACCAGAAGTTTTGTTTAGTGATAATCAAGCATCATTACAAACCGCTGTTAATCCAATGTTTAATGAATGAATGAAGCATATTGAAATTGATTGTGACTTTGTGTAAGAGAAGATTAAAAAAACAGGAGTTGTTCAGACACATCATGCCTCGTCCGACGATCAGCAAGCAGATGTTTTGACAAACAAGTAGCATGATTATCTTGTAGCCAAGTTGGGAATGAGTTGGAGTCTTACGAGTTAGTTAGTTAGTTAGTCTACATAAATCAGTTGTAAGTGACTAACTAGAGTTAGCTAATTATGGTTGTATATAATGTATAGTTATCATTCCTTAATGATATGCATATATGAATCTTTTTCCTCCCAAATTTACCTCAAGTTTCTTCCTCATTCTCTGCAATATCTCATCGATCGTTAACTCAATTTCAGCGTACTCATCGTTCTTGAAAGTTCTACTGCTTACATGTTAACTACAATCTTAACATCATTTTCCTAATCGTTATGAGTCCTAACCTAACTTGATCAGGGTATTTTTTATATTAGATATTAGAGTGGGTTTTTATTAAAATTTTTAGAGATGAGATGAGAACAGTTGAATCTAGGTGAAACTTGATTTGTCTGAATATATTTGTTAAATCATTTTATTTTGTAGTAATTATATTTATTAAACTTTCATGTTGTGGTCTACACTCTCATTTTTAATTTCTCATATAAGAATTGTTCATCAACTGCTTATACAACTTGATCCATTCGAACGTTGACTTTGGCAGTGTGTTTAAACATTGCAAGAGGCTAATCAATTGGATGTTATTTTATTGGGTTTTTTCCCTTAAAGTCAATAGATTAGTTAAATAGACAAAGAAGGCATTTGGTGTGTAAAAACGACCGGTTCCATTGCAAAATATGTATGCATTGGAAGACTGAAACTCGATGAGGATCAAGGCATAGAGTAGTTGAAGAATGATTCATTTAGATTTCTTTAAAAACATGTAATCACTACGGACTTGGTAAATCTTTCATCCGTTTCTTAACTATTTTCCTTTTTTTTAAAAAAAAAATAGAATTATTAAAAAATGATAATGGACCAGTTCAGTTCCTGCAATCTATAAATTGGCATGCTCTCAAACCAGATTTCTCACCCCTCATAAAGCAACAAATCTTAGAAGAATTGAATCAAATTCAAGACTGCTGCTTACAACAATGAAAGGTGTTGGATTCCTTGTAGCATTTGTCCTGTTGGCTTTGGCTTCCAAACTTGCCTCAGCATCAGATCCCAGCCCTCTTCAGGATTTCTGTGTAGCAGTTAATGATGCTAAAGATGGCGGTGTGTTCTTTAATGCTTTGTTTCCTTTGAATCTTCATCTTTGCATTATATTCGTCTCGACGGATCACGTTGAAGTGTCGAAACTAGTGAAGTATTAATACATTTTTATTTTTGCATTTCTGCAGTTTTTGTTAATGGCAAGTTGTGCAAGGACCCAAAGCTTGCTGTCCCAGAAGACTTCTTCCTTCAAGGGCTTAACATTCCAGGAAATACATCAAACCCAGTAGGATCCATGGTCACTCCAGCCAATGTTCAACAAATACCAGGGCTCAACACTCTCGGCATTTCTCTCGTTCGAATCGACTATGCACCTTATG
The DNA here is from genome assembly GCF_006381635.1 of Hibiscus syriacus. Classification (NCBI taxonomy): domain Eukaryota; kingdom Viridiplantae; phylum Streptophyta; class Magnoliopsida; order Malvales; family Malvaceae; genus Hibiscus; species Hibiscus syriacus. Next base: position 910,447 of record NW_024061816.1, on the reverse strand, counting down.
GAGGCCTAAACCCTCCTCACACCCACCCTCGTGCCACCGAAATTCTAGTCGTCGTGGAGGGCACTCTTTACGTTGGCTTCGTTACATCCAACCCGGAGAACCGTCTCTTCACAAAAGTCCTGTACCCCGGAGATGTCTTCGTGTTCCCGGTCGGCCTCATCCACTTCCAGTTCAACATAGGGCACACCAATGCAGTTGCCTTTGCTGGTCTCAGTAGCCAAAACCCAGGTGTTATCACCATTGCAAATGCAGTGTTCGGCTCAGACCCGGCAATCAATCCCGACGTTCTTGTCAAGGCCTTCCAGCTGGATAAGAATATCGTTAAGCAACTTCAGTCCCGGTTCTGGTGGGATAACAACTAGAGGAATGAATTTCTAAACCCCATGAAACCTACATAGTAGGCTGGCTAATTATTTTCTGGATAATGTTGGACTTGTTTCTGTCGTTCAACTCAGTATTCCTTGTTGAAATATTGAGAAATAAACAAGTTTCTTATGTACTTTGCTTTTGGTCGTATAATAATATGGTGTCTTCCAATGACAATTTATTTAGTTCAGCTTTTTTATATAATTATCTATTTGATCTCTTAATGTTTATTTATTTCAACTTTTTTATATAATATATATATTTCATAAGTGTCATTGGAAAATTTGTCTATTGTTATGGTGTTCAAACGGTTAATTCGAGCATACATATTTTTTTGACAAATAATTTAAATCTCTCAAATCTAATAATATCGCAAAATCTAAAAAATAATAAATTTTTAGAATATAAATTCGTGAGGTTAAAGAGATGTTACAAAAATATAAACCGATTAAATAATAAACAACAATAAAACAAATTCGTGTGTGTTTAAGATAACCATACAATACGTTAAACGAAAACGATTGTTTAACTATGAGAAAACGAAAGAAAATTAAAAATATATATATATTTAAGATAAAAATAAATATTTTTTAACTTTTACGTCAATGTTAAATACTATATTATTTAGGGTAATTTATATAAATAGCTACTTAACTATTTAGTCCTTTTACTTCTACAATTGGTCTTTTAATTTTTTCAATCAGATCATATAGTTGTTTAAACGTTGTCAATCAAATCACCTGCCGTTAACAGTTGACGGAATAGATGACCTGACAATTAAATAAATTGATATATTTACATACTTAGTCCTCATTACTTATTATGCATTTAACTAATTTTACTCTAATATCAATTCAATAAATTTAATTCTCAAATCAAATAGTGACATGTATAAACCCTGATTAGAAATTTTTCTTTAATTTTTAATTTATTTAGTTCAATAAATTTTCACTCACCTTATGAATGAAAAGTTAAAACATATTCAAAATATTATATATCTACTGCGAATCAAACCAGCAACCAACAGCATGGCTTGGAAGCGCCTCTGCCACAAGAACAAACCCCAACTTACGATAAATTTTACAACGTAACTTATAGGCATGTAAATAAATCGAACGAATACGGACGAGGAGATGTTAACGCTCGTTCGTCTAACTTTAACAGAACAAACGAACGAACACAAACAACTAAACGAAAGAAAAATTATTGTTTATGTTCGTTCATTAAGAAATTTAGCTTGTTCGTGTTCGTTCATGTTCGTTCATGTATAAACGAACACAAATAACCGAACATAAACGAACGAACATAAAATTATTTGAGCTTATATTTGAGAAGATATTTTTTTTCTTTTCAAATAATTTTAGGATTTATATTTTCTTTAATTAATTTGAGTATTTTTTTATTTGAGTTTAAAATTAATTGAGTTTAAAAATATTAATGGGTTTAAGGTTAAAATTTATTAAGTTTTAACATTTCAAACGGATATTGAGAACACAAACGAAAATAAATGAATGAGTATAAACGAACATAAACGAACGAACATATTATTGAACGTCCATGAATGTAAATGAACAAACGAGCATTTTTTTCGTGTTCGGTCATTTAATCAAACGAACATAAAACTTTGTTCATGTTCATTCGTTTAATAAATAATTGAACATTTCCCCCGAAGAGTTCACGAACAGTTCACTGATTGTTCGTTTTGTTTATAGGCCTAGTAACTTATATGTTCTATTATAATTAGTTAGAAAAATAGAAAGCAAAATTGGTTAAATTTGAACTTGAACCCGTGAATTAAGATATGATTTAGATTGTCATCACATTAGGCCAATTCTTATATTTACCAATATACTACTACATTTTATATATATTCAATATTATTGTTAGAGATAAAAAAAATAAAAAAGTAAAAGTGGCCAAATGAGGATCACCTAGATTAATTGGGAATGAAAATATATAGTCGTTAAAATAAATTTGATAAATGATTTATAATGGAATACATCAAATATAAAAATAAGAACTATAGTTAATCCAAGATTTAAACTAAAAAGAGTTTAATATTATTTATTAAATTTATTTTAATAGTTTATATATTTTCAATTCATACTCCAATTAATCTAGGCTTGTATCCTTAACCAATTTTGTTTCCTTTTTTTCTTTAATTGGTTCGATTCCGTAGAAGCAAATCTACTCAAAGATGTTCTAACCTTCCACTCATAAGGTGACATGTGTCACCTTATTATTGGATTGAAAATTTATTAGATTGAATAAATTAAAAATTAAAAATTTTCTCTAATTAGGTGGTGACACATGTCACTATTTGATTTGAGAATTAGATATATTGAATTAAATTGAAATTAGGATCAAATTGATTAAATATGTAAGTAATGATGATCAAATATGTAAATACACCAATTTGTTTAACTGTAAGTCAGCTATTCTGTGAACTTTCAACGGTAAGTGACTTGATTGATAACGTTTAAATAATTATGTGGTTTGATTGATAAAATTAAAAGAACTAAATAATTAAGTGGTCATATAGTTTACCGTGTTATTTAATTAGATTCAAATGTTTACATTATGTAGCTAATGGTGTAATTTATAATTCGGTAAACTACGCATTTAGTACTTAAACTATAAATTTAGTCTGTTTTATTATTTAAACTTTATTTTTTTTAAATCACACATGATGTTTAATTTTTGTTTCAAATTAGTACCCCACCATTAAAAACTTAAAGCCTTTAGTACATAAACTATCCGTTTTGGTCATTTTTAGTACCTAAACTTTTAGATTTTTTTTCAAAACTTAATTTTAAATATTGAATTGGATACTAAAATGAAACAAAAACTAAATTTAGTTATAATTTTGAAAATAATTAAAAGTTTAAATACTAAATGAACAAAACTGATACTTTATAATTATAAAAGTGCGAGCGGTGGCAAAGTAGATACGTACAACATGAGAAGGGCTTCTTCTTTTTTTTTACTTTATGTCAATTATAACCCTTCATTATTTGAGTTTTTTAATTAATTATATAGTCTGTGTGTAACACCCTAGTCCAGTTAAACCCGAAGATCCATGGATTACAATGTTACACGAGACTACCGAAATAGTGACCCAAAATTTTTCTTTTAAAAGTGCTTGTAAATCTCTAAAATTTAGACATCCATAATGTAATATAAAAATATAGTAATAAATTGGGTTTACATGCAATTAATGGGTAGCTCCCAAAATGCATCCGCAAAATAATACAAAATACCGAGTTTCAAAAGAGTTACGACTGAATACATAACATGGTCCATAACAGTACATGCCCTCTAAAGATAACTCGAGACGTACTCTGAAAAGTCTCTGGAAATCTGTTGTGTTGCACTGAATATATGAAAACGATAGCTCCCCACAATCTGCCCCTAAGATCCTATGCACGAAAACACATTTCGAATGATGAGCTTACGAGCTCAGTGCATCACTAAAAAATGTACTATACTATATTCATTCACTAAATAAAATGGCAAGTGGCACAGGTTTGAGTATACAACTACTGGACTGCTAATTTGTGGTTGGAATCATGGTGCGGTTGAGGGATTCTGCATCTCGGAGCTTACACACCCCTCTAGCACTTTTGAAGCACCATCAGGTACTCTTGGGTGAGATCCAAAATTCTACATCGAAACTTGCACCCGCTGACTTACTTCGTCGAGTCTTGGGGCATCTTGCGCCTAGTCGTTGCTGTAATGTCGTGGCACTGACTTGGATCCACTGACTGTCGTATTTCTGCCAAAAGGAACTCGGGTGTCTTGATTGATTCGCGAGCGTCAAACAAGGCTAGTTTTATGTAAACCTAGCTATTTATGTTTCTACTATTCTGATATTAACTATGGTTCTCCCTTGAAGTCTTATTGGAGGATATATTGAAGTGTTGGGGTACCTCGAGTCTAATTCCCTTAAAAACTTGCCTTTTTGTCCAAAATAGACTAAAGTATCGATACTAGCCCAAGAGTATCAATACTCCTGCAAATGTTTTGATACTTCATGAAAGTGTCGATACTTTAAAGCAGACTGTTACGCCCAGTTTCGATATTTTATGGGAGTTTCGAAACTATAACCCAAATTATCGAAACTCTTAGAATTATATCGATATTCTTGCCTAGAAACTCATGAGTTTGCCCAAGAAGAAGAATTAGTTTCGATATTATCTCTATAGTATCTAAACTCAACCTATAGAGAGCATAAAATAGGTGTAAAAACTCCTATTCTACTATCCCAAAGACCTTGGTGAGGTCCCCAAACATTGTTTTTGTTTTATAAAGATAAAAATGAGCATAAATAGGGCTTTAAACATGTTTATAACTCTAAAACATAAAATCTGCCATAAGAATGCTTCAAGCTCATGCAACCTAGTATATTTCATCTAAGTGACTTACATATGGTATAGTTGAGTCAAGAGTGAGTTACCTTTGATTCTATACTTCTTGAAACGTCAAAGGTTCAACCCAAATTTAGCTCCTAATTGTTGTTAGGGATTAAGGAGGGTTTTGAAACACTTCCTAAGGCTAGAAATATATGAAAAATGGGTTGAAACCATCTAGTTTCTAAAACCATTCTAAACATGTTTCTTGTAACTATGGTGAAATGGGTTTCTTGAGAGCTTGATACAATGCAAGGGATATAAGAATCATGATTCTTACCTTTAGGTTGCTAAACTAGGGTTGCAAGACTACTAAGTTTCTACCTTTACTTGGTTCTTGTAGAGGAAGAAAAAGCTACGAAGATGAAGATTTGAAGAGAAAGAAGAGACAAAGGAGAGTTGAGAAAAATAGGGTGTATCAGACATGGTATCACCAAACAATTAAGGATTTCATCCTAATTTTTTAACAAGGGTATAATTGTTTCTTTGGTCCCTCCAATTATGATTGCAGATTAAAAACACCCTTTTTATTCACTATTAGGAACACCTCAAGCCCAAAGCTTCTTTAATTTAGGTCAAGACTTCCTACAAACTAGAGATTTAAACCAATGCCCATCTCGGGTTAGCCCAATACTTCTAACCCGTGATTCGAGGCGTTACAACTCTTCCCTCTTAAAAAAAATTTCATCCTCTAAATTTACCTGGGTAGAAGAGGTGAGGATACTGAAGCTTTCATAGATAAGATGAATAACAATCCACTATAAACGTATAGAAAACAAAGAGTACAAAAACATGATATCATATGTATCCCAAAATCCGGTATAGATACCAAAACCTGGTATATTACAAAACACACTTCCAACATCCCTACAAAACTATCTCTACAACATAAGCCCTAAAAGTTGCTGAGATCTAAAAAGGATTTCATCTCTCCAAAATAATTATCACTCGCATTAGCATAAAGGTTAAGACATAATCTCTATTCGAGTCGAGTTATTCTATGGTAAGGATTGATTCCAATTTTCCGACTTTCACTAACTATATATATATATATATCATATTCTTTTCACGTTATAATGTTTTTTAATATATCAAATGCAATCTAAAATTACAAAATATATTCACAATATTATATTTTCTTTATTTTGAGGGTGAAATATTGACGAGAGTATAAAATAATTAATGAATTGATGGGAAGAAAGAATTTGCAAACAATTGCAGTCAAAAGACCAAATTAGTAAAATGCAATGTTGAGGGTCTAAATAAAAATATAGTACATTTTTAGTAAAACAAAATATAAGAATTGAAGTTACATAGGTATTCTATAGTGGTATATGAGCATGTGATTCAAATTTGGTGAAAACAGACTTAAAATAAATGATGAATTGAAGAAAAAAAAAGGAAATTATGAAAAATTGAAGAACTAAACTGAAAGTAGAAAACTTGTTATCGAAAAGAGGAATTGAAAGTACATATGTATTCTATGATGGTTTAAGAGCATATGGTTCAAATTTGATAAAACAACAGACTTAAAATAAATGGTGAATTGAAGAAATAAGAAAATTATGAAAAATTGAGGGACTAAATTGAAAATAGAACACTTGTTATCGAAAAGGGGAATTGGAAGCACATATGTATTCTACGATAGTTTAGGAGTGTGTGATTTAAATTTGGTAAAAACGGACTTAAAATAAATGATGGATTGAAGAAATAAGGAAATTATGAAGCATTGATGGACTAAATTGAAAATAGAAAACTTGTTATCGAAAGGAGGAATTGAAAGTACATATGCGTTCTATGATGAATTAGGAGCATGTGGTTCAAATTTGGTTAAAAATAGACTTGAAATGAACGATGAATTGAAGGAATAATGAAATCATGGACTAAAGCGTAAAATTATCAAAATATATAATCAACTTTTTAGTTTTCGAGTAACTTGAAATTTAAAAATTTCTACTCGACTAGAACTCGAAAACTAAATTAATAATTCGATTTGACTTGAATAACTCGAATAAATCGACTTGAATAACTCAAAATTAAAAAAAAATTGATTTTCCCCTAGTCCTATGCAGGGAAATCAGTTACATGTTATTGTGTTAAGTTGCGTGACTCGTTGATATGTTGGGAATTGAAGAAATAAAATACGATGTATGGTTCGTCTGCAGAAGCGGAGAAAGAAAGTGATTGTGGCAAAAATGTCTGATTGAAGGGTTGATTGAAGAGCTAGGCATAAAACATGATGCACCAGGAGTTTTGTTTAGTGATAATCAAGCATCATTACAAACCGCTGTTAATCCAATGTTTAATGAACGAATGAAGCATATTGAAATTGATTGTGACTTTGTGTAAGTGAAGATTAAAAAAACAGGAGTTGTTCAGACACATCATGCCTCGTCCGACGATCAGCAAGCAGATGTTTTGACAAACAAGTAGCATGATTATCTTGTAGCCAAGTTGGAAATGAGTTGGAGTCTTACGAGTTAGTTAGTTAGTTAGTCTACATAAATCAGTTGTAAGTGACTAACTAGAGTTAGCTAATTATGGTTGTATATAATGTATAGTTATCATTCCTTAATGATATGCATATATGAATCTTTTTCCTCCCAAATTTACCTCAAGTTTCTTCCTCATTCTCTGCAATATCTCATCGATCGTTAACTCAATTTCAGCGCACTCATCGTTCTTGAAAGTTCTAATGCTTACATGTTAACTACAATCTTAACATCATTTTCCTAATCGTTATGAGTCCTAACCTAACTTGATCAGGGTATTTTTTATATTAGATATTAGAGTGGGTTTTTATTAAAATTTTTAGAGATGAGATGAGAACCGTTGAATCTAGGTGAAACTTGATTTGTCTGAATATATTTGTTAAATCATTTTATTTTGTAGTAATTATATTTATGAAACTTTCATGTTGTGGTCTACACTCTCATTTTTAATTTCTCATATAAGAATTGTTCATCAACGGCTTATACAACTTGATCCATTCGAACGTTGACTTTGGCAGTGTGTTTAAACATTGCAAGAGGCTAATCAATTGGATGTTATTTTTTTTGGGTTTTTTCCCTTAAAGTCAATAGATTAGTTAAATAGACAAAGAAGGCATTTGGTGTGTAAAAACGACCGGTTCCATTGCAAAATATGTATGCATTGGAAGACTGAAACTCGATGAGGATCAAGGCATAGAGTAGTTGAAGAATGATTCATTTAGATTTCTTTAAAAACATGTAATCACTACGGACTTGGTAAATCTTTCATCCGTTTCTTAACTATTTTCCTTTTTTTAAAAAAAAAAATAGAATTATTAAAAAATGATAATGGACCAGGTCAGTTCCTGCAATCTATAAATTGGCATGCTCTCAAACCAGATTTCTCACCCCTCATAAAGCAACAAATCTTAGAAGAATTGAATCAAATTCAAGACTGCTGCTTACAACAATGAAAGGTGTTGGATTCCTTGTAGCATTTGTCCTGTTGGCTTTGGCTTCCAAACTTGCCTCAGCATCAGATCCCAGCCCTCTTCAGGATTTCTGTGTAGCAGTTAATGATGCTAAAGATGGCGGTGTGTTCTTTAATGCTTTGTTTCCTTTGAATCTTCATCTTTGCATTATATTCGTCTCGACGGATCACGTTGAAGTGTCGAAACTAGTGAAGTATTAATACATTTTTATTTTTGCATTTCTGCAGTTTTTGTTAATGGCAAGTTGTGCAAGGACCCAAAGCTTGCTGTCCCAGAAGACTTCTTCCTTCAAGGGCTTAACATTCCAGGAAATACATCAAACCCAGTAGGATCCATGGTCACTCCAGCCAATGTTCAACAAATACCAGGGCTCAACACTCTCGGCATTTCTCTCGTTCGAATCGACTATGCACCTTATGGAGGCCTAAACCCTCCTCACACCCACCCTCGTGCCACCGAAATTCTAGTCGTCGTGGAGGGCACTCTTTACGTCGGCTTCGTTACATCCAACCCGGAGAACCGTCTCTTCACAAAAGTCCTGTACCCCGGAGATGTCTTCGTGTTCCCGGTCGGCCTCATCCACTTCCAGTTCAACATAGGGCACACCAATGCAGTTGCCTTTGCTGGTCTCAGTAGCCAAAACCCAGGTGTTATCACCATTGCAAATGCAGTGTTCGGCTCAGACCCGGCAATCAATCCCGACGTTCTTGCCAAGGCCTTCCAGCTGGATAAGAATATCGTTAAGCAACTTCAGTCCCGGTTCTGGTGGGATAACAACTAGAGGAATGAATTTCTAAACCCCATGAAACCTACATAGTAGGCTGGCTAATTATTTTCTGGATAATGTTGGACTTGTTTCTGTCGTTCAACTCAGTATTCCTTGTTGAAATATTGAGAAATAAACAAGTTTCTTATGTACTTTGCTTTTGGTCGTATAATAATATGGTGTCTTCCAATGACAATTTATTTAGTTCAGCTTTTTTATATAATTATCTATTTGATCTCTTAATGTTTATTTATTTCAACTTTTTTATATAATATATATATTTCATAAGTGTCATTGGAAAATTTGTCTATTGTTATGGTGTTCAAACGGTTAATTCGATCATACATATTTTTTTGACAAATAATTTAAATCTCTCAAATCTAATAATATCGCAAAATCTAAAAAATAATAAATTTTTAGAATATAAATTCGTGAGGTTTAAGAGATGTTACAAAAATATAAACCGATTAAATAATAAACAACAATAAAACAAATTCGTGTGTGTTTAAGATAACCATACAATACGTTAAACGAAAACGATTGTTTAACTATGAGAAAACGAAAGAAAATTAAAAAATATATATATATTTAAGATAAAAATAAATATTTTTTAACTTTTACGTCAATGTTAAATACTATATTATTTAGGGTAATTTATATAAATAGCTACTTAACTATTTAGTCCTTTTACTTCTACCATTGGTCTTTTAATTTTTTCAATCAGATCATATAGTTGTTTAAACGTTGTCAATCAAATCACCTGCCGTTAATAGTTGACGGAATAGATGACCTGACAATTAAATAAATTGATATATTTACATACTTAGTCCTTATTACTTATTATGCATTTAACTAATTTTACTCTAATATCAATTCAATAAATTTAATTCTCAAATCAAATAGTGGCATGTATAAACCCTGATTAGAAATTTTTCTTTAATTTTTAATTTATTTAGTTCAATAAATTTTCACTCACCTTATGAATGAAAAGTTAAAACATATTCAAAATATTTTATATCTACTGCGAATCAAACCAGCAACCAACAGCATGGCTTGGAAGCGCCTCTGCCACAAGAACAAACCCCAACTTATGATAAATTTTACAACGTAACTTATAGGCTTGTAAATAAATCGAACGAATACGGACGAGGAGATGTTAACGTTCGTTCGTCTAACTTTAACAGAACAAACGAACGAACACAAACAACTAAACGAAAGAAAAATTATTGTTTATGTTCGTTCATTAAGAAATTTAGCTTGTTCGTGTTCGTTCATGTTCGTTCATGTATAAACGAACACAAATGACCGAACATAAACGAACATAAACGAACGAACATAAAATTATTTGAGCTTATATTTGAGAAGATATTTTTTTTCTTTTCAAATAATTTTAGGATTTATATTTTCTTTAATTAATTTGAGTATTTTTTTATTTGAGTTTAAAATTAATTGAGTTTAAAAATATTAATGGGTTTAAGGTTAAAATTTATTAAGTTTTAACATTTCAAACGGATATTGAGAACTCAAACGAAAATAAATGAATGAGTATAAACGAACATAAACGAACGAACATATTATTGAACGTCCATGAATGTAAATGAACAAACGAGCATTTTATTCGTGTTCGGTCATTTAATCAAACGAACATAAAACTTTGTTCATGTTCATTCGTTTAATAAATAATTGAACATTTCCCCCGAAGAGTTCACGAACAGTTCACTGATTGTTCGTTTTGTTTATAGGCCTAGTAACTTATATGTTCTATTATAATTAGTTAGAAAAATAGAAAGCAAAATTGGTTAAATTTGAACATGAACCCGTGAATTAAGATATGATTTAGATTGTCATCACATTAGGCCAATTCTTATATTTACCAATATACTACTACATTTTATATATATTCAATATTATTGTTAGAGATAAAAAAAATAAAAAAGTAAAAGTGGCCAAATGAGGATCACCTATTTTAATTGGGAATGAAAATATATAGTCGTTAAAATAAATTTGATAAATGATTTATAATGGAATACATCAAATATAAAAATAAGAACTATAGTTAATCCAAGATTTAAATTAAAAAGAGTTTAATATTTTTTATTAAATTTATTTTAATAGTTTATATATTTTCAATTCATACTCCAATTAATCTAGGTTTGTATCCTTAATTAATTTAGTCTGTTTTATTATTTAAACTTTATTTTTTTTTAAATCACACATGATGTTTAATTTTTGTTTCAAATTAGTACCCCACCATTAAAAACTTAAAGCCTTTAGTACATAAACTATCCGTTTTGGTCATTTTTAGTACCTAACTTTTAGATTTTTTTTCAAAACTTAATTTTAAATATTGAATTGGATACTAAAATGAAACAAAAACTAAATTTAGTTATAATTTTGAAAATAATTAAAAGTTTAAATACTAAATGAACAAAACTGATACTTTATAATTATAAAAGTGCGAGCGGTGGCAAAGTAGATACGTACAACATGAGAAGGGCTTCTTCTTTTTTTTACTTTATGTCAATTATAACCCTTCATTATTTGAGTTTTTTAATTAATTATATAGTCTGTGTGTAACACCCTAGTCCAGTTAAACCCGAAGATCCATGGATTACAATGTTACACGAGACTACCGAAATAGTGACCCAAAATTTTTCTTTTAAAAGTGCTTGTAAATCTCTAAAATTTAGACATCCATAATGTAATATAAAAATATAGTAATAAATTGGGTTTACATGCAATTAATGGGTAGCTCCCAAAATGCATCCGCAAAATAATACAAAATACCGAGTTTCAAAAGAGTTACGACTGAATACATAACATGGTCCATAACAGTACATGCCCTCTAAAGATAACTCGAGACGTACTCTGAAAAGTCTCTGGAAATCTGTTGTGTTGCACTGAATATATGAAAACGATAGCTCCCCACAATCTGCCCCTAAGATCCTATGCACGAAAACACATTTCGAATGATGAGCTTACGAGCTCAGTGCATCACTAAAAAATGTACTATACTATATGCATTCACTAAATAAAATGGCAAGTGGCACAGGTTTGAGTATACAACTACTGGACTGCTAATTTGTGGTTGGAATCATGGTGCGGTTGAGGGATTCTGCATCTCGGAGCTTACACACCCCTCTAGTACTTTTGAAGCACCATAAGGTACTCTTGGGTGAGATCCAAAATTCTGCATCGAAACTTGCACCCGCTGACTTACTTCGTCGAGTCTTGCGGCATCTTGCGCCTAGTCGTTGCTGTAATGTCGTGGCACTGACTTGGATCCACTGACTGTCGTATTTCTGCCAAAAGGAACTCGGGTGTCTTGATTGATTCGCGAGCGTCAAACAAGGCTAGTTTTATGTAAACCTAGCTATTTATGTTTCTACTATTCTGATATTAACTATGGTTCTCCCTTGAAGTCTTATTGGAGGATATATTGAAGTGTTGGGGTACCTCGAGTCTAATTCCCTTAAAAACTTGCCTTTTTTTCCAAAATAGACTAAAGTATCGATACTAGCCCAAGAGTATCAATACCCCTGCAAATGTTTTGATACTTCATGAAAGTGTCGATACTTTAAAGCAGACTGTTACGCCCGGTTTCGATATTTTATGGGAGTTTCGAAACTATAACCCAAATTATCGAAACTCTTAGAATTATATCGATATTCTTGCCTAGAAACTCATGAGTTTGCCCAAGAAGAAGAATTAGTTTCGATATTATCTCTATAGTATCTAAACTCAACCTATAGAGAGCATAAAATAGGTGCAAAAACTCCTATTCTACTATCCCAAAGACCTTGGTGAGGTCCCCAAACATTGTTTTTGTTTTATAAAGATAAAAATGAGCATAAATAAGGCTTTAAACTTGTTTATAACTCTAAAACATAAAATCTGCCATAAGAATGCTTCAAGCTCATGCAACCTAGTATATTTCATCTAAGTGACTTACATATGGTATAGTTGAGTCAAGAGTGAGTTACCTTTGATTCTATACTTCTTGAAACGTCAAAGGTTCAACCCAAATTTAGCTCCTAATTGTTGTTAGGGATTAAGGAGGGTTTTAAAACACTTCCTAAGGCTAGAAATATATGAAAAATGGGTTAAACCATCTAGTTTCTAAAACCCTTCTAAACATGTTTCTTGTAACTATGGTGAAATGGGTTTCTTGAGAGCTTGATACAATGCATGGGATATAAGAATCATGATTCTTACCTTTAGGTTGCTAAACTAGGGTTGCAAGACTACTAAGTTTCTACCTTTACTTGGTTCTTGTAGAGGAAGAAAAAGCTACGAAGAGGAAGATTTGAAGAGGAAGAAGAGACAAAGGAGAGTTGAGAAAAATAGGGTGTATCAGACATGGTATCACCAAACAATTAAGGATTTCATCCTAATTTTTTAACAAGGGTATAATTGTTTCTTTGGTCCCTCCAATTATGATTGCATATTAAAAACACCCTTTTTATTCACTATTAGGAATACCTCAAGCCCAAAGCTACTTTAATTTAGGTCAAGACTTCCTACAAGCTAGAGATTTATACCAAGGCCCATCTCGGGTTAGCCCAATACTTCTAACCCGTGATTCGAGGCGTTACAACTCTTCCCTCTTAAAAAAAATTTTCATCCTCTAAATTTACCTGGGTAGAAGAGGTGGGGATACTGAAGCTTCTATAGATAAGATGAATAACAATCCACTATAAACGTATAGAACACAAAGAGTACAAAAACATGATATCATATGTATCCCAAAATCCGGTATAGATACCAAAACCCGGTATAGATACCAAAACACACTTCCAACATCCCTACAAAACTATATCTACAACATAAGCCCTAAAAGTTACTGAGATCTAAAAAGGATTTCATCTCTCCAAAATAATTATCACTCGCATTACCCTAAAGGTTAAGACATAATCTCTATTCGACTAGAGTTATTCTATGGTAAGGATTGATTCCAATTTTCTGACTTTCACTAACCATATATATATATATATATATATATTTCATATTCTTTTCACGTTATAATGTTTTTTAATATATCAAATGCAATCTAAAATTACAAAATATATTCACAATATTATATTTTCTTTATTTTGAGGGTGAAATATTGACGAGAGTATAAAATAATTAATGAATTGATGGGAAGAAAGAATTTTCAAACAATTGCAGTCAAAAGATCAAATTAGTAAAAAGCAATATTGAGGGTCTAAATAAAAAGGATAGTACATCTTTAGTAAAACAAATATAAGAATTGAAGTTACATAGGTATTCTATAGTGGTATATGAGCATGTGATTTAAATTTGGTGAAAACAGACTTAAAATAAATGATGAATTGAAGAAAAAAAAGGAAATTATGAAAAATTGAGGAACTAAATTGAAAGTAGAAAACTTGTTATCGAAAAGAGGAATTGAAAGTACATATGTATTCTATGATGGTTTAAGAGCATATGGTTCAAATTTGATAAAACAACAGACTTAAAATAAATGGTGAATTGAAGAAATAAGGAAATTATGAAAAATTGAGGGACTAAATTGAAAATAGAACACTTGTTATCGAAAAGGGGAATTAGAAGTACATATGTATTCTACGATAGTTTAGGAGTGTGTGGTTTAAATTTGGTAAAAACGGACTTAAAATAAATGATGGATTGAAGAAATAAGGAAATTATGAAGCATTGATGGACTAAATTGAAAATAGAAAACTTGTTATCGAAAAGAGGAATTGAAAGTACATATGCGTTCTACGATGAATTAGAAGCATATGGTTCAAATTTGGTTAAAAATAGACTTGAAATGAACGATGAATTGAAGGAATAATGAAATCATGGACTAAAGCGTAAAATTATCAAAATATATAATCAACTTTTTAGTTTTCGAGTAACTTGAAATTTCAACTCGACTAGAACTCGAAAACTAAATTAATAATTCGATTTGACTTGAATAACTTGAATAAATCGACTTAAATAACTCAAAATTAAAAAAAATTGATTTTCCCCTTGTCCTATGACAAGGAAATCAGTTGCATGTTACTGTGTTAAGTTGCGTGACTCGTTGATATGTTGGGAATTGAAGAAATAAAATACGATGTATGGTTCATCTGCAGAAGCGGAGTATGAAAGTGATTGTGGCAAAAATGTCTGATTGAAGGGTTGATTGAAGAGCTAGGCATAAAACATGATGCACCAGGAGTTTTGTTTAGTGATAATCAAGCATCATTACAAACCGCTGTTAATCCAATGTTTAATGAATGAATGAAGCATATTGAAATTGATTGTGACTTTGTGTAAGTGAAGATTAAAAAAACAGGAGTTGTTCAGACACATTGTCCGACGATCAGCAAGCAGATGTTTTGACAAACAAGTAGCATGATTATCTTGTAGCCAAGTTGGAAATGAGTTGGAGTCTTACGAGTTAGTTAGTTAGTTAGTCTACATAAATCAGTTGTAAGTGACTAACTAGAGTTAGCTAATTATGGTTGTATATAATGTATAGTTATCATTCCTTAATGATATGCATATATGAATCTTTTTCCTCCCAAATTTACCTCAAGTTTCTTCCTCATTCTCTGCAATATCTCATCGATCGTTAACTCAATTTCAGCGCACTCATCGTTCTTGAAAGTTCTACTGCTTACATGTTAACTACAATCTTAACATCATTTTCCTAATCGTTATGAGTCCTAACCTAACTTGATCAGGGTATTTTTTATATTAGATATTAGAGTGGGTTTTTATTAAAATTTTTAGAGATGAGATGAGAACCGTTGAATCTAGGTGAAACTTGATTTGTCTGAATATATTTGTTAAATCATTTTATTTTGTAGTAATTATATTTATGAAACTTTCATGTTGTGGTCTACACTCTCATTTTTAATTTCTCATATAAGAATTGTTCATCAACGGCTTATACAACTTGATCCATTCGAACGTTGACTTTGGCAGTGTGTTTAAACATTGCAAGAGGCTAATCAATTGGATGTTATTTTTTTGGGTTTTTTCCCTTAAAGTCAATAGATTAGTTAAATAGACAAAGAAGGCATTTGGTGTGTAAAAACGACCGGTTCCATTGCAAAATATGTATGCATTGGAAGACTGAAACTCGATGAGGATCAAGGCATAGAGTAGTTGAAGAATGATTCATTTAGATTTCTTTAAAAACATGTAATCACTACGGACTTGGTAAATCTTTCATCCGTTTCTTAACTATTTTCCTTTTTTTTTAAAAAAAAATAGAATTATTAAAAAATGATAATGGACCAGTTCAGTTCCTGCAATCTATAAATTGGCATGCTCTCAAACCAGATTTCTCACCCCTCATAAAGCAACAAATCTTAGAAGAATTGAATCAAATTCAAGACTGCTGCTTACAACAATGAAAGGTGTTGGATTCCTTGTAGCATTTGTCCTGTTGGCTTTGGCTTCCAAACTTGCCTCAGCATCAGATCCCAGCCCTCTTCAGGATTTCTGTGTAGCAGTTAATGATGCTAAAGATGGCGGTGTGTTCTTTAATGCTTTGTTTCCTTTGAATCTTCATCTTTGCATTATATTCGTCTCGACGGATCACGTTGAAGTGTCGAAACTAGTGAAGTATTAATACATTTTTATTTTTGCATTTCTGCAGTTTTTGTTAATGGCAAGTTGTGCAAGGACCCAAAGCTTGCTGTCCCAGAAGACTTCTTCCTTCAAGGGCTTAACATTCCAGGAAATACATCAAACCCAGTAGGATCCATGGTCACTCCAGCCAATGTTCAACAAATACCAGGGCTCAACACTCTCGGCATTTCTCTCGTTCGAATCGACTATGCACCTTATGGAGGCCTAAACCCTCCTCACACCCACCCTCGTGCCACCGAAATTCTAGTCGTCGTGGAGGGCACTCTTTACGTCGGCTTCGTTACATCCAACCCGGAGAACCGTCTCTTCACAAAAGTCCTGTACCCCGGAGATGTCTTCGTGTTCCCGGTCGGCCTCATCCACTTCCAGTTCAACATAGGGCACACCAATGCAGTTGCCTTTGCTGGTCTCAGTAGCCAAAACCCAGGTGTTATCACCATTGCAAATGCAGTGTTCGGCTCAGACCCGGCAATCAATCCCGACGTTCTTGCCAAGGCCTTCCAGCTGGATAAGAATATCGTTAAGCAACTTCAGTCCCAGTTCTGGTGGGATAACAACTAGAGGAATGAATTTCTAAACCCCATGAAACCTACATAGTAGGCTGGCTAATTATTTTCTGGATAATGTTGGACTTGTTTCTGTCGTTCAACTCAGTATTCCTTGTTGAAATATTGAGAAATAAACAAGTTTCTTATGTACTTTGCTTTTGGTCGTATAATAATATGGTGTCTTCCAGTGACAATTTATTTAGTTCAGCTTTTTCATATAATTATCTATTTGATCTCTTAATGTTTATTTATTTCAACATTTTTATATAATATATATATTTCATAAGTGTCATTGAAAAATTTGTCTATTGTTATGGTGTTCAAACGGTTAATTCGATCATACATATTTTTTTGACAAATAATTTAAATCTCTCAAATCTAATAATATCGCAAAATCTTAAAAATAATAAATTTTTAGAATATAAATTCGTGAGGTTAAAGAGATGTTACAAAAATATAAACCGATTAAATAATAAACAACAATAAAATAAATTCGTGTGTGTTTAAGATAACCATACAATACGTTAAACGAAAACGATTGTTTAACTATGAGAAAATGAAAGAAAATTAAAAAAATATATATATTTAAGATAAAAATAAATATTTTTTAACTTTTACGTCAATGTTAAATACTATATTATTTAGGGTAATTTATATAAATAGCTACTTAACTATTTAGTCCTTTTACTTCTACCATTGGTCTTTTAATTTTTTCAATCAGATCATATAGTTGTTTAAACGTTGTCAATCAAATCACCTGCCGTTAACAGTTGACGGAATAGATGACATGACAATTAAATAAATTGATATATTTACATACTTAGTCCTCATTACTTATTATGCATTTAACTAATTTTACTCTAATATCAATTCAATAAATTTAATTCTCAAATCAAATAGTGACATGTATAAACCCTGATTAGAAATTTTTCTTTAATTTTTAATTTATTTAGTTCAATAAATTTTCACTCACCTTATGAATGAAAAGTTAAAACATATTCAAAATATTTTATATCTTCTGCGAATCAAACCAGCAACCAACAGCATGGCTTGGAAGCGCCTCTGCCACAAGAACAAACCCCAACTTATGATAAATTTTACAACGTAACTTATAGGCTTGTAAATAAATCGAACGAATACGGACGAGGAGATGTTAACGTTCGTTCGTCTAACTTTAACAGAACAAACGAACGAACACAAACAACTAAACGAAAGAAAAATTATTGTTTATGTTCGTTCATTAAGAAATTTAGCTTGTTCGTGTTCGTTCATGTTCGTTCATGTATAAACGAACACAAATGACCGAACATAAACGAACATAAACGAACATAAACGAACGAACATAAAATTATTTGAGCTTATATTTGAGAAGATATTTTTTTTCTTTTCAAATAATTTTAGGATTTATATTTTCTTTAAATAATTTGAGTATTTTTTATTTGAGTTTAAAATTAATTGAGTTTAAAAATATTAATGGGTTTAAGGTTAAAATTTATTAAGTTTTAACATTTCAAACGGATATTGAGAACACAAACGAAAATAAATGAATGACTATAAACGAACATAAACGAACGAACATATTATCGAACGTCCATGAATGTAAATGAACAAACGAGCATTTTGTTCGTGTTCGTTCATTTAATCAAACGAACATAAAATTTTGTTCATGTTCATTCGTTTAATAAATAATTGAACATTTCCCCCGAAGAGTTCACGAACAGTTCACTGATTGTTCGTTTTGTTTATAGGCCTAGTAACTTATATGTTCTATTATAATTAGTTAGAAAAATAGAAAGCAAAATTGGTTAAATTTGAACTTGAACCCGTGAATTAAGATATGATTTAGATTGTCATCACATTAGGCCAATTCTTATATTTACCAATATACTACTACATTTTATATATATTCAATATTATTGTTAGAGATAAAAAAAATAAAAAAAGTAAAAGTGGCCAAATGAGGATCACCTAGATTAATTGGGAATGAAAATATATAGTCGTTAAAATAAATTTGATAAATGATTTTATAATGGAATACATCAAATATAAAAATAAGAACTATAGTTAATCCAAGATTTAAACTAAAAAGAGTTTAATATTATTTATTAAATTTATTTTAATAGTTTATATATTTTCAATTCATACTCCAATTAATCTAGGTTTGTATCCTTAACCAATTTTGTTTCCTTTTTTTCTTTAATTGGTTCGATTCCGTAGAAGCAAATCTACTCAAAGATGTTCTAACCTTCCACTCATAAGGTGACATGTGTCACCTTATTATTGGATTGAAAATTTATTAGATTGAATAAATTAAAAATTAAAAATTTTCTCTAATTAGGTGGTGACACATGTCACTATTTGATTTGAGAATTAGATATATTGAATTAAATTGAAATTAGAATCAAATTGATTAAATATGTAAGTAATGATGATCAAATATGTAAATACACCAATTTGTTTAACTGTAAGTCAGCTATTCTGTGAACTTTTAACGGTAAGTGACTTGATTGATAACGTCTAAATAATTATGTGGTTTGATTGATAAAATTAAAAGAACTAAATAATTAAGTGGTCATATAGTTTACCGTGTTATTTAATTAGATTCAAATGTTTACATTATGTAGCTAATGGTGTAATTTATAATTCGGTAAACTACGCATTTAGTACTTAAACTATAAATTTAGTCTGTTTTATTATTTAAACTTTATTTTTTTTAAATCACACATGATGTTTAATTTTTGTTTCAAATTAGCACCCCACCATTAAAAACTTAAAGCCTTTAGTACATAAACTATCCGATTTGATCATTTTTAGTACCTAAACTTTTAGATTTTTTTTCAAAACTTAATTTTAAATATTGAATTAGATACTAAAATGAAACAAAAACTAAATTTAGTTATAATTTTGAAAATAATTAAAAGTTTAAATACTAAATGAACAAAACTGATACTTTATAATTATAAAAGTGCGAGCGGTGGCAAAGTAGATACATACAACATGAGAAGGGCTTCTTCTTTTTTTACTTTATGTCAATTATAACCCTTCATTATTTGAGTTTTTTAATTATTTATATAGTCTGTGTGTAACACCCTAGTCCAGTTAAACCCGAAGATCCATGGATTACAATGTTACACGAGACTACCGAAATAGTGACCCAAAATTTTTCTTTTAAAAGTGCTTGTAAATCTTTAAAATTTAGACATCCATAATGTAATATAAAAATATAGTAATAAATTGGGTTTACATGCAATTAATGGGTAGCTCCCAAAATACATCCACAAAATAATACAAAATACTGAGTTTCAAAAGAGTTACGACTGAATACATAACAAGGTCCATAACAGTACATGCCCTCTAAAGATAACTCGAGACGTACTCTGAAAAGTCTCTGGAAATCTGTTGTGCTGCACTGAATATCTGAAGACGATAGCTCCCCACAATCTGTCCCTAAGATCCTATGCACGGAAACACATTTCGAATGATGAGCTTCGAGCTCAGTGCATCACTAAAAAATGTACTATACTATATGCATTCACTAAATAAAATGGCAAGTGGCACAGGTCTGAGTATATAACTACTGGACTACTAATTTGTGGTTGGCATCATGGTGCGGTTAAGGGATTTTGCTTTTCAGAGCTTACACACCACTCTAGCACTACTGAAGCACCATCGGGTACTCTTGGGTGAGATCCAAAATTCTGCATCGGAAATTACACCCGCTGACTTACTTCGTCGAGTCTTGGGGCATCTTGTGCATAGTCGCTGTTGTAGTGTCGTGGCACTGACTTGGATCCACTGACTATCGTTGTAACACCCCCAACCCGTATCCGACCCGGATACGAGTCCGAAGTGTCACATTGTCTTTTCAAACATTTATTCATATAAAATAGTGTGTAATTTAAAAACTTTTATAACATTGAACTTATTCAAAACGTTTACAAAACTATTCAGAGCTTATACAATATATATTCTTTTGATTACATGCCAACTAAAACTTTATTTATTAAAATACGTATTATTCACCTCTTTTCTGATCTGACATTTGGTAAGGAGAACTGACCGGTCTTGCTCCATATTGCTCTTTACTCTTCTCGAAACCTACGTGTGAAACAATCACACGCTAAGTCGTTGACTTAGTGAGGCATATAAACATATAATAAAACCATAGAACATTTCATATAACAAAACACATACCTGTAAAAATACTATCATTATCATTAACATATCTATCATATAATATCATACATTTTTCCAATCAATACCCATTTCATTCGATGAATATGTATTCTAAATATTTGATCATGACATTTCAATATGCATGTATCTATTACATGATAACATATATAATCATATCATGCACATACGAAACTTACCTTCTTGTACCACTTTCACTTTAAAGTTTGTATTTCAATTGCCCATGTATATTATTGAGAATAGAGGTATGTGAGTACATTGAGGTTGTGCACTAATGCTGTCACTACAGCTCATATAATTGCACCGAAGTGCCACGTAGAATTGCACCGTAGTGCCATATAATAATGTCCATAAGGACCACATATTATTCCTTAAGAATCATATACATATACTAGGGATCAAGTATGTGTCTTACAAGACTTCACACATGTTCCACATAATATATATATATCCCGAAGGACCGCGTAGAACCCTCGACTCTTGGCATGCCAACTATACCCCTAGCTCTCATGACACATAACATGGGCATTATCATTTATTTCATTTCAAATATTCACATAAACATGTAATTCACTTTCACATATCACGTATCACATAGCTTCTTTTCATATTATCACATAGTCACATAGTTCACTTACACGTAGATCATTTCCATATAATTCACATGTCACATATCTCATGTTCTTGTATTCATATAACATATAATCACTTAGATTACTTTCACATCACATAATTCATAGTTATGATTTCATATATTACCTAATTACAAAGTTAATTCACCTATACATGTTTTCATATACTTTCTATCATTTCTCACCCAATCACATTTATTCATGTAAACATACTTATCATATCTTGTTCACATATGATCATATACTTCATATAACATATAGAAACACCTAGAACACTTTTACATAGCTTATATCGTATTTCTAAATATATATATCATTTAATAGTATTTTTATTTAGGTAATAATTTAATCTATTTACTTAATTCAATTTCATAATTTCATTATAATCTTTTCATATAGCTCCATAGATATTTAGCATATAACTTATCTTGCATATTCGTATCGTCCCTTTATATTCAAGTTTCTTAATTGATATATTATTCCCATTTCATTCTATAATTCAATCTTATTTAGTTCCCTTAACTCTCATTAAATCAAAAGCTCTATTATACTAATTCCCATGATGGATCATATCACTATGTACTTGTCCAACTCATGTTTACCTAGTTCATATCACTTCTCATGAACTCACTCTCATCATATTTTCCTATTCTTACATCTTTTATCTCATAACCATGTATTCACATAGTCTTATATTTCATTATCATATTACTTATATTTGTTCTCCTATGACTCTTTATAAACATCTATTTCCATTTCCCTACATCTCTTGACTTATCTTCTATATTCATATAATTTCATAACTTATTTTATATTCTCTCATTAACACTTAACCGTATTTTTTTCATAAACCACATAGCACATACCAAACAAAACATATAAATTCATATAATCAAACATACATACACTTCATATCGTTAACATACTTATAATCAAGACTTAATGAGCTATTACTATAAGAATAGACTTATCACAAGTCCAATTTCCATATAATCTTATACAATAAGATGAACTCACCTGGGCCTCGTTGTTTTGAATCAATCCTAATCCTTAGTTTGTTCAGGAACAAGCTTTCATTCTATATCTACATAATAATACATTAATACTTATCAGTATACTGATTGATATATTCGAAACTATCACTCCTTAGGCTCAGAGAAAAGCCAATTTCATCTTTTAATGAAGGTATGCATCGATGCACTACTGATGCATCGGTGCATAAAATGCATTCGATGTTGTATTATTACTGGGATGCATCGATGCATGCCTTATGCATCGATGCACTAATTGCATTCGATGTTTCTATTTTAAAAGAGTGCATCGATGCATTACCAATGCATCGATACACCTTCAAGTAATTTCTGGGTTTTAACCTTGATGCATCGATGCACTATGAATTTGCATCGATGCACTCTGCCCAGAATCCTCTTTTATGCCCGAAAATCCACTCTTTTCAGCTTAATACTTCATATATCATCCCCTTTCTTATTATTAACTTACATACTCATATTCAAACTCATTCCTATTCATTAATCACCTCTTTAACATCAAAATCCTATTCTCCATATGTAATTCAAGAATTACACTAAATTTTCAACATGTTCCAAATTCAATTCTATTGCTTCTAGCTTTTTAATTATACCCTTGACAAGTCAAATCCATCTTTAGAACTACAAAAACCTTTCTATAACAAAATTTCATTTCTACACCCTTCATATCATTTCCTTTCTAATTCTCTATTCTTGATGTTTAAAGCTTATATAAGCTTTCCTTAAGCTTATATAATACTCCAATAATCAAAATCAACTTATAAATCCAAGAATTAAACAGTTGAAATTAAACTCACCTTTAAATGAGGCTTACGGGGAGAAGAAGAAGCTGGAGAATAAGACTCTGGATAATTCTCTCCTTTCCCACGTGTTTTATAACCCTAAAAGAAAGATAAAAAATCTTTCTGGTTAAATGACCAATTTACCCTTTATTTCCTTTAATAATTACTGAATAACCTTCATCATATTTCCAATAAGTCATTGAACTATTCAATTATCCTACTTTAATCACCAATTTCTGTAATTTTATAATTTGGTCACTAACCCGGTATTAAGGATGTTACAAATCTCCCCTCCTTTAAAGAAAATTCGTCCTCGAATTTTCACTGAACAAATCAATAAGAACATATCTTCTATTGTTCTCATGTTACCTCATTTACTTACTTTTTCCTTTCTGTATTTCTTCAATTGTCTTTTTCCTTTATACATTTATTTTCTGTTACTTATCATAAACACAGTAACTCATAACCTCAATCCATTTCCTTTCTTTATTCCATTTCTCCTTTATTTATTCCTTATACACAAATCATATCTTTCTTTTCATATTCACATACTCTTATCTTATCACTTATACTCATTTTTATGTACCAATCTTCATTGCATCCTCATTACTCTGATAACCCATTTCTTATACATAACTTCATTCTTTATCATCTCTTGTATTTGTATTTTCTTCTTTAAAGCCACTTTTTAAAACATACCAATGCTTATCTCTTTGCCTACATCATATCTGTATGATCAAGATACATAACCACATCCTGATTCATATCATATTTGATTAACTCCACTTTATCTTTCCTTTCAATCTTATAACTCTATTACCTTTACTATGACAACTATTCAATAACATCTGTTCAATCTAGGGCACAAGTCCTAATCATCCAATCATATACATCCCGAAATTTCCGTTGCTCAAACTCAACATTATGACTTTCTTTGTCTTATAAACTAATTATCGATATACACATTTTCAAACTCTTCTTATCAATTCTCAGCTTTACTCAAATATACAATTGTATCCAGATCCATTCCATATTTGATTATCATATCCTGACAATATCTTACATTCTTATACTTCCTGTACATTCCCATCACATATTCTTATTAGCCAACGCTGACTTTTTCCTTCTAGAATGCAAAACAGTATCTACATCACTGGATCCATTTAAAATACTTCTTATTCTTCACTTTATATAATTTCTAGCAAAACTCTGAATTCATTCCTCCACTTTCATATATATATCTTTAACTTTTCATTCAATTATCCAGAACCAGACTCTACTACTTAAATGAGTCTGACTTTCCTCCAATTGATCTTTTATCTTGAAATACCACCAATTCCAATCAAGTTTGTCGTTGAAAATCATAATCTCTATCTCTCTTTGGTAGTGCTAATTTATGAAATACCAGTTCCCTTAATCATTCTGAGTTTTCTCCAAAACCTTAACACAATAACCACTTTTTGAAAAGGGACCCATTTCAACACCTACAACACTTCTTTTAATCCAAGCACCAGCCCTCTACACATCACTTGCATGCATCATTTCCATTTAAATTAGCTTCACTACCTTTCACTCTACTCATCAAACTATACTCTTGTCCATACACATTACGATTTCCCCCTGTATCAAACTCATAAACTCTAGCTTCATATACCTTATACACTTGTCACTGATGCACTTATCCTGGAACTCTTTTGCAATTCTCACTGCATCATTTGATCTTTTAACACTCTTATGGTGACACTTGTTCACCATATTCTATCTTATCCACATACTAACAAAACTAATTCATATAACTTTTCCTATTCAAAACAATAAAGATCTTCTATCACTATTCTAATATGATTTTAACTTTCTGAAATCAACCTTTAATCTTATAAGACACTTTCTGAGGTTTCTGCTCTTCATCCTGCCTGGCCAGGGCAAGTGAATTGCTATCACCATCAGATTTGTCAGCTATCGATTCACTTCGACAATTTTTATAATCAATTTCTACTATATTATACAAATCTTGTTCTATTGGCAAGACAACATACTCCTTACCCTATAAGATCAGAAATTTTTACTCTGTGTTGGCATGTACACATTTTTAAACCTCCTTTGACTTCGGTTTAAGCCTAGAATCGGCTAAACCTTAGCTCTGATACCATTAAATGTAACACCCCCAACCCGTATCCGACCCGGATACGAGTCTGAAGTGTCACATTGTCTTTTCAAACATTTATTCATATAAAATAGTGAGTAATTTAAAAACTTTTATAACATTGAACTTATTCAAAACGTTTACAAAACTATTCAGAGCTTATACAATATATATTCTTTTGATTACATGCCAACTAAAACTTTATTTATTAAAATACGTATTATTCACCTCTTTTCTGATCTGACATTTGGTAAGGAGAACTGACCGGTCTTGCTCCATATTGCTCTTTACTCTTCTCGAAACCTACGTGTAAAATAATCACACCCTAAGTCGTTGACTTAGTGAGGCATATAAACATATAATAAAACCATAGAACATTACATATAACAAAACACATACCTGTACAAATACTATCATTATCATTAACATATATATCATATAATATCATACATTTTTCCAATTAATACCCATTTCATTCGATGAATATGTATTCTAAATATTTGATCATGACATTTCAATATGCATGTATCTATTACATTATAACATATATAATCATATCATGCACATACGAAACTTACCTTCTTGTACCACTTTCACTTTAAAGTTTGTATTTCAATTGCCCATGTATATTATTGAGAATAGAGGTATGTGAGTACATTGAGGTTGTGCACTAATGCTGTCAACACAGCTCGTATAATTGCACCGAAGTGCCACGTAGAATTGCACCGTAGTACCATATAATAATGTCTATAAGGACCACATATTATTCCTTAAGAATCATATACATATACTAGGGATCAAGTATGTGTCTTACAAGACTTCACACATGTTCCACATAATATATATATATCCCGAAGGACCGCGTAGAACCCTCGACTCTTGGCATGCCAACTATACCCCTAGCTCTCATGACACATAACATGGGCATTATCATTTATTTCATTTCAAATATTCACATAAACATGTAATTCACTTTCACATATCACGTATCACATAGCTTCTTTTCATATTATCACATAGTCACATAGTTCACTTACACGTAGATCATTTCCATATAATTCACATGTCACATATCTCATGTTCTTGTATTCATATAACATATAATCACATAGATTACTTTCACATCACATAATTCATAGTTATGATTTCATATATTACCTAATTACAAAGCTAATTCACCTATATATGTTTTCATATACTTTCTATCATTTCTCACCCAATCACATTTATTCATGTAAACATACTTATCATATCTTGTTCACATATGATCATATACTTCATATAACATATAGAAACACCTAGAACACTTTTACATAGCTTATATCGTATTTCTAAATATATATCATTTAATAGTATTTTTATTTAGGTAATAATTTAATCTATTTACTTAATTCAATTTCATAATTTCATTATAATCTTTTCATATAGCTCCATAGATATTTAGCATATAACTTATCTTGCATATTCGTATCGTCCCTTTATATTCAAGTTTCTTAATTGATATATTATTCCCATTTCATTCTATAATTCAATCTTATTTAGTTCCCTTAACTCTCATTAAATCAAAAGCTCTATTATACTAATTCCCATGATGGATCATATCACTATGTACTTGTCCAACTCATGTTTACCTAGTTCATATCACTTCTCATGAACTCACTCTCATCATATTTTCCTATTCTTACATCTTTTATCTCATAACCATGTATTCACATAGTCTTATATTTCATTATCATATTACTTATATTTGTTCTCCTATGACTCTTTATAAACATCTATTTCCATTTCCCTACATCTCTTGACTTATCTTCTATATTCATATAATTTCATAACTTATTTTATATTCTCTCATTAACACTTAACCGTATTTTTTTCATAAATCACATAGCACATACCAAACAAAACATATAAATTCATATAATCAAACATACATACACTTCATATCGTTAACATACTTATAATCAAGACTTAATGAGCTATTACTATAAGAATAGACTTATCACAAGTCCAATTTCCATATAATCTTATACAATAAGATGCACTCATCTGGGCCTCGTTGTTTTGAATCAATCCTAATCCTTAGTTTGTTCCGGAACAAGCTTTCATTCTATATCTACATAATAATACATTAATACTTATCAGTATACTTATTGATATATTCGAAACTATCACTCCTTAGGCTCAGAGAAAAGCCAATTTCATCTTTTAATGAAGGTATGCATCGATGCACTACTGATGCATCGGTGCATAAAATGCATTCGATGTTGTATTATTACTGGGATGCATCGATGCATGCCTTATGCATCGATGCACTAATTGTATTCGATGTTTCTATTTTAAAAGAGTGCATCGATGCATTACCAATGTATCGATACACCTTCAAGTAATTTCTGGGTTTTAACCTTGATGCATCGATGCACTATGAATGTGCATCGATGCACTCTGCCCAGAATCCTCTTTTATGCCCGAAAATCCACTCTTTTCAGCTTAATACTTCATATATCATCCCCTTTCTTATTATTAACTTACATACTCATATTCAAACTCATTCCTATTCATTAATCACCTCTTTAACATCAAAATCCTATTCTCCATATGTAATTCAAGAATTACACTAAATTTTCAACATGTTCCAAATTCAATTCTATTGCTTCTAGCTTTTTAATTATACCCTTGACAAGTCAAATCCATCTTTAGAACTACAAAAACCTTTCTATAACAAAATTTCATTTCTACACCCTTCATATCATTTCCTTTCTAATTCTCTATTCTTGATGTTTAAAGCTTATATAAGCTTTCCTTAAGCTTATATAATACTCCAAGAATCAAAATCAACTTATAAATCCAAGAATTAAACAGTTGAAATTAAACTCACCTTTAAATGAGGCTTACGGGGAGAAGAAGAAGCTGGAGAATAAGACTCTGGATAATTCTCTCCTTTCCCACGTGTTTTATAACCCTAAAAGAAAGATAAAAAATCTTTCTGGTCAAATGACCAATTTACCCTTTATTTCCTTTAATAATTTCTGAATAACCTTCATCATATTTCCAATAAGTCATTGAACTATTCAATTATCCTACTTTAATCACCAATTTCTGAAACTTTATAATTTGGTCACTAACCCGGTATTGAGGATGTTACAGTCGTATTTATGCTAAAAGGAACTCGGGTATCTTGATTGATTCGCGAGTGTCAAACAAGGCTAGTTTTATGTAAACCTGTTTTATGTAAACCTAGCTATTTATGTTTCTACTGTTCTTATAATAACTAGTGTTCTCCCTTGAAGTCTTATTGGAGGATATACTGAAGTGTTGGGGGTACCTCGAGTCTAATTCCCTTAAAACCTTTCCTTTTTGTCCAAAATAGACTAAAGTATCGATACTAGCCCAAGAGTATCAATACTCCTGCAAAAGTTTTGATACTTCATGTAAGTGTCGATACTTTAAAGCAGTCTGTTATGCCCAGTTTCGATATTTTCTGGGAGTTTCAAAACTATAACCCAAAGTATCGAAAGTATTTGAATTATATCGATATTCTTGCCTAGAAACTCATGAGTTTGCCCAAGAAGAAGAATTAGTTTCGATATTATCACTATAATATCTAAACTCAACCTATAGCGAGCATAAAATAGGTGCAAAAACTCCTATTCTACTATCCCAAAGACCTTGGTGAGGTCCCCAAACATTATTTTTGTTTTATAAAGATACAAATGAGCATAAATAGGGCTTTAAACATGTTTATAACTCTAAAACATGAAATCTGCCATGAGAATGCTTCAAGCTCATGCAACCTAGTACATTTTATCTAAATGACTTACATATGGTATAGTTGAGTCAAGAGTGAGTAACCTTTGATTCTATACTTCTTGAAACGTCAAAGGCTCAACCCAAATTTAGCTCCTAATTGTTGCTAGGGATTAAGGAGGGTTTTAAAACACTTCCTAAGGCTAGAAATATATGAAAAATGGGTTGAAACCATCTAGTTTCTAAAACCCTTCTAAACATGTTTCTTGTAACTATTGTGAAATGGGTTTCTTGAGAGCTTGATACAATGCATGGGATATAAGAATCATGATTCTTACCTTTAGGTTGCTAAACTAGGGTTGCAAGACTACTAACTTTCTACCTTTACTTGGTTCTTGTAGAGGAAGAAAAAGCTATGAAGATGAAGAGGAAGAAGAGGTAGAATAGACAAATGAGAGTTGAGAAAAATAGGGTGTATTAGACATGGTATCACCAAACAATTAAGGATTTCATCCTAACATTTTAACAAGGGTATAATTGTTTCCTTGGTCCCTCCAATTATGATTGCAGATTAAAAACACCCTTTTTATTCACTATTAGGATTACCTCTAGCCCAAATCTTCTTTAATTTGGGTCAAGACTTCCTACAGGCTAGAGATTTAAACCAAGGCCCATCTCGGGTTAGCCCAATACTTCTAACCCGTGATTCGAGGCGTTGCAACTCTTCCCTCTTAAATAAAATTTCATCCTCTAAATTTACCTGGGTAGAAGAGGTGAGGATACTGAAGCTTCCATAGATAAGAAGAATAACAATCCACTATAAACGTATAGAACACAAAGAGTACAAAAACATGATATCATATGTATCCCAAAATCCGGTATAGATACCAAAACCCGATATATTACAAAACACACTTCCAACATCCCTACAAAACTATCTCTACAACATAAGCCCTAAAAGTTACTGAGATCTAAAAAGGATTTCATCTCTCCAAAATAATTATCACTCGCATTAGCCTAAAGGTTAAGACATAATCTCTATTCGAGTCGAGTTATTCTATGGTAAGGATTGATTCTAATTTTTCGACTTTCACTAACTATATATATATATATATATATATATATATATCATATTCTTTTCACGTTATAATGTTTTTTAATATATCAAATGCAATCTAAAATTACAAAATATATTCACAATATTATATTTTCTTTATTTTGAGGGTGAAATATTGACGAGAGTATAAAATAATTAATGAATTGATAGGAAGAAAGAATTTGCAAATAATTGCAGTCAAAAGACCAAATTAGTAAAATGCAATGTTGAGGGTCTAAATAAAAACGATAGTACATTTTTAGTAAAAAAAAATATAAGAATTGAAGTTACATAGGTATTCTATAGTGTTATATGAGCATGTGATTCAAATTTGGTGAAAACGGACTTAAAATAAATGATGAATTGAAGAAAAAAAAAGGAAATTATGAAAAATTGAGGAACTAAATTGAAAGTAGAAAACTTGTTATCGAAAAGAGGAATTGAAAGTACATATGTATTCTATGATGGTTTAAGAGCATATGGTTTAAATTTGATAAAACAACAGACTTAAAATAAATGGTGAATTGAAGAAATAAGGAAATTATGAAAAATTGAGGGACTAAATTGAAAATAGAACACTTGTTATCGAAAAGGGGAATTGGAAGTACATATGTATTCTACGATAGTTTAGGAGTGTGTGGTTTAAATTTGGTAAAAACGTACTTAAAATAAATGATGGATTGAAGAAATAAGGAAATTATGAAGCATTGATGGACTAAATTGAAAATAGAAAACTTGTTATCGAAAAGAGGAATTGAAAGTACATATGCGTTCTACGATGAATTAGAAGCATATGGTTCAAATTTGGTTAAAAATAGACTTGAAATGAACGATGAATTGAAGGAATAATGAAATCATGGACTAAAGCGTAAAATTATCAAAATATATAATCAACTTTTTAGTTTTCGAGTAACTTGAAATTTCAACTCGACTAGAACTCGAAAACTAAATTAATAATTCGATTTGACTTGAATAACTTGAATAAATCGACTTGAATAACTCAAAATTAAAAAAAAAATTGATTTTCCCCTAGTCCTATGATAGGGAAATCAGTTGCATGTTACTGTGTTAAGTTGCGTGACTCGTTGATATGTTGGGAATTGAAGAAATAAAATACAATGTATGGTTTGTCTGCAGAAGTGGAGTATGAAAGTGATTGTGGCAAAAATGTCTGATTGAAGGGTTGATTGAAGAGCTAGGCATAAAACATGATGCACCATGAGTTTTGTTTAGTGATAATCAAGCATCATTACAAACCGATGTTAATCCAATGTTTAATGAACGAATGAAGCATATTGAAATTGATTGTGACTTTGTGTAAGAGAAGATTAAAAATACAGGAGTTGTTCAGACACATCATGCCTCGTCCGGCGATCAGCAAGCAGATGTTTTGACAAACAAGTAGCATGATTATCTTGTAGCCAAGTTGGGAATGAGTTGGAGTCTTACGAGTTAGTTAGTTAGTTAGTTAGTCTACATAAATCAATTGTAAGTGACTAACTAGAGTTAGCTAATTATGGTTGTATATAATGTATAGTTATCATTCCTTAATGATATGCATATATGAATCTTTTTCCTCCCAAATTTACCTCAAGTTTCTTCCTCATTCTCTACAATATCTCATCGATCGTTAACTCAATTTCAGCGTACTCATCGTTCTTGAAAATTCTACTGCTTACATGTTAACTACAATCTTAACATCATTTTCCTAATCGTTATGAGTCCTAACCTAACTTGATCAGGGTATTTTTTATATTAGTTATTAGAGTGGGTTTTTATTAAAATTTTTAGAGATGAGATGAGAATCGTTGAATCTAGGTGAAACTCAACCTATAGCGAGCATAAAATAGGTGCAAAAACTCCTATTCTACTATCCCAAAGACCTTGGTGAGGTCCCCAAACATTATTTTTGTTTTATAAAGATACAAATGAGCATAAATAGGGCTTTAAACATGTTTATAACTCTAAAACATGAAATCTGCCATGAGAATGCTTCAAGCTCATGCAACCTAGTACATTTTATCTAAATGACTTACATATGGTATAGTTGAGTCAAGAGTGAGTAACCTTTGATTCTATACTTCTTGAAACGTCAAAGGCTCATCCCAAATTTAGCTCCTAATTGTTGCTAGGGATTAAGGAGGGTTTTAAAACACTTCCTAAGGCTAGAAATATATGAAAAATGGGTTGAAACCATCTAGTTTCTAAAACCCTTCTAAACATGTTTCTTGTAACTATTGTGAAATGGGTTTCTTGAGAGCTTGATACAATGCATGGGATATATGAATCATGATTCTTAACTTTAGGTTGCTAAACTAGGGTTGCAAGACTACTAACTTTCTACCTTTACTTGGTTCTTGTAGAGGAAGAAAAAGCTACGAAGATGAAGAGGAAGAAGAGGTAGAATAGACAAATGAGAGTTGAGAAAAATAGGGTGTATTAGACATGGTATCACCAAACAATTAAGGATTTCATCCTAACATTTTAACAAGGGTATAATTGTTTCCTTGGTCCCTCCAATTATGATTGCAGATTAAAAACACCCTTTTTATTCACTATTAGGATTACCTCAAGCCCAAATCTTCTTTAATTTGGGTCAAGACTTCCTACAGGCTAGAGATTTAAACCAAGGCCCATCTCGGGTTAGCCCAATACTTCTAACCCGTGATTCGAGGCGTTGCAACTCTTCCCTCTTAAATAAAATTTCATCCTCTAAATTTACCTGGGTAGAAGAGGTGAGGATACTGAAGCTTCCATAGATAAGATGCATAACAATCCACTATAAACGTATAGAACACAAAGAGTACAAAAACATGATATCATATGTATCCCAAAACCCGGTATAGATACCAAAACCCGGTATATTACAAAACACACTTCCAACATCCCTACAAAACTGTCTCTACAACATAAGCCCTAAAAGTTACTGAGATCTAAAAAGGATTTCATCTCTCCAAAATAATTATCACTCGCATTAGCCTAAAGGTTAAGACATAATCTCTATTCGAGTCGAGTTATTCTATGGTAAGGATTGATTCCAATTTTCCGACTTTCACTAACTATATATATATATATATATATATATATATTCTTTTCACGTTATAATGTTTTTTAATATATCAAATGCAATCTAAAATTACAAAATATATTCACAATATTATATTTTCTTTATTTTGAGGGTGAAATATTGACGAGAGTATAAAATAATTAATGAATTGATGGGAAGAAAGAATTTGCAAACAATTGCAGTCAAAAGACCAAATTAGTAAAATGCAATGTTGAGGGTCTAAATAAAAAGATAGTACATTTTTAGTAAAACAAAATATAAGAATTGAAGTTACATAGGTATTCTATAGTGGTATATGAGCATGTGATTCAAATTTGGTGAAAACAGACTTAAAATAAATGATGAATTGAAGAAAAAAAAAGGAAATTATGAAAAATTGAGGAACTAAACTGAAAGTAGAAAACTTGTTATCGAAAAGAGGAATTGAAAGTACATATGTATTCTATGATGGTTTAAGAGCATATGGTTCAAATTTGATAAAACAACAGACTTAAAATAAATGGTGAATTGAAGAAATAAGAAAATTATGAAAAATTGAGGGACTAAATTGAAAATAGAACACTTGTTATCGAAAAGGGGAATTGGAAGTACATATGTATTCTACGATAGTTTAGGAGTGTGTGGTTTAAATTTGGTAAAAACGGACTTAAAATAAATGATGGATTGAAGAAATAAGGAAATTATGAAGCATTGATGGACTAAATTGAAAATATAAAACTTGTTATCGAAAGGAGGAATTGAAAGTACATATGCGTTCTATGATGAATTAGGAGCATGTGGTTCAAATTTGGTTAAAAATAGACTTGAAATGAACGATGAATTGAAGGAATAATGAAATCATGGACTAAAGCGTAAAATTATCAAAATATATAATCAACTTTTTAGTTTTCGAGTAACTTGAAATTTAAAAATTTCTACTCGACTAGAACTCGAAAACTAAATTAATAATTCGATTTGACTTGAATAACTCGAATAAATCGACTTGAATAACTCAAAATTAAAAAAAAATTGATTTTCCCCTAGTCCTATGCAGGGAAATCAGTTACATGTTATTGTGTTAAGTTGCGTGACTCGTTGATATGTTGGGAATTGAAGAAATAAAATACGATGTATGGTTCGTCTGCAGAAGCGGAGAAAGAAAGTGATTGTGGCAAAAATGTCTGATTGAAGGGTTGATTGAAGAGCTAGGCATAAAACATGATGCACCAGGAGTTTTGTTTAGTGATAATCAAGCATCATTACAAACCGCTGTTAATCCAATGTTTAATGAACGAATGAAGCATATTGAAATTGATTGTGACTTTGTGTAAGTGAAGATTAAAAAAACAGGAGTTGTTCAGACACATCATGCCTCGTCCGACGATCAGCAAGCAGATGTTTTGACAAACAAGTAGCATGATTATCTTGTAGCCAAGTTGGAAATGAGTTGGAGTCTTACGAGTTAGTTAGTTAGTTAGTCTACATAAATCAGTTGTAAGTGACTAACTAGAGTTAGCTAATTATGGTTGTATATAATGTATAGTTATCATTCCTTAATGATATGCATATATGAATCTTTTTTCCTCCCAAATTTACCTCAAGTTTCTTCCTCATTCTCTGCAATATCTCATCGATCGTTAACTCAATTTCAGCGCACTCATCGTTCTTGAAAGTTCTAATGCTTACATGTTAACTACAATCTTAACATCATTTTCCTAATCGTTATGAGTCCTAACCTAACTTGATCAGTGTATTTTTTATATTAGATATTAGAGTGGGTTTTTATTAAAATTTTTAGAGATGAGATGAGAACCGTTGAATCTAGGTGAAACTTGATTTGTCTGAATATATTTGTTAAATCATTTTATTTTGTAGTAATTATATTTATGAAACTTTCATGTTGTGGTCTACACTCTCATTTTTAATTTCTCATATAAGAATTGTTCATCAACGGCTTATACAACTTGATCCATTCGAACGTTGACTTTGGCAGTGTGTTTAAACATTGCAAGAGGCTAATCAATTGGATGTTATTTTTTTTTGGGTTTTTTCCCTTAAAGTCGATAGATTAGTTAAATAGACAAAGAAGGCATTTGGTGTGTAAAAACGACCGGTTCCATTGCAAAATATGTATGCATTGGAAGACTGAAACTCGATGAGGATCAAGGCATAGAGTAGTTGAAGAATGATTCATTTAGATTTCTTTAAAAACATGTAATCACTACGGACTTGGTAAATC
This sequence comes from Hibiscus syriacus, assembly GCF_006381635.1. Classification (NCBI taxonomy): domain Eukaryota; kingdom Viridiplantae; phylum Streptophyta; class Magnoliopsida; order Malvales; family Malvaceae; genus Hibiscus; species Hibiscus syriacus. The sequence continues at coordinate 874,356 of NW_024061816.1, read as the reverse complement.
TTTCATCCGTTTCTTAACTATTTTCCTTTTTTAAAAAAAAAAATAGAATTATTAAAAAATGATAATGGACCAGTTCAGTTCCTGCAATCTATAAATTGGCATGCTCTCAAACCAGATTTCTCACCCCTCATAAAGCAACAAATCTTAGAAGAATTGAATCAAATTCAAGACTGCTGCTTACAACAATGAAAGGTGTTGGATTCCTTGTAGCATTTGTCCTGTTGGCTTTGGCTTCCAAACTTGCCTCAGCATCAGATCCCAGCCCTCTTCAGGATTTCTGTGTAGCAGTTAATGATGCTAAAGATGGCGGTGTGTTCTTTAATGCTTTGTTTCCTTTGAATCTTCATCTTTGCATTATATTCGTCTCGACGGATCACGTTGAAGTGTCGAAACTAGTGAAGTATTAATACATTTTTATTTTTGCATTTCTGCAGTTTTTGTTAATGGCAAGTTGTGCAAGGACCCAAAGCTTGCTGTCCCAGAAGACTTCTTCCTTCAAGGGCTTAACATTCCAGGAAATACATCAAACCCAGTAGGATCCATGGTCACTCCAGCCAATGTTCAACAAATACCAGGGCTCAACACTCTCGGCATTTCTCTCGTTCGAATCGACTATGCACCTTATGGAGGCCTAAACCCTCCTCACACCCACCCTCGTGCCACCGAAATTCTAGTCGTCGTGGAGGGCACTCTTTACGTCGGCTTCGTTACATCCAACCCGGAGAACCGTCTCTTCACAAAAGTCCTGTACCCCGGAGATGTCTTCGTGTTCCCGGTCGGCCTCATCCACTTCCAGTTCAACATAGGGCACACCAATGCAGTTGCCTTTGCTGGTCTCAGTAGCCAAAACCCAGGTGTTATCACCATTGCAAATGCAGTGTTCGGCTCAGACCCGGCAATCAATCCCGACGTTCTTGCCAAGGCCTTCCAGCTGGATAAGAATATCGTTAAGCAACTTCAGTCCCGGTTCTGGTGGGATAACAACTAGAGGAATGAATTTCTAAACCCCATGAAACCTACATAGTAGGCTGGCTAATTATTTTCTGGATAATGTTGGACTTGTTTCTGTCGTTCAACTCAGTATTCCTTGTTGAAATATTGAGAAATAAACAAGTTTCTTATGTACTTTGCTTTTGGTCGTATAATAATATGGTGTCTTCCAATGACAATTTATTTAGTTCAGCTTTTTTATATAATTATCTATTTGATCTCTTAATGTTTATTTATTTCAACTTTTTTATATAATATATATATTTCATAAGTGTCATTGGAAAATTTGTCTATTGTTATGGTGTTCAAACGGTTAATTCGATCATACATATTTTTTTGACAAATAATTTAAATCTCTCAAATCTAATAATATCGCAAAATCTTAAAAATAATAAATTTTTAGAATATAAATTCGTGAGGTTAAAGAGATGTTACAAAAATATAAACCGATGAAATAATAAACAGCAATAAAACAAATTCGTGTGTGTTTAAGATAACCATACAATACGTTAAACGAAAACGATTGTTTAACTATGAGAAAACGAAAGGAAATTAAAAGATGGGTAAAGTATTGTAATGGTCACTGAACATTTTTGAAGCTTGCATTTAGGTCCCCCAACTTTTAAAACTTGCAATATAGTCTCCCAACATTTATTCTGTTTGCAATATGGTCCCCCAACTTAAACCACCGTTAGAAAAATAGGGTAAATTATATAAATGGTCATTGAACTTTTCAGACACTTGAATTTAGGTTCGTCAACTTTTAAAACTTGCAAAACAGTTCTCAATTTCATTCTAAACCCCAAATTCCAAAATACTTCAATTTAAGGTTTAGAATGTAATTGAATTATTTTGGGATTTTTTGTTTAGAATGAAATTGAATTGCTTTGGAATTTTGAACATGAATTTACTATTTGACAGTATCATGTTCGTGTCGTCGGAATAAAACACGACATCGATACACTACAGTTTTTGCAATAATAACAACCTTTGCATTCAGTATTCGATAAATTTTAATCAGAAACTAGACATATTTTGGAATGTTATGGTAATCTCTAATTTGCCTAACCTCATACGTAAGCGTACCACCGAAAGCATCCGGCTGACGAAGTGTAACGCAAGAAAGTACTCCGTTAGCGGATAGGATGCAAATGGCTCTTGGTCCTTGTTGAGAAAACGACATAACCTTCATTGTTACATCCTTAAACACCAAAGAAAATCAAGATGATGAAAATAATTTAGATTCATTGATAAGTGAAAAAGAAACCTTCCTTGACATCAATCTCATAGTTCAAGAAGCATATAACGATGATAGGAATGAATCATAAGATTGTTTGCTTATATAATTAACAAAACCATCTCTTTCCCGTATTGGAAAATGCCTCACCGGGATTGAAAGTGATGATATGTGGCGTAAAATTTGTTCCGACAGAAGTCCCAGCCAAGTCACCTACAAAACAATATGTAAACATGGAATTTTGCTGCTAAAAGTACAAAAATTATTTGGTGATATACACCAATCATTCCCGTAACCAGCATTGTTCTTCAAAATCCGAACAACGACATTTTCAATAAATCCCCACGAAATCACAAATTGTACTTAGTTTGAGGCATACCATGAAGAAACAGAAATCAGAAACATTAGCAAATCTATAACATGGAAAAACTTGAAACCTAAAACAGCTTGCAAAAACCTGAACTAAAAGAAATAAACTTTCTTCGAAAGGGTGACCTTCATTACCTAAGTTCTCCATGTCCATTCCCTTATGATGTTTAATCTGATAACCACTGCCTCGGCCTCTCCCCTGCTTTCCACCACTTGAGAACTCACCCGAAACCGACAGGATGGAGGACGAAATAGGCATAGGTGACAATGCCCTTGTCATTGTCCCATCCGGTCCATATTTCCTAGGCCTACCTCTTTTCTTCTTCTCTGTACTGCCAGTTAACCCATCGCTAACTAACGGAACATTGACAGCCGTTATTCCACCAGCGATCTGGTCGACATTTTTAGTCCTTGGTGCCATATGACAAGCTGATGGAGCTTCTGCTCCTATCACTGTAAAACCTGAATTTGTTTCCATGCATATATTGCAAACCAAAACTATGCACTATAACTATATCAATACTTGCAGATTCAAGGCCAAACCACCTACAAAATAGAAATTCATCAATCAAAAACCACACACACACACACATATATATATATATATATATATATTCTCAAAAAAGGGAAAATTAAGTCTAAGGCTTTTTTTTTGGGGGAGCTAAAAACCTCTAAATACAAAGATCATCTGAAAGAAAAATAAAATAAAGAGAATGCAAAGATACAAGTGAAACTGCTAATACTTAAAGCTCAACTTTTTGTTTAGTTCACAGATCAGTTCCTTAACCCATATTAAAAAAAAGACTAAATTTTGAAAATATACACAGAAACAAATTACATACATAATAACCTAAGAAATATTTCCCTATCTTTTCAAGCATTCGGTTTCATCTCGAAGAAAGAAAGTAAAGAATCATTAAAGCATGAATTTTCCTTTTCACAAAAGAAAAAAAGTATATTAAGAAAACTTTGAAGTTAACAGATGTTTACACTTAGAGATTTGAGCAACTAAATATTGCTACTGAGCTTGGACTTGAGCAGCTAAAAATTTCATAACAAAATGTAATATTGTTTCTATTATCATTTGCATCAATTTACATTCAAATGTTACCATATATCATGGTATATGGTTTGACAACCATACCATATTGACTAAGCCACTATGCATATACAAAAAATGACCATATATCGTGGTATATGGTTTTGGCAACCATACCATATTGCCTAAGTCACTATGCCATATACAAAAAATGACACTAAAGATGGCACTTTACATTCATCAACACAAAAAATGACACAAAATATGACAGGTAACATCTATCAGCACAAAAAATGGCAGTTAACATCTATCAACACATATTAAAGCTTTTGTCAACATCCATCAACATTCTTTGGTTTGAAACTAGAAATTGATTCTTTTTAATCCTGCATCACTATATTTTCAGAGGGAGAAGGTGATTGCAACATCCATCTAACATGATATGGAGTTGGTTGTTGTTGAGGTGGTGGGACTTGTCCTCCTGCAACCCTTTCAATCTTCTTCCTTTGATCAGATGTTGATATAGACTTGGTTGTTGCTGAGGTGGTGGGAAGTGGGACTTGGGTAATTGTTGTAGAAGGCCTCCTAAACTGTAAATACCAATATGTGATAGTTGTTAGTTAAAGGAAATAATAGAGATTGTGGAGAATTAAATACTGAATGATAATTTTGATACTCTGGAAGTAGTGAAAGGTGGAGCAGTTGAAAATAATAGAAACTGTGGAGGTGAACCAATTGATGATTTGGATGTGTTGTTGTTGAAGGAAGTGGTGTGTTAAGCCTAGAATTACCTCTGACCTAACCTCTATATGTCCTTATGTTGTGGCCTGTTTTACCACATTTCTTGCACTTAATTTCTAGGGTCTTTTGCCCCCTACTAGGACCACTTTGATGTTCGTCAACAGCCTTTTTCCTTTGTTTTTCAGGCCTACCAGGTGGCCTCCTCTGAATTGGAGGAAGTATTGGCTCCATTGATGGGACTAGTTCCCACTGATTGACTCTTCAGATAGGGTAGATAAAGTTAGAATATTTGATTCGACCTATGGTAGCAATTGTCAACATAGTTCTCTGGTCTCTCTTGAATCAATAGCATCACTGAGACAGCATGTGCACATGGGATCCCTGTTGAGAAACATAAATATACAACACCATCAAACATCATGTACACAATATGACCCTAACATAAATATCAAATACCATCAAAACAACCAATAAAAAGACATAAATTGTAAAAAAACCATCTAAAGGAAATGGTACAAGAAAACTGAGGAACACAGGATTGCAGTATATCGGCATGCATTCTACAGATGCAATCAATGGTACCCGATGCAATAAAAGAATGATTATCACAAACTAGAAGGCAATACCATAATTCTAAATCTTAAAAAGTACAAATGAACTGTACGGATGGATCATAACATAATTCTCTTACGATAACTTTCCCGAAGACCTAGCTTCCAATAGATACTCTTTAAAAACAATATTTATAATCAATTACTTCGAACAAATTAACTTTATGAGCGTACGCATCAACAGCTTCGACTAATAAATGTCACATAATTTTCAACTTTATAGAGAAAACATAAGAAAAAAAGGTTAATCCAGAACGATCAATAGCTAAATTTACAGATGCAAATTCCAGTTTCTTAACAAGCTAAAAGAATAATTCAAACCGCATCAAATTTCATATATTACCCAGAAAAAAGAGAAAAGTATAGAAATTATCTATTTTGACAATAAAGAGAGAATAATATTATGATGTAAAAAACAGCAGAGAGTTTTATCTGAATGAAAGTTGAAAAGAAGAAGAAGGAATTACCCTTTCCTTTTTCCCCTTTAAAAACTGAATAACCCGCTTGCTATGAAAGATGAAGCAAAACCAGAAGCTAAAACGTTGACAGGAAACTTATTGGATTACGAATTTATGTTGTGTGTTCACAGATTATGATGCCTCAAACGTTAGTTTTAGCTTTTGTAATCGAAGTTAATAAATAAACAACAACTAAAATATCAAATAAACATCAAGTAATTAAAGTCTAAAAAGCATAAAGTAATACCTGTAAGACCCCATTTCCTACAAGAACAGTCTCTAACTTTTAGATCCACAACATGTTGGTCAGATGGACCAAATGCAACTTCAAATCTTAGACCCCCAGCATGTGATGGCCAACACCTAACAGCTTGCCTAATTAATGTGTCCACATTCTTTTGAATTTTAGGACAAAGTAAACCAGAAGACTTCTGAATATCTTCTCCCTTTTTAGAAAATCTATGCATCATCTTCGTACAAATAATCTCCATTATGGTCAAGATGTGCGTATTCCTTGCCTCCATAATCATCTTGTAATATAAAAGGGTCAAAAGACATTAGTAAGATCAAAATAACATTGAATTTACAGTAAATAAATTTTGAAATTATATATACCTTATTGAAACATTCTGAAAAGTTATTTAATAAGAGGTCACATTTTGACCTTATGGAAAAATGAGATTTAGACCACATGGCAGCATCTTTTGACTTTAACCAGTTACAAGCATCCTCTGACGTCCCTCTTATTTCTGACATGGCTCTATCAAAATCCCTCACAGTAGTTGCCCTTGAAGCTTTCCACAAAGAATCTTTCAATGCTTTTCCTTTATAGCCCTCCACATTCTTAAAATTTGAGTGTAAATGCCTAACACAAGTTATGTGTTCAACATTAGGATACAATTCCAGAATTGAGTCAACAAGTCCCTGCCACATTTCAAAACCAGTACAGCCAATAAATATCAAGAGCCATAAATAGCAAATAAATGGAAAATAAACAACAAGTACAATCAATAAGTAGCAAATAAATGATAAGAGCAACGTAAGGATGAGTGGCAACAAGGGGAATTGGGGTTAATCTGATTTCCAGTTTTTTCATCATATGAAAATGCATACAACACTGCTTGCATTGTAAGGTATGGCATATCAACCTCGTTTTCTTTTAGAAATCAGTTTCAGCTGAGACTTGTGCAACATATTTTGTTGGAACAATGATGTAAACCTTTTTTATAGTTGGTTTTGAATACTAAAAAATATGGCTTCTTCATAAAAAAAAACAAATAAATGATAAACTTTTACCTTTTGTTTATCATACATAAATGTGACATGATGAGATTTGACTATGTCCAAGTCTTCTCCCAATAATTACAGGAACCATTGCTAACTATCACGATTTTCAGATTCCACAGCTACCACTGCTATGGGATAAATGCAATCATTTGCATCAATTCCCACAACAGTCAATATGTAACCCTGGTAATAACCATTCAGAAAACATCCATCAAGAGAAATGAAGGGTCTACAGTGATTCTTAAACCCTAGTTTGTAACCCTATAAACACACGTACAACCTAACGAAGTGTCTGTTGTCTAACTTGCATATTGTGGTTGTATCAGGATTTGAGTGTCTCACTTCTCCTAGGTATTCATATATTTTGCTATATTGTTCTGTAAAACAACCTAAGACCTTTTCTACAACCAATTTCCTAGCCCTAGAACATTTTGCTAAACACACATAAGTTCCATAAGCTTCTCTAATATCTTGCTACAGTGAGACAATTGAATACTTGATGACAGTCTTAAATTTTGCAAAAAACGTTTCAGCAATCCACTTGGCAGATATCAACCTTTGATTTCTTATGCCTCTTTGACAATTATGTTCATCATTAATTGTCTTAATCTACCATGTGTCATCATTAGGATCCTTAGGGTTCAACTTAGATGCCCATAATACCCAAGAACAACTCCCTTTACTACACACAGCCTGCACTCTTCGGTTATCATTCTTCTTAAATGACATGCTAAACCTTTCAACCCTTCCATACTGCCTAATTGCATCTCTTAAGATTTCTTTAGTAGCAAATATGAGGTTTTTCTTTAAACTAGGGCATGTCATATCTTTCTCAGTATTAAACTCATGAAATCTTTGTTTTTTACTATGATCAGTGCTATCATAAGAAGAAGCACTACGCAATGACTCTGCACCATTATGACTATCAGAAGAAACACAAACTAGTGCAGATTGATTAGGCATAAATCCTAGGTTTTCTTGTACACTACTAGTCACAAATATTACGCCATCTTCTTCAACTGTATCATACACATCATTTTCACTATCCACAAAGTCAGATTCAGACCTTTCATGCTTAGATGGCCAATAATCAGAACCTTCAGATTCTGATATTTCATTGTGAACAGTTTCTGTCAAGTAGAAGTAAAATGAAAAAAAACGTAAGTTAAACTAAAAAAGAAAATAAAACAGTATGCATAATAGGACTAAGACACGTAAAAGGAAAAGAAACATACCCTACCATTCAATCAGAAAAATTATTGAATACAACTCAATCAAAACATCAAAAAAATTCACCGAATACAACTCAATCAAAACATCATAAATATTTTCACTAAAAATTTTCATGTTAACCAAGATTTAAACTTAAATCTATAAATTTTCAAAAATTTATATAATATAGATTATTTTTAACTCAAATTTCATTTGAAAATATAACTTGTAAATATAAAATATTTTTAATCAAATTTTATATAAAAACATATAATACCCAAAATATAATTATAATACAAAAGGATACATAATCTCAACACTAAATTACGTGTGAATGTCAAGAAGGGGTATGTATAATTTATAAATGTAAATAGTATACGTAATTTCAAAATCAACCTAAACTCGAAATTCGGATAAAAATCCGAATAGCTCGAGAGACTCAAGTCAAATAACTTAAAATCTTTTAAAAAATCAAAATTTTCTAATCAAGTTTTACTCACTCTCCGACATCAAATTATAAATCAAATACAAGCTTGAACATGCAAACATTTTCAGTACCCCATAAACTACTGAAACAACAACGTTGTAGCAGCTTTGTTTAATCGTTGATGAAAATAATAGAACAACAAGGAAAATGTGCAAGAAACAACGATATCAGAACATTTAAATATTTAACACGAAATCAAACAGAAAAATAAGTAATTGCAGGTTCGATAACAAAACCTAGCAATTTGAAAATGGGAGGCAAAACCCTTTTCATTATCATATAAATAAAAAAAATGACCATAGGTATTTTCTTGTGTCTACACAAGCTAACAGAAGAGGAACTTGGCGTTTGCCACGAAATAGATATTCAAGAATATCGCAAAAATGAAAAATAAAACAACGCATACCTCATTTCTTGAAGAGACAAAATGAATAAAAAAATCACACAATAAAAACCAAAAATAAAAGGAAAAGAATTTTAAGATTTAGATAGCAAAGAAGAGATGATGGATTTGGGAACTTACAAAAGAGCAGAAGTAAAACATCAAAAAAAAATCACCGAATACAACTCAATCAAAACATCATAAATATTTTCACTAAAAAATTTCATGTTAACCAAGATTTAAACTTAAATCTATAAATTTTCAAAATAAAAAAAAATTATACGGCATTTGTAATCTAAACATCAAAGAAACTTTGAAATACATCAAAAAGGAAAACTTATCGTTCACCATAGTTGAACAAGCCTTCGATCGACTCCTTTTCTCCCTCATTTTTAATCCACCAACAATCAATACTCTTAAAAATAATCCTAACCCCCAAAAACCCCAAAATAAACCTAATATGTGTTTTTTGGGAAAAAATTTCATAACTTGTCGTTGATTTGAGTTTAAAACCCATTTATCTTTTCCCAAATGTTATACGGTGCCGTTAATATTCTTTTAATTTTTTTGGGTAAACTACACATATCATCACTCAACTTTCTTATCTATCCTAGTTCAGTCACTCAAGTTTTAAAAATTAGGGGACCTAAATTCAAGTGCTTGAAAAGTTCAATGACCGTTTATATAATTTACCCTAATTTTCTAACGGTGGTTTAAGTTTGGGGATCATATTACAAACGAAATAAATGTTGGGGACTGTATTGCAAGTTTTAAAAGTTGAAGAACCTAAATGCAAGATTCAAAAATGTTCAGTGACCATTACTATACTTTACCCTTAAAAATATATATATATTTAAGATAAAAATAAATATTTTTTTTAACTTTTACGTCAATGTTAAATACTATATTATTTAGGGTAATTTATATAAATAACTTCTTAACTATTTAGTCCTTTTACTTCTACCATTGGTCTTTTACTTTTTTCAATCAGATCATATAGTTGTTTAAACGTTGTCAATCAAATCACCTGCCGTTAACAGTTGACGGAATAGATGACCTGACAATTAAATAAATTGATATATTTACATACTTAGTCCTCGTTACTTATTATGCATTTAACTAATTTTACTCTAATATCAATTCAATAAATTTAATTCTCAAATCAAATAGTGACATGTATAAACCCTGATTAGAAAATTTTCTTTAATTTTTAATTTATTTAGTTCAATAAATTTTCACTCACCTTATGAATGAAAAGTTAAAACATATTCAAAATATTTTATATCTACTGCGAATCAAACCAGCAACCAACAGCATGGCTTGGAAGCGCCTCTGCCACAAATTCATTGTATAGGAGTGGTACATCAACAATGAGGTAATAAAAATAGACTCGTTATTTACTTCCTCAAATGTTTATGTTCGACTACGGCGATGTGATAGTCTTAGTTGATGAATGTTCAACTACTTGATGAATTAGATCTCTCGAATGTTGGCCTCTCGGATGAAAGCAAGTACAATTTGACTTTGGATGGCAGTTTTGGTTCTGATATGTTGCTCGATACTCATTGGGTGACACTGTTTGTATGGGTTTCTTCCTTGACTCGCGTCCTGTAACTTTTTCACCTCACTTAAATCTCAAGGACACTTCATAATTTAAATATAGTTATCGCTAAATTTATATTTCAAACACTAATATAATTATTAATGAGTGTTGATTTAAGGGGTTGAGATTTAGGAATTTGAGTTTATAAAGTCAAGTTCGAATCCTACCACCGTCACTCTAGATGAACAATTTGTAAATTCCTATGTAAATCTCAACTGAGTCTTAAGTATGTCATAGTCCTGAATTGAGAAAGTCACACTAACTTAAACTTAATTATAAAAGAAAACTAATATAATTTAATATATTTATATTTATCATTTTATTTGAATGTATTATTTTTTGAAAATTTTAATTTAGTCATTATAATTTAAAAAAAAATCATTTTAATCTTGAAAAAAAATCATCAATAACTATCTTAAACTTATCACACTTGATAACAACTGTCAACCACTTTAATTCTTAATGTAATATTCATTATATTTTCTAAATAATCACCGTACTAAAAAAATTATTTCATGGTTTTTCTATTTTTTTTAAAATTTAAATAAACTAAATAAAATTCAATTATTAGAAAGAAAGAGCAGAATGGATACGTAAAACGTCTAGTTTCCACACATTATTTTATCCTAATTTCACTAGACAAACTTGCAACTGTCACACGTTGTCGTTAGCTTCTTGCCGCCCTTTTTTCCCCCACTCAAGTCTTAGCATCCACTGGCTTCGTCTTCCTGCAATCCTCTCCTTAATAAAACCATGGCAAACATTTAAACAAAGAAGAAGAACCCACCATTTTTTCCCTCTCCATTTAACTGAGGTCAGTTTACTTAACCCTTTCTCTTCAAAACAAATAACCTTTTCTTTAATTTGTTTCTCCTTTTGTTGTGTTTATAGCTGTTAATAACAGTTAAAAAATGGAAAGTTCTTCAAGTACATTACTTATAGTTTCGACATTTTCTAGCAAGTGAAAGTTGTAGGCTTTTTGGATTGAAATATGCAATATGTTATGTTCTCTAAACTGGGAAACTTGGGAATTTGTTGGTAAGTTATGTTCTTAATTTCTGGGTGGGAAATGGATATGATTCATGAAATCTGTTTGGTAGGAAAATGGGTTTTATTTCTTGGCTGATAATTTCCGTCAGAAATGGTAGACCAGGTAATTGGATGCTTTTCCTTTCAATGTTTTGCTTCTTTTGGTCAATGGCGGATGCAAGTGATGTTCGGGACACGTGTCCGCCAAGAAATCTTAATTTATTTATGTTAATTGTTCATTTTATTTGTAATTACTCCATACATTTTTTTTTATTAACATATATATATTCAGTCTCAAAAATATTTCTCGGTCCGTTGTTGCCTTTTGGTTATTCCTCTTTAGTAATGGAGGTGAGAGAGTAATGTGATTATGGTGAACAAATGCTAATAGATGATTGCTTTTAATAATTGCTTAAAAGAAAGGATTCCTAATATAGGGAAAGTTGATTCTACTGAAAGAATCTGACTCCATACTTTTGAATTTCTCCTGTAATACTTACAAAAAAGATCAGAAATTGAGCTTGTTGATTTTATTTTGGATAATCAGGTTGTTTGTGAAGTTGATTTACTGAAATATGGCACAAGCTGCACGTCTAATATGCTTTTCCCATGGTAAAAGTGTTAAATTTCAATGTCGAACATCGGCATTTACTCGTAATGAAGGGTTTCGTCGGAGGCTTATTGTCCATGGCATAGTGCTACTGAAAATTCAATCTAGTTGCAGAAACTCAAGGTACTCTCGGTTAATGAAGTCGAATACGAGTGCTTCGTTGAAGTCAAGATGTTCAAATCAGCTTTCAAGAAGAAAAGAGAGGAACTTCTCTTCAAGGAGAAGCAATGGAAGAACACCTATGGTAGTATTGGCTTCTAGATGCTGAGTTTCTTACTAAATAACAACATTCCTTGGCAATTTAGTGTTTATATCTTTCTATTTACATTTCTTCTTCTTTAAGGAAGAAGAGACATTTTCGTTATCGGTGCCTACGTTATCCAATTTCATGGAACAATGGAGCCAGTCACAGATTGTGAAAATGGTTGGATTGCTTGCATGTGCATACTTGGTGATTCCGTCAGCTGCAGCTGTCGATGCTCTAAAAACATGCACTTGTTTGCTGAAGGAATGCAGGTATTTGATCAAATTAAGCGAAAGTCATCTTCAATTTTCATACTCAGTGTCTTATTGTTTTAAGTTTTAACTTTAGATTGTGTTCCAAGTCTATGGAGGTAAAGTCTCCCTTGTCATCTAATTCAGTGCACAATATTATTCTTGTCAGGGTAGAGCTTGCTAAGTGCATCGCCAACCCATCATGTGCTGCAAATGTTGCTTGCCTCCAGACCTGCAACGATAGACCGGACGAGACCGAATGCCAGGTAAGTTCTATATGATTCTTGCAAATGATTTAGTCTATTGATAGGTGAGTTTATGCCTAATGATTACATATTATGCTTTTTATAGACTTGTTTATATCAGCACTTCTGCAGATTAAATGTGGGGACCTCTTTGAGAACAGCGTTGTAGACGAATTTAACGAATGTGCCGTCTCACGCAAGAAATGTGTGCCCCAGAAATCCGATCTAGGCGAATTCCCTGCCCCCGATCCTGCTGTTCTAGTTGAAAACTTCAACATTGCAGATTTTAATGGGAAATGGTTCATCAGTAGGGGTTTAAATCCTACCTTTGACACTTTTGACTGCCAACTACATGAATTTCATGCAGAAGGTGACAAACTTGTAGGCAATATTACTTGGAGAATAGGAACACCGGATGGTGGTTTTTTCACTCGATCGACTGAACAACGATTCGTGCAAGATCCGAACTACCCCGGGATTCTTTACAATCATGACAATGAGTACCTTCATTATCAAGATGACTGGTAACATCCGCTCCCATATATTTGCTGAATATTAAGTATTCAATCACACTTGAGGGAAGCACTTCACATATGTTTGCTTAAAATTTATAGTTTTTGAACCTCTCATTATGGTATGCAGGTATATTATATCATCCAAAATAGAAAACAAACCGGATGATTATGTATTCGTATATTATCGGGGAAGAAACGATGCATGGGATGGATATGGTGGAGCTGTTGTGTACACAAGAAGTGCCGTTTTGCCGGAAACCATTGTACCTGAACTCAAAAGGGCAGCTGAAAATGTTGGCAGAAACTTCAACAAATTTATCAAAACCGATAATACTTGTGGCCCGGAGCCTCCCCTCGTTGAAAGACTGGAAAAGAAAGTAGAGGAAGGAGAACAGACACTGATTCGAGAAGTTGAAGAGATAGAAGAGGAGGTGGAGAAGGCCGGGAAGACCGAGCTGACGTTGTTTCAGAGCTTGTTTGAAGGTTTTAAAGAGCTGCAACGAGATGAAGAAAACTTCTTGAAAGGGCTAAGTGAAGAAGAGATGGAGCTGTTGAACGAGCTGAAAATGGAAGCGAGTGAAGTCGAGAAACTCTTCGGAAATGCACTGCCGATTAGGAAGCTGCGATAGATTGTTTCGCAAGTAATTCAACAAAGTTCAATTACAACCTTTTGTGTTAGAACTGTACAGAGGTTTGTTACATCTTATATATAGTTTAAGATTTTTGTTAATAAATGAATCTTTAAAAATACTTTTCAAATGAAAACAATTAATGATTTTAAATTGTTTTCACTAACTATATTAAATGTATTAAAAATTATAAATTAAATAAAAGTAAAATCTAATCTTATTAAAATAATCATATTTTTTAAAATCATAAATCGTAAACTGTTATAAACATTACGAATTGATTTAATATTAGTTTTCTCCATTTCTTTGCTCAATTCAACCGTAAATATATTCAATGGGGTTTCTTCTTTATCAATCATCATTTCTTTTTGAAACTTAACAGGCAACAAAAATATCATGCAAAGAGTAAGCATGCATCACATGCCAAATATATAAAAATTGTATCCACATCAGAAAATCATTTTATAAATTAATAGCTAAATAATAAAAGCAAAATTATATAAAAAAGACTAAATTATATCATATGCCAAACATCTATTATATAGTTTATCCCAATAAATTTTTAATTGTTTCAGTTATAATATTGAACTTTGATTTTTTTTCTTCAATTATAGCACTATAACATTAAATTTTAATAGCACTATGAAATGGACAGATCTTTCTGCCACTAAGGTAACATGGACAAAAAAACTTCGTTTTAGTCTTACTATTGATGCAAAAAATGATGTCATTTTAGATAATAAACTTTAAGAGTGTGTTGATTTTGTCACTAAACTTTGAAAAGGTTCGATTTTAGACACTCGACCATCACTGGCAATCAAACGTCGTTCATCACCAGTCCCCATTAGTAGCATATCAAAATTTTCACATTTACTCTTCTTTCATCTTATCGAATTAGTTTTTTTTTGTAAATTTTACTCAAAATTAATGAAAATTCATCTAAAGGTTTGACATGCTAAATACTTTGATATCTTCTAATGGTGTCTTCTCGAAATAATGTTTCACCATTTGAATTTTTGAACAAACTCCTTAAATCTGAGAAAGCCTTTCAACTCCAAAAAAAAATGATATATTTCTTTTATTTAATTTTATTAATTTTGAGTGGGTTTTGTAAAAAAACAATTCTAGAAGAAGTAAGAGGAATAGAATGCGACATTTTAATACTAATTTTATTGCGAATGACGACCGTGAAGGTCGATGATTCACTACCATTGTAGCCAAAAAGTTTAATGTATGGAATGAACCGTTTAAAAGTTTAATGATAAAAATGATATATCTCTAAAATTCAATACCTAAAACGATATTATTTTAATTATCAGTAACCATACTAAAATAATATCATTTTGTCTATATTATCATTTTGTTATGCTTTTAACGACATGATACTATAATTAAATCAAAATCAAAATTCAGTTTTAAAATAGTAATTGAAAGTTCACTAATGTGTACAATTCATTGTCTAAAGTTCAATAATAGATTATATGTCTTATTAAAAACAAATCAAATTGAAAAATACAAAATATTTTTTTTATTAAATATTATTAGAAAAACATTAAAAATGGACCCAACACAAATTAATAATTTATTTAAGGGTAAAGTACACAAATAATCCCCCGATTATAAGATACAATTTTATTTAAATCCTCGATTATTAAAGATTGTAAAATAGTCCTTTGATTATAGTGAGTTATTTTATTGAGTCCTTCCACTATTAAAAGTTACAAAATGGTCACTCAAGTATTCATATATTACAAACTCATCATTTTTTGTAAAAAATTATAATTGTTTGAGTTGTATAGTCGTTTGAGATTCTAAGATCAGATTTTATCATATCATGGTCAACTCCAGCTTAGACTGATGTCAATTTCTTAATAGGAAATGACGAGTTTATAACATATAAATACTTGAGCGATCATTTTATAACTTTTAATAATCGGAAGACTCTACAAAACAACACTTTATAATCTAGGGATTATTTTATAACTTTTAATAGTCAAAATATATTATAGTGGGAACATTGATTTGTATACTGTACCCTTTATTTGTAAATACTTTACGTATTTAGAAAATCATAATAATACCAATTTAGTTTGATTTGGTACAATTTATTAATTTGATAAAATGAAGGATGAAATTATAAATAAAAATATTTATTTTGGTAAAATAGAGGATGAAATCCATAATTAGACGAAGCTTAAGAAACAAATAATCCTGCACCTTCACATTTAATTTCTCCCTCCCTAAACCATCGCCTTCCCTTTCCTCCCCTTTCTCGTTTCGCCCTTTACACTCTCCTTTAACCTTGAGGTCGTGGGATCGAGTCCCACGGAGGACATTTCATAATTCGGAGGTCTCTAACGGAAGCTGCTCTCAACCTGGTGTTGGGGGTAGCCTACTATCTTACCTCCCCCTTACCCCATACATATGGGAAAAAGGGACAGCCATTTTTTTTTCCCAATATGAATATACATTTCTCTTCCTCTCCCAATCCCTTCAAAATCAATTATTAATTTCATTCATTATTTCTTTATTGTTTTATTTTATTTTAATTAAGGCTCCAAATTTCTATAAATTTGAAAATTCTCAAATCTAGAAAGCTGGAAGATCTGGAGTCATTACCGCCTTCCTCCGGGAACGGAAAGATCCGGTACAGAACACCGTCCTCTGCGGATTTGCAGGAGGCCTTTAAGAACGGCGCCCCGACATCCCCGACCAGAAGCGGCACCGCCGATCACCTTGAAAAGATGAAGCGTCCGATGGCCAGACACGACTCCGTCTCCGATAAGATCCACAGATATCGTGGCGTTTTGTTGGTGATCTCCATACCTATCTTGCTCGTGTTGTTCGTGTTGTACGTTATGCCCGGGAAATCTACGGGGGATTTGACCGTGCTGGAGGAGATCGAGCTGAATAGCAGGAAAATTGGGGCGAGTTCCAGACGAAATAGGAATTATGCGGTTATTTTTGATGCGGGAAGTTCCGGGAGTCGGGTTCATGTTTATTGTTTTGATCATAATTTGGATCTTGTTCCAATTGGATCTGAATTAGAGCTTTTTGAACAGGTAAATTCTGTTCTTACAATTTTATGATATATTTTAGAGTAGAAAAATATATTTCCTTGTAATGCAGGTTCACCAAACGATAATCGAGTCCTAGTTTAATAGTTGTACTTTATTAATAGATTTCATTAGAATTACAGCCTTTTTTTTGAAACTACCAATCTTTCATTTAAAAAAAATTCTGGCCTTTAATAATTCTTTTTAATTTTTTAAGAAACGAAAACTAATTCTTTTAGAAGGTGGATTGCTGTAAATGGGAATTTATTATTATAATTTTTTGTTTCTGTTTCTTTTCTTCGCTTTTCGGTTGTTGTGGTGGCATTATCTTAATATTTTAAGATGAATTTTTTTCTTGAATTTGTGGAGATTTGATTTTATATTTTTCTAGTTTTACGTTTAATTTTAGAAACGAAAGATTAAAATTTGGGATATTGAGAGGGATATAAAGCCTTGAAATGATAATCCAAGCGCTGATGTAATGTAACTTTGCTTTGCTTTAATTATGTTTGTGGGTTTTATCTTATGGTTACTGTTATTTGTTACCCCAATTTTGTTGAGTTTTAGGATCTAAAACTAGATTGCTATGAATTTGACTTCCAGGATATAATCGTGCTTTTAAATCTGGACTTTCAGTGAGAAATGTACCTTTAAAATAATAATTTTTGTTCAATGTTTACCGTATAGCCTTTTTAGAAGAAAATGTATACACCGGCATATTTTAAAGTAAGATTTGACTTTTTATGGTTTAAAAGAGAATTTCACTTAGAATTTGGACTAAAAGAGAAATTTCTAGCATCAATTAGTTCGAATTTTTAAAGTTTTCATGACTTTCTTTGGTTGTATTCCATGTGTTAATTGATTTTATGTGGTTTGTTTTATTGCAGCTAAAACCTGGCTTGAGCTATTATGCGAAAGATCCACAGGCTGCAGCAAATTCATTACTTTCTCTTCTTGACAAGGCAGAAAGTGTTGTGCCTCTGGAGTTGCGATCAAAAACTCCTGTCAGAGTTGGGGTTGGTATACTTAGTTTCTTTGTTTATGCTTATTTTTGTATTCTAAGTTTCTTAAATTGCTTGAAATCTGAGACTTCAAATGTTGTTTAGGCAACTGCAGGCCTGAGGGCATTAGAAGGCGATGCAGCTGACAGAATTTTGCAAGCGGTAACTCTACATTTTTATGCATGTTGGTTATGTTCACATCATGTTTCCATTTCATCATGCTAATTTTGTTTTAAATATTCGTATAGGTTAGGGATCTTCTGAAAGATAGAAGCACTCTAAAGTCCATGGCAAATGGTGTTAAAATTCTGGATGGCTCTCAAGAAGGTTCTTATGAGTGGGTATGTTTTGTTGAATTTCATTCACATCTTATATTTTGCTTTTATTATGGACCTTAAGTTATTTTCCTTCTCAAGATTGATTGTAGGGAAAGCATGCCAAGCCTGCTGTAGAATGCATTTTATTGCATGCTTGATCAGGCTTCCTTTGTTTTTGTGGTTGACCGTCTTCAAGTTTCTCATTGTTCTTATGATTTTTTTCCTTGAAAACACTTTTGCATGCTATTGCTGGTCTGCACATTCAGTCTTACTCTAGATGATTTGATGATGATGGTTAATTCAAAGGGGGAGATCCCCAGGACTTCTGTGGTAATGAATGGCGATACGCTTAAAGCTTGGGTAATATAGAAGGATGGATATATTTTGTGTTCTTTTTCCGTAGAAGCAAGTATTTACATTTTGCGCTGAAGCTAAACTTTGCTGCATTTATACTGAACAACATAAGGTCAAAGATCTGGATCTATCCTGCTGGTTTAGGCAGTGACCTAATTTGGAGTTCCTTAACTGCCATCTTCCTTTTCAGGTGACAATAAATTACCTATTAGGTAAGTTGGGAGGGACGTACAAAGACACAGTTGGCATCATTGATCTTGGTGGTGGATCTGTGCAAATGGCTTATGCCATCTCCCGGGATGCTGCTTCAAAGGCTCCAAGTGTACCAGCTGGAGAGGACAATTATGTAAATGAAATGTATCTGAAGGGATCAAAATATTACCTTTACGTGCACAGGTTTCTCTCGTTCATTTTGATAAATTGGTTTTATGATTCTATTAATGATTTAAATGGACAATATAGATTTATAACTGATTGCAACAGCAGCCAATTTTATCAGATGTTTTTATAAAATCGTTTGTATAACTTTGTGGTTTAATGCCAACCATTCTACATTATTATGAGTTTTTAGTTAATATACTTTGGGACTTTTTGCATGCAGTTATTTGCGCTACGGCCTATTGGCAGCTCGAGCAGAAATTCTGAAGGCATCTGATGATTCTGGCAACCCTTGCATCTTGGAGGGTTTTGATGGTATGTTAGATTTATTCAACCAGCTTCCTACTTTGAACTGTAACTTCTCTTTCTATTCTTGAATTTTGAAATGCTGTGAATGTAGTTTTAGTAGTTTGTAGTTGTAGCATCCTTTGTTTTGTGGATGACCGAATATGTGCCGTTTAATGAACATATATGGCCTTTTTATCTTTACAAGGTAATTATGCATATGGAGGCAACGAATATAAAGCATCAGCTCCTTCATCTGGCACAAGCATGGAAGAATGCAGGAGGGTGACTCTCAAGGCTCTTAAAATAAATGATACATGTACACATATGAAGTGCACATTCGGTGGTGTATGGAATGGTGGAGGCGGAGATGGACAGAAAAATCTGTTTATTGCTTCGTTTTTCTTTGACAGGGCTGCTGAGGTATCGTTGATCAAGAATCATATTGCCTGAAATAAATTATGGATGAAAGTGGTTTGCCATTCTAATTGAATTGTTCATGAATACAGGCCGGTTTTATTAAAGCTTCTGATCCAGTTGCAAAAGTCAACCCTCATTCATTTGCAGAAGCTGCTAAACGTGCTTGTGGAACCAAGTACGCAGACGCTAAAGCGACATTCCCTGATGTAGGTGAGGGTAACTTGGCGTACTTTTGCATGGATCTAGTTTATCAGTACACCCTGCTCATTGACGGATTAGGTAAAGCCCATACTTCATCGTTTTTCGTTATGCAATTTCATAATTGCAGATCCTTATGGTTCTCATTGTTCGACATAATCTTTTCTTGGACAGGCCTTGATCCCTACCAAGATATCACACTGGTAAAGAAAGTCCAATACCGCGATTCATTTGTGGAAGCGGCTTGGCCACTAGGCAGTGCCATCGAGGCAGTATCGTCTTGAAGTTAAATTTCAGGTAATGCGGCTTTAATCACTCACCGGAAATCGGATTTTGGAGGGAATAATGGAAGAGAATGAATCATATGTAATTGCATTATTACTAGGTTTAATGAAATTTGATTAAATTTTATTTTGTCCTACAGAACTGAACAAACAGATTATACAATACCAATGTGATTGTATCTCTAATACTTTTGTCAGTGAAAATAACAGATTATTTATAAGCATTAAGCTTCGGATATCTTCAATTTTGAATTCTGAATGTTTATTTAGAATAGCTCGTGTATCTAATTAAGGGATAAATTAATTTCTTAACTTGGTTATCCTTTTGATACCTATCCAAATATTTAAAGTTCGATGTCATCAGTGTTAATTCAATTTGGAAATTACAAAATTAACATTATTTATTAAGTGCAATAAGTGTTATTATAAAGGTGTTGTATTTTTTTATTAATTTGAAGAGTTAATTGCATCATATATCCCCAAACCACAATCCTCATTTTAAATTCGTCCCTAAACTTTTGAATATTTTAATTTCATCCTTAAAATATGATACTCATTTTGAATAACTTCTTAAACTTTTAAACATTCCAATTTTATCATCAAACTATCGCCTTCATTCTAAATTGGTCCCTAAACTTTTAAACTTTCAATTTCATCCCTAAATTCAATATGTTTTTAGTTTTAACTAACCTTAAACTTATTTTTTTTTCAAACATACAGTAAAGTTTGGCCTAATGATTTTATTAACATAGAACATGATTAGTATTTGGGTTTTTTAAAGCACGTCTTAAGCGCGAGGCGCAAAAAGGTGGTGAAGTGAACGATCGCCTTGGTTAGAGCGAGGCTTTTTATATTAAGTGTTGTGAGGCGCGCACCTATGGGTTTTAGGCGTCGAGTGACGGACACAACGCTTTGGAGCTTTTGCGATTAAAACCAATGTTACGTAGCTCGGTGAGAGGATGGGTGGAAAGAGGGGTCACCGCAAAAGCAAACCAAAGAAAGATAAAGGAAGAGTTATGTGGGAGAAGGGTCAGTAGAGAAAGATTAAATAAATCAAGAAGAACTCATAGCAGACAAGATGAAAATAATATGGAAACTGTCGAAACGATTTTTTTCTTAAATGTGAAAAAGTGAGAAAAATGTGAGATTTTAAAAACCACATTAATTTTTAATTTATCTCTTTCTATTGATTTTTAATTTAAAAACAAATGTAATTTAAAAAACCTTTCGTTTCGAAAAAAAATCGGATTTCCTTTATGATCAAAAAAATACAGTTCAAAGAGTCACCACCAATCTTTGATTAGGGTGTGATTGGGCACCCAAAAATGTTTGTTATTTTAAATAAAAATTAATTTTAATTAAAACAACAAATTAAGGTCTGCGTTACCAAAATCCAAGTTCGGGAGTCGGTTACGTGCGGGGAAGGATTAGCACCCCCACAACGCCCTAAATCGGTACCTAGCCGATTAATTAACGTCTTTGCAATGAACTTTACAAATTCAAATTTAATTTAATTTTTGATCTCATAAAATAAGGATGTAAATTTAAAAACATTCAAAAAGCACTCAAATAAATTAAATTAAAATTACTGAGTCGTTTTAGAAAGATAAAGAATGTTCGATTATTTATAAATATCGAGACCAGATCTTAAAGATATAACAACCTTTTCTCGATATATTTAAATAAACGAACATTTCTTTTTCTCTTGTTCCTAAATTTTAGGTGACAAATCAATTTTTTGGTTTCACTTTCGGGATACACTTTTATTTTAAAATCATTAAAAGCGGACCTCAAATCAGTTATGACTGCCCACTTCAACAATTTTAAATTAAAAGGATATTACCCTTAGTTAAATTATGTAATGATGTCGAGTTATGCACATGAGGATATCATACAAATTATGCAAAAAATGTATGTTATGTAAAAATTAATGGCATCTAACTATATGTGTATGATCAAACATGCTTACATAAACACTTCCTAGACCAATTAATTTAATAACATGCCACAATTGTGCTTAACACACCAAAATACAACCAAGATAAATCACATACAAACTAAAGAAAGCAATGTAATGGCTGAAATAAACATAACAAAAATTAGAGGTTACTAACATGAAATGAAGCAAAATATTATGGCCTAAAATCAACTATTTAAAAAAAATATAGGCATTACTATTAAAAGAGGAAACTATGAACATCTAAGGCCAGAACGAACCTATATATAAAAAACGAGTAATAAAAAAATGAAATTATAAAACAGCAACAAGTCATGCTCAAAAGACTAAAATACACAAGAAATAAAACTAAAGGTTAAATACGAAAATTCATACACAACCCAAAATAACTTTGCTCCATGACTAAAATACAAATTCACAAAATTACAGCTTAAATGTAAAAACAAAATAGAATCAAAGACAACCTAATCTAGGACGAAAAAAGGAAATACATAAACCTAGAGGACACGAACAGAAACCCAAAAGAAAACAGCCTGAGGACTAAAATATAACGTGCGTAAAAGTACAAGGCAAATGTATAAACAAGCAGAAACTAAATACATTACCATTTAGGACTGAAATTAAATACGAGTAAAATACAGAGACAAAATTAGAAATATGAAAACATCGATTTAAGGACGAAACTACATGAAATTGAAAATCTAGATGGCCCATATTAAGAATAAACCATGCAGAAACAGGAAACCCTAAATCCCTTAAACGACACCATTTTAATTCGCTAATATGTATGTAATTTCATGTGAAAACTAAACCTAGCTTACTTCATCACTATCAACCGCATATCTCTCTTCTCCTTTGCCCTCTACTTCTTTGAATCGGCGACCACACAAGGCCACCGTGGCCTCCGCCCTATAGCCGCTCCAACGAAATGCTAAGGTTCCTAAAGAAATACAAGTGAAAACCCCAACTCAAAACAAACTACGCGACCACCTCGAAAAACCCAAGCCACCATGTCTTCTCCTTCTCTAGCCCTCAACCAAAACGAACGACCACCACCTAGAAGCTCCGACGAGGGTCTAAATCCGTGTAAGATTTACCTAAATAGCCAACAGGACACCATCTAGCCCTATATCCCAACCTAGCCCCGAAGATACAACCCTTGACACCTAACAAAACCCTCAGCTGAACATTAAAAGTATTACCTTTAGGTGGTTGGATGCTCCCTTAAAGCCAGACGAAACCGGCGACAAATCTCACGCAATAGAGGCCTCGAACTCAGGTAGTAACGATCGAATTCCTCCCTCTTCAATTGTGATGTCGATGACTGAGGATGATTTTTACTGTTTGTTTCTGTTTGATTGTTAAGTTTACTCTATTTTGTTGATCCGTGAGGTTTGTGTTGAGAAAGAATTTAAAATGGAATTATTCTTCAATGCTTTCTGTTTTTTTCCCCCATGTTTTTTCTGGTTTTTAACTCCCCATGACCACTCGGTTAATTCCCTTATGTCCCTTCTTTGTCTCCTTTTTTCTGTTATCTGATTGTGTCCTCCCCCCACGTTTTTTTTTCTGGTTTTTAACTCCCCAGAACTGCTTTCATTTGAAAATAATATAGGCCCTAGACAAATTAAGCATCTACAGCTGCCCCTCTTTTCTCATTATCGTATAACGAGAATAGGGCAAAGATCAAAAGATGATCGAATTTGTCTGGTCATGAGAATGTTATGTCAAGATAAACAAGACTTGAAAAATCTTCAAATGACGAGCTTGCTCCCTATTCCTTCAGGAAGTATAAGACTCGAACAATCTTCATAAAATGTGTCTGCTCTCTATTCATTCAGAGAGTATAAGACTTGAACAATCTTCCAAAAAAAAACGGGTCCGCTCTCTATTCCTTCAGAGAGTATAGAACTCAGAAATCTTCAATAAACAGGTCCGCTCCCTATTCTTTCAGAAAGTATAGGACTCAATCTTTAACAAACGTGTCCGCTCCCTATTCCTTCAGAGAGTATAGAACTCAAGAAATCTTCATAAAATGGGTCCGCTCTCTATTCCTTCAGAGAGTATAGAACTCGAACAATCTTCAACAAACGTGTCCGCTCTCTATTCCTTCAGAGAGTATAGAACTCGAACAATCTTCATGAAACGGGTCCGCTCTCTATTCATTCAGAGAGTATAGAACTCGAACAATCTTCAACGAACTTGTCCACTCCCTATTCCTTCAGAGAGTATAGGACTCAATCTTCAACAAACGAGTTTGCTTCACTACTCTTCCGTGAAGGCTTATAGATGATTGGCTTCACTACTCTTCCGTGAAGGCTTAAGTTTGAATTGTTTCAAAGGTCCAACCTGAAAATCAAACATTACCAATCATTAATGTATGTTTGAAAATATTATACTCAAAAATTTAGAATTTGATAAAATTTCTGAAAATCCATCTCCATCGCGAAAACTTGTCTGGAAACCATTGGATACATGAATCTGCTTTGGCTCAGTTTTCGTATAAACATCATTCTTTTCAAAATCTCAAAACCAGTTTGTTCATCTCGATGCTTCAATATCTTCAATCTTCAACTATCCCTGAGAAACCTGTAAATATTTAAGTCATCATGCAATTATGAATGTCATGATCCTATTCATGCCTAAAATGTATGCAATTATGCAATTTAATGTATTTTCTTCTTCGAAAGAACTCTATCTCCTTTTGATCTCAATGAAACTCGGCTTCATCTTGGGCACAGAACGTTTGACCAGTTCACCCCGGCTAACAATCTCAATTCCATATTTCTCAGCTTAATAGGGCCTTGACTTCTTTCTTTCCTGAAAACCCACCAGTACCCATAACCAACTTCTTAATTAATGACAATCTCTTTAGGTCTTTTCTCATGGCTGAGATTTTCTTATGAATTTCAAGATTTCATTTTCCCGTAACCACACAAGCTTACATGTTAAAACCATCATCAGCTTCAGAATACCTGCATTTTCCAAAACCTTTTGCACAATAATACAAAATGATCTCATGTACTTCAAGTTAAGCTATATGTTTTAACTTTTCAAAATAAGATGCTTACAAAAGGGAAACGAACAAGGAAAGACACCTCTTTATTTATATAAATACAGAGAATTTTAGGCAACTAAATGGCAAACTTTTAACTGGAAACAGTAAAAGAACAAAAGAGTAGGCGTCTTCAAATATCAATAATGCAAATGCTTTTGAACTGGCACGCCGTTAGAATGTCTCGAGTGTAGCTTCTGTCAAAAAGAGCTCCAAATTTGTGATGCTTAAGAGTATGAAGCTGCTTCTAAACTCCCAAATCTCTATCGTTGGATGCCCTAAACCAGTATTGAATCTCATGTGCATTCAATTTCTCTTGGTTATTTCAATCGAGACTTATTAATCTTTAGTCTCATCCCTGATCACCAACTGTCATTGTTACTATCCATATCAGGAGCTCTTTCCACTTCCAAAATTGATTCAGAACCTCCACCATGCACGAATTCTGAATTTCAAATTCAACTCAAGTCGCCCTTTGCGGGTTTTCAACTTGAGACCTCATTTGGTTCCAAGACACCCTTTTCGGGTTTTCATCTTGAACCCTCCTTTTATTTCTCTTTTTTTCATTTTTCATTTTTTCTTCCATTTTCCATTTTTTCTTCTTTTTTTTCTTTTCATTTTTCCATCATTTTTCTTTTTTCTCATTTTTTCTTCTTTTTCTTCTTCTCATTTTTATTATTATTTTTTCATTTTTTTTCATTTTTTTCTCTTTTATTTCTTCTTCAAGCGAAATATCTTTTAACAGCGTTGGAATTCACTGGATATGGTAATTCTGATCCGTCCATTTCAGTTAGGACTAGAGCTCCCCCAGAAAAAGCTTTCTTGACAACATAAGGTCCTTCCCAATTGGGCATCCATTTTCCTCTGAAATCCTTCTGAATAGGCAAAATCCTTTTAAGCACCAAATCTCCCTCATGGAATTCTCGAAGGCGAACTTTCTTACCATGTGCCTGTATCATACGTTTTTGGTACATCTGACCATGACAAATAGCTTTCAATCTCTTTTCTTCAATCAAATTCAACTGGTCATACCTAGCTTGGACCCATTCTGCCTCATCAAGCTTTACCTCTGACAAAATCCGAAGTGAGGGAATTTCCACCTCAATAGGTAAGACAGCTTCCATCCCATAAACCAAAGAAAACTGAGTTGCCCTAGTTGAAGTCCGTACTGAAGTTCGATAAGCAAACAGAGCAAAGGGTAACTTCTCATGCCAATCCTTATAGGTCTCAGTCATGTTCTCTATGAGCCTTTTGATGTTCTTATTGGCCGCCTCTACTGCCTCATTCATCTTTGGGCGATAAGTGGTGGAATTATGATGTTTTATTTTGAACTGTTTACAGACCGAGTCCATCAT
Source organism: Hibiscus syriacus (assembly GCF_006381635.1). NCBI lineage: Eukaryota > Viridiplantae > Streptophyta > Magnoliopsida > Malvales > Malvaceae > Hibiscus > Hibiscus syriacus. The sequence goes on along the minus strand of NW_024061816.1, from coordinate 847,760 downwards.
CTTATTATTTAAATTCAACGCATTATCGGAGATAATCCTCTCTGGTAAACCATATCTACAAATGATCTCCTTCTTTAAGAATTTGCATATTGTAGACTGAGTAACATTTGCATAAGAAGCTGCTTCTACCCACTTGGTGAAGTAATCTATGGCTACCAGGATGAAGCGATGACCATTTGAAGCTTTGGGCAAAATTTGTCCAATAACATCCATGCCCAACATTGAGAATGGCCATGGAGCTGTCATTACGTGCAACGGATGAGGAGGAGTATGTATCTTATCTCCATAAATCTGACATTTGTGACATTTTCGGGCATAATTGATACAGTCTGTTTCCATAGTTCACCAATAATACCCAAATCTCATAATCTGCCTGGCCATAGCATGCCCATTAGCATGGGTACCACATATTCCCTCATGCACTTCTTCAAGAATCAATTTGGCTTCTTTCGCGTCCACACACCTTAACAAGACCTGATCCAGATTCTTCTAATGGTTCTCTTATCATTCTCAGTAGCCTGTTCTGGATAACTCTGATACCTTATATATTGCAAGATATCATAATACCAAGGGTTTCCATCTTCTTCCTCTTCGATATTAAAACAATGGGCTGGATACTCATAAGCCTTCATTTCAATGGGCATCATATTTGAATGCTCGTTCATCTTAAACGCTGTTGCCAGTGTGGCTAAGGCATCTGCCATTTGATTCTCTTCTCTGGGGAGGTAATTGAAAGTTACTTCTTCAAATTCTTCAACAAGTTCCATAACCAACTTACGGTATTCTACAAGCTTGGGATCTTTTGTCTCTCATTATCCTCTGAGCTGGTATATTACCAAAGCTGAATCTCCATACACCTTGAGAATTTTTACTTTACGTTCAACAGCAGCTCTAAGACCCAGAACACAAGCTTCATACTCGACCATATTGTTAGTACAATCAAAATTAAGCCGACTGGTGAAAGGATAATGCTCTCCCTCTGGTGAGACCAAAATTGCCCCGATTCCATGTCCCATGGCATTTGAAGCACCATCGAAGTTCAACTTCCAATATTTGCTAGTGGATGCAACTGTTTCTTCTACCGAAATAGCCATTAAATCTTCATCTGGGAAATCAAAGCTCAACGACTCATATTCTTCCGAAGCCCTGCTTGCAATGAATTCCGCTATAGCACTTCCTTTAATTGTTGTCTGGTTTACATACTGGATGTCAAACTTGGACAATAAGATCTTCCAACGAGCTAATCTTCCAGATAATGCAGGCACACCCATTAGATATTTCAAGGGATCAATCTTCGATATAAGCCAAGTAGTATGATACAACATATATTGCCTAAGCCTTCGGGTAGCCCATACTAAAGCGCAACACAACTTTTCAACGGGTGAGTATATTGTCTCACATTCAGTGAACTTCTTGCTGAGATAATGGATAGCCCTTTCTTTCTTCTCAGTTTGGTCACGTTGCCCCAGCACACATTGAATTTTCATAAACTGACAAATAAAGAATCAAGGGTTTGCCTGAGATGGGTGGCGCTAAGATTGGTGTGCTCGACAAATATCTTTTCACTGCTTCAAAAGCTCTTTGACAAATTCTCACTCCATTCCCCTGAGTTATTCTTGCAAAGAAGGCGGAATATGGGATCACACTTTTCCGTCAGCTGTGAAATAAACCGAGCTATATAATTCAATCTCCCCAAAAATCCTCTGACTTCTTTTTGTGTTCATGGGGCTGGCAAGTCTTGAATAGCCTTTACTTTATATGGGTCTATTTCAATTCCTTTTTGGCTTACTATGAATCCTAACAACTTCCCAGATGTCACCCCAAAAGTACATTTATTTGGGTTGAGTTTTAGCTGGCATCTTCTTAGTCTTTTAAAAAGCTTTCTCAAATTCCCAATATGTTCTTCCTCTGTCTTAGCTTTGACAATCATATCATCGACATAAACTTCTATCTCTTTATGCATCATGTCGTGAAATAATGTCACCATGGCCCTTTGATATGTTGCCCCGGCGTTCTTCAATCCAAACGGCATTACTTTATAACAAAACGTTCCCCACATGGTAACGAATATCGTTTTTTTCCATATCTTCAGGGTTCATTTTAATTTGATTGTAGCCAGAGAAACCATCCATAAAAGAGAACAAAGAATTTCCAGCAGTATTATCCACTAGCGTGTCTATATGTGGCAAAGGAAAATTATCTTTTGGACTAGCTCGGTTGAGATCTCTGTAGTCAACACACATTCAAACTTTCACATCCTTCTTCGGTACTAGGACAATATTCGCCACCCATTCAGGATATTTAGCCACTTTAAGAAACCCAACCTCAAATTGTTTTTTCACTTCCTCTTTAATCTTGAACAGCATCTCGGGTCTCATTCTTCTCAGTTTTTGTTGTACCGGTTTACATTCAGGCTTTATTGGCAGTTTGTGAACAACCAACTCTGTATCTAAACCCGGCATATCTTCGTATGACCAAGCAAACACATCCTTGTATTCTTGAAGCAATTATATCAAATCATGTCGACCTCCAACTGACAGAGTGGTACTAATCTTTACGTCTCTCTTATCCTCATCTGTCCCTAAATTCAAAATCTCAGTAGACTCTTTATGAGGCAGAATCTGCTTATCTTCATTCTCCACCATTTTCAGCAATTCAGAAGGTAGTTCACATCCCTCATCATCATCACAATCCTCGATTTCCCCTTGACATATAGGCTTCTCGAAATCAATCTCCGGGTCAGAGTCATTAGCATTCATATTATTGATATATGAGCTCCTGAAAAAATAATGAAAGAGAAGATATATATACATATATACATATGGGAGGATCTTTTCCCATATAGATAAATAGAAAGAAATAAATACATACATATATACAACAAAGAATGAACGAATGAAATGTATGGGAGAATGTTTGCCATTTGGAACTAACATAATGCATCTTTTATTGAAAGCAAGAAAAAACAAACAACTTAACCCTTTACATAAAATCACCTATTGCCCCAGGGTATGAACAACAGGGAGAAAGTTCCAGTGCATTACTCTGTAAAAGATTTGTAAACTACAGGAAGTTCTTCCGCGGTCCAATTATTCAACACGAAGCCCGGCGGTGCAGGATAAATGCCCATAACTCTCATTTCCTCAAATTCATCATCAGTTATAACGTTAATGCCTAAATCTCCCAAGGCATCCTCAACCATCACCTCAGTGTTCCTTGAATTCCCTTGAAACATATGTCCCCCATATATGAAAATGCTGCTCAACGACGGGAAGATCATGGGTTCCCAGCTAAGGTCTTCACCAGCTAGTCTGGCCTTTCTCATTTCCTGACCCTTCTTAATTCCCCTCAGCTTATCCCTCAGAGTTGGTTGATACCCCAAACCAAATCGATCTCTTTTAGTAACAGGGCATATTGGATTCACTGGTCCTTGCAACTGACTTCCTAATCCTTTCCCAACTTTTGCTCCTCTTCCAAGGGTCAGCTTGAGTCCCATTTTGGTACAATTTGACAGTCTAGGTGTTGGTATCTTCCTACCTTCAGCCATAAATGTAGCATTGAAAAACTCCAACGATCTGAAAGAACACTCGACCGCTTGCTCATCCACTTCAATGTACGGAGCAGTAGTAGAAACAGAAGCAATAATGTCCTCTTCAGCATGAATACATACCAACCTTCCATCAATCACAAATTTCATTCTCTGGTGCAATGTGGACAGAACTGCACCGGCCTGATGAATCCAAGGCCTTCCCAACAAACAATTGTACGTAGACATAATGTCCATTATGAGAAATTCCACTTCATAAGTTGCTGGACCAATATTCAGAGGAACATCAATCTTGCCCAACACTTCTCTTTTAGTCCCATCGAAAGCTCGAACCACACTTTGACAGGTTCTCATAAGTGTACTATCTAATAGAAGCTTCTTTAGAGTCACTAAGGGCATCACATTCAAAGCTGAACCATTATCAACCAAGACCCGGGACAACACATGCCCTTTACATTTAACTGTGATGTGCAAAGCCTTCTGACTACCAACCATCCCAGAAGGGATTTCATCCTCAGAAAAAGATAAAAAATTATCAGCTTGTACATTGGAAACTAACTGATCCAACTTTTCAATGGGCAACTCTTTCGGAATAAAAGTCTGGTTCAAAACCTTTAACAGAGCATTCCTATGGGCCTCTGAACTCAAAAGTAATGATAAAACAGAAATACGGGCAGGCAACTTGTGTAACTGTTCAACAACACTGTACTCACTGTGTTTCAGAAACTTCAAAAATTCTACCACTTCACTCTCGGTTACTGGTTCATTGATAACAGGCTTATCTTCTTCTATCTGCACATCAACCTTTTCCGCTTATCAACTGCAACCTTCTTCTCAGACTCTTTAGGTGGATTAAGAGAATAACACATACCGCTTCTAGTAAAGCGTCCCACCTCATCTACTTCCTCATTCTCTTTTGTTACATCTCCCATCTGGCAATCATATCTCCAAGGCACTTGTTTATTATCCCGATATGGTAATGGAGATGGAGGTGTAATAACCACTTTCGGGGCTATCTTCTCAGCAACTCGATTCTTGGGAGTAATAATTAGGGGACAACTGGCATTGTATACCCCTTTAGACAATCCTTCTGAAGTGCAAACTTCCACTTCCTCTTCTTCAGCAATCTCTTTAAAGAACTCAATTTCTTTACTGTCCATCATGTCTTGTACCAAAGATAGGAAGTCAGGACATTGCTGAATATTGTGTCCTTCACTGTTATGACACTGACATACCTCTCCACTGTTTAACTGTTCAACCACCAAACTGGGCTTCAACCATCCTACCTTAACCATCTGGCACCATACCCAACTCATAGGTGATACCACCTCACTAACATTCCTTACAATTCTTTTTCCTCTCTCTTCAGTAATCGCGTTAACTCATGCCCCTGCATGGCTTGGCAACGGATTCTGAGCTATATTCGGCTGCTCACTGTCACCAAAGTTGATGACATTCCTCATTCTTAAAGCTTGGACAACCTTCTTAAAAGCAGTACAATTCTCAATGGAATGCCCAGGGTTCCCTGCATAGTACTCACACTGAGCACTAGCATCATACCATTTGGGAAAAGGAGGTTGCATTGGAGTCACGTGATACGGCGAAACCACATGTCGATTATACAAAATCAGAAACAATTCCTTATAAGTCATCGGAATTGGATCAAATTGAGGCCTCTCTCTCCTCTGGTCCCTTGCTCATTGTCTATTGTCATTTTGTGTTGATGACCCTGCTCCTTGAGGACGGGAAACAGTGATGTTATTAGAATCGTACTGCCTCACATTACTGACTTCATTTTCCTTTTTCCTCGCTGGTGGCCTCTTACTAGACTCTCCTCCCTCGAGCTTCCCACTCTTAACAGCCATTTCAATCATTTCTCCCGCTGTAACTACATCAACAAAACTTCGATAAGGATTACCGATAAGATACGAGAAAAAATGAGCCTTTAAGGTGTTGACAAAAAGCATATTTGTTTCCTCCTCTTCCAATGACGGGTGGACTTGCACTGCTACATCTCTCCATCTTTGAGCATATTGTCTAAAACTCTCGTTAGACTTCTTTTCCATTCCTTGCAACATCATCCTGTTGGGCCTAACATCTTTTACATGTTTGTATTGCTCAAGAAAGGACTTAGCCAAGTCTTTCCATGATTTAATATTAGCTCTAATCAACTGGTTATACCACCGGATTGACGAGCCAGTTAAGCTTTCCTGAAAACAGTGTATCAACAATTGATCATCCCCTATGTATCCGGTCATCTTCCTACAAAACATTGTGATATGTGCAGAGGGGCACATGGTACCATCAAACTTCTCAAAGTCAGGAACTTTGAACTTTGGAGGTAAAACCAAATCTGGAACTAGACTTAATTCCTTTGCGTCGAATCCATAGACACTAGTATCTTCCTTCATGGCTCTGACTTCTCTTTCTAGCTGTTTCCATTTCTCTTCCAGTGGATCGTTTTGGTTTTTCTTGGCTTCTTCATCAAGGTCCGGAACTTGATGATATTGATGTTCTTCCTGATATGAACTAGATCCAGGCTGTACGTTAACAGAAGCACCGACTGGATTAATGTGCACCTTCCTACATGAACAGGGGTCACTTGAACGTTCTGAGATTGTTCTGGGGTTAACCCTGGATGATGAAGTGGGTCCTCAGTTACACCTTCTGGCATAGGGCTTTTCCCATGTTCTGGATTTCTTCCTTCCAACATACTCGCAAACTTGGCAAACATTTCCTTTTGGACATTCATCATATCTTCTTGCATTTTCTTGATATTATCTTGTAACTCCAACTGAGCCTTCTCAATTTGGGCAAGTTTGTCCTCCATAACTTTCTTCCTGGTTCTGTAGATATGCTTGGGATTTTCCAGTATTACACTGTCACAGAGTCATTTTGTTAACATTATTGTTTATTAAAGAATATGATTTATATGATTATGAATGAATAAAATGTGATGCAAAAATTTAAATGTACTAAAATGCATATGCAAAATGCAGGGTGTTGATCTTGGAACGACTCCTTAGAACAACTCTTTATATTAGAACGAAGTTCAATTACAAAGTTGAAACACATCACAAATAGATCTGCACCATCTCTCCTATTTCCTGTACATGTGCAAGTAACTCCACGATCTTCTAGTTTTCTTCAGCCTCGGGATCCAGTTCTTCAGTCACATCAGCAACTTCCTCGGATAAAATGACCAAATATTGAGCTATTCTCTGCGCGTGTCCTAAGTAACAAGCAATAAGATCCTCTCTTTGCTTAACTCTCGCCTGAGCACGCTCCCATCGAAAACGCCATTGTATATCCCCTTCATAAGGAACTATTGATAGCTCACTTGCTTGCCTCTGAAAATTTTGAACCATGGCTTCAAGCTCACTCACTTATTTTTTCAGATTTTCAACCTCCCTCTGGCTCGAGCTACCTTCCCTGTTTTGGTATCATCGTAATGCGGTCTCTAAACTTGAAATTTTCTCCTTCAACTTTTCATTCTGGCTTGACTCTTTTATAATCGCTGCTCTAAAGAATTCTTTTCTTTCTATAAAATCTTCACTTGATGCCTGCTTTGCTTGAGCTCTTCTTGACTCTCTCCGGCTACTCTTTTGAGGCTCGCCACCTCTTGCCTCAATTCGACATACTTACTCGAGCTAGAACCTACCTGAGCTTTTACCATTCGCTGATAAGTTGACCGAAGATCGTCAAAATCTAGCCGAAGTTGCTTCTCTACTTTTTCAATTCGATCTGCTCTACTCTTCTGAATGTCGATCTCCAATCCCTTTTGATACACTTCATCTTCCAGTTTCTGCAAAGTCATTCTCCATTGTCTCCGTTCTGCATCGAAATCGCGCTTGGCTAACTCTAATGGAGATGGCACCACTCTCAACTGTTCCTCCACCAACTGAATATTTTCAGGATTCACTATCGGGATGTTGTCATTTACTCGACCGCTTCTCCACTGCTCGTACTCTTGAGAAAACTCGAGATTATAGGTGAACAAATTCACGCGACGAGTTTGCTTCCAGGCCTCAGAAACCCCTTTAACTTTACCCTTATACTGATCTCCTTTGAATGCAAAATCCGATCTTACCAAGTCCCACGTGGCTGGAATGAACTGCCTCGATCCATACTGTCTGGAAACTAGTAGCGGTGCATACCCAACAGAACCCCATATACCTGGCAAAGGAACCCAATCTCGCTCTCCACATCGGTAAAGTATATCCGAAGAGGTATTCCACGAAGCTCACCACAAAATATCTCCATCTCTGATATCCTTGAAGATGACCATCCATTTTTCTTCGGTGAAGCCCCCAGGCCATTCTTTAGAAAGAAAATCTTTCAAAGGCGAAAACCCCTCTAGAAACACTCGTCCTGGTGCTCTTTCAACATGTTTGAAATGACTCAGAATCCACACTAGCAGCAAATGCGCACATCCTATAAAGCGTCCTTCTCCCTCGCGCCTACAAGAACTCAAAGACCGAAACGTCTCAGCTAAAATGGCTGGAACAGGATCCACGTGCTTATCTAATCTTTCAAACAGGTCAACGACTGATACATCTACATATCCTAGTACATTTGGAAAAATGACGAGCCCATAAATCCCTAAAGCAAACAAGTCAAGCTTCTTTCTCTTATCAGGGTGATGATCAATTACTTCTTTCAAAGCAGCCCAAGAGATGCACTCACTGTCTCCCTTCTTCTTAATGTTTCTGACTACCCAATCTTTACTCATTCCGGTCATCAATAGTAATTTCTTCTTAAACGAATGAGTGACTGGCAGCTTGGTATATATTCTATCTATCTGGGACCTCGGACAACGGACCAAAGCTTGATACTCCTCTATTGTTGGTGTCAGATCCACTCTACCAAATGTGAAACAGCTATAAGTCGGGTTCCAGAACTGTGCCAATGCTCTAAACAAATTTCGGTCAATAGGTACATCCAGAAGATAAGGAATATCGCCGTACAACTGATAAAACATCTCCTTATCGGCTACTGTCCATCTTCCCCATATCTCTTTTAGCTCACTTAGATCATTCTGACGCACGTTGATGTGAGTATAACCAAATAACTCTGACACGTATCCAGGCATCACGCTGTCCCCATTGGTCAGTTGGGACTGTTTCGACCACCTCAAAACATTTGCATTGTCTTCAACCTCTTTCTGAGCCGTTCTTTCCATATTACTGGCCTTCTATATGGACATCGATCCCAAATCAACACCATGTAATGGATAGTGCAATGCAAAACAGAAAAGAAACAAGACAAAGACAACAAAAGATCAGTTAGTAAACATAAAGCAATTAAATCGGGATAATAATTTGTTCAAGAATCCTACTCACATGCTGGCTACCCAATCATGCTTTATCAGATCCTACCCAACATGATATCTACCCCCATGCTTTGTTATTCACAAAAATAAATCCTAACCGCATGATATCTAATTCGCATGCTTGTTTGAAAAATAAACCTAACCGCATGATATCTAGTTCACATGCATTTATTCGAAAAAATGAAAATAAATGACTCAAAAAACTTTTTCCTTGTGTACCCTCCTCACAGGATTCTTAAGGTTCGGGTTTACTCAACCTAAGTTCAGGCTCTACGTTCACTATATGATGGGTTAGGTTCTAAAGTAATAGGTTCTCGAATTGTCCTTGCCGGTGCCCCATTGGGCTATCGAACCCTCAATCCTGGCCCATCATAGGCTTTAGGGGATCGAGTTCAATTTCGAGGGAACACACCTCCTTATGTCCATACGGAGGTGATTACCATCACGAGGACCATAAGGCGTGAGCTCCAGGAGCGATCCACTATCCCATGCGGAGGTGAAAACCACACGAGGGCATAGTCTCTCACTCCTACTTAAATAGGACGGAGCGGAGTTTTAGCTCATGTTATGATAATGCAGCTGTGCAGTGTGTGAGGAAAAGCGAAAAAACAAACAATAAAAACACACAAAATCAATTCCTAAAACAAACAATTATTCTGAAACCATTAGCAAACAGATTAGTACAACTATTTAATTGTCAATCGAATTAAATTAAAGAAATCAAAATACAAACAAAACTTATTAAAACCAAACAAGGGATCAAAAACCAAATTAAAATGAATTTATAATTTTCAATTACAAAGACAATTAATTAATCGACTATCGGCCTGACTCTCTAAAAATAGTCCCCAGTGGAGTCGCCAAGCTGTCGAAACGATTTTTTTCTTAAATGTGAAAAAGTGAGAAAAAAGGTGAGATTTTAAAAACTACATTAATTTTTAATTTATCTCTTTCTATTGATTTTTAATTTAAAAACAAATGTAATTTAAAAAACCTTTCGTTTCGAAAAAAAAAATTCGGATTTCCTTTATGATCGAAAAAATACAGTTCAAAGAGTCGCCACCAATCTTTGATTAGGGTGTGATTGGGCACCCAAAAATGTTTGTTATTTTAAATAAAAATTAATTTTAATTAAAACAACAAATTAAGGTCTGCGTTACCAAAATCCAAGTTCGGGAGTCGGTTACGTGCGGGGAAGGATTAGCACCCCACAACGCCCTAAATCGGTACCTAGCCGATTAATTAACGTCTTTGCAATGAATTTTACAAATTCAAATTTAATTTAATTTTTGATCTCATAAAACAAGGATGTAAATTTAAAAACATTCAAAAAGCACTCAAATAAATTAAATTAAAATTACTGAGTCGTTTTTGAAAGATAAAGAATGTTCGATTATTTACAAATATCGAGACCAGATCTTAAAGATATAACAACATTTTCTCGATATATTTAAATAAACGAACATTTCTTTTTCTCTCGTTCCTAAATTTTAGGTGACGAATCAATTTTTTGGTTTCACTTTCGGGATACACTTTTATTTTAAAATCATTAAAAGCGGACCTCAAATCAGTTATGACTGCCCACTTCAACAATTTTAAATTAAAAGGATATTACCCTTAGTTAAATTATGTAATGATGTCGAGTTATGCACATGAGGATATCATACAAATTATGCAAAAAATGTATGTTATGTAAAAATAAATGGCATCTAACTATATGTGTATGATCAAACATGCTTACATAAACACTTCCTAGACCAATTAATAACTTTGCTCCATGACTAAAATACAAATTCACAAAATTACAGCTTAAATGTAAAAACAAAATAGAATCAAAGACAACCTAATCTAGGACGAAAAAAGGAAATACATAAACCTAGAGGACACGAACAGAAACCCAAAAGAAAACAACCTGAGGACTAAAATATAACGTGCGTAAAAGTACAAGGCAAATGTATAAACAAGTAGAAACTAAATACATTACCATTTAGGACTGAAATTAAATACGAGTAAAATACAGAGACAAAATTAGAAATATGAAAACATCGATTTAAGGACGAAACTACATGAAATTGAAAATCTAGATGGCCCATATTAAGAATAAACCACGCAGAAACAGGAAACCCTAAATCCCTTAAACGGCACCGTTTTAATTCGCTAATATATATGTAATTTCATGTGAAAACTAAACCTAGCTTACTTCATCACTATCAGTCGCATATCTCTCTTCTCCTTTGCCCTCTACTTCTTCGAATCGGCGACCACACAAGGCCACCGTGGCCTCCGCCCTATAGCCGCTCCAACGAAAAGCTAAGGTTCCTAAAGAAATACAAGTGAAAACTCCAACTCAAAACAAACTACGTGACCACCTTGAAGAACCCAAGCCACCATGTCTTCTCCTTCTCTAGCCCTCAACCAAAACGAACGACCATCACCTAGAAGCTCCGACGAGGGTCTAAATCCGTGTAAGATTTACCTAAATAGCCAACAGGACACCATCTAGCCCTATATCCCAACCTAGCCCCGAAGATACAACCCTTGACACCTAACAAAACCCTCGGCTGAACATTAAAAGTATTACCTTTAGGTGGTTGGATGCTCCCTTAAAGCCAGACGAAACCGACGACAAATCTCACGCAATGGAGGCCTCGAACTCAGGTAATAACGATCGAATTCCTCCCTCTTCAATTTTGATGTCGATGACTGAGGATGATTTTTACTGTTTGTTTCTGTTTGATTGTTAAGTTTACTCTATTTTGTTGATCCGTGAGGTTTGTGTTGAGAAAGAATTTAAAATGGAATTATTCTTCAATGCTTTCTGTTTTTTCCCCCATGTGTTTTCTGGTTTTTAACTCCCCATGACCACTCGGTTAATTCGCTTCTACCCCTTCTTTGTCTCCTTTTTTCTGTTATCTGATTGTGTCCTCCCTCCACGTTTTTTTCTGGTTTTTAACTCCCCAGAACTGCTTTCATTTGAAAATAATATAGGCCCCAGACAAATTAAGCAGCTACAGAAACAACACAATCAAGTGAATTCTTTACACTGAAGAATGACCAGGCTAACAACTATAATGCAGTAATGCACCGATAGATACATTGTATTTAACATCAAGATTAAATGTATTACATCAGACGAGGGTCAGATGAAGAACCAACTCATATTTCTATATTGACTGATGCATGCATCCAACGGTAAGCCAACTGTCATGTAAGGAGAAGTAGATACATTAAAGAAAAGATAAGAGTTTTGTTTTAAATTTGGTTGAATCTTTTGGTGGTGGGCGGTAATTATTGGCTAGGGGTTGTCACTTCTTTGTACCGACTTTTGTAGGTAAACTATACTACTGTCACTAACATTTTAATAGGTGTTCATTTTGGTCATTAACATTTTAAAAATTACACTATAATCATTATAATTATCAATAAATTACAAAATAGTCACTCTTCCATTAACCCCATTAAATTGATGATGTGGCATATTAAAAAAACTAATATCTAATTTACTCCTTAAACTATAATTATAAGTAAAATTTTAATTGAACCATTAAGTTATTTTAGTAGTAAAAAATTTTATTCTCCCAAGAAATTCAAGTTTGAGTAGTTGTGTTTGCACTACAAAGTATTAGTGTGTTGTCAAAGTATTAGTTTGATTTATACCATATAGTACAAACGTCGCACCTTGCATATGAAAGGCTCGTGCCTGCATCTTGCGCCTAGGCTCCAGGGACCTTTTGCGTCTCGGTGTGCCTTGCGCCCTTAAAACCAAGGTTAGAATATATATATAATTTGGGATGAAATTAAAATTTTGAAAGTTTGGGGACCAATTTAGAATGAAGGATATAGTTTGAGGATGAAACTAAAATATTAAAAAGTTTGAGAACAAATTTAAAATATAGTCATAGTTTAGGGATTAAATTGGAATATTTAGAGGTTTAGGGACCAATTTAGAAAGTGGATCATAGTTTGAGAATGTATAATGCAATTACTCTAATTTAAATAAATTAATTATATATATATATATATATGATTTTTTTGTTGCGCATATACTTATTTGTTAATTTATCTTTTATAAATGAAATTTGTATATAAAATATTTTCTCTCTTCTTTTAAGTATAATTTCAAAGCATTTACTTTATTGTGGTGTTGTTTAATGAGATACATTTTAATTAATGACATCATCTCAATTGAGCAAGTATGTTTAAACTAAAATATCTATACTAATATTTAATGATATTAGGACAAATTTAGTCCATGAAATTCATATTGGTCCATAATTTTTTTTAAAAATTAAATCAACTCTTATTCTTTTTTAAAAAATAAAATCACTTATTTTAATAAAAATATTAATTAAAATATTATTTTTAACGATTTTAAAGTGATAGTCCAAAGTCCACAAATATTTCATACTAACATATAATTATTTATCTTATATAACACATTCAATAAATAATTTTTAATTATAAAAATATTCAACAAAATAAAGAATATATAATATTTAATATATATATATATTAAAAATTCAAAAAAAAATCCGTGGCTATTTTGATAAATTGTTGTCGTTCTGATGGCCCAAACATGATATTATAGACTCACTGTTTATAACGAGTCAAGTTTAAAATGTCATTACAACTTCCCCTTAATCAATTTATGAGCTAAACTAGGTTTATTAGGTATTCAATATTGTATAAGTAGAGGTATTGATACTTAATTTTAAGATAATGATATTATTGATATCAAATTGACATATTATAAAATAATCTTTAATTTTGATATCGATTTTTAAAGACCAATATCGATATCGAAGAAACAATATAAATACTAAATTGACGTACTAAAAAATCAATCTTTAATTTTGGTATTAATGCTAAAGGCGATACCTCACGAATGAGTATCGATATTCCTTTAACATTTTGTCTAATTTTATTTTATTTCGTACAATATTGATATTATAAGAACAATATCGATATCAAAAATCGAAAATACCATTTCAAGATCAAAATTACTTCTCATACCCCTCTAAATACTCAATTTAAGTCCTTACTCGATTAATAAGGCTTATAAGAGTAGTATTGGATCATTTGACATTATCTTTACACACGTTGAACAGTAAATTCGTCAATTTGATAAAAAAAAATGCTTGACACTCAAAATTTTCAATATGCATCATACCAACAAGCAAAGCATAACATTTATGAAATTCAAAAAGTGTACTACTTTAACCTTAACTTCAAACACCAAAGGAAACTTTTTGCATTTTCTTTTACTCCAGAGATTTCTCTCATTTCTTTCTCTAATAAAAAATCATCAAAAGTTATTTTTAGGCGTTTTACCTAAAAATCACTTGTTGTTCTAATATACCCTGCTTTAACACCTTTTGACCAAATATGCCTGATCTAACAGCCTTCAACCCTAAGGCGTGTTTGGTGCGATGCACCCATGCCCCATCAGCCTAAGGTGCACCACACTTATGCCCAGTCATCATGCCATGGTGGAAGGCGTGTTTGGTGCGGTGCACTTTACTCGGGTTGGAAGGCGTATTCCCTGGGGTGCGCCTTTCCCTCCACCGTATCCCACCCATTCCCCTTCCCTCGCCTATATAATACCCTACTTCAATTAATTGACTGAAAAATGTAGAAAAATAAGATAAAAAAAGAACAGCTCGTTGCAGGGGAAGCGTTTTGCCCTTTTTAAGAGAATATTTGCCATGTCATAGTGTCTCATCCTATCAAATATATAGCTTAATGGGAACAGTTCCCCGATTGCCAACATATAAAAATCTCATTTCACATAATTGACTGAGAGGCTCGTTCAAGGGGAAGCGCTTCCCTTTTTTTTTTCTTCAGAGAGTCTTTGACATGTCATAGTGTCTCATCCCATCAAACATAATTAAGGATAATACTTCCCCAACTTTCAATCTCTTAAACTCTTAAATTCTCAAACTATCTAACTTTGAAACTATCAAACTCTCAAATTCTCAAAATGACTCATATTTCAGCTATTGTTTATTATGATGGAGAAATTCGAGAAGATGAATTCGAAGTTGTTTTTCGATCAGATCATTATATTCTCGATACCTTCAAGAGAAACATCACTATTGGGGAACTAGTAACAAAAATCTCAAGGAAGGCTCGTGTTAAAAATACTAGAAGACTGTCTAAACTTCAGTACATATTTCTGATTGAAATTTATCCTTTAACATATACAACATTCGACCTCTCCACTGATGAAGATGTTGCTATGATGGTTGATACTTCCAATCAAAATTCAGACTCCATTACAGAAATGTATACCACATTTATTGACGTTCATACTGTTCGTGACATGTCATTACTCTTCCACTATAGGTTGCCTCGACCATTTCATCAAGTTGATAGTCCAACTATTTAATATATATATATATATATCATTATATAATAATAACAAATATTATTTAAAAATAAATTTAGCATTGAAATTACCTTGGTAGTAATGGAAAGACAAATGAATGATTCACGATTAGACACAAAAAAGACATGTGATACCATGCCCAGGTGATGTAAGGCGAATCTACACACTTGAGAGAAGAGAGTAGATAGCCTTATTGTGTCCCGATCTAGGATTGACAAGTACTGATGTCCTTGAATTTATAAGCTTGGGCTGCAAAATAAGATAAGAAAAGGAAATAATATTAATGATGGAATTAAGAAATGGATGATAATATAAGAGATGAAAAAAATGAAATTTAGATATAAAAGAGATGGCTGCGGAATTGATGGATTGATGGATGTTGTTGATGATGGAAATGATGAAATGGAGATGGTGGTGATAGTATCCCAAACACGCCAAAGAGGAAACTATGCTATGAAGCACAATCCCGGTCTTCACAAACTTGCTTGAGGGGTGGTGATCGTGTCTTCAACCCACTAGATAACAATCTAGGAATTTAGGAATCAAAATGGAAGGAATGACGCCACAAGTATAGGAACTACACTTGTTTAATCGATAAAGTTCACAAAGAACTTTGAAGAGAAATAACTCACAAGAGTATATTTTATATAAGAGATGAGATGAGTACAAATGATGGCAAGCCACTCTATTTATAGGAAATGAGAGGGCTTTGTCGAATGGTTACATGATGTTTCGGCTAGATACATGTCTCTAGGAAAATACATAATGCTTGAAATGAATGAATAAGTCCCTTGGGCTTGTGATGGTTCGGCTATCTCTTCATGAAAGGCCTTAATGATTCGGCTAAGGATGGGAAGACATCTCCCTTGGCCGAATATGTATGTTGGTTCATCTTGGCGCCATTTTCTCCCTTTGGCCGAATGGTGGTGTGTCTCTTCATGCTTGGCGCCAAAGGCTCTCATGTGTATGGCATGTGATGTGGCCGAATAGGCATGGAGCCTCTAGCTCATGTTTCTTGATGATTTGAGCATCCAATAGGTGTGATCTCTTCACCGATGTGTTCCTTGTTGAAAAGGCATCTTCATGGGCAGCATCATTCATGAAAGGTCACAATGTTTGAGAAAGGTAACCCTTCATGTTTGAGCTACTTCGGGTGTGAATGAGCTGGTGGTGAGCTGGCCTTAGATGACTTGTAACATGATGAACGTTTGGGCAGCTCCTTGTGAAAAGGTACCTCTTGAGGTGGCAACTATTCGTGAAAAGGTACGATTTCACAAATTTTGACGTAGGACATATTTGAAGTGTCCTAAGTGGTGATGATGATGGTGCAACTCCCCAGCTGAAATGAGTTCATCTTGTAGCTCAAATCTTCAGCTCAATCCAGCTATGAGCTCACGGCCTCAAAACAACTTTTCATCAATGAATCCTTATGATCTCTTAAGCATCCCTATGTGAGTTTCCTTGCTGTTTCATGCTCCATTTAGCTCTAATGCAGCTCCCAAGTCTTGGCCGAATGTGCTTACATGCATAACATAAAGAAATAAATTAAGTATATAGACTTATACAATGTAGTATATAATAATGTGGACTATAGTATATAATAACTTATATCTCATATATTAATGATTAAGTTATTATAATAACCATAGATATTATATGTATGAAAATAACTATGAAATAAACATATATGTATGTAAAGTTAGAAAGTTTCTTCCCTTGTAAGGGTGGAATAGCCATGATAATCATGATGCTGAATTGGATCACATCATCCTCCCCTTCTTTTAATCGATTTGTCCTCAAATCGAAAGA
Organism: Hibiscus syriacus; assembly: GCF_006381635.1. Classification (NCBI taxonomy): domain Eukaryota; kingdom Viridiplantae; phylum Streptophyta; class Magnoliopsida; order Malvales; family Malvaceae; genus Hibiscus; species Hibiscus syriacus. Next base: position 830,684 of record NW_024061816.1, on the reverse strand, counting down.
TCTTCCTTTCCTTGAGTCCTTCCATTTGATAAGTACCTTTATAAAAAGATTCATATCTTTTGAAAGAATGCTTTGTAAGTTCTTGATCTGAAAAGAAATAAAACTTTCATTAGTATGAATGTGATCAAACAAAATTAAAGTTAAGAAATACTTCCTGAAAGATGTAGGTTCAAAGTTCATGTCTATTGAAGACATTTGGCTTTGAATGTTGATGTCCTTTTATATTCCAAAAATCATGCCCCTTTCCATAGATAGTTGCATTAATTCATGAAAGGTGATGACTCTTGGAATGGTGATGTCCTCATAAGTCACACCCTTTGGATGAAAAATCATTTCCCTTTGGTTTTCAATAGGCATGTCTTTTGATTCTTGATGGGTCACGTCCTTTGGATGAAGAGTTACCATTCTTTGCTCTTCAATAGTCGCACCTTTTGGTTCTTGAAAGATCACATCGTTTAGTTTACCAAATTGATGGATTGTGTTGCTTGGTTCATCCTGCAAATCAAAGGAAACTTTTGTTTGGTTAAGGTTAGAAAAATCAGCATCAACTTTGCATCTTGTTAATAGGCATCTTTGTGACAAGCACTTAGAGGTATAAGCACTTGTTTTTGGAATGTTTTCTTCCTGGTTTAACTTTGATTTTCCTTTCCTCATGGCCTCAACACTTTGTTTCATCTTGATTTGATCAACTTGGACTTGTTTAGGCGTCAAAGGTGTTAGGATGATCTTCTTCCCTCCATGGTTGAATGAATACTGATTAGTAAAACAATCATGAATGGTCCTCCTATCATATTGCCATGGTCTTCCAAGGAGTAAATGACTAGCATGCATAGGAACAACATCGCACATAACCTCGTCCTTGTACTTACCAATGGAGAAAGGAACCATCACCTGTTTGTTGACATTAAGTTCTCCTCATTCATTTAACCATTGTAATTTGTAGGGATTTGGATGTTTCAACGTTTGCAATCCCAATTTCTCCACCATGATGGTACTGGCAACATTAGTACAACTTCCACCGTCTATGATCATGAAACACACCTTTTCATTCACATGGCAGCGGGTATGAAAGATGTTTTCCCTTTGTGCATCGTCTTCTACTATTTGAGCACTTAGACTTCTCTTGACCACTAGGGCTTCACCTTCTACCGGAGCACCAATTTCGGTTTCTTCCTCAACTTCTGTTGGTGTCGGTGCAGCTTCTTCTTCTTCATGGTCAGATTCAATCTCACCATTTCCAAGTAATAACATGGTGTTTCGGTTGGGACATTGTGTGGATATATGTCCCCTCCCAAGACACTTAAAGCAACGTATGTCTCTTGTTCGTTCAGGGATCTCTTTTCCTCGATTCTCTTTATTAATTTGGGAAGCATTTGATGATCCAGCCTTCTCTTTGGTAGGAATAGGGGTAGACTTCCTCAAACTATTGTTTGGACTCCATCTTGAAGATGTAGGCACTGAAGTACGAGAGATAGGTCTTCTCCGAAGTTGCCTTTCTATTTTCATAGCCATTTGCACCATTTCATCAAGTTCGATGTAATGATACAATTCTAGTGTGTTGGCAATCTCAGGATTGAGTCCAGCAAGAAATCTAGCCATGGTTGCTTCGCGATCCTCCTCAATATTGACTCGGATCATTGCTACTTCCATTTCCTTATAGTAATCCTCTACACTCCTTTGGCCTTGCTTTAGGTTCTGCAATTTCTGAAACATATCCCGATGATAATGAGTAGGAATGAAACGTTTACGCATGATACCTTTCATTTCGAGCCATGTTGAAATTGGTCTCTCTCCATTCCTCCTCCGAGTAATAGTAAGTTGATCCCACCATATCAAAGCATAATCAACAAATTCCATAGCTGCCAATCTTACTTTCTTGAGTTCGGAATAGTTATGGCAACTAAACACATGTTCCACCTTGCTTTCCCATTCAAGATAGGCTTCTGGATCAGTCTTTCCTTGGAATTGAGGAATTTTGATTTTGATGTTGCTCATATTATCATCAACATTGGCACGCCTAGGTCCTTGTATCAATGCTGGTTCTTCTTCATCATAAGGATTTGGGACATCATCTTCTGGAAGAGGTTGTTGCCTCCGAGGAGTATCATTGTTTCTGGTTTGTGGTTGATCTTGTCTTTGGTCTAGTTTCTCATGGAGAGCATCAAATTCTGTTCGAAACATCCTCATCATTTCTCCAATCAGTGCTTGCATTTGCAAGTTGGGTTGACCTGCATTTCCTTTAGGACTTTGAGACATGGTTAGTAAATAAAACAAAAATAAACCTTACCAGCACACTCACAAAGTCTCACAAGTTCACTCCAAAGAAAAGATAAGATCACTCCACTCAACACTCGTGTTTACTCTCGGGAATATATATTTGGCTTTTAAAAATTCCCCTTCTGATCTTTCTCTCTCAATAGCCTTTTTTCCACTCAAATTTCTCTTGCTAAGTCCTTTGAAGAACTTACTCAAGATTATAACAAGTTAATTCCTTCCTTGTGTGCGTCGGCTGCAAATAGGTTAGGGTAGAAAAAGAATAGAAATGGAAAAGTAATAAAAAGGGTTCAAGGTATTTGAAAGAAAGAATTGGTTGAAGACAAGGAAAAATGAAAGGAAGAGGTGACTTACAATTCAAGAAACAACACTTACTGCAACCTTTCACAAGAAACAATAAGGTTATCTTCTCTTAGTGAAGATGGCCTCTTTGATGTACTTTGCTATGGTAGAGCACTTTTCCTTGGCTTGCTTTTCTCTTTTTGAAATCTTTTTCTTTTTCTTCTTTTCTGAATTTTCTTTCTTTTTGCACTCCAATTTTGTTGAAGGAGTCTTTTTCTTTTTTGAACTTCTTTTTGCTTTGCACGCCAAATGACACTTTTGTTGTCAATCCAACTATGTTCTGATTACCGCTTGATGTAAGGCGAATCTACACACTTGAGAGAAGAGAGTAGATAGCCTTATTGTGTCCCGATCTAGGATTGACAAGTACTGATGTCCTTGAATTTATAAGCTTGGGCTGCAAAATAAGATAAGAAAAGGAAATAATATTAATGATGGAATTAAGAAATGGATGATAATATAAGAGATGAAAAAAATGAAATTTAGATATAAAAGAGATGGTTGCGGAATTGATGGATTGATGGATGTTGTTGATGATGGAAATGATGAAATGGAGATGGAGGTGATAGTATCCCAAACACGCCAAAGAGGAAACTATGCTATGAAGCACAATCCCGGTCTTCACAAACTTGCTTGAGGGGTGGTGATCGTGTCTTCAACCCACTAGATAACAATCTAGGAATTTAGGAATCAAAATGGAAGGAATGACGCCACAAGTATAGGAACTACACTTGTTTAATCGATAAAGTTCACAAAGAACTTTGAAAAGAAATAACTCACAAGAGTATATTTTATATAAGAGATGAGATGAGTACAAATGATGGCAAGCCACTCTATTTATAGGAAATGAGAGGGCTTTGCCGAATGGTTACATGATGTTTCGGCTAGATACATGTCTCTAGGAAAATACATAATGCTTGAAATGAATGAATAAGTCCCTTGGGCTTGTGATGGTTCGGCTATCTCTTCATGAAAGGCCTTAATGATTCGGCTAAGGATGGGAAGACATCTCCCTTGGCCGAATATGTTTGTTGGTTCATCTTGGCGCCATTTTCTCCCTTTGGCCGAATGGTGGTGTGTCTCTTCATGCTTGGCGCCAAAGGCTCTCATGTGTATGGCATGTGATGTGGCCGAATAGGCATGGAGCCTCTAGCTCATGTTTCTTGATGATTTATGCATCCAATAGGCGTGATCTCTTCACCGATGTGTTCCTTGTTGAAAAGGCATCTTCATGGGCAGCATCATTCATGAAAGGTCACAATGTTTGAGAAAGGTAACCCTTCATGTTTGAGCTACTTCGGGTGTGAATGAGCTGGTGGTGAGCTGGCCTTAGATGACTTGTAACATGATGAACGTTTGGGCAGCTCCTTGTGAAAAGGTACCTCTTGAGGTGGCAACTATTCGTGAAAAGGTACGATTTCACAAATTTTGACGTAGGACATATTTGAAGTGTCCTAAGTGGTGATGATGATGGTGCAACTCCCCAGCTGAAATGAGTTCATCTTGTAGCTCAAATCTTCAGCTCAATCCAGCTATGAGCTCACGGCCTCAAAACAACTTTTCATCAATGAATCCTTATGATCTCTTAAGCATCCCTATGTGAGTTTCCTTGCTGTTTCATGCTCCATTTAGCTCTAATGCAGCTCCCAAGTCTTGGCCGAATGTGCTTACATGCATAACATAAAGAAATAAATTAAGTATATAGACTTATACAATGTAGTATATAATAATGTGGACTATAGTATATAATAACTTATATCTCATATATTAATGATTAAGTTATTATAATAACCATAGATATTATATGTATGAAAATAACTATGAAATAAACATATATGTATGTAAAGTTAGAAAGTTTCTTCCCTTGTAAGGGTGGAATAGCCATGATAATCATGATGCTGAATTGGATCACATCACCAGGGCTGGAGAAGTATGAGACAACCGCCAATAGTAGTTTTATTATATTTCGTGGCCCGACTCATTTCTATAAACAAAAATGCCAACACTGCATAGCCCCAACTGAACGTGTCGACTACTTGAAAATCGATTAGATGCCGCAATAACATACAATGGACTTGGTTCCGAGACTTGTCAGGCATCAATATCTCTCCAATGATTTGTAATATGTATGCCCGGGTAAATGCTTTTGCCTCGTCCTCGGAACAATTTTTGCGCAACTCTTTAAAATTTCTTTGCAACCATCCTAACGATATTCGACCACTGTGAAATTCGTCGAGGCACTTCCAAGATACTCTTTGCACAGAGTCTCCCAATCATCATCCGCCACACCAAAAATGGTAGTTCCATATACCGGGAGCCCTAGCTGCATTGAAACATCCTCCAGGGTGATGGTGCACTCCCCACATGGCAGATGGAACAAGTGTGTCTCTGACCTCCATCTCTCGATTAGTGCATAAATAAGGGTGGATTCAAGTTTACAACCTCCTTCAATTTTTGCTAAGTAACCAAATCCAGCCATAGATAAGTATTGCCATATACGTCTCGGTGTTTTCATCTTGTTGTTACGAATAAAAAATTCTAATATTCAATCAGTTTCCTAATAAATAAATTCGAACCATTAAAATTTGAACTAATATTTCAAAAATTATTTAAATAAATTCTAATAAATAAAATTCTAACAATTTAAATAATATATGATTGGTTTCCTAATATTCAAAAATTTAAAAAGAATATATTTTTGTATTCTAACTGTATCGAAAAAATAACTAGAAATATGATCAACATTCAATCGTAACATCTCGCCTTCCATTTTCTTTAACTGGAGATAATAAGTATAAACTAAATAAGTTTACAATTAAATAATCAAATAATAAAAAATTATGTAATAAAATAATAATAAATTTATTTAATAAAAAAATAACAAATACCTTAAAGACTAGAAAGTAATAGATGGAAAGAAAAAATAATTTTCTGTGTGGTTTGTATGAGCTGCCGAGGGGGTTTTATATAGGGGATAGGGGTAATAGGCAGGAGAGGGTGGCGGGAACGGCGAGGGCGGGGGAAAGGCACACCCCAGAGGTCACGCCTTCCAGAAAGCGCGCCCCATCAAACATGCATTCCACGGGTTTCTGCTGACTGGACGTTGATTCGACGTAGGCACTTCCCACTGAACGCGTCTTTATGCCACGCAAGCGTAGGCACATTTCACCAAACACGCCTTATTTTGAAGAGAAAATAACCTCAGTGACCGAAAATACCTTATAATATACGATTTTGACCAACTTTTTTTGGATTTACCAAAATGACCAACTAAATCGCAATGCGATCGATAATTCGCAACGCGATCTCCGATATCGCAAATCAGTTTCCAGATTCGCAACGCGAACTTCGACTATCACAACGAACTTGGAATAAATCGTAACGCGAACTTGGACTATCGCAACGAATTTGGAATAAATCGCAACGCGAACTTCGACTATCGCAACGAACTTGGAATAAATCGCAACGCGAACTTCGACTATCGCAACGAACTTGGAATAAATCGCAACGCGAACTTCGACTATCGTAACGAACTTGGACTATCGCAACGCGAATTTGAAATAAATTGCAACGCGAACTTGAACTATCGCAACTAATTTAGAAAATCGCATTGCGATAGTCTATGTTCGCGTTGCAAATCTGGAAACTGATTTGCGATATCGGAGATCGCGTTGCGAATTATCGATCGCATTGTGATTTAGTTGGTCATTTTGGTAAATCCAAAAAAAATTAGTTAAAATCGTATATTATAAGACATTTTTGATCACTGAGGTTATTTTCTCTATTTTGAATGGGTGCTAAATCAAAAAAAATTGATGAAAGGATGTATGACAGGGAATTTTTTAATATTACGATGATTTTCAGTAAAATCACTGTATTTCTATTCAAACACAAAATCGGGAAAAAAACATTAAAATGAATTAGAAACAGGAAAATGCAATGAATCAAGTTTAGAATAGTTCCAATGCTTAAATCCTATGAAAAACCCTTATCACCTCATGTTACCTTTGATGGATGATATTTTATTCATTTTGAAGCTCTTGAATTTCTAGAGATAAATCTTACTTTCCATGGTCTCAAATCTCTCAAAGTAACTGTGAACTGTACTTCTTTAACCTTTTCTTTAACCTTTTAAAGCCTTGAAGCTCGAGGAAGAAGGAGACAAAATGTTTAAATCCGATATGTTATTCCGATTTAAAATTTTAGATATCATATACAATTTTTTATTTTTAAATAATTTAACCAGATATACGAATAATCGAATTATATACCGATCAAATAAATTTTAATTTTAAATTAATATATATATATATATATAATAGAGGTGTCGAATAGTTTGCAGAATGTCACAAAATATAAAATTTAAAACTGATATTTTTTGTGAACTTATATTTTATATTGGGATCTAGATATCTGATTCGTTCAAATATATGATTTTTCTGAATTAGATACAAATTACTATTTTAATCATTTGAAATTTTGGATATCCAAATTTTCACATCAGATCAAATCTCATATTTCATCCCACTCCACCTTGGGACAAAAGGAAATGGGTGGAAATCAGCCATAACTTTTCTTAATAATTTATTTGCCCTTTTGCTCCTTCCTCATTTGTCCTTATTCATAAATAATCTTCTTTTAAGGTCTAAATAAGCTCAATTCCCTCTCAATTAGGTCCATATTTTCCTAACGAGTTTAATTATTCTCTCAAATCGAACCACATAACGGGTCAACTCTAATATGTTGACTGAGAAATTTAGGTCATTAGAGATAGAGGATTAATCATAACTTGAGGTAAAAATAATCAACTTTGTCAAGATAGATTGGATAGGAATACTACAATCAACTTAACGTTGGATGAAGTTTATTATTGATCATTTGTTTAAATTCACTGTATAATTTTAATTTTTTTAGTTAGTCTTTCTTTGAAAACAATCACTCATCATTGAAAGAACAAAAGGATGCCAATGCATCATTGAAGACCTCTTTTATTACCATTTGCAAATGTTATTACAATGTAAATTCCTTCTGCCTTAACTCCACAAGAATCAAGAAAACAAGCTTGGACCACTGGTAGGCCAATGTCAAAAGCACAAAACAAGAAAAGAAAAAGGTCAACAAATTAAAATGAGTCATATTGATCAACATTCAGGAAGATCTGCTGGTGGAGGCAGCAGCTTCTGATTGGGAAGTTCACCATCCAACACAATCCAAGCCATCTTCAAGCCCCAGCTGGTGTGCACTTCTAGATGGCAATGCATGAACCATACCCCTGCAACAATTTGGTTCTTGTGGTCATTGGTCATCATCATCAACTCAAAGAAATCATTCGTTGATTCTTATCCATCGTTCGACTTGTTACTTACCTGGATTGTCTGCTAGAAAACGAATCGCAACCCAACCGCCCGACGGCACACTGATAGTGTTCCTTTCAACGGGATCAACCAGGTTGAACTTTGCAGGGTCTTTATTCGGATCGAAGTTTCTGAAACCCTGGCCAACGACGAAGAAGTTGAAGCCGTGTAGATGAAGAAGGTGGCTTTCCGCTCCGAGGATGCTCGTTTCCTGCATAACTAGCTCCACGGATGTGTTAAAAGGAAGCACTACGACCTTTGTTCCGTTGCTCACCATAGTATTGTTAGGAGGTGTGCCTGTATAGTTAAATGGAATTATCGGACTGCGAGGAAAATCTGTGGCGTAAACTCCATTAGATTGGCCGAAGAAATGAGCCTGGAGTAATGCTGTAGTCGGCATTGCGAATGATACATTATTGATCGAAGCAGCAAACTTGGTTCCATTAGGACCTTGGCAGGTTTGGTTATGTTGGCATGGGCTGGTTCCGAGACCAACCGTGAAGAAAAAACGCTTATCGACCTTCCGGGGCACGTTGGCAGGATACTGTGCACTGTCCAAGCTACGGAGTTTACTCGCGAAATTAGTAGCAAAGGAAGTGTCGTTAAAAGCAGGTAGAATCGGTTTAAACAACGGGAGCTTTTCAATCGAGATGCTCAAATGAAGGCTATTGGGAGGTGACTTGTATTCCAAGTTACCGGTAACAGTTGAATTATCGAACGTTCCTTGGCCTGTCACGTATGGTCTAGCAGTCATGAAGAATGTGGCATTTGGATGACTGGGTTTGGTCCTGAGGATCACATTTGTGGTTTGGCTGGGGGCGATGAGAAGTGTTTCTGTCTCGAATGGTTTATCGTAAATGGCATCGACATCGACAACAGTGAGAGTGTGATTCGCTATGCTGAAGAAGAGCTCATCGTTGAGTGCGGCATTGATCAAACGCAGAAGGTAAGTCTTGTCTGGTTTCACCTTAAGCTTGAATGTATCTGTCAAAATATTTAGTATAGCACTGTAATGTGTATATATATATATATATATAGTCAATACAAAATTTTAGCTATTTTATACCTTTGGCAGAGCAGTTATAAAGTGGTCCAGGGAGACCATTGATGGTATAAGCATCTGAAACATTGGGGCCTCCACCCGTCTGAAGTGCCTGGCTAATAACAGCCTCAGGATCTGCATTGAACCACTCTCCTGCAATTTAAGGGAATTTGCATTCGGAAAATAAATGCAGGGTCGTAAATTAATAATTCGCGTATGATTTCGTCACCGAAGATGATCGGAACTTCTTTGTAAGGCTTAGCAAAAGGATATGGAACGCCACGCTTGGGAAGAATGACAATGGGACCATAAACAGTGACTCTTAGCCATGATATGTGGGCATGCCAGAAGAGAGTCCCTCTTTGGCCTACAATGGTGAAGTTGTAAACGTAGCTTTGACCGGTTTGTATGGGACACTGAGTCACATATGCCGGCCTGTCTTCCCACCCGCTTCGGAGCTGTCGAATGCCATGCCTGTTTCAAGAACACATCATCATAACATACATATGAAATCATGTATTTAACTTGTAATTTGTCATATCTGCAAAATGTCATTTTCGAAGTAAACTTCAATACCAGTGGATAGTAATATTGTTTGGTACATGGTTGACGACTTTTATAAGAAGCCGGTCACCCTCCCTTGCTACGACGCGAGGCCCCGGAAATTGTCCGTTCACCGAAACAATGATCTTTGTATGGCACAAACGTGTCACATTATGCAACTTGATCTACAAAATTGTTACAGTACTCCAAATTTAGAAGTTTCATTAATGAAACAAATATTTGATAGATATCATGCCAAAACAATACATACATCAAACTTGTAGTGCCTGGTGATCCCAAGAACTGGGTCTGCAATTAGACTGAAAGTGACAAATGAGAAAAAAACCAGAAATGAGGGTGATGAAACAAGTGACACTCCCATTTTTTTATCGTCTGGTTTCTCTCCCTTTTTGTTTGAACTATGGGAATACTCTTTGATTATGTATGTATGTATGTATGTATGTATATTCATCGAGGCATACGAAAGCGTATATATATAGCAAAGGAAAAGGGTGTTTGGTGTGTACATTTTGTAGACTTCGTATGACGTAGACCCAGTTGTTAGAACAACTTTAGATTTCTGTCAAAGATAAGTCAAATCTATACATGTTAATAAAGGTATGTATACTACATAAAAGTTGTGCTATTTTCCATAATGGACGTGATTTTGAGCTTATCATTAGCCTCAAACACCACACTATCATTACCTAGTCCATCTATCTGTAGTAAAAAGAGGCTAATCAATTCAAGGCAAACTTTTTCGAATGAAAAAAATGTTGAACTACTTCCGAAATAGATTTAATTGAATCACATAACTTTAAAGTATGATTTTTATTTTAAATTGGTACTTCAATTTTTAAATATTTTAATTTTATCCCTAAATTATGACTATCATGCTAAATTAGTTCTTAAACTTTTGAATATTTCAATTTCATCCCTCAAACTATGAATTTCATTCTAAATTGGTCCCCAAATTCTTTAAACATTCCAATTTTATCCCAAACTATACGTATATACTAATAACATCCTTTGTTAATGAAAATGTTAGGCCAAGTTATATTATAATATGTTTGGAAAAAACAAAATTTAGGTTACACTATGGTTGAAACTAATTGCATATTTGGATGAATTTGGGGATGAAATTGAATGATTCAAAAGTTTGGGAACCAATTTAGAAGGAGGTCATAGTTTAGGGATTAGAATATTCAAAAGTTTAAGGACTAATTTAAAATGAGTCATAGTTGGGGATGAAATTGAAATATTTAAAAATTTAAGTACTAATTTAAAATAAGAGTTATAGTTTAAAGACACAAAAATAGATGCAAGATTTTATACTAGAGAGGGTGAGCTTCTAAAATTTTAGGAGGAGATGTATTTATAAAATTGAAGGGGACGAAAACATATTTTCAATAGAAAATACATAGAAAAAATATTTAAAATATATGATAATTTTAAATTTTCAAGGGACACTGTCATCACCTGTCCCTCCCTCTAACAATTCCTATTGGAACATATGATGCAAATAACTCTCCAAATCTCCAAATTTCGATATTTGGATGAATCAATGTATCAAACGAAAACATGTCGTAAATGTTGAGATTCTAATCTAAACATGAAGGGTTTATGGTAGTAAATGATTTAATAAAAGTCCCAATGGTAGAACGGTTTGACATTATCCATAAGTAGGGTTATCGAAGTCTCAACCGATATGCTTTGTGGTGAAGCAAATTTCAGGGTTCACATCAAGCAGTCATTTCAGAGTTAGATCCCGAGCTATTTTTTTTTTTCATTTTAATGAAGGTACAGCGCACAGGGCATGGAGGAATAAGGAGGAAACCCCCATTGACGCAACTGTTCTACAAGCAAAAACAGAAATATAATAAGCTTCTATTTAAAGGGATAAATATGGACTGAAGATTGGTTTGATGCAAATTGTTTAATTGTATCAGTTAAGTTAGAGAGTTGGACTTTACGTTCCAACCACTTTCTCTTAGAGGCAAAGATTAAAGCAAGGTCAAGGTATGCCTTCACATTTTTATGGCAGATTGAAATTTGCATAGAGATTTAACCCATCAACTGGCTTTAGTAGTTAAAAGGGGTATTTTTCTTCCTACAGTTTCTAGATTCGAGCAGTTGTATCTATAAGATATATGTGCGTTATTAATGACTAAAAAAAATCATAACAAATGCTACCCTATACGTAAAGATTTCAAAAGAGCCCAGTATTTGGTCTGTTATTATGTTTAAAAGAAAATTTCTTTTTCAGACAGACTGAAACTCCGAGTTGAGCAGTAACATGGTTAATTGGCCTGAAGTTTCTGTTGGATGAATTGGAACTTCCGCTTTTGCTTATAATTTTAAGATAGAGAGCACAGAAAAAGCTTCTGCATTTAAAAGTTGTATTTAATAATACAAGTAAAAGTGAACCAAAAATAATTATTGTTATAATTAGATGTTAAGTGAATTGTTACATATTATGTTCAGCTGAAATTTGTTGGGGTTGAATTCAAGTGGCGTATAATGGGACATTGTTCTCTAGTCTTTAGAGGTCACAAATTCGAGCAACTCTATATATAAGGTGTATACGTTATCAATTGATTAAAAATTTTGAATGAATACTATCCTTGCAATCACCCAAAATATTAAAAAAAATCTCTATTGATTATAAATTTGAACATCTTTAGCCTTTGAAACGAAACTTCCTTATTATGAGTTTTAAAAAGGTTATTACAAAGTCAGAGCTACGATATTTAAAACAAAGGTTAATAAAACAGAGTTTGTAATAATTTAGGATCCTACAAGATTTAAAGGGGTTGTATTGTGAATATCGGTGTTGAAACTCATATGATGAATAATTTTGATCATTAAGCTTTATGAATCTCAACGTTGCACTATTACTCTACTATGCTACATGATATAGATAAACATAGGCAGGCTAGTCATAACATATTTAGCAATAAATTTAAGCATTTATAACTTAAAGTTGTATTCTAACATAACATCAACGAGTAAGATATGAAGAAAAGTCATGCAAATTGAGCAACCATTCAATATTCATGCTTTACATCGAAATCACATCACAAGTCGTCGTGTTAATGATTTATCTCGTGCATCAAGTATATCGTAGTTTAGCTAAGTGTCTTAGTAATTCCTCAATTATCAAATATCCAGATAGTATATGTTACACTAAGGTCATTTAAGATAATATTTCCTCTATGCTTATAACTATTGGAATTCTGAGTCAAAGTGTGAGAGTTGACTCGTGATGACCTTGGGCCAGTATATGAGTTAAATGGACCCTTGAGGCATGTTAAGCGTCATTTGGTTGAGAATCGAGCTCAATTAGGCCCAAAAATAGATTTTTATGATATTAATAAAGTAGATGGACTAAATAGGTTATTAACCCACTTTATGATTTTGAATTTGATTTAAAGGGTATTTTAGTGAGGTCACTGTTGGCCTTATGGGGAAGTAAAACATTAGCCTTCACCCACATGCTCTTCCTCTTTTCTATAACACCCTTCTTCTCTCTTGTCCCTTTTGATTTTAAAGCTCTGTCTTAACAATTTCAAGAAAAAAATCTCATCTTCTTCAAGGTAAGAAACATTACAAGAATCTCGTGCGCTTCAATGATATGCATATTGACCATTTTGATTCAGGAGGATCTTGAGAGAGTTTAGACTTAGAACTCAAATCAAATAATATTTGGGGTTCATTAATGTTATTAAATTCTTTTTTAACATTTATTTGATCATTGTGGATGATCAAAAATCATTTTTGGTTGTGTTTGATTAGTTAAAGAGAAAGGAGAGCCCTCTAGAACTAGAGGCATGGAGAAATTGAAATGAGTCCCTTCAAAACCTCTGTAGACACTCGTTTTTATCCGCGTCTTTTTTTAATTATTATTATTATTATTAATTCTAAATTACATTTTTTCAGACTTAATTGAAAGCCCATATTATAAATAACCCCAGACCCAATTACAAGTGACCCAACCCAGAGCCCAGATACAAGATCCAACCCAAGATCCGACCCGACCCAACTGGATTAAAACCCATTGGGAGCCCAAACCCGATTAGGGTTACACTCATTTGCAACTAGCCGTCGCCAGTGAAGATCAACCGTCCATCGTCTTTCGTCTCCAGACCGGCGCGTGAACGTCACCTCTCTCCTTCCTCACCCCGTGAGTCGCTGTTAAGCACTCCCACGCTGTCGTTGTCACCAAATCTGACCAAACAGTGAGCCAACAACCCTATCAAGTTAAAAAAAAACAACCAATGTCAAAAAACTCATACTTTAATCCCGAAAATTTGAGATTTTTCACCTGCAAAATCAGAGAACCCATGCCCTATCACATGTCATTTTGATTGATTAGCTATGATGTATCTTTCCCTAACAAGCACTTTCAACATTAGAAATATGCACAACAACTAAATATTCTAATCAATGTGAAGCTACAAATTTGCAGTTGATCTTGAATTTTGGGTTTCTATTAAATTTGGTATGACTATATGTGTTATCCTTAGGAACTCAAGTAATAAAGCTAACATTGTTTAAAAGGAACTATTTCTTTTTTCTGCAGTTTTTTGTGATATTGATAAATTAAATAACATTGGATGATATTCATAAACATAACTCTTTAAACTGTGTAAAGTAACAAATATTTGATTCGAAATATACAGGTTGGGAATTTTTAATACGTGTATGTCTGCATAAGTCTTTAATGATGTAGGATATAATTTTAATATTTTGACATCATGTCAAATATTTTAATATCTTAAGAGAGACTGGCATAACGACATACAAGATGCACATAAGAGAATGGCAAAAAATATTTAAATAAGTGAACTAGAATGGCATAAAAATGTACATAAGGAACTTTTTTTAATGAGAATGAGACTAAGACATCATGTTCTAGTTGAGGTACATAACTTTTAGGAGCTGGATCAGCATCACGAGCGAGAATGACATAGAAATAGGGATGGCAAACGGGTATAATTTCGTGGATTCTGTATCACATCCGCTCCAATTGGGGCGGGGATGGGTATAATTTTAGTGGGTAGTGGGCAGGTGTGGATTTAGAAAGTGGTACCCGTCGCGGGTAGTAGGCGGGTAATGGATTTGAGACCTTACCCGCCCCGCATCCGCCCGCCCCACATCCGCCCGCCCAGCTAAATATCCATTAAGTTTTGGACCATTATGAATTTAGGTGTAATTTTAGAGACTAATTTATAAATCCTAATATTGTATAAGATATAACTTGTAATTTAACCAAATATTAGGGATAAGTTTATGCATAAACTTTTTTCTTTTAAACCTCTCGTTACTGCGCCGATCTTTCAAACCTCTGGTCTCCACTCTCCAGCTTATTCAGGTACGTTTCTTCCCTTTTTATTTGAAATTTAATTTTTGTAAGAGTCATTTCCGTAGTCATTTCGTTTTAAGCTCCTCTGCATTTCGTTTTAAGAGTTTAATTTTTATTTGCTCGTACTGATTTTTAATTATGCCTGAAATTTGAGAATATTGTGCCAAAGAACAAAAATATTATGTGTTTGTCATTGTAGATGCTCGATTTGTCCGGGGTGTCATTCGATTTTAATCGGGTTTTATTATTATTGTTTTTATTATAGTTTCGGTTATTAGCATAAGTTTGGTATTTTTGCAGTTATTAATATATATAAATATATGTAAACAAAAAAATTATTAACATATACTAAATCTTATTATTGTCGTTGTTACAGGGCGTACACTGGTATTACAACCAAACAGGCCCAAATTAAAATAATTACAACCAAATCCAAAGCCCAACAGCAGTTCAAGACCCGATCCGACCCAACAAACTGATCCGGACCCGGTTGTAACATTTATGTCTCCCACGTGATCTACACCACCAAACAGCAAGCCCAAAGCAATGCCACGCTCAGCCACCAAGCACAACCGAGCACACATGCACTCACTTCTCCACGATGCACGAGACCCCAGCAGCCCGTGCTGCCCACGTTCCACGCGTGAAGACCCTGTGCCCATGCTCCACTGCACGAGACTCTAGAAGCTCCTGCCAGCACCATACCCGAGCAGACAAGCTCGGCTCCCCATCATCCGTGACCTACAACACGCGAAGAACGAGGGCGTTCAACAGAACCAGAAACCAACAGGAGAGACTCAGTTTTTTCTACATAACAGGGATACACATAATTCAAGGGGGAGCGTATTCAACAGAGAGAAAGAGGGGTAACCATTAGATTGGAAGGGGACATCAACCATCATCGATAACGAGAGAGTATTCATCAACAAAAGGGGATCTCTCACAGTCATCAGCAACAGAGAAGAACAAAAAAAAACAAAAAAACCATCATCAATCAACGATCACCGAGAGAACCCTAGAGACCTACCAGCCATCAACAACAAAAAACAGAGAGCCATCATCAAGAGAAAAACAGGAGAAAAACAAAGATAACGAGGGAACCCGAGAGCAACTGTTGACCCTTTTTTAGCAAAAACGCAACCAAAGAAATCCATTAGCAGAACCAAAAAAAGGAAAACCAAAGAACTGATCACCAACAACCATCGGTGGAACCCAGAAACACAGATTAGAGCAATCAACGCCAATCAAAATTTCAGAGAGCATAACAATACAATCCTTACTTTCCTGAGTTGAAGAGGAGAACCATCACCCTTGCCCGAATCCCGAACACCGTTGGGTCGTCGAGGGTAAGATTTCACCTCTAGACTACTGTTGTTGCATGAGTTGGGGTTTGTGAGGCTCGGTTCATCTTAAAAGTGAGGGTTTCCTTAGGTTTTGGTTGGACTGTGAGGCTAGGGTCCTAGGAAGGGAAGCAGTGAGGGGTATTGGAAGAGTTGGTTCCTCGTCGGAGCCCGGGGGGAGAACCCGCGGTGGCCGTGAGTTTGCTTTTAGTGGGGGGTCGAAAATCTTTTAGATCCTAGGCTTTGGGGTTGATCTGAGTGTTTCAGCGGGGTTGTTAAGCGGCGGAGGCTGCGGCGTTTGGGAGTTTTTGTCTAGGGTTTCCTTAGGTTAGACGAGACGAGGGAGGAGAGATTTGAGAGAAAGACGACTGGGGGCAAAGGGCTTATCTGTTTAGGTTGGGAAAGAAATGATCCAGGGCTTCAAAAATTACCCTAATAATCGATATATCTGCGCGTTAAAACGACGTAGTGTCGAGCTGTGCCAAAACGACAGCGTTTTATGGCTAGGGGAATATCCCATGTTTTAGGATATTGGATGAATCTCGTGTGAGGCCCAGTAGGTTCAGTCTGTTACATTTTGGTTCCTTAACTGAGCTTTACTCTTTTCTGATTTTGCCTTGTAATTTTCTGAGTGTTTCATTTTTGTCCAATTTCATGTTTAGGGTTATTTTCGGTTGTTTTCACATTGGATATGCAATTTGACAAACGTTCATTTTGGTCCTATGTAGAACTTTGGTTATATTATATTTGCGGTACTTGGAAATGAATTTTTATGAAAAGATCCTTCTGTTTATGTTCTTTACATTTTAGTCCTTGTCTAATATTTTATGCATAATTATAGGTTAATTTCAGATTTATTTTAAATATATGCATGTGTATATTATTTCGAGTATTTTGTCCATACGCATAGAGTCAAATGTAGTTTATTTTTATGTTGCATGTGTATATCATTTCGAGTATGTTGTAATTTGCATAAATTTAGGTGTAATTCATTTTCTATAAGCATGTTAGCCTCATATGCAACTCGACTCCTATTACATAATTTGATTAAGGATAATACCCTTTTAATTTAAAATTGTCGAAATGGTTTTTCATAACTTACTGGAAGGTCGTTATTGATGATTTTAAATTACAAGTGTATCCCGTCATTGTCACTAAAATTTTGATTCTCCACTTTAAAATTTGGGAGTGAAAGAAAAAGAAATGTTCGGCTATTTAAATTTATTGAGAAAATGTCGTTAGAACTGACCTAAAGATCTGGTCTCAATATCTTTAAATAATCGAATATATTTTATCTTTCTAATGGCTTGGTAATTTTAATTTAACCTATTTCGTGGCTTTTGAATGCTATAAAATTCGTATTTTGTTGTTTTAAGGGATCAAAAATTAAATTAAAGATGAATTTGTAAATTTCATTGCAAAGACATTAATTAATCGACTAGGTACCGATTTAAGGCGTTGTGGGGGTGTTAATCCTTCCCCACGCGTAACCGACTCCCGAACCCAAATTTTGGTAACGTAGACCGCAACTTTGTTGTTTTAATTCAAATTAATTTTTATTTAAAATGACAACATTTTTTTGGTGCCCAATCACACCATAATCAAAGATTGGTGGCGACTCCTCGAACCACAATTTTTATTTTAAAAAGGAATCCGAAATTTTTTGAAACGAGAGGTTTTCTAAAATCGCATTATTTTTAATTAAAATTCAATCGTAAAGAAAATAATTAAAAATGATGCGGTTTTCAAAATCTTGCCCCGGTTACAAAAATCGTTTCGACAGCTTGGCGACTCCGCTGGGGACTTTTTTTTTAGAGTCAGGCCGATCGTCGATTAATTAATTGTCTTTGTAAACGAAATTTATAAGTTTGCTTTAATTTGGTCTTTGATTCCTTGTTTGTTTGAATTGTTTTATTTACATCTTAATTTGTAATTTGGTTAATGAATAAATAGTTGTACTAATGTGTGTTCTACATGTTTCAGTTTTCTGACCTTTGTTTTAGTCTATTGTTTTTCTTGGATCGAGGCAAAGGATTATGGGTTTCCCCTCACTGTCGTTACAACCATTTCGATATTTAGAGCCTTCTTACTGTGCTCTGTCCCGTTAGGTAGGGGTGAACGCTACGCTTACGTGAGAAAAATTACTTTTCTCCGTATGGGCTTTAGCAAGTAACCTCTGGGGTACATGCCTTATGTTTACGAGTGAAACATTGAGTTTCCTCGCATGGAAATAGGGAAATGTATCCTCTCGAATTGAACTTGATCCGTTTTAAGCCTATAATGGGCGAGGATCGAGGGTCTGGCAAGCCCAAGGGGGCACCAGCAAAGGACAATTCGAGGACCCTTTTAGAAATACTGAAACTCTGCCCATCTTATGTTGAATCTATGTCTGCATAAACGAAGGGGAAACTCATTCTAACCTTTTCCTCGAATTTATTTTTGCAATAAGTATGAGAACTAGAAAAGCATGCGGTTAGGTTTTATATTTTCGCACAAAACATGTGAATTAGATATCATGCGGTTAGGATCTTTTATGAATGACAAACATGTGGGTAGATATCATGTCGGGTAGGATCTACTAAAGCATGATTGGGTAGCCAGCATGTGAGGGTAGGTTTTATGTGATGTTTACGGTATCCACTATCTTGTTGTTTATCTTATGTGTACTAACCTGTTTTTGTTCTATGTCTATTTTATTGTGATTTTATTGCATTTGCATCCTCATGTCATCGAGGGGTGTTAATTCACAAGTGATTGACTAACAAGAAAGCTGACCATATTGAGGCAAGAAATTCTCCACTATGTAGTCAAAACCAGGAGATCCAGAGATGTTCAAATGATCCATGAAGGACACCCGATGAATGAAGAGATCTGAAGCTGATTGAAGAAACTGTAAAGGCCAAGATGTTGAGTCAAGGGATAGATACAATCGTACCAAGGACGAGAAGAGCATTCATCAAGACGAGAATGTCATTCATCAAGATGAGAATGCCATTCATCAAGACGAGAAGGCCATTCATCAAGACGAGAATGCCATTCATCAAGACGAGAAAACCCTTCATAAAGACGAGAAGACCTTCGTAAAGACGAGAAGACCATATCGCATGGAAGATAAGAATGAAGATTTCAAGATTCAAGACATCCGACGTCATCAAATGTGATGGAATACGCCGACGATTTTGAAGGTGCAATACCAGATCCCATGAAGAGTACGACTCAAGAAAATGAAGAGATGAAGACTCACAGTTGTATTTCGACTACATGGTGTACTTATTGAATTCTTGTTGTCTAAGTGAACGGTTGTTCTATAAGTGGTCACTTTCGGGATTAGCACCTCGTGCATTTGCATTTGCATTGCATGTATTTGTTTAAGTATTTTACATGCATTAATTATGAAAACACGAAAATAACTTATGAAAGATTTTTGTTCAGTAATAACAAGATCATTCATTCATATTGTTCCTCATCATCGTGAGCAAACAAATGGAAGCAAGGGAGCATTCTAATGAGAAATCACAAGATCAGCTGCAAAAACAGTTACTCGGGTTACAACAAGATAAGAGGAATCAAGCATCGGGTTATCTGCAAAGTGCATCGAATCAAATGATCCAGGTGCTGGCAACCAAGGCTGTTGGCAGAGAGAAAGTGGAGGATAAAGGAAATCAATCTCATCAGACTAATGCACCAAGAGTAATAATTCACCCCGGAGCATATAACTCAAACCAAGGGAAGAGCCTCGTCAATTATGGGCAGTATGAGAACGAATTCAAGTGGTTGAATGAAGCCGTTAAAAATATAAAGGTTGTTAATGCCACTCACAAGGAGTTAGAAGCCAGAGAACTCAGTTTGGTCCCTGACTTGGTCATCCCACATGAATTTAGGGTGCCTAATTTTGAGAAATATGATGGCACCAGTTGCCCCCTAATTCATCTGAGGATGTTTTGTAGAAAGATGGAAGGGTACTTAAATTATGATAATTTGTTGATTCATTTCTTCCATGACAGTCTTGATGGTCCAGCTGTAGTATGGTATAATTGTTTGAACAAAGAGCAGATCCAGACATGGGTCAACCTAGCTGATGCTTTGCTGGGGCAATATCAATATGTTAAAGGCTTAGCCCCAAAACGTCATCACCTTCAAAAGATAAGGATGAAAGCTACTGAGAGGTTTAAAGAGTATGCCCTAAGATGGAGGGGAGTGGCAGCACAAGTTCAACCTCCTTTGGTAAAAGAGGAAATATCACATATGTTTCACGATTCTCTTTCGGTTCCTTTGTTTGAGTTAATGTTGGGAAATTCAATGAATGACTTCAAGGATCTTATGCTGGCTGGAGAGTCAATTGAAGATGCAATCATTAAAGGAAACTTGAAAGTCACTTCCAAAAGCTCAAGAAATGAAGAGCGAAAGGCTGGTGAGGTGAACGAATATCACATCCAAAGCTCTCACAACTGCAAAAGAAAAGGGGTGGTGGGTTGCTCGAGTCACCCAAAGAAGGTCCTACGATCAAAAGATACTCTGAAGGTGTTCCAAATTTCTATCTCAGATTTGTACCCACATTTGATTAAATATCAACATCTCAAACCGAAACCAATGAAATTACCACCAAACCTTTCTGGCCACAATTACAATCCAGATAGTGTCTGTAATTTCCACTTAGGGGCATTGGGGCATGCTACGGAGAATTGTAGGATGTTGTTCAAGGAGATAGAGAGGCTCGTTGAAAATGGGACATTGACACAAGAATTGGTGGAACAATGGATGACGAGCTCGAGTGAGGCACCACAGCCCAATATGTAGCACCTGATCGAATAAAACACCACTGCATCAGAAGAATAATGGGGGTATCCTGACTGCACAGAAATCATTTTGTTCATCGTGAAACTTTTTGTCATTTGCAACATCTTGTTTGAACATGTTTTTGTCATTTTTCTCAATTTTTTTAAAAAGGATTTTTAAATGAACTTACGTCATTTTCCAAAGGTCATGGGAAATGAATCAAGTTTTAATCTTGTAATTCATTGAATATCAAATGAGTTAAAGGTTGTTTTGCTACTTCATTAATTATATGCTTTTGAAAAGAGGCAAGATTAGACCTTTCATGTCCCATCCAAAGCCGAAAGAACCATTGGTGGACTCCTTACCCGAAATAACACAGAGACTAATCATTGACATCAATTCCCCAACCTCAATAAATCCTAGGGGCATGAGGAGGACCTTTCCTGCAATAAAGACAAGATGGAGTGTAACAAATCAAGGGCATACGACGACTACGTATAAGAAGAAGAAATAAAAAGAATCATTGAAATAATTCTATCATGCATTAATTATATTATTTTCATGTAGATAAGGTTAATCCCGAAAATTCATCCCCATGGGGATACTTCTTTTACGAAGACTTCCATGTATGAGATGATGAACGGCTTTGTTTCCTTTATCCTAATATATATATATCCCTTGTGGTCCCCTTTTGAGCCTATAGTATTTTTTATGATTCAACCCAAACCAAGGATCACCCTCCACACTGGAGGGCAAAGGTAAAGAACATCTGCTCGCACGAGTGAAGATTATCAATCCGGATTTCGCTACAGAAGTAAGTCATGACACTATGAGGCAGACCAAATACAATGCGCTCTAAGATCAAATTGAGTTGTCATCATGAAGAGAAAGAAGAGAAATATAGAAAGAGAAAAGGAAAAGAAAAGAAAAAATTGAAAATGAGGAAAATGAAAAAAAATGAAAGAAAATCGATCAAACACCTCAAGACGAGTGGTTCAAACATTTCAATTTTATTCACCGAAGATCGTGAAACATTGAAGGTAAAAAAGAAGAAGAGAAGATGCACGAGCAGATTCAAATTAGGCAGAGCAAGATTGAAGACAACAGAACAAATTGATCCTTGGTTCGATGACCCTTAAACACTTGTTTGGGCCTATTCATCCTTTTCTTTCATAACCATGAGCCCTGGCCCACATTACGTGCCTGAAAAGTCCCTTCTAATCATACATGGATTTCTAAGTGGAGAGGCTATCTTCAGACTTCATTCCGCCCCTCAGGGTTAATTTTATTTGTAAATAATTTTTTAAAATAAAATCTTTAATGCATGATAAGAAGAAGAATAAAAGGAGGGTTCAAGACGTAAAATTTTAGATAACATCTTGAAACCAAAGGAGAATTCGAGTTGAAAACCTGAAAAAGGCGACTCGAACATGAAGGTTGTCAACTATTGTACATAGGGGTGATATTATACATTTTTTAATAAAGCATTGCACAGTCCAAAAGCGCTCACGAAGACTGAGAACCAGTGAACATTTCTAGAAGAGAAGCAAAATGTTTGCCTTATCAAAACGCCAGAATCAAGGGTGTAAAAAGCTAACCTGAAACACATTTCCTTCCCAAGTTAGCCTAAGCCTTTTGTCAGCATTAATCTTTACTCTTTTCAAATGTATATAATTTTTGAAGGATTAAAAGAGAATTTGACTTATTTGATATTCATTGAACTCTTGTTTTACAATTTGTTTTGATTGTGAGTCTGAAGAAAATGACAATATTTTTGAAATTTATTCATAAATTTTTCACATTCCCTAAAAATAAGAGAAGGGATAAAAACATTTTCAAATAGGACAAGTTTCAAACGAGAAAGTCCTTGCAGTGGGTGAGGCTCAGAATGAATGAAGAATAAAAGCTTTTAGCATTTCCAGATGACGTTGTCAGTAACCTCCCAAGAAGGAGATGACCTCATTGTTCAGAAGGGGCACATATTACGACTTGTATTAAATGCAAGACATTTGGTTGGAAAAATTGATCACTTCTTAGGTGTTTGTGGCAACATGAAGAAAAGCCCTTAAGCTATTTGACAACACTAGTGTGTAGTGACACCAGAATGAGAACATTCAAGTTGTGATATGTTGGGGCACGACTGAACCCACATCATGTTGAGATGACAAGATTCAGACTAAGGAGGCATTAAGAACGAGCTTTACAATTTGAGGTGATGGGGCATTTTGAAGGCTCGTACCAATATAAGATAATGTTGTGGCACTAGTTTCAGCTAGATGTATTAATATGGGGCATCTTTGGGAAATATGTGAAGACATGTTGAACGATCATTGAGTTGAACAAATAGTTCCAATGTGATATAAATGTATGAAGAGTGAAAATGGTGAAGCAGCGACAGTGGAGTTTATTGTATATGATCATTTTGTCCATTTATTGGTTGCATTACTCTTGTAATTCCATATGCATTAATGTGGCGAGCCGGTATCCCACTTTAATTTCCACTGAGTTTTGGTATCCTTGTAATACCATACAAAAACTCTGAACGCTGTGCAAAGAGCTTCTCCAGTCGAAAGATATTGGCAGAAGTCACAGGAAAAAGATGAATGTGTGGCCAAATGTTTTACGAACCAGTGAGTATGGTGATGGATCAGTGTTGCGATCATGGGTTGTTTCCATTACCCTAGATGAAGTTTTCCTTCTACAACGCCAAGGTTAAAAATGAGAAATGATGAAGATTTCTTCCCACGGAAGAGGCGATGGAATTTTAACAATAAGAAACTAATGGAACCAACTAAGGTTGAATGATGGGCTGTTGTTAAACCTCTCGACCTGATATGGTATAAATGAGTATTGTTTGATATTTGATTAAATGATTTGGTGACATGAAGAATTGGGGTAGATCCTCCTTGGATGTACTGCAAGAGTTAAATCAGAATAGATGCATCTCTCCCTTTGATCTTTGTGGAGTTTGGCGCAGTCGTATACATAGTCTCCGAAAATGGGGCAACACAGTCATATTTATGACCATAGCAAGAAGTTGAGAGATAAAACACTTTCTTCAAAATGAAGAAAGAAGACAAAGGCGATAGAAGAAGATCATAGGGCTCTTCAAAAATGCCAGTTGAAAATTATGTGTCGTTGCATGGGTGTCTAAAGCAAACCCTGGAAAAGAATGATCAAATAGAAAAAGACCGAGCTCACCACTCTGGAGCCAAACAAAGATTGATTCAACATTTATGCATTCATGAGAACATCATCTGCATAAAAGAAAATGCATTACACTGATACATTGAATTGCATTCGTGTTTCTTGCATAAATACATGATTTTGACAGATCTTCCGGCGCTAAGAGAAGATGCATAATGTTAAAATCTCGATGATTAAAAGGAAGATTTCAAACCTCAAATACAAAGAGTTGTGTTTAAAGAGGCATACCCTGAAAACCAGAGAGGTCTAATCCACAGAAGGAGCATTGCTTTGAAGTGAAGGTCATCAGATGTAGAAGAAAAACGAAGATTTTCGTGTATGAAGAAAGACTTGCACACATGAGATTGGAGAAAAGTCAATCTTAAGCCTTCACTGAAGAGGAGTGAAGCAAACCATCTGAATCCTTCACTGGAGAATAGTGAAGCAAACCATCCTAAGCCTTCACCAGAGAATAGTGAAGCAAACCATCTGAAGCCTTCACCAGAGAGTAGTGAAGCAAACCATCTTAAGTCTTCACCAAAAAGTAGTGAATCAGATCCATTTTAAGCCTTCTCAGAAGAGTTTTGGAACAAACCATCCGTCCATCGGATGTAGGAGAAAAGGAAAAAGTTTTTGAGTACAAAGAAGCTGATCAAGTGATTAAAAGGAAACACGCACGAGGAGTCATTAACCGATTCAAGGTCCCAAAAAGGGAGAGGTTCAAATGGCAGTCTAGTCAAGGAAGACTATCGCATTTAATTGTGGCGAGACAAGCTCTCACAATAGAAATGAATTCGAAAAGATTCTCTTAAATTCTAAATTTTTGAGTATAATGTTTTTAGAATCTTCAAGCATACATTAATGATTGATAATGTTTAATTTCCAGGTTCGACATTTGAAGAAGATATCCGAGTTCCATACTCCTATAGAAAGAGAGAGCGAAACCATTTGAAGATTGTTCGAGTTCCATACTCCCTGAAGAAAGAGGGAGCGAACCCGTTTGAAGATTGTTCGAGTTCTATACTTCCTGAAAGAAAGAGGAAGCGAAAACGTTTGAAGATTGTTCGAGTTCCATACTCCCTAGAGAAAGAGGGAGCGAACCCGTAAGAAGAAGATGTTTGAGTTCTATACTCCCTGAAGAAAGAGGGAGCGAACCCGTTTGAAGATGTTCGAGTTCCATACTCCTTAAAGAAAGAAGGAGCGAACTCGTTTGAAGATATGTTCGAGTTCCATACTCCTTAAAGAAAGAATGAGAGAACCCGTAATAAGAAGATTTTCGAGTTCCATACTCCCTAGAGAAAGAGGGAGCGAACCTGTAAGAAGAAGATTTTTGAGTTCTATACTTCCTAGAGAAAGAGGGAGCGAACCTGTTTGAAGAAGATGTTCGAGTTCCATACTCCCTAGAGAAAGAGGGAACGAACCCGTAAGAAGAAGATGTTTGAGTTCTATACTCCCTGAAGAAAGAGGGAGCGAACCCGTTTGAAGATGTTCAAGTTCCATACTCCTTAAAGAAAGAATGAGCGAACCCGTTTGAAGATATGTTCGGGTTCCATACTCCTTAAAGAAAGAAGGAGAGAACCCGTAATAAGAAGATTTTCGAGTTCCATACTCCCTAGAGAAAGAGGGAGCGAACCTGTAAGAAGAAGATTTTCGAGTTCTATACTCCCTGAAGAAAGAGGGAGCGAACCCGTTTGAAGATGTTCGAGTTCCATACTCCTTAAAGAAAGAATGAGCGAACCCGTTTGAAGATATGTTCAAGTTCCATACTCCTTAAAGAAAGAAGGAGAGAACCCGTAATAAAAGATTTTCGAGTTCCATACTCCCTAGAGAAAGAGGGAGCGAACCCGTAAGAAGAAGATGTTCGAGTTTTATACTCCCTGAAGAGGGAGAGAGCGAACCTGTTTGAAGAAGATGTTTGAGTCTTATACTCTCTGAACAAATAGAGAGCAGACAAGATTATTGAAGATTGTTCGTGTCTCATACTCTCTGAACGAATAGAGAGCAGACAAGATTATTAAAGATTGTTCGTGTCTCATACTCTCTGAAGAAATAGAGAGCATACACGATTCTTAGAGATTATTCGAGTTTCATATTCCCTGAAAGCAATAGGGAGCGAACCTGATTTTTAGAAGATTCTTTTCAAGTCTCACTTACCCTGAAATAGCAGTGAAGCGGATTAACCTTTTGAATTTTTCACGATTGGACAAATTTGACCATCTATTGATCTTTGCTCTATTCTCGTTCCACGACAATGAACAAAGAGGGGCAGCTGTAGATGCTCGATTTGTCCGGGGTGTCATTTGATTTTAATCGGGTTTTATTATTATTTTTTTTATTATAGTTTCGGTTATTAGCATAAGTTTGGTATTTTTGCCGTTATTAATATATATAAATATATGTAAACAAAAAAATTATTAACATATACTAAATCTTATTATTGTCGTTGTTACAGGGCGTACACTGGTATTACAACCAAACAGGCCCAAATTAAAATAATTACAACCCAATCCAAAGCCCAACAGCAGTTCAAGACCCGATCCGACCCAACAAACTGATCCGGACCCGGTTGTAACATTTATGTCTCCCACGTGATCTACACCACCAAATAGCAAGCCCAAAGTAATGCCACGCTCAGCCACCAAGCACAACCGAGCACACATGCACTCACTTCTCCACGATGCACGAGACCCCAGCAGCCCATGCTGCCCACGTTCCACGCGTGAAGACCCTGTGCCCATGCTCCACTGCACGAGACTCCCAGAAGCTCCTACCAGCACCATACCCAAGCAGACAAGCTCGGATCCCCATCACCCGTGACCTACAACACGCGAAGAACGAGGGCGTTCAACAGAACCAGAAACCAATAGGAGAGACTCAGTTTTTTCTACATAACAGGGATACACATAATTCAAGGGGGAGCGTATTCAATAGAGAGAAAGAGGGATAACCATTAGATTGGAAGGGGACATCAACCATCATCGATAACGAGAGAGTATTCATCAACAAAAGGGGATCTCTCACAGTCATCAGCAACAGAGAAGAACAAAAAAATCAAAAAAACCATCATCAATCAACGATCACCGAGAGAACCCTAGAGAACTACCAGCCATCAACAACAAAAAACAGAGAGCCATCATCAAGAGAAAAACAAGAGAAAAACAAAGATAACGAGGGAACCCGAGAGCAACTGTTGACCCTTTTTTAGCAAAAACGCAACCAAATAAATCCATTAGCATAACCAAAAAAAGGAAAACCAAAGAACTGATCACCAACAACCATCGGTGGAACCCAGAAACACAGATTAGAGCAATCAACGCCAATCAAAATTTCAGAGAGCATAACAATACAATCCTTACCTTCCTGAGTTGAAGAGGAGAACCATCACCCTTGCCCGAATCCCGAACACCGTTGGGTCGTCGAGGGTAAGATTTCACCTCTAGACTACTGTTGTTGCATGAGTTGGGGTTTGTGAGGCTCGGTTCATCTTAAAAGTGAGGGTTTCCTTAGGTTTTGGTTGGACCGTGAGGCTAGGGTCCTAGGAAGGGAAGCAGTGAGGGGTATTGGAGGAGTTGGTTCCTCGTCGGAGCCCGGGGGGAGAACCCGCGGTGGCCGTGAGTTTGCTTTTAGTGGGGGTCGAAAATCTTTTAGATCCTAGGCTTTGGGGTTGATCTGAGTGTTTCAGCGGGGTTGTTAGGCGGCGGAGGCTGCGGCGTTTGGGAGTTTTTGTCTAGGGTTTCCTTAGGTTAGACGAGACGAGGGAGGAGAGATTTGAGAGAAAGACGGCTGGGGGCAAAGGGCTTATCTGTTTAGATTGGGAAAGAAATGATCCAGGGCTTCAAAAATTACCCTAATAACCGATATATATGCGCGTTAAAACGACGTAGTGTCGAGCTGTGCCAAAACGATAGCGTTTTATGGCTAGGGGAATATCCCATGTTTTAGGATATTGGGTGAATCTCGTGTGAGGCCCAGTAGGTTCAGTCTGTTACATTTTGGTTCCTTAACCGAGCTTTACTCTTTTCTGATTTTGCCTTGTAATTTTCTGAGTGTTTCATTTTTGTCCAATTTTAATGTTTAGGGCTATTTTCGGTTGTTTTCACATTGGATATGCAATTTGACAAACGTTCATTTTGGTCCTATGTAGAACTTTGGTTATATTATATTTGCGGTACTTGGAAATGAATTTTTATGAAAAGATCCTTCTGTTTATGTTCTTTACATTTTAGTCCTTGTCTAATATTTTATGCATAATTATAGGTTAATTTCAGATTTATTTTAAATATATGCATGTGTATATTATTTCGAGTATTTTGTCCATACGCATAGAGTCAAATGTTGCATGTGTATATCATTTCGAGTATGTTGTAATTTGCATAAATTTAGGTGTAATTCATTTTCTATAAGCATGTTAGCCTCATATGCAACTCGACTCCTATTACATAATTTGATTAAGGATAATACCCTTCTAATTTAAAATTGTCGAAATGGCTTTTCATAACTTACTGGAAGGTCGTTATTGATGATTTTAAATTACAAGTGTATCCCGTCATTGTCACTAAAATTTTGATTCTCCACTTTAAAATTTGGGAGTGAAAGAAAAAGAAATGTTCGGCTATTTAAATTTATTGAGAAAATGTCGTTAGAACTGACCTAAAGATCTGGTCTCAATATCTTTAAATAATCGAATATTTTTTATCTTTCTAATGGCTTGGTAATTTTAATTTAACCTATTTTGTGGCTTTTGAATGCTATAAAATTCGTATTTTGTTGTTTTAAGGGATCAAAAATTAAATTAAAGATGAATTTGTAAATTTCATTGCAAAGACATTAATTAATCGACTAGGTACCGATTTAGGGCGTTGTGGGGGTGTTAATCCTTCCCCACGCGTAACCGACTCCCGAACCCAAATTTTGGTAACGTAGACCGCAACTTTGTTGTTTTAATTAAAATTAATTTTTATTTAAAATGACAACGTTTTTTTGGTGCCCAATCACACCATAATCAAAGATTGGTGGCGACTCCTCGAACCACACGTTTTATTTTAAAAAGGAATCCCAAATTTTTTGAAACGAGAGGTTTTCTAAAATCGCATTATTTTTAATTAAAATTCAATCGTAAAGAAAATAATTAAAAATGACGCGGTTTTCAAAATCTCGCCCCCACCCGTTTAAAAATCGTTTCGACAGTCATTTATGTTTTTAGGCTTTAATTATGTCTTTTATTATGGTGTTTTATGATAATGATGATTGTAATACTAGAGTATCAGATGTCACAAGTATTGTCTGAAATTTTAGAATGTTGTGCCAAAGAACAAAAACATTATGTGTTTGTCATTTATGTTTCTAGACTTTAATTATGTCTTTTATTATGGTGTTTTATGTACTTTAAGATCTATATTAACACTTAAATCAGATAATCCTTGGTTTATTTTATTATGTTTCTTAATGGACGTGTTTGTTTTATGTTTGTTGCTTATGTATAACTTAAGTTTGTTGTCAGGCGGGTCTAGCTGGGTACATCTCTAGTGGGGATGGATTTGAGAATGTACCCGCGTGGGCGGGTGTGGATTTGAAAATTTTTACCCATCATGGGTGGTGGGCGAGTGGTGGATTGAAAAATATTAGGTGGGTATGGGGATGGTGACCCGCCCGTTTGCCATCCCTACATAGAAAATGTACATAAGAAAAGTTTAATATGTGAATAATATCTTAATGTCATAAAAATGTTTTGTTTTAGTTCCTAAGAGATTGATGGAATGCAAAAAAATGTGAAATTTAACATCCTAAGTTACTGTTTGGTTTGATTTCTAATAGAATGATTCATATGAATTTCAATTGTTAAAAATTAAATAATGGAATCAAGAACAACTTCAATTGTATCATCGACCACTATGGATCCAAAAAAATATGGAACCTCAGAGCCGATGAACAAGAACAATTGGGCTTGCAATTTTTGTAAAAAAGTTTATAAGGAAGGAGTAAATCGAATGAAACAACACTTAGCTGGAGGATTTATGAATGTAACCAAGTGTCTTAATTGCTCTGAGCATGAAAGGAAGAGAAAAACTTCATGATTTAAAAGGAAGAGGCAAAGTTTGCAAATTTAGTGTTGCCCCAAGAGTTTTCTCATGATATTGATGAGTATGATGATGAAGAACTGGATATACTAGACTCAAGTGGGGGTAACTCAAGTCAGAAGCGTGAGAGACCCTTACCCAAAAAATCAAGAGCCAAGGGTCCAATGGACTTATTTGTCACTCCTAAAGCTAATCCAAATAAAGAAGGACCGCATGCAACTTGTGATAAAGAATTAAGGGAGAAATCTTTTAGGGCAATTGTAAGATTTTTTTATGATGCTGGAATAATATTAAATACGGTAATTCCATCTAGATTCAAAGAAATATGTGAAGATGGTCTCAGTTTGAAACCTCCAAGTATGCATGAAAAATGAGTTCATCTCTTTAAGAAGGAAGTATGTAACACTCAAAAGGTTATAGAGGATCACAAAAGGAGTGGGCACAAAAGGGTTCCTCAATTATGTCGGATGGATGGCGTGATTTTATCTTACAAAAGGATATTGTGAACTTCCTTGTCAACTCTGTAATGGGCTCTGTGTTCATTAAATCCATGAACATTTCAGAAATTGTCAAAGATGAAAATTTACTATTTCAGATGCTTGATAAAATGGTGGAAGAAGTAAGAGAGGAAAATATTATCCAAGTGGTAACGGATAATGCATCCAACTATGTCAAAGCATATACAAAATATAAGTTCATTAAATCATTTCCTTTTCTTTATTTTTTTTTTATTCAAGTTACTTAGATACTAACTTTTTTAATAATTTATCATTTTGTTAACTTGTAAGAAAAATGCTAGAAGCAAAAAGATCAAATCTTTATTGGACTCATTGAGCGGCACATCGTATTAATCTCATGTTGGAGGATATTGAAAAACTCTCTAAAATGAAGAATATATTAAAGAAGTGCATATTTATGAATGGTTATATATATATATATATATATATATATATATATATATATCCCTTGTGAGCATTCAAGGAAGTTCACAAATCAAATGAATTTACATAGGTCGGTAATAACAAAATTTGCAACATCTTTCATCACTCTTGTATAATTCATTAAGCAAAGAAAATTTTTGAGGAATATAGTTATTTCTAAAGAATGGACTGAATTGAAGTGACCAAAGGAAGAACGAGGAAAGAAAATGGCATTCTACCTTTTACAAGGTTCTTTTTGGAGGAATGTGGTGTACACTCTCAAATTATTGGGGCCTCTTATTAAGGTTCTCTGAATGGTTGATGGAGAGGAAAAACCTCATATGGGATATATTTATGAAGCTATGGGTTGAACCAAGGAGGATACTTTGAAGAGTTTTGCAATGAATAATGAGCATTACGAACAAGCTTATAATTATATCGATAGAATATATGATTGTCAACTTCACCAACCTTTGCATGTAGCTAGTTATTTTTTAAACTTAGGCCTTCATTATGATAATCCCAATGTTTCAAGTAAATAAGTTATGACATGCTTATTTGATTGCATTGCAACTTAACTTTGAATATTGAAATTCAAGACAAGATCATTGGAGATATAAAAAAAAAATGCTTGAGGTCTTTTTAGCTTAGCAGTCGCCAATAGGCTAAGGAAGACAAAATCTTTAGGTATTAAATTTAAAAGTTATAGTAAGTTATAATATTATCTTATATTTTAAAGTTTTGAATTCACCATACACCAACTTAAAGTTTATATTATGTTTGACTTTTGTTTTAAGAGTAGACCGATGATCTACATTTGGAGCATCGACTCCCAATCTCCAAAAGTTTGATATAAGAGCTCTCAGTCTCACTTGTAGTGCCATCGATTATGAGGGAATGAGAGTGTTTTTCAACTAATAAGAAACTCTTTTTTTTGTCACATGTCATAAATTTAATTACTTAATAACATATATAAAATGTTAATTCTTACAACTTCATACAAAGACTAGAAACATGTTGGCACAAAGTCGATTGGATGATTTGGTGTGGTGTTTGTAAAATATAATCATGAACTGAAACGTCTATACCAAAGGAATGATACCATCTATCCTATTCTTTTGGAGGATGCTGACGAGAGTAACGAGTGGTTACTTAGAAGAATAGAATATGAAAAGGACAATAAAGATTAATTTTGTGTTTTATGATGGTGACTTGATATGGAGTCAAGTTACTAAAGTCGCTAGATCACACAATCGTAGTTATTTGACTAGGACATCAAGGATTGTAAATGAAATTTCGATACCTTCTCTAAATTTAGCAAGGGAAAAAGTGTAACTTCTAGCTCTACTCTTAGATCGACTCCCATTCCGGTGCATGATGATGATGAGATAGAAGAGGATATCGGTGAAAATGAACAATATGATGACAATGATAGAGATAGTTACAAGGATGATGATTATTTAGAGTGATGATGATTTAGAGTGATGATGTACTGATGTACTTGTTTGCTACTTCACTTTTCTTTTTGTTTAAGTATCACAACTCGAAACATTAAAATGATGATATTTGCTTTGCTTTTTATTTATTCTATTTGAACTATGTTTTCTATGTTAGTCTGTGTGTTGTTAGTTGTTAGTTGTTAGTTGATAGTTGATAGTAAAATGATATTGAATAATTTGATCTTTGAAGAACTATAATATTATTTATCATGTTATTTTGAGTACAAAATATAGTTTACACATAATCTATATCATATAGTACAAATGGTGTACCTTGCATACAAAAGGTGCGCGTCTGCGCCTTATGTCTAGGCTCTAGAGACCTTTTGCGTCTCGATACGCCTTGTGCCCTTAAAAACCAAGTGCGTCATTGATTTAAAAAAGAAAAGAAAAGAAAAGATACATCAAATACAACACTTAAACATAAAGAGAGCCTTTGAAATGAACCCATCAAGTGGTCTCAGTGGTTAAATGAAATGTTGTTCTCCCTAGAGATTATGGGTTCGAGCAATTGTGTCTGTAGGATATATGTGTGTTGTCAATGTGTATCGTGTTAATTATATCACGAATGATAAACTATCACAAAGCCAGACAAAAAACGTGTCACGTGAACAAACGAAAATCACAATACACCTAAATAATATTTGAGTAATTTTGACAATGATAACTCACAAGTATTTTATAGTTAATAATATAATAATTTGGTATATTAGAATTTTTTGGTGTTGGTGTTTCTTGTCAATAATGTTTCTCTTAGTTTATGAGTTGCTTTGAACTTGTTTTTATATAATATATATGATTAGTAATTGTTAGGAGTTGTTAAGATGCAATAGAGTTATTTCCTTCAAATAAAAAAATTATGACATGAGGGATTGCTATTTTTTAAAATTATCACCATTGTTAGCCAAGAGATCGATTCTTCGAAGAAAAGAATCGATTTTTTTATGTTCTAGGATATAGATCGATCTTTTGGAAATTGAAATTTTAAGGATCGAACCTTCGAGGAAATGAACGATTCTTTTTCCTAAATCATTTAAAAACAAAATTTTTTAAATTTATTTTGACTTTAAACTCTTTTTTTTCAAAAAATTCAGTTAAGTCTAATATTTTTTAAAATATTTTATATAAAAAATATTATAATTTAAACTTCAACACAAAATTTAATGAAAATATTTTTACTAATTTATTTTGATAATTAAACAAATTAAATTAAAACGAATCATGGTGTTTTGTTTTTGTTTCTTGGGGTTTTTAAAAATTTGCAAGTCTTTTTTCATATCATAAAAAATTATGTTAACTAATTAAAATTAAATATTTTATAAATTAATTTATTGTAACTATTAAATAAAATATTTAAAACAATTTTTTGGTTAACCCTTTTATAATTCATAAAAATAAGTATTGAATGGTAAAAGCTTTTTTTAAAGGTGGTGTCAAAATTAAAGGGAAAAAACAAGCCTAGTATATTACAAAGAATTAAAGGGGAAAAAAACAAGCCTAGTATATTTTTTATTTAGCTAAGATAGAGTAAGGGACACTTATGAAACCCATAAAAACAGGCATTTTGGCTGGCAAAAATAAAGGGCAATCGAGGCACTCACGAAGTCACGAGTTGAGCGATCGAGTCAAATTTTTGAGTTTCTATTTAAATTTAATTATAAATATTTACAATACTATGGTATTATTTGATTCCAATTTAAATTGTATTTTATAACTGTATACAATACATATATATTTTTTTCGTATTTTCTTCATATGTAATTTACATATACCATACAAAATCGAGGGACTCGATTCAAACTTTGACTCAAACATGAAATTAATCTACTAATTACTAAAAAATTTGAGTTATTCAAGTTATTCTAGTTGCATTTTACAACTCAATAAGAACTTAAATTTTTTTAGTCGAACTGAATCGAAAAAATCAATTTTTGAGTCGAATCGAGTTTTACTCACCCAACGAGTGGATAAATTTTTTGATAGTGACACTAGCATAGCTTTAATTAGGCCACCCATCTCATACAACATTTTCTACTTTCTACCTTATATAAACCCTAAAATACTAAAAAGAATCTTTAGATTCACTTTTTCCCATGTATTTTTTTTATATTTTATATTGTATCGAATGATAATGAGGAAGTTTTGGAAGATCGCGTTGCGATTTTATGAATCGCGTTGCGATTTTATGAATCGCGTTGCGATTCTTGGAAGATCGCGTTGCGATCTTCTTTTCAACGTTGCGCTTTTCTAAATCGCGTTGCGGTTTTGATATCGCGTTGCGATTTTGTTGGTCATTTTGGCAAATCAAAAAAAAGTTGATTAAAATCGTATATTATAAGACATTTTCGGTCACTGACGCTTTTTTCTCTTATATCTATTATTTACTTTAGGTGTCTAATTTTTTTTAGTTAAGATAAGTGTTTGATTTTTTCTTCATTATCATTGTAAGTGTTTAATTAGTTACAATCATTTAAATAAAATGCATCAACCATTTAAAACATGACATATTAAACGTTTATAAACTTTTAAAAACTCTATTTAAAAAATTTAAATTTTTTCAAAATTTGTCTACAATGTTAAAAACACCCATAAATCTTAATCTTAAATCATCAATTCTATTACTGACCGTCCACCATCGTTGATGTCAGGGCCCATCCTGAACAAGAGCAAGAGGGGCAACTGTCTAGGACACACAAATTAAAAATTTTAATATAATATTTTCTCTTTTTTATAATAAATTTTAAAAAAATTGTAAAATAAAATAATAGGGCCATAATTTTATTAAAGTATCAATTGTTATTATCAATTTTTTATATTAATATTAATAAACTGATTCACTTCCTATAAAACTCTAATGTAATATTTTTTCTTAGAATTTAAAAAAAAAAATCAATTGAATCTCTTTAATTTTGGTATTTTTAAATTCTCACTATCAATTCACCAAATCTCTTTCTCGATTTTCCATATCAATGAAAAATTTATTATCGTTATTTTTTCTCTTCAAAACTCAATGTGAGGAGAAAATTTAAGTATAATTAGCATGCTTCTTTTCTCTTTCATATTTCATAATTTCTCTGAAAATTATTACTCTCACTTTTTAATTTCTCATAAACAAAGTCATAATTATTTATCATCAATTGTGGTGCTTGATTCGTATTGAAGATTGTTCTTAAAATTCTAGGTAAGATCATGTTTCCAAATTCTTTCTTTTGATTTTTATACATTTCAAATTCTATATAATATTATTGTTTTATTTCCATATGTTATGTTATGTATTAAGAAAAAATACGTTAAAAAGAATTGATGTAGGCACTATCATCAATGATTTTGCTTTAAGAAATACTCGAAGACGATTTTTTTATAATTGCTTAAATATATTTTTTGACATTTTTAACATTGTAATAAATTATTATTAGTTTAATTTTTTTAAAATCTAATAAAAATTTACATTAAATATTTTTTAAATTTCATTCGAATTAGGGGCCTATTTTTTTATTTCACCCCGAACAAAAAAAAATACTCAAGACCAACCCTGGTTGTTGCTCCCGCTAGGCACCTACCTAACCATCATCAGATCTCCAATAATGATCATTCCTTTTCCTAAACCCTAAACCTCATTACTCAAATACATTGTCGACGTTGAAGATGGATATCGACAAAATAAGCTTTGAGATTAGAAATTTTGAGAATTTATGAATCTTTTAGTGTTTTTTAATCATACTAAGGTGATTACAAAGTATTATATATTTTAAAAACATAATCATTTAACAATGAACACTTAATCACCTTATTGCAATTCTGGTGTTCAAACATGTGACCTCTAAGAACAATAACAATTCTTTTATTCACTGAGGTAAGTTTTTTTATGGGTAACATCAGCAGATAAAAGAGAAATTTCAGTATGTATATGTTTCAAGTAATAATGATTATCATTAATATTTTCATGCATTTAAATAAGGGTAAATTTTAAATTTTGTCATTCAACCTTTTTTAAATCCTATTTCCTCACCACCTCAAAATTATGTACAAATACTTACAAAAGAAATGAACTTAGATTTCTGTACAAGAAGTATAACGCTTAGCATTAAGCTAGTTGAAGTATTTGTAAAAGTTTTATCAAAATTAATATTTAAGTTAAACTTTACACCGCATGAACCAAGTGGCCTCCGTGTAAAGGAATTGTTGTTATTCCTGAGATGCTTCCATGTAAAGGAATTGTTGTTATTTCTGAGAACCTAGGTTCAAGCATCATAGATGCCAGAGATGTAAGCGTTCAACGTCAAAAGGTTGAGAGTTATCTTTGAATAAATATTACATTATACTTATACCAGATTAATAAAAAAAAAAGTTAAAATCTACACCACCTTAATATAAAATTACTACTAAAAGAAACTAAATCTCAGAATTTCGTAATGAATGTTCAATTTTTAACAACTGAACCAAATTATATAATTGCTGTTTATAATTAAATTGATGTTTAACTTAAAATATGATTACAATTGAAAACAAAAATAGAATTATTTGTTCATTTTTTTTTGAAAATAAAACAACTATTAAATAAATATTTATTTAATTTTATAAACAGTAATTTTTAATTATTTTAAAACTTAAATTTATAGTATTTATTTGGGATATAAATTTTAAATTATTTGAATCAATTAATTAATTCAAATATTTATGGGTCGATTTAAAATTGTTCTACATCTAACAAAAATAACTGCATATGAACAAAATTAAAAAAAATATAATGTTAATGACGATTTTATACAAAATAATCTGATGATAAAAATAAAAAAGAAATAATAATTTTATGATTAGTTTTATAATTTAACCTAAAATTTGATTTGTTTAGTGAAATATCTCGAGTTTTATTTCAGTTTTTTTTAATCAAGAAAATAAAGCTGAAAATATATTTTTTATCTGATTTAATTTACAAATACCTATTTTGACTGACTCCGTTACCTGCTAAACTTATGGATTATTTTTTTAAAAAAAATATCTTGATTTTCACAGAGATGCAATTAAGAAAAGTCCAAAAAGAAATAATGAAAAATAAAGATTAGGGCCCACTACGTCATAGTCCTCGTGCAACTGTATAATGAGCTGGCGACGACGTGGCGACACCTTGAAATATGTTCAGATTACGATTTGGAATATTGCTGACCTCAGCCTCAGCAGATTGATAAATTTAAGAAGTTGAATTATGTAAAATAAATTATATTTTTTGAAAAGTATTTTCTGAATATTATTTTATAGTGTTTAGATGGTGTTATATAATTCATTTTATATTGGTTGATAAATTTTTTTAAATTTTTTATTATAAACACCAAATGTAATGAATAATATTGTTTATTAATAAAATAATAATATTTATTTTAATATTATTATTAAAATATAATATCTATAATTTTAAATAAAAATATTAATATTTTTATACTTTATTAAAATAAAAATATTATATATTATATTAAATATTATTAAAATAAAAATAATATATTATTGAGTGTATTAATTACTTATTAAAATAATAATATTTTTAAACTATTAAAATTTATAATATTAAAAATAAGAATATTATATTATATTATATTTTAAGGAATATATTTTAAATATTTAACAATTCAATAATATTATTTTTATGAAATTAATAAATAAAATTATTTTTATTAATAATTTATTATATATTATTAAAATAAAAAAATAATATTGTATTTTATTATCAAAATTATCAATAAATATAATTTAATAATTAATATTTTTATTAAAATATACTAAAATAATATATTAATACTATTTATATAAAGTAATAATTTTTTGAGGGTTTATGCTTTGAAATAAAAAATTCTTAAAATGACTTACGAAAAGTTATACCGTAAATATTTTCTAGAAAATGTAAAGAAAATTTAATTGATCAGGAAAATGAATTACATTGACCATCCGTTTTCCGTCAATCAAACACTGAAAAAACGACAAAAATAATTTCCGAAAAACTAATTACATGGAAACAAACAAACCCTAAAATGCAATTCATTCATTATGTTAATATTATGAAATGGAGTATTAATTTAATTAGAATTTACTTAAAACATTTTGATCTAAATATAAAGATAAAACGTATTTTAGTATATTAGATACAAATAAAATATAACTATTTTAATATAAAATAACAGTATTAATATTATCAATTACTAGTTAATTTAGTAGGACATAATATTAAATTATTTTTTGGGTAAAAGGTTTGATTTCATTAACGAGGAAACCATACAAGAGAAAGATTAACATATGCATAATTAAAATAAATATTTAATATGATAAAATATTAAATTATTTAATAGGATATAATATTAAATTTTTATATTTCTAATTTTAATACTATGGATAAAATAAATTAAATTGAGAATATTATTTTTATAATAAATAATTTGTTTTGAATTATTCTACCAATAAATTTAATTTTAATGGTTATAAAAAATATATTTAGAAAAAATTTGTTTATCGAGTTCTAGGTGTCCAAGCTAGGAGTTGCTTTAATTTTGCAGGATACTGTTCAATAAGGCATTTAATTATCAAGTCAAATTATTTTAAAATATTAGAACTAGTTTTAGTTGAGCTTCATTAAGAAGATTAATTAATATATGTAAACTTTCCTATCGTTACAAAATATCATTTAATTATTAATAAATGTTAGAACTGAGGTCTGGGATATTTTTTATTTAAATACTTTAAAAATACCATCTATTTTGACAGGTTAATATTTTTTTAAAAATTTTAAAACTTGTTTGAGTGTGGCATATACATAATGTATTTAGAAAATTAAAATAGTTATAAGATTTGTTTCATAAATTTGATTTTTTTCTATTATTCTATGGTGATTATAAATGTAATATATGTTCGAAAGGCTTTTAATTATTTGACAATAAACACTCAAATAACGTTACAAAGAATATGTTCAAACTCAAAACCTCTCGAAATAATAATCGCCCCTTAGTTATTAAAATCATTTGATTCGTTCTCGTATATAAAATATTGATTTTACATTGCTTTCAAATGCTGTGGCTTAATGTGAAACTTTCTATTTCTATAATAATCTATCTACTTTACCAATAGGGTTGGTAAGTTTGCTGCCAATAAATCAGTGTCAAATGACTAGTAAACACAGATTATTAGATAAATCTAATGACGAAATAAATGGACTTAATGAAGACAAGCAAGAAAAGTAAATCCATATCAAATCTAGAAGCTTAGACTAAAATCTTTACCGACATAAATCTAATCTCCTATGTTTAAAGAGGACTTTCCTCGAGGGTTAAAACTAATGTTTTTATAATTCATATCATTTATGTTTGAAATTTATAAATATTACTATCTTTAATAAAATCATTTTAAAGCCTAAAAATATTACTTATAATATTCTTAAAATACGATATGAATAAATTATTATCAGAGAAAAGTGTAGCATTAATCATGCCTGCAATCTCAGTAAATCAAAACTAAATTAAAATCAGAGAATATTTCTGAAAAGATGAAGCAAGTGAAGGGCTTTGTGAGTGAGCAAGGTGGTGAGAAAGAAGAAGAGGAAATGAGCAAACAAAGGCGGATAAGATCACCGTCGCCAGAATACCAAAGAAAGAGCCTTCACTTTCAAAAGCTGTCAACCAAATAAATAAATAAAATTACGCGGTGGGGGCTGCCAATTGGTTGCTATCGCCATGTTTTCATGCAACAAATCAGGGCTTTTTTTTCTTCATTTTCTTACTCAATAGTATTAGTTTAGTTTTCAAAAAGAATAATATTAATTTAAACTTGTCAAGCAATTTTACTAGTAGAAGAGATTGTTATTTTTTTTAGAAATCTTAAGCAGCTTGAACAGTTACATATGTATGATATGTATATGTTGTTATTAGCTAAAAAAGATTTTAACGTTGTTAGAACCAGATCATAATAAATATAAAAATTAATCAGGTCTATCATACCAAATCATCAGTTATGGATTTAAAATTTTAAAAATATGATCTAAATTTTTTTAATAGTACTCTTTTTTCAATAAAATATGTATAAATATTTTTCTCTCTTTCTCTTAATATATTGAATTATATTTAATAACTTAACCAAAACAACATGTATGCACTTGGCCTAGTAGAGAGCCAACTGCATCTACTCATGAAGATCATTAAAAATAAAATACTAGCTTTTGAAGAAATGTACATGAATCTATTGCTGGAAATTATTACCTAAAATATTGAGAATTTAGAGATTGCCTTGAAAACTCTCTTGACGGGATAAAAAAAATACAAATTAACTTATTTCTTGAAGACCATTATCTCTTTTTATAATTAATTTAATAATCAATTATTGTATGTATTTATAATTATGTCACTCATCAATTATAAATACAACTTTCTGTCAATTCATATTATTGGACTCGATATACCTAAAATTATAGATTTTAACTCGATAAAAATATTATATTATAATCACTTTATATTATTAATTTAAATCGAATATTTAGTATATTATTAGTAATGATTGCTTGGTGAAAAATACATAAAAGGTAAAATCGGGTGTGTGTTAAACTTTCCTGAAAGCATGAATCTCCCAAGGGTAGACGAAAGATTTGGTTTGAATAGAAAGAAAATTAAGTAAACGATTCAATGTATACATCCCTTCCCCCAAAACAATCACATGAACCTTTCTTCTCTTTCAATAACCGATTCCCCTATCAGTTCTCTCTTTGATTCTTCTTCTCTCGTCATGTTTTCTTTTCTCCCTTTCTGTTACAAATTTTCATCTCTAAGACTCTAACCCTCCTTTTCGTACCAACTTCATTAAAAAAGTAGAAAAATAAATGCATCTCATCATTTCAACAACATTACTTGGACAGATATTAAACATGTTTTAAACATTGGAATTATCCCTTTTTTTATTGTATCATGAACATCTATGTTATCTGAACTTGAGATAATTATTCGATACATGATACGTGTTCAATTCAAATTTATTTATTTTTTTAAAAAAAAATATTTAAAATATATAATAAATCTGGTAATTATTTTGTACTATTAAAAAATATAACGATATATACGGCTTAATTTTGTTTCAGAAATTACATTAAAAATTCAACTTGGAATAAGTTGTCCAAAAAACCAGCTAAGCTGATTGAAAGGGTCAAGGGTGTATTAATTGAAGGTTTTGAGGGAGGCACGTGTAATAATTTATTATTAATTATGACTGTACTTGAGACGGAAGGTTAAGTTTAAGCATTGCTGTTTAAGAAACGTTGTGGGATTGTTATTGCCAGGGGAAGGCACATTGGTTGCAGAGATTAGGGTGATTAATTAAATATTTCTGTGACTCGTAATTTTGTCTAATTCAAACACTTAATTTCAATTAAAATAATTAATCAAAGTTTTATATTTAATATATTTACCGTGCATAATTTTATTAAACGTCTTTAAAATTACGGTTCGTACAAAATTTAATTAAAATTCACTTAATTCCAATTAATTAAATGAGTTGAAACTCATGCAGTTGATTTCATGGAGGTGGTGGTTAAACTGACGTTTCAGTAAACATCCAACTTGACCTTATATCATCATGCCTTTCTTGAAATCTAAAGTTTGATGCTTCCTTTTTACAGTTATCGTAAGTTTTAACAAAATAATATAACTAAATAAAACAATTACTGGAATTGCTTTGAATAAAGGAAATTACTTAATTTAATAAATTGAAAACAACATAAAATAAACAACCTTAAATGTATGTTTGGTTTTTAGTGGGAATTTGATTGGAACACATGAACATGGAATCTATGAGAAAAGATTAAAAAGGGAACAAATTCAGTAGCATAAGAAAGAATTCATGTACATAAACCTTTCTCAGATATAATAAAAAATATATTTGAACACCATGAATCTACAACTATACAATTGTACACCCCAATTTGTTTTGAAACTTTCCAAACTAATAATAATTTACCTAGGTGGGGGAAAAAGACGATATATTTTCCGAGAAAATTTAACAAGCCCGACAATATATGAATCCTTCAGATATTTACTTTTAGCTAGTAGTCCCATAAACAACGCAAATCTTCAAATGACTTGCTGATTCCGAGCTCCATGTTGTTCTTCGAAACAACCGATGAAATCTCATTGTTGTTGATTTCAGTGCTGAGCCCTGATTGGTTCGACGAGAACTGCTCCACCTTGCACTGCCGGTTCGATTTCGATAACGTTGCCTGATCGTTGCGGCCGAAGTCGGTTTCGGTACCGGACCTGCCTTGGTGCAAGTAGGCCGGATTTGTGGTGTGATGATGGAAGAAGACTGGATTCTGGATTGGGATTTGAGGGTTGAAAATGTTACTGTTAGAGCTTCCATAATGACTATTTCCAGGAACTTGAAGAAGGGTCTTCTGATCATTCATTGTTGGGATGTTTGAGGCTACGGCAGACTTGAATTCGATATCCGCGCTGTCGATGAAACCGGAGGAGCAGCCCGGTTCCATGAGAGGCGGCAACGAAGCGTAATCGATAAGATTATCGCAACCAAAAGAATTGATTCTCAACAGCTGCTGATGATCTTGAATCGGAGTTTTCTTCATCCCTGTGTTCTTATCAAAAACCCTACAAACAACCCATTCATCCTGTACCAAAGAGCACAACAATGATATTAGAAGAAAGATACACATGAAAAGCAACTCCGCAACCAACAAAACAGTAAATAGAAAAAAAGAGAGTAAAAATATACATTTCCCTTTGCTCCCCGTGGTAGATTATAATAAGAGAATTTGCCTTCAAGTCTATACTCATGCATGACCCAATTCGATTTCTCTCCTTTTGGAGCTCTCCCTTTATAAAAAACAAGAGTCTTCTTCATCCCAACAAGACAACCTTTGCCCTTGAAAATCTCCTTGTCTTTTCCGGTTGCTTTCCAGTAACCAGATTCGGTTGCACGGTTTGTTCTCATCCCTGTCGGATACTTCCTGTCTCTTTGACAAAAGAAGTACCAATGTTTCTCACCCATCTTAGCTTTCTCTGCAAAATTAAGCAAAAAAAACA
Source organism: Hibiscus syriacus (assembly GCF_006381635.1). Lineage (NCBI taxonomy): Eukaryota > Viridiplantae > Streptophyta > Magnoliopsida > Malvales > Malvaceae > Hibiscus > Hibiscus syriacus. The sequence goes on along the minus strand of NW_024061816.1, from coordinate 786,912 downwards.
AAAGGTAAACACCCAAAGCAAAGCAAAAAAAAAAAAAAAAAGGTCAACTTTTTGAAGTGGTAAAAGCTTACTGGGTAAATCCCAAGGTTCACACTTGTTCAAATCAACTTCACCAATAGCGCATGCACTGAAATCACTGTTCATCACCTTCTCAGTAAGATAACAAGTTATGATCTCTTCATCTGTAGGGTGAAACCGAAAACCAGGAGGCAAATCGATGAGTCCATTAGCTTCTTCCATGGAAGAATAATACAGAACAAAAACCCAGAAACAAAGAAGAAGAAGATAGAAATATAAATAAACAAATTATGTGAAGCTTTGGTTTAGATGATGAAAAATTAAAAGAGAAATGAAGGCCGTTAAGAAAGCAGAACAGAGGGAGAAAAGGGAGCTTAAATAAAGGAGCTTGATGAAGATCCGTAGGCTGCAAGGCACTTGTGAAGGAAGCCTTGATTGGGTAATCTCAAGTTAAAAATTTTGATTTATGTACCTTTCTTAGCCATATCTACCTGTTTGAACGCAACAAAACAGAATGGAAATTGATTTATTGCCTTTTTAGAAAATGGTGAAATGAAGGTTTCTAAGCTAGTTGGGGACCCATGTTTTAATCACTCTTTTTCACATTAAAATATGTTATTTTTATATATTTTCTTACTAAACTAAAATATTACAAAATAATATCTATTTTATATACTTTTAATCATTTAATAATAATAGTTTAATTATTTACAATATTCGGTACTCAAATTTATGATATTTACAAATAACCATCATTATGTGAACTATTAAAATAATTTAATTCGTGTACCCTTTATATGTTTTTTAAACCTAACCCAAAGGTAGAATTTTATCATCTATTTGCAGAATTCTGAATTTCCACTAAAATGCATCTAAAATTTTCACAACATAATCATCTTGGGATTTCAAAAAAAAAAAAAAGAGATTGTTATTTTTTTAAAAGATTTTAAATTTAAACAATTACGTGTATAGAATATATAAATTTTTAATAATTATTATTTTATAATCATTTAAACTATTTAAAATAAAAGAATTAAAATTAAAAATTAATTTTTGCAGCAGCAAATTTAGGTTGGGTTTTTGTTCGGATGTACCTGACATTTCAGACTAATGGGCATTCTGATACGACTTGGTGTAGATTATACTTTTTTTTTTTTTTTACTTTAGGTAATTGGGAACAGATTACAAGTGTTTTTTTCTATGCTAAATTCAAAGGAAATTTCATAGAAATTCCCATTTCACACCATAAATGAATACTGCAGCCATTTCATGGATTTTTACTCTAGCGTGAATAAAAAGTGTTTTTATGATGAATAATATTATTTAGTATTTATAATGATATTTTTAAAAAAATTATTACTTTATACAAAAGCGTCTAAATATTAAAAAATAATTTTTGAAACATATTTTTCAAGAAATATAACTTATTTTTTTAGTAAAACAAATGAACTCTTATTTAATTATAATTTTTAAGTAAAAACTCAATTGATTTGTAATTTGGAACGATCACTCATTTAATTTTTAAGTACAAAACGTTTAATTACACTTTTGTTTTATTTGTACTTTATATGATAAAATATCCAAATCCCTTTTTTGGCTCCCCCCCCCCCAAAAGATATTTCGTACAAAAACCCCATAGGCAATAAATTCTTGGCCACAAATATAATAATTTATTGACAATAGAAAAGACAAATTTCTAAATTGATCCTTTACTTTCTTATTTTCAATTTTTAATAATCAAAATTAACCTTAATCAGTTGTTGAGATTTGGTAAACTATATCCACAATATAATAATACATATACATATAATATCAACTTGCATTTGAGATTTGTGTAATCTCAACCGTCCATCCCAAAATTGTTGAGAAAAAAATCAATAGATTTATTTAACTAATTATATATAAAATTTATAATTGTTTTTTCAAACAACGTTATTTATAATTTTCGAGTTCAGACTTTGTTTTAATAGTATAGTGTATCTTATTATTATATAAGATTGATGAAATCGATATATCACGGTGTTAAAGGTATTTTATTTCCATAAGAAGATAGAAAATAGATGAATGGGAGTGAGGTGGTTCCATTATTTATCTCGATTTTGATTAAGAAATTTTATAGTGTCGACTCTTAGAGTTGATGTCAAACATAAGATCATTATGATTATCCGTAGACTAACATGTTAAGTGAATATTATCGATTGATAATATATTTAGCTCTAATAAATTATGTAGACCTATCAAAAATCATGTCAACAAGTCACAACTTCCCAAAATATGCTAAGTATTTAATATCCTTATTTCGGAAACTTTTTTCTTATATCTTTCGAGTTCTCAAGAATCTAATTTTAGAAGTACACTTCCGAAATTCTACCTATTCTATCTCAAGAGATTTAGGGTGTCAATATGAAGATAAGGCACGAATGACTTTTGGCAGAAATTCAATAATATGTAATTTTTATTTATACAATATCACAATTTTAAGCACAAATTAAGTTATTTTAGTGGTTAAAAAGATGATTGTTATCCTTAGAAGTCACATGTTCGAGCACTAACAACTATAAGATAATTAAATGTTCATTGTCAAATGATTGATAATCTTTAAAACATATATTATCACCTGTAAAATCACCTTAGACTAATTAAAAAGTATCAAAATTAAAAAAAAAACATCCCCATTAAACCAAAGTTTAATATTTTCTAACTAAATCAACATGTGCCAATAATTTAACACTAATTTGTAAAATATTCAAAGTCGTTTTTCCATAAACATGAAAACACAATCACCTTTAACAAATTCAAATTCGATTTCTCCAATGAACATGTGTAATTTTGACTAAAAAGTAAATAGAAAAAAAAAACCCCGATGTAGCTGACTAGGGTGAAGCCACGCATATGCTTCCTAATTTATGACAAATACTAAATTAGGTTGAAAAGGTTAAATTTTCCGGCGCCGACAAATAATGTATAAATGTAGGAAACAAATGGCCAATTGGCATAACCATAGAATTTGTACAAAATTTGGTTTACCAAAATAACTCAACCCCTCAACAAGGCTTATTGACCTTCTACAAAAAATAAAATAAATTAGGCAAAGTTATAATTAAGAACAAATTAGAGTTCAACGTTACTCTCAATTACGTGTTCCTATTATCTGAATAATCTTGTAAGTCCAAATGTTCTATGTACACGTATACTTTGTTTATCCAAATAATTGTTTTCCTGCTTAATTAAGCATACATTTTCCAGAGATTTCTATGTTGAGGACACAAAGGGTTCATATATATGAGAATAAACATGACGTTTAAAAAGAAACAATCAACCAAACCATTGTTGTCCCTTCACGTTTCCGACTTAAGTGTCGCATATGGAAATATATGAATATTTATTGTTAAATGATTAATAGTCTTTGAACAAATAATAATTTATATTTACCTTAGATTTATCAAGAAAAAAGAAGAAGAAAGAAACAACCAGTTAATTAAGAAGATTTTATTAAAGAAGTAAAAAACGGTTCATAACTCAACTCGAAAATGATTTAAATTTGAGTTAAGTTATAAAATATAACTCAAATAGCTCAAACTTTTTAGTAATTAGTAGATTTATTTTCAAGTTTGAGTCGAATCTATCGACTCTACATGATATAGTATTTATATATGAATATATATATATATATATATGCATATTTTATATGATTATAGAAAAATCGTTTAAATTGGAATCAATTATTATCGTAATATTATAAACATTTATAATTAAATTTAAATAGAGACTCAAACGACTTGAGTCGACTTGACTTGAAAAAATTTCAAATATAGTTTGAGTTATAAAATAAGACTCATCAACTGATTTAGCTTAAAATTCTTTGACTCGTCTAACCTAATAATGCATTTCAATTCATTTTCGTAATTCTGACTCTTAGAAATATTATTGGCTTCGAAGATAGTGGGATTATTATTAAGAGAAATTCTTGAAGTTCGAGGTTGGGGATAAACATAAATAAATAGAAGGATGAGTAGCTTATTACTGCTCGGATTTACATCAAGTCAAGGGATTTAATAGTAGTTAAGAAGATTAGGTGGGAGCCACACCAACCAAATTCCATGGCATATTCTTGAGCTTAGGATGCTGAGGTGGACTCTTACTTTTCACATTTGATTTACGTTATTAGGTAATGCAAATTTTAACCCAACGTTTATAAAATTATCATTTTAGTTTATATTTCTTTTTAAAATATTTTGACCAAATATTTTACTTTTTAAGATAAAACGATCTCTTCACGGATGAAAATCATTAATTAACAAATATGAAGCACTCTAAAATAAATGTCTTTTTATTTTAAAATAAAGCATCTTAGACACAAACTAACTTACTTCAGTGGTTAAATAAATCATGTTGTTCCTAGAGGTCACATGTTCGAGCACAAACGACTGTAGTAGGGGGTGATTAAGCGTTCATTGTTAAATGATTGAGAGTATTTAGAACATATATTACTTTATAATCACATTATCTTAACTAAATAACAAGCATCGTTGGCTCAAAACACTCTAGGAAAAAATAAGCTTGAAAATGACTATACATTTAAATATTATGTGTCTTTTTTTCCTAAAACGAAATGTTAGAAAATATTAGAGAATAAAATACTCAAAAATAAAATATGATCCAAAATTAATTTTACTAAACATTATCAGTAAAAATGTTCTAAAAAATAAGGGTCAAAAATATTTATTTTTTCAGTGAAGCCACACGAAAGGTTCCACCTTTGATTTGGTTATGTGTTCATATTTTCTTGGCACCTCATCACATATTTTAATAAGATATTTAATTAATTAATTAATCATTATAAAAGACTTTTTAGACTTTGGAACGCAACAATCGGATTAAAATCCTCGGAATAAAAAAAAAGAAAAACGTGTGGACCTAATAATTTCATGCGGTTTGAGAAAGTGTTACCCTAACTCTCTCCTAACTTAGAACCATTGACTTTTCGCCCAATAAACGAAGCTTCAAAGCAAACAAGTCTTCCCCATTGCTGACCTCATCCACCATTTTGCTCACGTGTCCAAATTCTATTTTTCCTTATTTTGCATTGCTCTGTAGGAGATTCCCAAGTACCCTTTGAAATAAAATCTAGGGTAAACTCATCTTTAGTCACTCAACTATTACTTCAGTTTCATTTTGGTCACCAACTATTTCTTTTTCAAAATCATACCTAATGTTAAGTTTCGATCACTTGTCAATAAAAACTAGAGGTGACACTGAGTTTTTTTTAACGACGAATATTTAAAATAGAATTTTAGGTATGATTAAAAAATTAATAGTTGAATGATTTAAATATAACCAAAGTTATAGTTGATTGACTAAATACATAATTTATCCCAAAATCTATTAGGTTTAAAGGTCAACAATTCAAGTGTAACCCTCTAGACCCATCCTATGCATTAGAACCAGATCTAACAGTTTACGATAAAAAAATTTCAAAACGTTTTTCAATAGGTTAAAACCATATTACGAATAAACATCTTTAAAAATATAGTTGATAACATTAAAGCTCAATTCCAACAATTAAAGTCGTAAGGACTAAATAAAATATTCCATAATCAGTATCGAAGCAAATCTAACACCAGTAACAAAAGCAACATACGTTGTAAAATAGGTATTTTCAAAATATAGACAAATGTCACCCAAAATAAATTCAACTCGTAATATAAAAACATTACAACAAAATAATCATGCAAAAAAATATCGATCCTCCAAGTGTCAGGTCTAGGTCGCCTATCAAAAAGTACCTGAAAGGGGAAAGATTGGGGGAGTGAGCTAGGGAGCTCAGTATGTTCCATCAGTGCAAAATGAAAACATACAGTTAAGTTTCAAAATCGGTTCATTATTAATGTTATGAAAATGATAATATTGTTGTAGTTTAAAATACAGAACAATCATCCAACCATACACCATATGCAGTTCCCCAGAACTACATCCATAAGGACTTACCCTAGGCCCAAAGGGCGTAGGTGCCAACCTAATAGAGTACCTTGGGTTCATAAGGTCTTACCCTAGCCAAAGCATAGGTGCCCACATGAGAGGTGTGCCTTTATGCCCATAAGGACTTACCCAATGCACATAGCAGATGAGCCACCCTAAAGAAGTACCTTAGGGTCCATAAGGTCTTACCACTAGAATCATTGGTGTTGAACCTATATAAGGAATTACCAATTTGATCTAAGCTGAACCTGTAGAGACTTCATACTAGATCCTAGAGTACCCCCGAAGAGCATAGTTTTCAAACAGTAACTAACAGCAGTAGGGAAATCAGAGTTCAAACAGATATCAATTCAGTAAAAACATTAACCAGAGAACATGAATCAGACAAGCAGGCTTAAAACTTCAGTAAATCAGAAATCGGTCTTGAAACAAATAAATCATTTAAAATTAAATCAAATCAGCTTACCATATTGCAAATGAGGTAAAATAGTCACGTGCACATGATATTTCAAACATGTATATAAAATAGATATATGTATATAGCACACAAAGAACACACCTCGCAAAAAGAATCAGTCCATTAGATCTATCGAGCATCAGCTTCATTACGCTCTTCAATTGTACAAGAACCTAAGTCATATCAGAACAAAATTATTATTGGAGTATTACACTAAACTAAGTATTTAACAGGGTTGTAGAACTATACGAGTAATAACGGGCTCTCGTAGATGAACGGGTCGGGAGGAACTGGGCCGAGCAGATGAACGATCGAGAGAATCACATGTACCTTAATTAAACGTCATAATAATTTAGTCATTGACCCTCAAATTAGATGCACTTAATTAAATCACTTAAATAAATACTTAAATTACATATGCATACTTGAGTTTAACAGGTCAATTCGGAGGTTTTCAAGTTCGAATTTGGCAAAACGAACTTCAGATTCGCACTCAGGGCATCAAAAAACATAAAATATGACTTTTCAAAATTTTTGACTTTTTGGTCAAAGTCAACGATCAAACTGGTCAAAGGTCAAAGTCAACGGGTTTGGTCAGCAGTTAATGGGTAAGTCAACAGTCAGGTCAAAGTCAATGGGTCAAACCGGTTTGGGTTGACTTAGTTCGATCTGAGTTAACTCAGAACGATTAGATTTGACACAGACCGGTTCTAGGAGGTTCTAAGACCGGGGAGGAGGCCCACGCGCATGCGGCGGCGACGGGGGCGAAAACCGAGCACACCGAGATCACCAAAACATCATTACAGCATATATCAAACCTAAATCAGTCAAAAACCACAACTAACGACCAAGAAATATAATATTGAGACTTACATAATGGCAGACGAACGAAAGAGGATCATCAGACAATCATCCGGTTGGGTTTTGGTCGGAGATGCCTGAGGAACACAGTGTTGGGGGCGGTAAGGCAAATTGACGTAGGGTTCGACTGGACTCAAAGAAGATAAGAACGGCGACGTATTAGGTTTCGACAAACCCATGATCGGTCCTCCAAGGCGGACGACTTAGAAACAAAACAAGTGGTCAGCTTGGTTACAATCGCAACGACCATACGTACCAGGTGAAAGCGGTAGTGACGTTTCCTGACGCATGACGATAGATAACCACGATTCGGGGGACGACCAGTTTTCTTATTCTTCACGATGATCGACTATTGATCTGGGTAAACCAGGGGTCAGGGTTGATTCGCGGGATGGCTCTAGTTCTGCTGGTGGCAGGGGTGACCGCTATGGATGGTCGGAGGATAGTGATCGACGGTGGGGTGATTGCTTGAGGAGATGGGTTTTAGGGGCTTGGGGTTGGTTCACGAACACACGGGGGTTTGAAAAATGGGTTAACACCTAGTATATTAAATATAAAATAAAATTTTATTATTTCCATTCAAAAATAGTAGCCTAGCTTGATTGCTAGGGGCATGTTCAACCATGTTGTAGGTCAGGGGTTTAAAACCCCTTAGATACAAACATTTTTCATATTTTTAAATTTTCTCTACTGACCCAAAAAGGGAAACTTCAGGACTAAGTCCATGAACTTCCCAAATGTTCGAGATTAACCCAGAATTTTTTAAAATTATCCATTTTAGTCCCTTAATTAAATTAAATATATTTTAAATTAAAATTTGGGGTGTGACATCAAGGTTCAATATAGTGAAAAGTTCTCTCACCACACTGTTTAATACTGCTTACTGCAAATAAGGGGATTTTAATTGTGTAAATCAGATGAATTATCTATAATTAATCTCCGTGAATATTATAAAACATCATAGTAAATTTATTTATTTAATTTTTGATTAGTTTGGAGTAAATAAAAATTTATTTAATTTTTGATTAGTTTGGAGTATATAATAAATGTTTGAAGATAATTCTTAATCATTTGATATTAAACACTTGCACTTGTGATATTTTTTATGCTCAAACTCGAACTCTTAAGATATAACAATAAGTTTTTTTACTATCAAATCGTTTGGTTTGTGCAAATCATAAGTAAATTTAAGATGTTATGTATGGTGTAAAAATTAATTTTAATTTTTTTAGACAGTAAATGCTTAAAATAATTATACTAATGGTCATGGGATTCAATAATAAGTGATAACTTTGCAGCTACTCTTCACAACAATGGATTGCTCCTCACTTATTTGATAGTGTAAAGTGTACAGATGGTATCTATTTCTCTCACTTTGAGCCCACAAAGATACTTTATATATATATATATATATATATATATATATATATATATATTTAAAATAAAATAAAATAAAACCCGTGATGTCATTCAACATTGCTCATATGTCAGGGCTAGAAAAAATAATAAAATATTTTAACTTTTGGAAAAAACCTAATCCAGTTAAAAAACTTTTTCTATTTAGTCTTTTTAGCCTTTTTCATATTTTAAACTTTTTGATAAATGTTTTTGAGTTTTAAAATAATTTTGGTAACATTTAATATTTTATAATTTTAAATATTTCCCTTAAAAATACTTATGAATGACAAGCTATAAAATCATAGTATGTATCGTGGCAATGATAACAACTCTAAAAATACATGAAAATTTAATGGTAAAAGTTGGTTAAAAAATTTAATTGATTCACTTTTTTGGTTCAAAAACTTAATGAACTTAATTTTATAAATTAATGACTTAGTCAGATGAAAAAGATTCAAGAAATGGTATTATTTTTTTAAAATATAAAAAACTTCAATGATCAATCATCAAAACTCGAAAAAAGTTTACATCCTTTAGACCTTCACCCCCTAATTTTCATTTCCTATATATATATATAGGTATTTTATTAGAAAAATTAAACTTTAATTAGTTTAATAACAAAAGTATACCTAAAAAAACAAGTTTGAAAACAACTTTCATAAAGTTTGAAACTTAAAGAAATTTTCATTTTATTATTTATAATTTTTTATCTCATATTACAATTATATATATAAAGCTAGTATTGTGTGAAATGATAGTGTAAAGATGGGATTTAGGCACTGTTTCATAATATGAAACAGTTGGTTGGCAAAGAGACAGATAAGGAGAAGATTTGTATTTAAAATACACAAAGATGAGTAAGCAATAAGGCTAAGTTCCGCACTCACATGTCAGCTTGAAAAACAAGATAAGATTTTTTAATCCAACAATCACTAATTAATTAATTAAGTTATGGTTTGGCTATATAATACAAGTGAAAAGTCAAGATGATAGACTTTTTTGTAGTTTCTTTTATGTTGTGTTTGGTTAGAGAAAGTTCTACAGTGGACTTTTCCTTTGGGGCTAATCTCTTTTCTTCCCCACTAATTAAAAAACAAAACTGTGCTAACCATCACAATTAACTAACAAATCATCAACTGCTTGGGAAAGTAACATGTACATGATGCTATGTGACATATCTGTCCTTATCTTGATAATTCCCCCAAAGACTTGCTAAGCTCATAAATGTTACGTGGAATCAAGATGCCATTATTTATTGTGATGATTTCTAGGAAATCATATTTTTGACATTGTTGATAGAAATAAGACCGTTGATGAATTATTTCTTTTAATGTGTTTCTCTATGAGAAAGAATTAGTCATAAGGATGGGGAAGGAGTTTGTGTGTGTAGTCTTATGGAGGCCAAATCCCCTTATCAGTTATACTTGTTGGGTATTTATAGTGTTTTATGTTGATGGTATCAAATATAGAGTTATTATAGTTATTTTGTAGGTTACATATTAAATAGATTTGATCGTTAAATCTTGGATTTCACTATGATAGGTCACGTGAGCATGTTAGAGATATTTGTTTATGCTCTATGACTGATTCGAAAGTGAGGGTACTCTTGCAACTGGAGGTTAAGGGTTACTTAAAAGCTCCGGTAAGTGAAGTACGTCCAGAGATCTTGGTAGATGGAGAACTGGCATTTTCGAGAGATATAATAAATTGTCTCCCTTAATTCGCGGGAATACCATAGAGTTGTAACACCCTAAAATCAGTCTAATAAATTATCAATTTTTAATGATTAGAGTTTTACTTTCTGATATTTGAATTAAAATTTTTAATCATTAATATTAAATTCATAATAATTTTTGAATCATTAAGTCTAATTTTAAAATTTGTTATTAGGGACTAAAATATAAGAATTGTAAATTTTGTAGCTTGAATTGTAAGTAAAGTTGAATAACCGTTTCATGTGCATGTTAAAATTTAAGGACTAAGACGCTAATTTGAACAAAGTGAGTTAAGTGATGAATCATTACTTAGGTGTCATCAAAAGCAAAATTTTAACCTTCTAAATTAATTTAAAAAAAATGGAAATTTCATACATTTGGCTTCATGGTTCACGTTAAAACCATATCTGGTTTTAGAGGAGATAGAAGAATTCTCTCTTATCTTCAAAAACTTTTGCCTTCCACCATTAAAGGATATTCATCAAGCACTCATAGCTTTCTAAGGAAAAATGTCACAATTTAATCAGTAATTTTTTAAGGAAAATTCAAGCTCATATTTGATAAGCTATATTGAAAAAATATGTTAACAATTGATTTTTTAAAATATGACATGTTTATTTGAATATTATAAAATAAAAAGATATTATGTGACTCCATTAAAATTTGAATATTAATAAGATAATATTCTATTATTTAATGAGTTATATCCGATTTGTCCTAACATCCCAAAAAATTAAAAAAATAATTTGAGGGTTCATTTCGATTAAAATTGAGTTTTTCTTTAAAATAAAAATTTCATTCGAGGATTCGCCACTAATCTTACTATAGCTTAGCGATGTTATCTTCAATCTCCTTCAATCTAGCTTCTATATTTCTTGTTTATAAATGAGTGTTGTGAGAATGGATAATGGTATCGGCCAGTATCTTTTATATTACACAATTTTCGTTTATTATTAATTTGTCTTTTTAATATGCATGCATACTATAGTGCAAAAGCATATAAATTTAATAAATGCAATGCAGTATGTCATGAATGCAAAGTGAAAGAAAAGGCACTGATACAAATAACATGCATCATAGAAAAGTCTTCATTAAAAAAGAAAAAAATCCAAAATATCACAAGTTGTTCAATTACAGATATGGCCCAGCCCTCCTATTTAAATCTAAATTCTCATTAGTTAGCCAAGTGACTCTTCTTCCGTAATCTGAGATAGGATCATCATAAGTCTGGATACCTTCAGCTTCTTCCGCCAATACCCTCATGTATCGTGCTATGTCACTCATCTGTGCAGTAAATTCTTCCTTGATACGTGCTTAATTCGCAACCATTCCTGCATAATGTTGGGTGGTGTTCTTCCAGTCATAGTTAATGTCTTGGATATTTTGCTCCAAATCGAGGATCTTCACCTTACTTTGTTGTAAAGCCTCTTCCATTTCTCTGTTTCGTGCTCGTAGGGTTCTATTTTTTTCATAGACAATTCTGGAATCCGTTGGCCAGTGCTGAGCTTGGCCTTGCATAAGGGAATCTTCTAGTTCGGAAACCTTAGCTATGAGTTCGTTGTTCTGGGTATGAACCTGGGCTAACTCCCCTCTATGCATCTCTTGCATGCTATGAGTGGGTTCTTCCACATGCTAGTCCTTCATGACACACCCACGAGTCAAGGCATCAATCTCATCAACCTTTCCTTCAAGCATGTGATTCTAACCTTTTCGTTTTGCCCACAGCTCTTTATTTTTGCGATTTGCCTCGGTTTTGAGTTCTTCAATCCTTTGTCTTCTAAGCTCGAATTATTGCAACATGTTATCCCTTTCGGCTTCCAACTCTCCGACTTTATGCCTGATCATCTTCATATCTCTATTTCAGTGTCTCCTTTCAGCTTTTAGTTCGTCATATTTACGTTTTTCAACCTTGAGATCTCTGATCCTGTACCTATTATCTGCTTCTAGTTCTTCCAATTTGTGTCTTTTATTTTCCAGCTCACGAGTCAGACGCTCAACTTTTGTACCCAGATTCACAACCCGATTCATTTCTATAAATCATCATTCTTTGGCAGAGACATTTTGCTTGATCCACTAGTCCTCTTACTTGGGTGCTGATAGTCGGCCTTTAGTTCATCATACCTAGACACGACCCTTTATTTCTCCTTTTGCATCTCTTTCAGTTCATTTCTATTGAAAGCCACATCAACGGTCATTAGATAATTCTCATATTCAAGTTTTTTCTTCACTGCGACCCACTTTCATCTCTATGCTTCGAACTCCAGCCTTTGAATTTCTAAAGGTGAAGGGATCGATCTTAACTGTTCTTCTAAAGAGACCTCTGATTCATCAGTAGGTGTCGAGACTGTCTCATTTCTTCTTCTACGTCTCTAAGCTTCATAGTCTGGAGTAAACATATCATCTTCGAAAACCAGCTTAAATCTGAAAGTCGCTTTCCACGAGTCAGCCATCTCACATACCTTCTTATTGTAATTGTCTGTTTAAATAAGAATTCAGATTCCCCCAATCCATGTGTCACATGAACATATTACCTCCCTAGAAGCGGTGCATATCCGATACCTCCCTAGAGTCCTAACAAATTTACTCAATGATCATCGTCACACTTGTACAGGAATTTGTAGTGGTCAAACCATGGTGCACGTCATATGATGTCTTCGTCTCAGAGATTCCTGAAGATTTTGATCCATCTATCCTTTGGGAGGTCATCTGGCCATTCTTGTTTTAGGAATTCATTCAAAGGCGAGTAACCATGAAGGAACCGATCGAGGGATACATGCGGAGGTTTCCATAAATGGCTATGAATCCAAACTTGCAACAACTAAGCACATCCAACAAAACTATTGATAAAGTCTACTATAAATCCTTCAACATGCCCCAAAACTTTCGGAAATACGACTAACCCGTAGATTGCAAGAGCGAAAGCTTCAGTCATTTTCTATTCGACTAAGTGTTTTTCGACAATTTCTTTAATGCTAACCCAAGAAATGCACTCCTTTTTGTTCTTATTTTTAATGCGGTCTTTTATCCACTTATCTCTCACTCCGAAAAGCTTCATCAAACTGGCTCTAAATGACGAAGCTTTGGCGGGTTTGCAGTAAATGTGGCCACCTTTGACATCTTTAATATTTAATAGCGTTATATACTCTTCAATAGTAGGAATCATGTCATGTCTGTTAAAAGTGAAACAATGGTACCCAGGATTCCGAATTTGAGCCATGGCACGAAGCATCGGTTCATCTACTTTCATATAAAGTAAAGTTGCAATGTCACTATAGAGTTGTTGGAAATGCTCTCTAGTCTCGATAGTCCAATTATCCCACACTCATGAGCTCTTGCAAATCGTTCTGCTGGCAACTGAGATTAGTCTTATCTATCAAATTTGACACGAAATCTGATGGCAAACTGTCTCCAAACTCTCGATGCGTTGTCTCTGACCAAACCCGTACCTCCGATTATGATACTAGATGATTTTGGGACTCTCGCTCCATTAGTGAAATCTCTCTAACTTTGATGAATATTAATGGATCGACAACTCTTATAGTATGCTAATGTGATGCAGCATGGTAAGGGGGGGTTAAAAAACAAAATCAATGAAAGCAAAGTAAGTAAAATAATAGGCAAAAAGATAAAGGCGTTAAATCTTATCCCACAAGTTTTATACCCTTATTATGATATAAAAAAATCATACCCACACATGATTTGTACCCACATGCTTTATTTGGAAAGAAAATTAATCCTAATCGCATAATTTCTAGTTCGTATGCTTTCTGCTTGTAAAAATAAAGGCAAATGATAGAGGTCGATTTCTCCTTTATGTATATCTATTTGGGAATTCCTATGGGTTCAGCGTGGTTTCAATCCAGGTATATTTCTAAGGTTTATTATATGCATGGTTTTGGCTCTAAGGTTAAAGGTACTTGAATTATCTTTGTTGGTGTCCCATTGGGCTTGTCAGCCCTCGTTTCTAAACCCATTATAGGCTTATATGGATCAAGTTAAATTATAAAGGATGCACCTCCTCATGCCTGATAAGGAGAAACATATATAAAAAAAGAATAAGGTGTGGACCCCAAAGACTAATTGTTAGGCCTGATACGACGAAACATTTCTTAAGAAGGCATCGCTTTCACCCCTACTTAAAAGGGACAACTCGGGTATATGGTTTATGTTATGCATATGCAGTGAGTGTGTGAGGAGAAATCTACCAACCTTTACCAAACAATAACAAACAAATCTTGAACACAAACCAATCCACTTAACTTAATAATCTAAAAGATCATGAATCCATACATAGTAAGAACAATCACAAATATGCAAATGCTATTAAGGTTATTACAATGAATACAAACAAACAAGCACAATCAAAGGGATCAAAAATTAAATTGAATCCATAATTTCCTTTGCAACGACAGTAATTAATCGACTATTCCCTTGACTCTCTAAGGTCTCCAATGGAGTCGCCAAACTGTCGTAATGTCCCAAAATATTAAAAAATTAATTTTAGGGGTTCGTTTCGACTAAAATTGGATTTTCCTTTAAAATAAAAATATGGTTCGAGGAGACACCACCAATATTTCTTTAGGGTATGATTAAATCACCCAAAATTATTTTATTATTTTAATAAAAATTTAATTTTAAAAATTATTAAAATAACTTTTTGGTTTACTTTCCAGAAAATGAGTTCAGGAGTCGAATATATGTGTGGAAGGGTTAGTACCCCATAACGCTTAGAAATCGGTGTCTAGTCGATTAATTATTGTCTTTACAATGGAATTCATGGATTCGAATATCAATTTAATTAATGATCCCTTTTTAGTTAAATAAATACAATGACATTTAACTTATAAAAATATAAGACAAAAGATTAACGATTCATGCATTTAACCGGAGAAAGTTAACCACCTATTATAAGGTAGAGAGATATCCCTCTCATTTACAACCAAAGTTGTGAATCACTAATCTTCTCGAAAATTTTAAAGTTAAACAGAAGACATTTCAACTTTCCAAACCAAAAGGAGACGCCACTTAATATAAGGTAAAGTGTAGATTTCTCATTTTTAGAAAGGAGCAATAAATATCGTAATCATTGTCTTTATTTATCTAAATTTATGCAACAAACAAAAATTTTATCAATAGATCAAAACAGTAATGTAACATCAATAGGAACACACATGTATTGGCTTGAGTAGTCAGATTGGATAACTTACTATCGGTCTTCCCATCACGGTCAGCGGCAGTGCTAGATCCTACGAATTGGAATAATTGTATCAAAATCCGAACATAATAAATAATAAACTTTAATTCAAATATTTACAGAAACCTATGAGTAACTCTTGAATAATGCAAACTATATGGATCTGCTGAACGAAAAGCATAAGACCTAGTCAGCCCTCGATCAAGAGAATCACGAATACCTTCATTAAAATATAATCCCAAATTAAAATGTAGAAGTGCTAACAATACTAAGTATTTTCAGTTTAACATACTCAATTTGGGGTATTCATATTAGAATTTGGTAAAACGAACCACAAAATAGGACTCAGGACGTAGAAAAATGTTAAAAGGGTATTTTTATAAAAAAAAGTCAATACCGATCAACTATTAAAGTCAACGTCGGTTAACGGTCAACAATCAACGGTCAATAGTTAATGGTTAACAGTAAATGATTAATGGTTCGTTTTGGCTGGATCAGTTCATTATGATTTGGTCCAGTTCAAAAAATAGGTAACACGGTTTGAATCGGGTCAGGTACGGGTCGGATTGACCCATTTCTAGAGGCCCACCAGGGCGGTGGACAAGCCTCATGCGTAGTGGTTGTGCGTGCGATGATTTCCGGCAATGTAAAAATTACCAAAAAAATCTAAAATTATTTTGAAGCATTTTAAGTCACTTACCAGACTCGATTCATAATGGTGAATGGCGGAAAGCCCGATTACGCTTTGTCGAAAAACCGATTCACCTCACCCCTCCACACGCAGGCGACAACATCTACAAAACGGACACTGGTGAACTCGAGATTACACAAGGAAACTAATGGCATGGGCGGTGTCAAGAACGGAGATTAGATCAGTGATAAAATGACGATTGAAGATTTTTTGCCAAAAAATTTCCAAAAAGTAAGGTTGAGGAGAGAGAAATGTTTTGGGTTTTTATAAAGGGAAACTTTATGGTTTGGGGGTTATATCCCAACACTTAATGAAAATGGCAGAATCATGCCCTAGGTCCTCCAACTTTTAAAATTTTATGATTTAGATCAAAATTTATTAATTAAAATTTTATTTTGGTTCCCAAATTTCATCAAATTGGGGGGAAATTAACACTGGAATCAGGGTGTGATAATAATAATTTAGTATTATATTAATAAAGTACTAATAATTAAAATTAAAGGTGTTCAAACTATTAATCGAATTTAAATATCATTAACCAAATTAAATGAACAACTTTTCTTTAATTGTTAATCAAATTGATTTTTTTGAAAATATTAACCGAACCGAAGTTTATTCATTTTATGTAAACTATTTTCTATAAAATTATTTATAGTGCATCAAATAATTAGTGAAAAATGGATTACATTGTCATCAAAACACCGTAAAATAGTTTCCGAAAATTATTTTCAAGAAAATATAATTCATTTTAAGTAAAATAGTTTTAGATAATTCAAATTACGTAAAACAATTTTCATGTTTGTTATTCATTTTACATAAAAAAAAATTCAGGTAATTCATTTTACGTAAATTATTTTTCAGAAAACCAATTACAGTATACCAAACAGACCCTAAGTGTTTATTTTATCGAAAAATACCCCCAGACTCAACAATGTTTGTAACACCCCGATCCGTACCAGACCCGGATACGAGTCCAAGATGTCACATTGACTTTTTAAAATAATTTCCTTACAAAATAACCAAACATTTGAATTCATATTAAGAAAATACAATAATATACTATTAAATTATGCTTCATTATAAAAATTTAAGTAAAAAACGTATTTATGAGCAGTGCTATACGATATGAACAGTATCGTAAACAGTAATGAACAGTACCGTAAACAGTAATGAACAGTGCTACAGTGTACCGATGCACAAAAATATTGAATATAAATTGTGTATTGATGCACTGCTACAATTCTTTCGTAAAACATTCATAAAACTCGTAAAAATTTAACCGTTCATTACTATATATTTACCATTTACATAAACATTTTTAAAACTTTACCAAACTCAATCATATGATTTTACAAAACCGATTAGAACATATCGGATTCAAACCTTTATTTACATGCCAACCACTATCATTTTTACAAAATACATACTATTCATTTCTTTTTTGATCTGATCTTTGGAAAGGAGAAACTGACCTATCTTGCATAAATTTTATCAATCTTCCTCTTCTCGGAACCTACATGTGAAACAGTCGCACGCTAAGTCGTTGACTTAGTGAGGCATATAAAACATATAATAAAACTATAGAACATTTCATATAACAAAATGCATACATATACATATACCCTCATCATCATAATCTCTATTTATCATATGATTTTGTACTTATCATTTTTGTATATCATATAACACACATAACACCATATAATTCATGTAACATATTTCATATCACCAAAAGCATATATATATATCACATATATTATATTTCACATATATTATATTTGTTATTGTCTCTTTATTAGCCCATGTACATTATTGAGAACTTAAGGTATTCGATTACATTGAGGTTGTGCACTATTGCTGTCACCACAGCTCGTATGGGTCCCACTAGGGGCATATGAATTTTTTCCCGAATGACCTATGTATTGTATTTGTCCCGAAGGACCGCGTAGACCCTCGACTCTTGACATGCCAACTATACTACTAGTTCTCATATCTTATATCATGAGCATTATCATTTATAACATTTCATAAAACTTGTTCTTTCTCTTCTGTCACATACCACATGTATGATATCATATCACATGTATCATAAGTGCATGTATTCACATAGATCGTTTCATATGGCTTACATCATTTCTCATTTGCTCATGTAAACTCGCATGTCATATCATGTAACATATATCACATGTTGCATTTTCACGTAAGCATGTAGATCATGTAACACATAATATCATACACCCATTTCTATGTACTAATGCATACACAATAATCACATAACATTTTAGAAGTTACTTATTACCATAGTAACTCCGTCACTGGCTCATCGCAAGCCAATGTTTGATCAATAACATAAGTACAAATTAAATATCACTCACCTTAGCCTTACTTTGATTCGATCCTAATTCTTTGATTGTTCCGGAACTTGTTTAGGCTCAATGTCTACATAAACATAATTTTCGAGACGATTATCAGAAGCTTAAACCTTATAACTTGATATTAATAACTTAGGCTAATTTAATGAACCAAAAATAACCAAAAATTCACTTTTTCCTTTAGGAGTGTACCGATGCACTATGGGTACATCGGTACCCAAAATAGCTTCGAAATTTCTATGCATCGATGCACCCCTAAATGCATCGATGCACCTTCAAAATTGATCTTAGTGCATCGGTACCCATTCATAGTGTATCGATGCACATGTCCAGAATAAACTGATTTCACCCGAAAATCATCTACACTTCACCCAAATTTTCATGTATAAAACCCTTATTATGCTACTAAACTCATCTATAACATCTTTAACCAATTCCTATCATTCCAACACTTTATAATCTTCCATATTTCATCCAAATTCTTAAAGTTAAGAATTATACCCAAATTTTCCAGGTTATCCAAACTTTGATTTAACACTTATAACTTCTTATTCACACATATGACAAGTTAAATTTAGTTTCAAATTTAATTTATCAACTCTTTTCCAGAATTTCACTTAAAAATCCATTCTCTATAATCTTTCATAACTTCTTCATCTTTTAATTTTAATACAAATTAAGCTTTCCTTAAGCTTAATTATCATCTAAGGATCAAACCCCATACTTAAAATCAACAAACAATCAAGAAATCATAAAACTCACATTTGCTTGGGTGCTTCACGTTGAAGATGAAGAAGTTGAGAGAATTGTGTGGAACTTAACTCCTAAAAAAATGGATTCCACTTGTGTTTCCCTTATCTTATAAGGGAAATAAAAATCTTTCATGTTAAATGACCATTTTGCCCTTTAATTCTTTTAATAATTACTAACAACTTTCAAGAAATATCTCCACATAAATCTTTGAACTATTCAACTATTATCACAAAATTCTAAAATTTTACAATTTATTCACTAACCCGGTATTGAAGATGTTACAATGTTAGTCTTATATCATAATAAAAAAAATAAATACACAAAAATTAAACCACAAAAATTAAATCATTTGACTTAATTTAAAACTTTATCATTAATATTCATTTAAAAATAAATAAATAAAAAATCTATATCATATTTAAAAATAATGAAATTTACATCTAAAATGTTTGATTTCCAATTAGTATTTATAAATGTTATAATTAAATTAAAATAAAAAGATTAATAAATTATTTAAATTCTATTTACGACTATTGTTGCCCTCCCTATTTTTAGAGTAGTTAATAGAAGACTAATAAGGCAAAGTGATAACTTTTTTATTCAATTTATACCAATAAATATCTGAAGTTTTATTAAGCGTAAACTATACCACTTATCATTTAGCTATTTAGTCATTTTACTTTTACTATCAATCTTTCATTTTTATCAATTATACCACTTAACTGTTTAATTATTATTAATCAAGCTACTTGTTAATAGTTGACGAAAGTGTTGACTGACAGTTAATAAAGTTAAATTAATTATACATTTAGTCCTCAATACTTATATATTTTATTAATTTGATCCTAATTTTAATCTAATTTAATAAATCTAATTATTTAATCCAATTATGACATGTGTCAAATATGAATGGATAATATTTTTTAATTTAATTATTTTATTTTTCAACCAATTAGATAATCACACGTGTCGAAAAAAAATATACATTAGTGCCCAAACCATTGAGTTAATATCCCCTGCTTAGTTATAAAACATAACATTTAAATTATATGTTGTAAACAATGGTGGAAAAAAAGTGGTCAATAGTATTAGTTTAACTTTTTTTCTTATGTTTCTTTCAAAAGTTCCAGTCTATTTTGTGAAGGTCGAATAGAATGATGTCGTTTTAAGTTTTTTTTTTAAATAAATTCATATATTTTTAATAAAAATAATTGAAGTTAAAAATATATAAAATCATTAAGAAAAAAAATTAAAATCATTACTTAAGTTAAAAATTAATTTAATGATTATATATATATAAATTGTTGTTACATTTATAAACAATTTAAGTTTTTTAAATAATTTTTAGTTAATATATTTATATATATGAAATTATTAATAAAAATTTTAAAATTATTACTTAAGTTAAAAAGATTTAATTTGATGATTACATATACAAATAATTAATAAATGATTTTTTAAATGATGGACAAAATAACATAAACCCTAGAAAGAACAATGGCAATGGGTGATGGAATTGGACAAAATAACATAAACCCAACATTCCAGGCCCAACAGCCGTACCAATAATCAAACCCCCAGATGCTCTTGTCCTTGTCTACTTGTTGGGATTTTTCTGGTAGCTGACTCTTCACTTCACCATCTTCAATGAAACAATGGTAACTGCCCAACTTTGAGCTGTTTATTTAACAAGTTTCTGGTGGTTCTTGGATTTCCTATGGATATACAATTTCTAGGAGAAATACACTTTAGTACCTTAACTATTATTTTTGTCTGTTTTGATCACCCAATTTTTTAAAATTATATATAATGATTTAAATTTCTATTATTTGATATTTGAGCCTAGGGGTGCTTAATAAAAATAATGATTTAAATTTATAAAAATTTAAATAAATAAATAACGATTTAATTTTTTTTAAAAAAATATATAGATATAACTGCTTTTAATGTATTTCTAATTTCTTAATTTGTCATTGTTTATAATTAGATTTAATATAATAAATCTAAATAAATCTCACATATAAAATATTTAATTAAAATTTGGTTAATTTTATATTTGAATATATTCTATTTGAATTTTAATGAGTTGAAGGGAGTTAGTTGGTATCCGATTTAAAAAATGTGAGCAATTCGAAAAAAATAATATAAAATTTTAGAATTTAAAATTAAATTATTAAAAATATTAATATTTATACGTTGTTCTTTTTTTTTAAATGTAATATAAGATTTTTATGTTGTTAGGATTTAGATTTGAGCTTGAGTTTGAGCATTAATTCAGTTAAGTATGAGTATATTTCGAGTTCAAAATATTTTTAGCTCAAATCATCTTAATTTTTTTTATTTTGATTTGAGTTTGATAATTTTAAAATTGTGAACTTTTAAATCAAATTTTAACTTTTTTTAAATTCGAGTTCAATTTAATAATTTTAGACTTGTTAATTTTAAAATCAAATTATATTAAATTAAAGTTTATATTTTTTTAAATCAAATCAAACTCAATCATACTTAATTTGATTTAGCTAGTTTATAGTCGTAATATATTGTGAAATATGGATGAATAGCCAAGATTTGACGCTGGATGCTTGAAACGTGGCTTTCCTTTTCCTTGGATACACGACACTTGGGTTACTGCCAACTGAGTTGGGCTTTCCTTTTACGTATTTGACATCAATACGGCTCTCCTTTCTTCCTCACTAAGCAAACTTTACACCTTTTAATTTACGATAATTGCAGTTTTAAATTAGGATAAATTATATTGTTTATCTCTAAATTTATTCTTTTATTTTATTTATTATACTTTTAGTTTTTTTTTAAATTTTGAATTACTCATATTTTAATTATTATATCGTTAACTATGTAACGATGTTATGATATAGTATAAACATCAAAATAACATAGTTTTAAAAAATTCAAATATACACCAAAACAATAGTTTTGAATCCTCTATAAAATCTTTTTTTATTTCTTTGTTTTTTTTTTCTGTTTCTTTCTCCATTCTCTCTAATTTACAAATAATTGACCGATCGTTGTCGTCAACCAACACATCATTTTTTATTCGGACTATCGTCTACGTCATTGATAGTGATTGTTGAATCCCAAATTTTTCATACAAACTATTTTTCAACTCCTGAACATGAATCTTTTTGTTGGAAATGAATACTGCAAAAGCACACTATTAGCACTGACATGAATATTAAAAACAAAATAAGCAAATGAACAATCAAAACCGTATCGTAGTGAAATAAATACCTTAAAAATAAATTTGTCCCGATGTGTGATCTCTATGCTAGGCGGATCGTCTTTCGAAGTTGACACGATCGTTCCGATGTTCCGTACACTCGAAAATCGAAGTAGATTGTTGCTCTTCTGAACCGCAGGAAAATACTTAGAAAAGCTTTAGAGATAAATTGATAGGATTTTCGAGTTTAGATGATATGAGAAGCTGAAAATACTTCTCTATTTATAGGCTTTATACATGGACAAAATCATCCAAGCAAGAAATCATATTAAATTCTAGTTTTATTATTTCCAGATTTTAAGTCTATCATAAACGGATGAACCTGGTCTCAAAGATATCCAGATTCATGATTCAGAGATAGTTGTTACAACAACTAATTATCTTACAATTAATCTCACGTAACTAATACAAAATAATAGTTATCCAATTCATTTAAGTCTGTCATAAATACCCTTGTAATTTCGCAAATGGTATTTTTCACTCAATGTGGCATAGTGTCTAAAGCATTACCAGCAATTTTCACAAAAAAATCCCAAAATTGATTGATCTAAACCAAAACTCTTCAGCTTTCTTTATTTTTAAACGTCTTTTTCCGCCGTTAGATCAACGTCAAATCAAGATATGGTGATGTTTTCACTTTCTTTCATCTCTTTCTTTTGTTTTTCATTTTGTTCTTTTTTTTTACTCTTTTTTACCGTTGTTAATGGTTGTGATATTGTGTGTTTAGTTCAATATTTGGGTTGGTGTTTGATTTTATAGTGAAAGATTGAAATGATTTTTGAGTATGTTATGGTTTTGGTAGTAGTGCACATAGCTGATAGAGTGAGAAGAGTTAAATGGTGGGCGGTAGGGTTTTTTTTCAGTGATGATGGCTGGGGGTTGGGAAATTTTTTTTACATTGCTTTCGATTCGAACGAAAATGGGGAATTTGGATTGAAAGGGAACATAACAACTGGAGATAACATGCAATAACAGGTGGCCGTTGGATTGGGAAATTTAATGAGAAGACATTACAAATTATACTAATAAAAAATAATAAATAAAACCACGTGGCAACTAAACAAATAATAAAAAGTGACATATCTTTACAACGTTAGAGAGATAACAGTAGAGTGAATAAAATGATTCAATTTGTAAAGTTTAGTGAACAAATTGAAAAAAATTGAAAATACAATGAGTAAAATAAGAAAAAAAGTAAAATTCAGTGACAAACGATATAATTTACCGTTAAATTTAGGAAATTTAGGGGCAATTAAGAAAATATTACTATGTATATTCTAAAAAAAGTATATAATTAGAGCTCTTTTTTTTTTTACCTAGTTTTTTTCTCAATGTTTTTGTGTTGTTTTTCTTTTTCTCGTTTATTTTTGTTTAGTCTACCGTGACATTAATTTTAATGTTGGTTGTACACCGTTGATGAATATTAGTTCTTTTATTTTTTTCATAATGTCTTTTATTTTATTTTATTTTTTTCTTATTTTTTAAAATTTGCATAAGAATATTTGTCCTTGTGACACGCTTTCTCTGTTTTTGTAGCACGATCCTTATGATTTTTGATACATTTTTCGCATACCTTTGAGGTTTTTTTGATGTTCTCACAAAAAACGCTCACAACATTTGTTTTTTGATTGATTTATCAATGATCAAATATTGTTAGATCCCCTCTTTAGTAAAATGTTATATGCTAATATCACCAGAATTGTGTAGCGAAACAATCTGTCAGATAGTTTTGTTCCCTCACCACTCTTTATCACTTCGTAAAGTATCTCGTTCGAAAGAAACAATGAGTTTTTATGAATGTTATTAGGTTTTTTAATATTGGTTGTCATTCTCAAGAGAATGTTTCAATTTTCTTCGTATATTTGGGTTTAATATTTTTATTATTGTATGTGGCTTTTGGTGACTATTGTCTCTATTTTTCTCTCTATGCTTGAGTGTGTTGTAATTGTGATTCATTTTTTTTATTAATGAAATCCAATTGCTATTGTTAAAAAAATTATACAATTAATAATAATTTTGGTTATAATAAAAAATGTTACATTAAAATGAATTTTAACTTAAATTGTTATCGGCGTCTATTATAAAATATTACACAATTGATAATAATTTTAGTTATAATCGAGAATGTATATGAGTTTATTGACAATAATTTTTGAGATTTCAACTAGAATAGTTATGCAATTTACATGATTTATTATACCTAACGTTTACTTTTGTTCTATTTTGGTCATCCAACTATTTTTTAAAAAATTATACCAAATGTTTAATTTTATTTCCATTTTGGTCATTCATCGTTAAAAAATTAGCAAAAGTAATGATGTGACATTATCTTATGGTGACATATCACTGTCATCGTTAATTTTTTAATGGTTGGTAACCAAAATGAAATAAAAACTAAATGTTAGGTATGATTTTGAAACAATAATAGTTAGGTGACCAAAATGGAACAAAAGTGATAGTTGGTGTATTAAACCTGAGTTTTCTCTTTTTTACTGTATAGACATTTTGGGTTTATCCATAACCCAAGAATGTTGTTTATGTACATCTTATCTTGGCCTGCTACATTCCACAACAAAAGCCCAACTCTTTTTGCTCTAAAAAATACTTCATACATAGGCTAAGGGTACCCAGTAACATTATATTAATTTAGATGGATTGACTTTTAATTCAATTTTAATAACATTATATTAATTTTAATTCAAAAACGTGTTAGTTAAATTTCATTAGTAAAATATTATGTTTATTAATAAATATTAATATATTATACTTTTAAGCAATGTTTTCAAAATCGGACCGGACATTGAACCGATGAAGGTACTGGTTCAATCGGGTTCAACCGCGGTTGAACCGGATTTTATATAAAATAATATATTTTTTTAATTTTACATAATATTTAAAACAATATTAATATATATGTAACACTTTTTTTAAGTTAACAATATTAAAAGATATAAAAATATCACAAGTCATAACATGTATAAATGAAAAACCATAAAATTAAGTGAAACAAAATGATTCAAATTAACTACAACATAATATTTAAGGTAAAACATATTAAATAATAAATATAATTATATAACTATAATCAAAAAAAATAAAATTGGGGTTTAAAAAAATCATAACAAATGATGTCATTTGGTTTAATTGTTTTAAAAAAACAATCTCACATGGCTAAGAAACATAGAAGAGTATCCCAAAAGTTTAAAGAGTAAAAATATGTGAACAAAATAATCTCACATGACTAAGAAACATAGAAGAGCATCCCAACTTATTTCTATAAATAATAGAGGTAATTTGACATTCAAAATCATGGAGCCTTTTGGTGAGCACAAAGCGAACTATTCTTTCGCTTCAATTGAGCTCAAATTTTAGGCTTCAATTGAGCTCAAATTTTAGGCTTCAATCGAACTTTTAATTTTTTTTTGAGTTCGAGCCTTTTCGATTTCAAGTTTTAATATTATATTTCGAGTTGATAATTTTTAGCTCGTGAGTTTTTGAGTCGAGTTGAGCTTACTTTTAAAGTTTTCGAGTTCGAGTCGAGCTCAGCTATACTCGAATTTGACTCGGCTCGTTGAACAAACGACGTTGTTTGGTTTAATTTTTTTTAAAGAAAAAAAGTAAACCGGCGGTTCAAACCGGTTTTGCCGGGTTTCAACCGGTTCACTCCGGTTTTCCCGGTTTTCAGCCGGTTCTTCCGGTTCTTTACCGGTTCTGTACTAATCCGGTTTTGGGAGTTAACCGGACCGAACATGCCACCGGTTCACGGTTCAACCGGTCGAACCGGCCGGTCTGGTCCGATTTTAATAACATTTCTTTTAAGAAGAGAATTTAAATTTAAATTCTAGAGATAATATTATTAGGATAGGGAAAATGATGTCAAACATTGATATCCACTATTAATTTTATAAGATAAAATTCATAAATGGATATTAAATTATATCAAAATATTCTTTTTAGACACTAAACTTTCAAAAATTATATAATAGACATTAAACTTTAGATTTTGTTACAAAATAGACACAACACTATTATCTATCATTAAAGAGATGATGCGATTTTAAATTAATAGAGAATATCTAATTTGAACATTTAATTATAACTAAAATTTTATTTTTAATGTTAATTTTAATTAAAATAATTTTATTATGTTCTTTGAATTAAAAAGAAAATGGATATAAATAAATTAAATATTATTTTAGCATCAAATTATAAATATTGAATTTATACCATATAAATCAATTGATACATTATTAAAAGTCAAGGATTGTCTTGATTATTTTTATTTAAATTTGGATGTATTTTTCTTGTTAATGTGATACTATAATTTTCTAGAGGTATTTTTTAAAATCGTGTTTAAAATTTTTAAATAAAATTCAAAAGCTTAAATCATATAATTTAATAAAAAAACAATAACATTGTTTAATAATTTAATTTTCTAGATCTCAAAAATTATAGATTTTAATTTTACAAATACAATCACGATTAATAAATAATTAATTATAAAATAATTTGACAAATGAAAAAAATAAAATAAAATTTTTAATTTTAAAAATAAATATTTTTCATGTATTTTTTTTAAATTCTAAAATTTCCAATTTCTTTTTGAAACTATTACTTAAAAATATTGGGAAAAAAGTAACATGAAATTTAATTATAATTGATGGGTCAAATAAGATATTTCTTATTAATTTAATATGTCACTTAACTCCTTTAACAATATTTTACGATCGTTATCTATTTTCAATAAAATCTGAACTTTAATATCTATTTTATAACTTTTAAAAAACAATGACAAATGAAATCATTTTATTAAATTTAAGGGTAAAATATATAAATAGTCCCTGAACTTTTAGGGAACTTGCATTTAGGTCACCCAACTTTTAAAACTTGTAATACAGTCATCGAACTTTTAGTTCGTTCTCATTAAGGTCCATGTCGTTACCTCCCGATAGTTTTCGTGGACATGGCACTTAACTGTCGTTAACCCTCCTCCCCCATCTTATTCTTGTTATTCTCTTGTTCTCGTTCACCCTACCTCCAATCAGCAGTGGCTCACACCGCCATCACCATCGTCACCACGTTGTCTCCCGACAACACCCTGGCCCTCGATTCATACTCACCGTCCATCGTTCGTCCCAAATCGTGAGAAGACCCCAACACCTCTTTTATGTTTTTAACCAACGACGAACTGAGGAAGGATGACAGCAAGGAAGCACGGCCGACTGGGTTTTGGTCAAAATAGTGTGAGGACTCCAACGGTGGTGGCGATGTGGCAAATGAACAGTCCAATTGACCAAAAATTGATGAAAGTAGAAGGGGCGTTGGGGTTTTCCGATGATCTTCGAAACTCTCTCCATAACGAACGAAGGTGAGTCTCGGCAAGTGGTTAGTAGGGTTTTGGTCAAAATAGGGTGACACTCCTATTGGTATCGACAGTGACGGTCACCGGTGACTGACGACAAAGATAAGGGATGGGTGTTCGAATGGTCTCCTCGTGATTTGGGATGAACGATGGATGGTGAGTATGAATTAAGGGTTAAGGTGTGGTAGGGAGGTGACGTCGGTGACGATGGTGATGGTGGTGCAAGCCACACTTGACTGGAGGTAGGGTGACCCGAAGATGGGGTGAATGAGAACGGGAGAAGAAGAGGAGGAGGAGGAAGAGGAAGGAAGAAGAAGAAGAAGAAGAAGGGGGAGGGTTAACGGCAGTTAAGTGACATGTCAACAAAAACTAACGAGAGGTAACGACAGGGACCTTAATGAAAATAAACTAAAAGTTTAATGATTGCATTGCAAGTTTTAAAAGTTAGGTGACCTAAATGCAAGCGTCCTAAAAGTTCAGAGACTATTTATATACTTTACCCTAAATTTAATTACCATTTATGAATTTTACCATATTTTTATACTAGTGGTACATATCGTTACACATCATTAATTATGCATATGGATGTGTGTTACTCATTCTAGACTTATCTTTACGAGATATAATCTCAAACCTTAAACACAAATCGTAATATATATACATATATAATTTTTTAAAATGCATAAACTCAAACATATGTAAGTAACTAGGGTAAACTATGCGAATAGGCCCCTTAATTTTTCGGTATGATCGACTTTAGTCACCACAAAAATTAAATGCGCTTAGTCCTTTTCGTTATCGGTCCGTCCGATTTAAGTTTCTCAATTGTTAATGTCCATTAACCCATTAACAGAAGCATTACAAGGCAACTATTTAAAAAAAATCACGTGCACGCGCCTCCTCCTTCTCTTCTTTAAGAAGAAAAAGACAAAATGTTTTTTTTATTAATTTTTAAGTGCCACGTAATACTTTCGTTAAAAATTATTTATTTTTATAAATTTTGGGGTGTAAATTGACATCATGAAATGTACATTGACTCCGCCAGTGGGGGAAGTCTCACGTGCGACAGCCTTAATATACGACTAAGAAAAGACGCTACTGGTTTTGTTATTATTTTTTAGCATTTCCGGTAAAAAATTACCTAAAACATTATTATTTCTACCGTTTTTATTATTTTTGGGCGCTTTACCGGTTTTGTTAACATATCCGGTAAAGCGCTACCTAAAACATTATTTTTTCTATCGGTTTGTTATTATTAGACACTTTACCTGAAATGTTAAAAAATATTAATGTTTTAAGTAGAAATATTTAAATTTCAACAATCACATAACAAATATTTAAATTTCAAGCTAGAGTTAAACCTTAAAATATCCTCCTTAATTCAACGATGAGCATAAATTGATTGTCTTAGAGTAACCAGCTATCCAACTTTTTATACTCGTCTCTTTCACTAATCGTATAACTCTTATGGTGTTTTGAAACCTGGAGCTGGGTCCAAGAGGTTATAAGCTTTGCTAACAATAATTGCTAACAATAATTGTTTCTGCAAGGAGTTTTAGTAAGAGAC
This sequence comes from Hibiscus syriacus, assembly GCF_006381635.1. NCBI lineage: Eukaryota > Viridiplantae > Streptophyta > Magnoliopsida > Malvales > Malvaceae > Hibiscus > Hibiscus syriacus. Next base: position 757,307 of record NW_024061816.1, on the reverse strand, counting down.
AGTGTTGACCATAGATTTTTTTTCCATTTTTTATCTCTACTTTTTTTTTTAAAAGGGATTTTGTATGATTAAAGCGATAAAATCATACAAAACGAACATTGATAGAGCCTCGTTAAAACCCTTTCTTAAACTTAACTGGATCAATGGAAATAAGTGTTCAAAGCTATCAGCAACCGTATACTGCACAAATATTTCTACACAATACGACACTCAACATTACAATTAAACCAAGAAAAACTGTATAAATGCACCACCAAACCAGATTCTACAGCAGGTTGGTTACCCTAAACCGCTGAATAGGATGAATCCCAGCAAGAGCAGCACCACATTCGAAACTTCAGCCCCTATTCGAGCTTCAACAGACGATCAACCATGAAGAAGGGAGACCTGCACCAAACAACAAGTATCCACTACAGCATTTGTAGCTTCAGAAGTCTTAAGCAGACACTACAATCCAATCCATCAACTAAGTTCGATTTCATTCATCCCACTCTTCACTTCGGCTCCACCACGTGCCATGCTAACTCTGCAAACTCCACAAACAATTCGTAAAATCAGAAATACAAGGAACAATATGTGGCCAATTGCAATTGCCCCAACACCCAATTCTCAACATAGACTGGTCGAAAAGTCTATTTTCACAGCAGGATTGTTTTTATTGAAGATAGTATCATTTCGAAACAACCATATGGACCACACCAATCCAAAAGACGCCAACCTCCAGAGAGATTTTTTTTTCTCCTTTTTAATCGGTTGATCGTTCCATATCAAGAGTAGACTCTTAGCTTTTTTCGGCATAACAATCGAAACTTTCCACAACGCACACCATCTGGTCCATAGCCTCCATACCAAGGCCTCCAACTGATTTTGGGGAGCAAACACGTTCCCACTTCACCCAATGGATACCTTTACCGGACATAGCCCCCCATGAAAACTTCACTATCATCTTATTTAGAGTATCTGCCACCGACATAGGCATCTGGAGCAGAGACATAAAAAACTGGAAGATTGCTCAATACTGACTTAATCAATGTAGTCCTACCTCCAAACGAAAGCAATTTGCACTTCCACCCATCCAATCTTGCTCTAACCCTTATCAATTACAGGTTTCCATAACTCATTACTATTTCTCGAATATCCCAATGGAAGACCCACATAGGTTGTGGGGAGCTTATCCACATTGCATTTGATTTCTGACGTCCACCTTGAGATCACTGCTTAATCGATGTTTACGCCATTCAACTTTGATTTTGCCATGTTGAGCCGACATAACTTCAAATATTCTAAGAACTCTTTTAATGTTCCTGATCAGCTCCATGTCTCCTGATATCACTAACAGATTGTCAGCAAATTACAATTGAGACACTCGCAAATTCGATGCGCCTACCCTAACACCTTTACAACAGCCCAACTCTATGGCTTTGTTTATCATCAAGCTCAGCACTTCACCGACGAAATTAAATAATAGGGGAGACGGGACACCCTTGTCTCAAACCTTTTTGGCTTTGAACGACTCGGATGGCTTCCCATTGATGAGGACGGATATAGAGGCTATTGAAATACACACCATTATCCAATGCCTCCATCTTTCACCAAATCCCATTTTTCTCATGATAAAGTTCAAAAAATTCCAATCCACTGAGTTGTACGCTTTACTAAAATCGGCCTTGAAGATGATCGCTTCTCTGTTATTACGAGATAGAGAACAGTCTGAGACTTGTTTTCCTCCTATGAACGCGAATTGATTTTCCCCCGTCACTTTTTCCACACAGCTTGCTAACCGATTATTGAGAACTCTTATTATCACTTTTATTTATCACTTTATCTCTAACGTTATCATAGCATTTGGCAAAAGATGATAAACAAAGCCGTAGAGTGTTGGAGGCATTGGATAATGGCGTGTATTTCAACAGGCTTAAACATCCTTATTATCTTGCTAACAACTTTATTTATCACTTTTATTCTATTTTAATTACTTAATTATTTATTATTTTAAAATCATATATAACATTACATTTTAATCCTATAACGTTAAAAGATTAATATATTAATATATCACTATAAAATATTATCACATCATAATTGAATTTTTTTAAAAATATAATGTCAATGGCTGTGTTAACTTTTTAATGATTGATTATCAGACTAAAACAAAAGATATGATTTTAAAAAAGTAATTGTGTGATCAAAAATGATAAAAATAATAATTAATGTATTAAACATGTAGTTTAACCTTGGTTTTCTTGAGTTAAACTTTGCACTTTTTAGATCAATGGCAAAGCAATGACTCTAGAACAGAAACATGAAACTTTGTCGGTTGTGTCCTGAGGCAAGGAACAATTATTCCGTTTCTTAAAAATAGTAATTTATTTAAGATAAATGTTACAGCAAATCCTTACAAATTTTCTTTTTCTCGACATGATCGCAATCGTTGTCGTTGTCGTTGTAGTAACAATAATGTGAATGCCCCCGTCACTTTCACTTCTCATTAGCCTCTTACCCTTTACCCTTTACCCTTTACCCTTTTCTTCATTCACTTTCTCTGTTTCATTTCCCTTTCCCCCCATTTTTATTCTAAACAGCTTAGGGTTTCTTTGGGTTTTCTTTTAATTTAAAATCCCAGATTTCATCATAATCCACTTCAGATTTTGGCCCTTTTTAAGGTACTCTCCTTTTCTCTCTTCATTTTGGTTCATGATTTTATGTGGGGAGGATATGGTTTGTGTTATTAGCTGATTAAAAGATAAGATGCGGAAATTTCTTATTTTTGAGTTTGGGTATATTTCATATTTTGGAGTGGTTTTCTTTTCTGGGTAATTGCTACTTTTGATGAGAAGTTCGAGGTATTTTTTTGAGTGAAGGGCAAAGGTTATCGTTTCCTTGTATGATGCTTTAGGACTTTGAAGTAGATTTGTTTTTACCAATGATTGATTACGAGGGTTGATTTGCTTATTATTGGGAACATAATCTTAGGTTTGAAAGTGTTGCTCATAATTATATACTCTTCACACTTGTAAGAGACTTCTTCAGAAATCCTTTCAGGTTTTGTTGCTATCAAAATAATGATACTTGTCTGCTCTGTTCTACAAAATTGCATAATCAACTGCAGCTAAAAGGAGAAAGGGGTATGAAAGAGGTCAACGATGTGCAAAAAAATGTGGAAAGACTAGCTTAGGTATATTCTACAAAAGGTGTGAAGATTGTATAATCAACTGCATTTTCTCTGTACTTCCAGTAATTCACTATGTGTTTTCTGTTGTAAAGCTTACCGATTGTCTTTCCCTTTGGGTGTGGGTGTTTGCATGTCCAGATATAAAATACCTTTTAGTAAATTTATGAGACATGTTCACTTTTAAACAATGGCATATCATTTCATCCTAAATTCGTGATGTTGACTATCATATTATTGTTTTTTTTCCTCCTCATCTTTGTTTGTTTAAGATCTATTTTAATTCAGTTTTCTTTCTTCCTCTGCATTGACCATAAGATTATATCGAGTTACTCATTACTTTGCTGAAATGGATGATTGCAGCCAGGAATAGCCGAGTTCTAAGGAATCCTATTGTTCAAGTTCAATTGGATTATTGGAGTCGAAAGTTTCTCAATTGCACTTTTGTTTCCCGTTATTATTCCTCCAAAGATGGGAATGTGACGTGCCTTCTGCTTCTGTTCGAGTCTTGGGTGGATAGCTGTGGGCTTCAATAATTTCTTGTTGACATTTGAATGTGCTCGAGTCCTGATAAGCATGTGGAGTTCCATACTTCCATGAAAATCTTAAAATAGACTACCGAACAACCTTATTGTGCAAACAGAAAATAGCTAATACGGGTGCACTTTGTTGTGTGGCCGCTGGGCCACATGGAACAAAATCACCCACAAGCAGAAGGGAAGGTTCCATGGATGGTAATGAACCACATTGGAGGACAAACTCTAGTTTTTCACCTCCTCCATTGAGAATATGGGATTGTAGGTTACATTCAAATGGTATGTCACATGGGTCCCATGCTGCTGGTATACATGGTTCATCACTGTCTTCAAATAGCACGAGTAGCAGAAGCAAGATAGGCAGTGAAGGGTACATCAATCATCACCATTCTGTTTCTGATGGCGCACTCTCTTATTCTGGCAGCCCACCTTATACTACTCAGTTGCCACGATGGACTTCACCTATTCAAAGGTTCAACCGAGAGGAGCTCCTTGCCTCTAATGTTGGAGGTATTGTTAGATTGATTTTTTTTATCAGCAAACATGGCATGCCTACCTGGCCTAACTTTGGTTCTTATCACATGCCACTTTTTCTGTTTTAATTGTGCTCAATTAGTTGCATGTCTTAATGCAGTTTCTTTTCTTTTTCTTTTATCTACTTAGCAGAATGCCCAATATCATGTACTTTCTATACGTCTATCGGAATTCATATAATCACAGCTAATTATCTTTTCTGAAATGAAGGGCTGACGAAATAAGTTCAGATTACCATAATTGTTTAATACTGGAACTAATTTGTGGCATAATATTGTAGATTCTTGAAAGTCTTTGCTTTCTTCAAGCCATAATATAAGGAACAATTCAATTGTTCATTACTGATTATTTTTTTATAAGAATTCATTACTGATTATTGATCAAGATTATCTTTACCTTCTGTCTCATGGTTTCTATTTTCGTATGTTTTGCCTTATCATACCAATTATTTTCCATATGGCTTGTTTTGTCATTTAGGGAGTTATTCAAGAATGTATAAGTGCGGAATTGGAAAACAATCCATGCTCCAAAATTAGAGGATGTATAAAATAGATTTCTCATTAGGATGATGTGGTAGAATTCATTTGAATTAATGCCTCGTTAGAACTATAACTACATGTCAAAATGCAAGAATGTCAGAATCTTTCAGATGTCCTCTATTAGTGATTACCTTTTTGGCATGGAGGAACCATCTGCGTTCTTTGCTGCAGAATTACCTCAGTTGACCGAATCCTACCTGGTAGTTCACTATAATGTATTTTGTTGCCGAGCTTCTGCTTGGCAGTGATGTTAGGCAGTAAAATGCTTATTTCAACTTATTGATTGGGGGGGATAGCCTGATTCATCCCTTTAGAGATAGTTGAGGCTATCCTGATTCAGTGCTTTGAATTGTTGCATAAATGTTTGTATCCGTGCGACATGTGAATTAATTAAAGGGTTTTACAAAACTGCAAAATGCTTATCATAATACGTTGACTATGCTGGTAAAACTTAAAAACATTATGAAATTGCCAAAGTGGTGGATGTTTCCAAAGCTGTCACTTGGAGTGTGAAGACGGATCTGTAATTCACAAAAATGTAGGATGTGAGGGATGTCAGAATAGCTTGTTTTATTTTTGCTAAATCGAATTTGTAGTTCTCTTTCTTTCCCTCTTTTAGAGGACTAACTATTTCCCTGAATTTCAATACCAATCAACCATAGGTTGCTATTTCCTTTGTCTTTTCATATTTCTGATTCAATTATAGTTTGTTTCGTTTGTATAAAATTTGTATTGTTTGCACTATCATATGTTTTATTTGTTAACGTAATTTTAATTATCAGGACCTGTCCCCAGACCTCTTGGTTCCCTCGCTCCACTGAGGTGACGTGTGTTTCAACTTGTTGGGTTTTGTAGCAGTTAAATAATTTATTTTTTTTCATTTATCATTTTCCTCTTTTTGTTCTTGCAGAGGCGATATGCCAATAAAACGACTACAGGATCCCCTAGCTTTGGATCCCCGTCTTCCCTCTCTGAGTCTGGTCACTTGGATTCCTCTGGCAGGCAGTCCTCATTTCCGAATCGCAACCATGCCAGTAAACGTTCTTACATGACAAAAGCTGTTTACCCACTAGTGTTTCGCAACCCTGTCTCGGATTCTGAAGGCTTCTGTGATGCTGACCTTAACAGCATTGGTAAGTTGATACCTAACGAGGAGCGCTTCTCACCATTTCACTGGCATGAAAACGGATCTAGTGTTGACCACAAGTTCCACAAAACATTTTCTGAACTTCAAAGGTCTGATGCATCCCCAGACCCAAGTGCTAGCTCTCGAAGAGAAGGTTTTAGGTGGAGCAGTGCTAGCAGTTATGATCTGGGGTTAGATGGAGAAAATTTTGACATTGCAGAGCATGTTGATTTGGACAACCTGAGGTCCCCTATTGGCCCTGCGGTAGACCACAAGTGTGGAGTATGTGGAAAAATTTTGTGGCACAAGTCTCCCTGGAGTTCGCAACGAATAATTAGAAGTGGTGACATGCCAACTGCTGGGATTTTACCCTGCAGCCATGTGTTCCATGCCGAATGCTTGGATCAAGTCACGCCAAAATCCCAGATTCATGATCCTCCGTGCCCATTGTGTCTCAAAACCATTGGACCTTTAGAAGAATCTGCATCAGTTTCAGAACCTTTGCAAGTGGCTTTAAGATCTTTACGAAGGAGCAGGGGTGCCATGATATCTGAAGGCCAGGAAGACGATGAATTCTCAAATCATATGAAGGAAAAATTAAGGAGAAACTGGCTTCGACCAGCCCCACGATGGAATGGCAATGGCAACGGCAACGGTTCTTCGATAAAAAACCATATCAAAAAACATTTCACATTTAAAGGAAAAGCAAGTAAAGATATATTTACCTCAAAGGTATTCCAGAGGATCGGCTCATCTTCTTCTAGCAAAGATGGCGCTCGACTACAAGAGTCTATTTCATAGTTCATGCAATTCACTTGCAAATGGATGGATTTAGTCACTTTCCAAACTCTCTGGCTACTTTCAAATATATTATGTTTTCCTATGGGGTTAGTAGCAAGAACATCTCGAATATCTTATTGCTTGCTCATTCACATTACGAGTTGCAAGCAAGTCTCCTAAGATTGTTTCTAATGTGTTGTTAAAAATGATCCATCTATGTGATTTACACTGCAACATACAGGTCTACTTTTCATGCTTAAATTGGAAAGTATTCCATTTTTGTTCTTTGTGCAAATATATGAATGGAGATGTTTGCTTTGAAAGTTAAATATTTGTTATTGTATGTTTGTTTAGTACTAATATACATTGGGGTCTAAGGCCAGCTATATGGCTTATAATATGGGGGCATGCCTCTGAAGCAAATAGTTGAATGACAAGCACCAGAACCCCTTTTAGTCCGTGATCCTTTAGAGAGTATTGAACTTACATATCATGGACTCCACCGGATGGCGATTCTCAGTGCATGCCAGTCTTTTGAGATGCTGCTGTTTGAATTATGCATCCACATGTTCTCTATTAAAGAATTATGTGCGCGCGGGGCCTCGAACTCGAAGTGGCCAATACAACAGTGGTGACCAGGAAAATCCCGGTGGAGCCTCCGTCATAGGGATCAGTGGCTTACACAAAACAAAATGTACTTTCTGGTATTCGTGTGGATTAGAGTTGATATGTAAGTTGCTAGTTGCTAGTCTCTATGAACTGTGTAAAGGGCATTCAAGTAGGCCTTTTAGGCTTTTCTTTTATATGTTATCCTATTGCTTGAACAAGTTGGCCATGTGATCCCATGTGCTAAGTTTGGTTCACAAAACTCTGTAACTTGAGTATGTGGCCTGCTTTGATTTGTTGTCATCATTCTTTGGGACTTTATATCTGGTTGTGGGATTTATTTTCTTCTTTATTTCGTGGCCACTTCAAACTACCATGATATGGTTGTTAGTATATGAAATATGAACAATTTTCTTCGTTGCTTTGGGAATTGATGAGTGAACTCGACTGTAAGCTCGCGAGCTTAAAATTATTAATATTAACTTGAACTCAAAATATAAAATTGAAGCTCGACTCGAAAGATCACAAACTTATATTTTTTTTACAAAATGCTCACGAGCTTAAAATTATTAAGATCAATTTGATCTCGAAAAAAATTGAAGTTAAACTCGAGCTCGAAAAAAATTTACACTTGAAAAATTCTCAGGCCTAGTTCGATTGAAGCTCAAACTTGATTTCGAACCTTAAATACATAAAAGCCTTATATTGTATTAAAAAACATATAAATGTTAATATTATTAATAATTTAATTAAAAATAAAATTTTAATATATTATTTATTTCGAGTAGCTTGCGAGCTTTTCGAGCTAGGTATCAAATAGTTCGAGTCGAGTTCGAGCTTGAACTCAAGTCTATTTGATTCGAGTGTTAATTAAACTTTAATTGAGTCAAACTCGAGTAGCTCATAATCTGTCTCGTCTCATGAGTGATGACCGAGAAAGAAATATAATAAAAGAAATTTTCAATTTTATCGTTTCTTTTAGGAAAGGCAATCTATTAGGCACTGCGAAGATGATTAAAAGTAAAGAGATAAATTCCTTTTACTGAGGTGGACGGTAAGCCACATGCACAACACTTTGATTATTTCTTTTCGTAGCCTATATTCGATAGCTTAAGCATATAGTTTGATTCTTTATTCTAATTTGTTTCATCTAATCTTAACGTAGGACCGAAAGGGGAATCGGAGATCACCGATGATGAACTTCGATCGACATCATTAAGAGGTTTCTCTTCTGCATTCTTTTCGACAGATACTTACCAATATGGCAATTCTTAAACTATAAGCTGCACAAGAAGCTGATGACATTAGACCAGACTGACCAGTACCACAAAAAGAACCTTATCTGAGGATAACTCTACTTTTTTGGTTCCAGTGTAACATCATGAAATCATTTAGTCGTCACCATGGTCGTGTATCCTTTTTATCTTCCTAACTTTCATGGTACTCAATCACTTCTCTGATAAATTTCTTTCAAATATCTTTAACCCTTTTGCCATAAGATTCACATCCTAGAAAGATTCTTGAGGTTCTTTAAGTATGGGCCAGGAACATGCATAGAAAACATAGTAAAAAGTAATTTACAAAATGTTGAGGACTTCAATCGGTGCAAATAGCCTTTTAGTCTACTTCTTTTCAGGTTCATAAAGAAATGTCAACAAGAACATGGGTCCAAGCCATTTGAGCATCCTTTTTCAGGGTTACACTTTATTTTCCACTCTTTCATATGAAGTGTGCAAAAGTAACACACTGATATCATTGCAAATGTCATTCAAAAGATAAGGGTGGCAATGCACTAACCAAACGATCTAAGTCGTTAAGAGATTGTTGTTATCCCTCGAGGTCCCGGATTCGAGCACCGTGTATGCAGGGGTATAAACATTCATTGTCAAATGGTAGAGAGTTTTGAACAAGATAAGGGTGCTAATTATCCGTTTTCAAATATGAAATAAAAAACTCCATGAACCTTGGTAGCGTCTATATTTACATCAGCTTCCCCTAGTGACACACATCTATAAATACAACTTAGTCCCCTCAGCTCTTCCTTACCTTATTTCTCATTGACTCTTAGTTAACTCTTGCCTTTGTAAGGAACAAGAACATCATCTCTCTTATATAAACTTATCAGATACTTTCTATATCTTCTGTTCATGTTCAAATTCTGATATTTGAATGTCAATTGGTTTTGCAGAAAATGGATTTTCTTGGAATTTTTATTGTATCTTCTCTTGCCATGTTGAAGACAACTCATGGACTTGGAGGCGGATGGTCCAATGCTCACGCTACCTTCTACGGAGGCGGCGATGCATCCGGAACAATGGGTAAGAACTAAGCAGACACAAAATGTATAATCACCATCTCTCCCTTTCCATGATTCCTTTCTCAGTTACTTTTTCCGTATGCTGTAGGTGGAGCATGTGGCTATGGGAATCTTTACGGCCAAGGTTATGGCACAAACACCGCTGCATTGAGCACTGCTCTATTCAACAAAGGGCTTACTTGTGGGGCGTGCTTCGAGATCAAGTGTGTTAGTGACAATAGATGGTGTCTCCCGGGCTCCATTATAGTAACAGCAACGAACTTCTGCCCTCCATACAACGCTCTCCAGAATAATGCAGGCGGCTGGTGTAACCCTCCGCTACGACATTTCGATCTTTCACAACCTGTTTTCCAACATATAGCTCACTATAAAGCTGGAATAGTTCCTGTTGCATACAGAAGGTAAAACACAAAAAACTAGTGTACAACATAGTCATGTCAACTAATTTCTAAAGCAAATCAACACAACTAAGTTATCATTTTGTTTGCAGGGTTGCTTGTAAGAAATCCGGTGGGATAAGGTTTACCATAAATGGACATCCATACTTCAACCTTGTGCTGATAACCAATGTCGGAGGTGCCGGAGATGTGGTGTCCGTCTCCATTAAAGGGTCTAAAACCGGTTGGCAAGTGATGTCTCGCAATTGGGGCCAAAACTGGCAAAGCAATGCCTACATGAATGGTCAAGCACTCTCTTTCAAGGTCACAACGAGCGATGGCCGCACGGTCATCTCCGATAACGTGGCTCCTACGAATTGGGTGTTCGGCCAAACTTTCACAGGAGGGCAATTCTAATAGTTCCCATCTTCACCTTCAAAACTAACCAAAAAACAGATGAAAAATTGGAGTCATTTCATCCCAAACATGACCAAGCCCCTAAGGCTACAAGCAACCATTAACCAAATAGTTTTAGTTTAATAGTTAGTTATATCTGATATAAGCTATAGGTTTGTAATACAGTGACAAAATCATGGGGTGCTTTTACAAATGCCCTGAATGCTGCCATTGTGTGTGTGTTTTTTATTTCACCATTCTTTCCCTGGGGCTGAATGCATTGTTGTGGAATTTGATGCGAAGATGCACCAAAAAGCGATAAAGTTGGTTTGAAATTGGTCTCTATGGGGCATAGAGACCTGTCTAAATAATGTTTAAAGAGCAAGTCTTTATTAGCATTTCCTGCCAGGTTTGCATGTTTGATGTGATCTTTTGGAGTGGAATCTGCTCTGAAGAGACATCATTTGTATTGAATTGCATAAGATTTACGTTTGCCAATAATGATATAGCCTGCATTTTCTGTGAAGCTCAGTTGGTTAGTGTATATTGTCAACCTTTACAAATCAATCTTAATCCTGGTATTTGATTAATATTGAAATTATTAATCTACAATACAACACTTTTAATCTTGGTAATTATGAATATAGTCGATTTTTAAGAAGCGAAATAGATTATAAGGTGGTTACTTGTGGCCAGGGTCGGTTCTGACTTTTTCTTGGCCCGGGGCAAAATTAGAAAAATGAGCCCTAATTTAAAAGAATATTAAAAAATATGCAATATAAAATTTTAATTAATTTTTTATTAAATTAAATAAATATTAATTCATTACAATATTAAAAATGTCAAAAACATATTTAAGAATATAAATACTTATAAAAAAACATTGACTTCGAGCATTTCTTGATGCAGAATCATTGATGATAGTGTCAACATCAATGCTTTCCAACATATTTTTCTCAATATATAACATAGCTAGTCCATTCAATCTTTCTTGTGACATTGTTGACCTCAAGTAACTCTTCAATAATTTCAGCTTTGAAAAACTTCTTTCTGCGGATGCTACCGTTACCGGCATTGTTAATAAGATTCGATAAGCAATTGAAACATTAGGATAACAATCTCTAGCTTTAACAAACTCAAGAACTTCAAGCACTTACATGAATACATTTGGCAAAGTCAATTGCAACACTTTCATTTCAGAAAAAAAATCATCTGCATCAACATTCGACAAATTATTATGAGAAAAAATAATCTTAAAATTATCATAACATTCTTTTAATTTATTGTCGTCCAATGACTTCAACCTTGTATAATTAATTAAAAATCCAAAATAATTTTCAAAAATCTTTAACTGCTCAAATATATCTTTCAAAGAAGTGATTGCCATATCAACAATAACAAAAAAATAATTAACTTTAAAAGACTCATCTGCTGATTGCATTTCTTCATCATGGTCATTCTCATCAAATTATATTTTTCTAAAAATACGATGCTTAGTCGGAAAAATTGGCTCTATGTTCATATCTAATGCAAGAAATAAGTTAATTTTACTCAATGTTCACCTATCATTTATAGGAAATAAAAAGTAACTGTTATAAACATTATGATTAACCCAGAAATAGACGTTAGGATGAGAACAATAAGTCAATAAAAAATAAGTTTATGGGCCCTGCTTTTAATTTAATTTATTAATATTTATGGGATGCTTTTAATTTAATATATTAATATAGTTTTTAACATTACTTATGATGAGAACGATAAGCTAAGAAATAAGTTTATGGGTCATGCTTTTAATTTAATTTATTAATATTTATGGGTCCTGCTTTTAATTTAATATATTAATATAGTTTTTAACGTTATATGACTATGAGAACAATAAGAAATAAGTTTATAGGCCCTCTTACATTAATTAAGAAATTAATATATTAATATTTATGGGTCCGTTTTTAATTTAGTTTATTAAAAAAAAGATAAATTAATATAAATTAAAATTATGGGCTCTGAGTGGGCGCCCCTCTTTCCCCTGCCCAGAACTTACCCTTCTTGTGGCCCATTTTTATTATATTTGAATCTTGTAGGTTCGTTATGGCCTATTTTTATTATATTTCAAAAAAAAAATCTGAATTTATTGAGTGGCTTTAGTGGTTGAAGGAATTGTTGTTCTCCCTTGAAATTTTAGACTCAAACATTTATATTTGTAGGATGTGTATGAATTGTCAATAATTAAGAAATATCAGCATTCAAAATTATATAACTTCTCAGTCTTCGTCGTACTGGATCTCCCAACAGTTCATTAATAATTGGTCTTCGCCCAAATTTCTTTACGTGTTCCCCAAAAGCTCATATCCCCTGGCGTAAATCCTCAAGTCAACTACAACACATAGAAAAAACTTTTGGCAGACAAGTCCTCTTACAGGCTCATGTGATGCACCATAACAAAATTTAAAGTCTGATTATTAGATCTACCTTGCTTGTAGACTTATAAATAACCATGATTACAACACCTTAATCCGATCCGATCTAAAACCCGCTAGAGCAAAACGTTACACTAAACCACCTACGTGGCTAACCATTCTTTTGAAATACTTTAATCATATTCATCTTTTAAAACATAGTTTAAAGACATAAATATAGTAAGTTTGCAAAAGTGGGGAACTCCCAATAATGTATCCCAAAATAGTTATAGTGATAAATACATCAAAATAGAGTTATGAATCAAATACAAATAAGGTCAAAGAATAATATATGACCACTAAAAATATCGAAGACTCACTATGCTGCTAGTTAACTTGAAACATGAAACGACAATAAATTCTTCGACAATCCTCTTAAAAATGTGCGCATAGAAATATATTCCGAATGATAAGTTCAAAAACTTAGTGCCACATAAATAATTCTACCATACTACATACATTCATCACATGGGCATGCTAACATGTATAGTCATAAGCACACAAAAACATTAAACACACAAACTTGGGTAGGCATCATGGTGTAGTGGAGGGTCACTTACCATCTCGGGACTCACACCTTCCTAGCCTACCCAAGATATTTCCTGCACGATACCTAGGGTGACCTATGGTGAGATATGAGGTCACAAAACATTGAAAACACACTTGACTAGCTTTATTCTTTGTGAGTATTTGACACAAGTCGTTTTAATGTCAAATAAATTTCTTAATCTCAAAAGATATAAAATAGAATAGTAAAAAGATTATAAGGGTCGATCCACAGGGACTTTGGAGCTGTTGATTTAGATGGTTTTGATATTGATCTGGGCGAAAAATTAGAAGTAAAAAATAAGGGGGTTTTGTTTGAAAGATTAAGAAGAAAATAAAGGTTTAATCTAATGAAGTTTAAAGAAAATGATTGAGATAAAAAAATCTAATAATAAAAACAGCCTTAGGCTTTCGCTTTTGCCTCAAATTCCGTCGATCATTGAATAAGATTTTAGCTTCAGATTCATGTTGGTTACAGTCTACAAGGCCCAACCCCTGTAACTTGTTTTTTTCTCTGGTAAACCGATAATCCAAAATCAATATTTGAATTTCAGCCCTTTTGTGGACTAATCGCGACAATCGTTGTTAGTGCCAACTCAATTGAAAGATCTGGAGAAATCCGATCTATGTTGTCTCAATAAGAATCGAATTTGATTTCAATTTTCTTTAGCAGACCGCTGCTAAGTGTGTTCACAGGAAGTCGAATGTGTTATAAGTCAATCCTTCCTCCCAACTTTAAATCGAAACAATAATCAAAACAACCAGCCTTTTCTTAAATGAAAGCGTTTTGATTTTAAAAGGATGACTGATTGTCAATCATTGATTCCAGAAAATTGATAATGTAACCCGAAGAGTTTTACTTGTTTTTCAATTCTCACAATCGGAATTGAGTCATCGCTTAAGCATTTGGCTTATTGAAAAATTAGATGAGTATGATTTAAAAGAAAATAATTTGAAAAATAAAAGAAAAGTGAAATGAAAGAAAATAAGAATTTTTATAAAGCTAAAGAAAGAAAAGAACAGAAGCTAAATTGAAGAACGAGACATATTTTAAAGCTTGCTCCAATGGGGTATTTATAGCTTCCTAAAACCCTAACAATGTAACAAAAATGACAATAAATAATTATTGGAAATTGTTTGAATTAAATCTAAAAATAAAGATAATTCCAAATTTGAATTTTGAATTTGCGACTGAGTCTCCTATCCTCACAAAACTGCTGATTGGACTTTCTAAAGTTACTGACTAGATGACACATCATATGTAGTCATGCCCACTAAATCGGCCTTGATTCCAGAAAATATAAAAAAAAACTACAGAATCACGTCATTTAAGTGTCATTTCTGAATCCAACATCCTACCCAAAAAAACAAGTGAAATGTCCAAATCAGCAACAAAAATCGATAATCAATGAGTAATTAACAATAAAATAAAAACTATTTAAAGCACTAATCAGTATTCGAGACACATTCACCCAACTAGCAATTTAAGTGTCTCGCACTAATTTGGATATATTCAAATATTTTCTAACAAACAAGACGATTGTCGTGTACTTACAAGTAACTCGAATATCCTCATTTTTTTAACCTCAAACAAAGCTAAAGCTGCTGATGAGCTTCTGACAAAACAACAAGCCGAGATAGAGAAAAGGCTATGGATTTCATACCTAGTTTTATGTATTAGATTGCAATTATATGCTCCTCAATTACGATATATATATAATTTAAATTATATATATATATATATATATATATATTTAATTTTTCTGTTTTCAAAAATATATTTTTTAAGCTTAAAAGATTATTTTTGTCCATATAGTAAACATAATTTATCATTTTTGTCTGATATTTTCGTATTAAGTTAGTTCGGGAAGTTATTTAATTGTATCACATTAAACTTTAAACTTTAATCCTAAATTCTAAACTCTGAATCCTAATTTAAAACAATAATTATAAATCCTAACTCCTAAACTCTAACCTAACTTAAAACCCTAAACAATAGTAAATATTTTAAACATTTATGCGATTAAATAATTTCGAGAGCTAAATTGATTTAAAATATCATAGGAACAAAAATGTAAATTATATCTACTACAGAGACGAAAGTAACCCTTAAACTTTTTTTTTACAATTTAGTCTCTTAATTTTATATAATTTATTAACTTCTTCTTTAGTTTTTAATTTCTTTTGATCAAATTTGAACATGTTCAAATATTACGTAAATCTAACTAGTCTCTTTAATAACAAATTTTTTATTTCGTGATATAGTCTCTGAATTTTTTATTTTATTTAGTTTAGTCCTTTAATTACAACATTTTATCAATTTTTTCCTTCTATTAATTTATTATTTCTTTTATACTCTCATTAATATCTTGTCCTCAAATTCCTTTTTAAAATAACATCATAAATATATTATATAATTTTAGATGATATTTTAGTCAAACAATCTATAAAAGAAAAATAATCAAATGGACCTAATGTAATTGAGACATCTATTGTACATTGCGAATTTTTCAGACTTACAAAAAGCAATATATAAGTTGAGCACGGCTTTAGGTGGGTCGAAAAGGATACCATAAGTTTCCATTTTCTGCGTATAAAGAAATGGTTCAGGCTAGAATATGAAACTGATATTGCAAGATGCTCTAAGCCCCAAGTTATACAACCAATTTAACACATTTATGGAGAGGATTGGCATACCTTATGCATTACCCAAGCGCCTCGTGCCTCTAAAGCCAACAGTAATTGCCAAGCATAACACCATCAGAAGCCAGTTAATCTCAGGAATGTAGATCTGACCGTGGATTTTGGACGATGTGTGGACTATTTTGACCTTCGGGAAGCATCCAAGGGAAGATCACTGTTTGATTATCAAGAATGTTCCAGTTATGGTAGCTTGGCTTCCCACTACTGCAGCAAGTATGGCTATAACCAAAACTGGCCATCTTAATGCATCCTCATACAGGCTGTCCAACATAAACTTGTCGAATCCTCCGCCCTTTCAATCAAATGCCAAATTAAAATAGTATCGGTGAGATATACATACATGAACATGTTATGTTACCTATGTATGAATGAACGGACATCACATCACATGTATGTAATACCATTTTGTAAGTTGCAGTGGCATTATCATTCGAGCTTGGAGCAGTGGCAAGTGCCAATTCCCAGCCTGTAGTGCCATGAAAACATAAACACAAATTGACATGCAAAAGGTTCAAACTTATTTTATGTGGTTAAAACAAGTAGAAAGCCGGTTTATTGATGTTTCATGGTGTAAAGTATTGAACTACTGAAGATGACTCAAACTCGCCAACAGGAACAATAGTCAATGCCAAGGAATTCTTCTCATCTAATTTTGATGCAACCGGGACAGGATTGTATAAACCCTGATAAGAAAAAGAAAAACTCATAATGACACTGCAAAAGTTGCAGATGAAACCATAAAAAGAGACTACTACATTACCAACAAATCAGGCGGTTCAACCATAGGCTCTTCCACTTTCTCCGCTTCTTCTGGTTCAGACAGAGGAGGTGGTGATCATTGTTGCACCTCTGGGGTTTTCTTGCACCCAACGGCCAACACTTCTTTTGGGTTAGGAAATTGGTCCAAGGAGGGCAGAGACTGAGCCACCATTTTGAAAATCTAAAAGAAAAGAAAAGGAAATTGGATCATAGAAATGGAAGGGGTAAGTTAGGGTTAGTAGAGGAAACGAAGAGAGAGAAGGAATTGGGAGCAAGTGACTCGAGGAGTTAGGCGAGGTCACCAACTCAGAGTCACGGGAGGTAGAGCGCGGAGAGAGGTGCAGTGGCAGTGGTGGTGAAGCAGGAAATATGAATTGCACATGTTTTCATATTTGCTCCACATGTCTTTGTGTCGAGCACAAGCTTACTACACGCCCGCTACATCCATCCAAGTGTTGTCCTCGTGTCTATTGCACATGTTCCACATGTCAACAATAGGCATAATATAGTAGCAGTCAAATACTACTAAATTCATGACATAACATACTCTAAAAATATATTAATTATAAATTCATCATATGAAATCACAAATTGGTCTCAGTAATAGTTTAGCCATTGCTGCTATAATGTAAACTCTTGTACAAGAATTTGGTCTCACCATGCACTGAAATCACAAATTGTCCTATTTGTTGCTGATGCAAATCTTATCTTCCTGCCACTGCTCTACTGATTGACAAAAATGGGGTTCTTCGGCTGGGATCAGACCATATATCCGTATTGGACGGTTACACCCTTGTAGTTTTACTTGGATCGAATTATTTTTTCTTGCATTCCTTCAACCCTTTGAATCAATTTAATTGTGTTCAAGTTCCATCTGAATGCTTCTGATAAAAGCCTGCGACTACGAGACTTTTGTCCAAACATAAAAGAACAAAAGCAAAAGGTACCAAAGGCTCCTGTTATTTTCAATAATAATAATAATAATAATAATAATAATAATAATAATAATGTGTCCCTTGATTTTTGCATTTAATGTGAATTTAGAAAAATAACTTAGCATGATCTTTGACTAACGGTTTTTACCGTTGATTATTACAATGTTGATGTGGCACTTCACGAGGAAAATCCATGATATGGTCTTTTCAATAATAATATTAATAATAATAATGTAGTCTTCGGATTTAGAAAAAGAACTTAATATGGTATTTGACTAATTTAACTCATCTGTCACGTCACCAGTTATTGTGGACTGTCATGTCAATATTGTAGACCATCACGTTAGCAAATTGAAGTGTCACATTAGCTTCGTAACGGTCAAAATGAAAACTTTTAGTCAAAGGGCCTCATGTGGTTCATTTTCTTAATTTGAGGGTCACATTGAGTGCAAATACATTCTAGGGCCACATTAATTTTTTTTTTTTGAAAAATACATGGACCTCAAATACCCTTTTAGCCAAAAAAGTTAAATGAACTTTGAACTTAAAAAAAATAATTTGACAGTTACACTTACTAAAAAATCAATTTAGTCTTGTTTGTCATGTCATCAACCGACGTGGATCACTATGTCGGTATTGTGAATCTTGACATCAACACTTTGAATTATCAAGCCAACATCGTAGTGGTTAATGACAAAAATCATTGGTCAAAAGGTTATATTAATTTTTTTTTTTTTGAGTTTGAGGGGAGTAAAAAAATAATTCAAGTGTTAAATTGATTTTTTGAAAAATTTTGAGAACTTCACATACCATTAACCTATTTTTTATAATATCAATATAATTATAATAAAAATTATTGAAATTATTTTTTAAAATTTTGATTGAGTTGATGTCGTGGATCAATCTAACATTAATTTAATTGAAAATATAATATTATACTGATATCTTTTTATCCTGTCTTGATATAAACTAAATAATTAAAAATCACATATTCAAAAACAAAACTCATATTTAATGTAATTTATATATTAAGAAAATAAAATAAATTATTAATAAAAATATAAAAAAAATAATTAAATTATATAAAAATTTAAAATTTTAAAAAGAATCGATTGTTTCTGTCCACTTATTTGATCCAGCATGGATGTCAAAATACTGTGGCCAATATTTGTGATTTACTAAACATATTTAATTTGAAATTAAACACAAGTTTATCAACGCCATATTACAAAAAAGAATTACGAGGTCGATTCATACTGAGAGTGTTCCTCCTACCCAGATTTTGAGAACTGATCCTTTCGAAAGCGTTTCACATCTGAGGGTCATTTTCAACCTCAATGAGACAATCAATAACACACAGATCATCAAGGACATCGGCTAGAAACCGTAGCTCCATCTCTTCCCTGATCCTCCGGATTTGCTCCTCCATCTCGGCAGCTGCAACTCGTGACGCTATCAGTGACTGCATCACGCGCCGATTAACCCTTCTCTTCCTTGCCAATCTAGCCCTCATAGCTCTCAGGCCGCAACCCTGTTACCACAATCCACAAGCACGCTTTCAAGACTCATAACCATAGGTTTAATTTTACATGCATGAAATTCTTATGAGTGAAAAGAGTTGAACTGAGTACTTTCTTGAAGCAAAACACTTTCCAGAAATCGAAATTTCAGCTCAAGTTTAACGACTAACGTAAACCATTGAAACTAAAGTGAAAGAGAGAGAATCTGACATTGGCGTACAGGCGACACAGCCAAAAATGGTAAATCCGAAATCCTGTCATTGGAGAAATGTTCAATTAGACTAAGGGGTTGTTTGTTTATTTTAGAATGATTAAACGTTGAATGATTCAAATATTGAATGATTCAGAGGCTCTGTATGAAATAACTCTGAATATGACATGCTGTTTGATAATGGCTCTGAATCATTCAGAATGTACTTCTGTGCTGAATCAGTCAGAACTTAATCATTCAGAGGCGAGAAACAAACGCGCTGAATGCTAAACGGTTCAACATTCAGCGTTGAATGGTTACATTCAGAGCCAAACAAACAGCTCATAAATCTAAGTGGAAATAGGGCTTCGATTTTTTAGGAGGGGAGAGGGTTTTGTGCTAGAGAGCGTGAGGAGATAGAGGAAGAGGAATGGCAAGGGCTGGAATTAGAGCTTGAAACCTCAGCCTCCTGCACTAATTTTGGTGAATGGAGAGAGGGACCGTGCTTGTTCGGCTTAAGTGCAAGGGTGCTCTCCCTTTGTTGTCACCGCCCTTTTTACTCTTATCGAGCGCTCAATAGCGCGCGCGTTTGAAAGTATCCTTCCGATGGAAGGTTACAATTTCATTGGTCTAAAAAAACTAAAAAAAAATCTAAATTTAAATCCTATAATTCTCGATCAAAATTATGATTTTTTACTCAAATATACCCCCCTCAAATAATTATTTTTTTAATATAACACCTATCAAAGATTAATTCTCAATCTTGACATTTATTTCCACCACTGAATTTTTTTATATATATAGAAAGTGCTTTACCGAGATGGTATTCGAGTCGACAAAGACGTTTTCCATAAAAATATCTTTTTCTTATGTGACTATCCAACGACACAAAATGCATTCTTGATGACATATTATAAAAATATTAAATATAATATTATAAAATAAAATTTTAATATAACATTAAACATTTAATTCAAAATATTTATACATTTAATAAATTTTTGACATCAAACTTAATACAACATTAAAATAATAATAAAATCTAGCATGCCTTCTTTGCCTATGAGTTCCACATGATAGTTGTTGTTTGTTTCGAACAAGATTTTTCGTATAGATTATTCTTTAACATAATTTTCATCTTAAATGTTTTCATCATTTTCATCAACATTAGCTTCAACTTGATTTTCATTATAATTGTTTTCATCATTTTCACCAACATTAGCTTCAACTTGTGGTGCTAGAGTCGTCACCGAAGAATGAACATTGTAGAATAACGGATGCAAAGGTGTATGATCAATGATCCTACCGTTCAATGAGAATTGTAAGAAAATCACACACACAAGAAAATAACATCATCAATTGGACTGACTGGGCTAAATGTAGTGGTGGTGTTGGTGAAGAATCACCACGCATTAGTACGATGCATATGAAACAAATATAAGGTCCATAAGAGCGTAATATCCTCATATGGAATCGACATATAATCTGGCAGACTCAACATATAACCCAGCAGACTTGGCGTTATGGCATATAATCCGAAAGACTCGGGATATAACCCATCAGACTCGAAATATAACTCAATGAATATTGCATCATTTAAGACGGTGGATGTTGTGTTGTTTTCGATGTTACTGACAAGGACAGATTGTATGTGTTTTTTCTTCTTCCTCAATTAGTCGAGGGGACGGTGATATTACATCGATTCACGTTTTTCTTGATAACGATAAATATACTCACCTCCTATCTCATCAAAAAAATATGAATAGCTTCTCATGTTCATTAAACCATGACATGTAATCAAACGAAATCTTAAAATAAGTGGTCCAGAAAGGACGACGGTCAAGAATATAATTATAACAGTTCTCCCACATCATTATCCATTCAATGGGCTTTCTTCCCAATCAACATATTCAATGGGCTTTCTTCCCAATCAACATCAATCTTACCTCGTTTGGCAATGTTATGCAAATTATTGAAGTTCATGGTTGGTTCTAGAATAAATTGTTCGAAATCAAATTGGCGAAGCACACACTCACTCGTATGTCATTCAACAATAATATAATAGATAAGAGACATAACTGCATGTCATATATCCCATATAACACTAAGCATAGGTAGTATAGGACATCCATTGGAACTACGTAAAATATTTTTATTATAAACATATAAATTTATAAATTAGATTCTAATTATAATGATAATAAGATTCAAAATTTAATAATAAAATGTGTACTTCTAAACTTGAGTTCTACTCACAATAACCTGATATCTTAAAATTCACATATAATAATATATTTTTTGAATTTATTATAGTTTAAATTGATATGATTCATATATTAGTGTAAATATAATTTAAATATTATGTTTTTAATTTAGACATAATATTTATAATGTACAATTTATCTTTTCAAACTCACTATTTAATGGTAATCTCAAACAATTAAATTTTATATTGCACTTTTGTACAATATTTTTAAAAGTTCGTTTTTACGACACTTTTAAAAGTTCGTTTCTACAACACTTTTAAAAGTTCGTTGCATC
The DNA here is from genome assembly GCF_006381635.1 of Hibiscus syriacus. Lineage (NCBI taxonomy): Eukaryota > Viridiplantae > Streptophyta > Magnoliopsida > Malvales > Malvaceae > Hibiscus > Hibiscus syriacus. Next base: position 735,280 of record NW_024061816.1, on the reverse strand, counting down.
AACACTTTTACAAGTCACTATACCAAACTGACCCTTAATAGGATGGAAAAGACAAATGACTTATTAATACACGAACATAGGAAAGATATGTAATAGTAAGCCTAAGACTTAGAAAAAAGAGACATTCATCAATAGAAATTTTCCTCGAATCGGTCACTATATATTTTTCTAAAGAGTGGTGCTAAAACTGTCAATTCGGAATTGAATGTGTCCACTTCTTAAAAATTAAAAAGGTGACACAACCACATAACATGAACTTAGTTGCGAAATTTTTAGAACATCAGAATCTCTTCAATGATCCATAAATATTAAGCATGTGCAAATGCTTGTTCCTCATCTTTGGAACAATGTTCATTCATATCTTTGAAATTTATTTAGAGCTACGTTAACGATATTTGACCATTGTTAAATTCACACGAGACCTTTCTGAGATATAACATAAAATAGTTTAATAGTAACTATTTTTTAATTTTACCCTAAAAAATATTATTCGGTTCGATAGATTAAATTATCAGTTTGAAGTGGCATTTGGTTGTAAAAGTTTCTTTAAAAATTCATACTTAAAAGGAAAAAAGGAAAACAAGAACTGTAATCTGTTGGGGACACCTCATATGTTATTTTCCTTTCTTGGCAAAATAGCTAACACAAAGGCAAACTTTTGCTTTATATTGCCGACACTGTAGTATTGTGCAGACTTCATATGAGCAGTAAAATATTTAAAACTCTATTTCTACAGACTATTAACAAACCCCCCCCCCTGTATGACTGTTTCTTATAACGGCATCACAATAAAAAAAAAGAGTATTGTTTGTCAATGGTGCGTATGATATCCCAGAAACACACTTACCAGTGCTACCATTATCACAAATAGGAAAGGGAATCCCACTTGAACTCTTCTCACATCACTCTTTTTCCTCAACACCGCCTGCATAAGTATACAGTCGATTTACTTAAGGGGTAAAACTGCAAAACAATTATGAGATGGTAAATGGCTTACTCTAAGAAAGGGAGAAAGAGACGACGGTTGAGGGCATGGATGTGCATTTCACCCGGGCCCGACCCAGTCAGGTCGTTTTTCTTTTCTTTTATTAAAATCTGGGTTCGGGTCAGGTCAATTTTTTTAAAGACGGCCAGATTTAAGGTAAAAAAACTCAATACAACCCAACATATCGTTTATATATTCAAGGATAATTCCAATAATACCTCTTTTTATTTGGTGCGGGTTTAAACCTAAAAAATCAAATCAGATTTTGGAGTGGGTGAGCCAAAAATGTAACCCGACCCATGATCACCTAGGCATGCACATGATGAACATTCATCATTATCGGTTCAAAAGTTAAAAAAACCTAGAAAATCACCCGGCGAAAAGTGGCATTACGGTTCACACTAAAAACGACACTAGGAGAACTGACTGTACATGATTGAACATTATTATATATGAAAAATATGACATGATTTTAGTAAAAGAAGAATGCAAAGGAGAATAACTTACCAGTTCCTCTTGTAAGGCCTTCCTCTCCTGAGTGCTCAGGCTCCTCTCCTCTGTCAGTTTTGAAATGATTGCTTCAGCCTGAGAAACAGATTCAAATTGAAGGGTGGCAGAAAATAATGCAACCTTCTTTTTAACTGTCATCGTCAAGCAATGTTCTGTTTTTAGTACTAACAAACATACCTTGCCTAGCTTAAACTCGAGGTCATTTAATTTTAATTTCATTTCGTCCACATCTTTAGCAAACTTTAGATCCTCCACAGTCTTCAATGTTTTCACCTCGTCATCCTTCAATCCATTGAATTCCTTTACCCTCACTGTCTTCAGTTCCTTGGTATCAAGAATATCATCCATCGGCTTTGATTCCAAATCTTTCACTGGCTTTAACTCCTTGCTATTGAAAGAATTATTCTTCAGCTTCAGATCAGTTTCTTTTATTAAATTGAAGTCGTCACCGATAACGTCTTTCATTGGCTTCAGTCCAGCATCCTTCTTCGGCTTTAATTCCTCCTCATAGATCATATCCTTATTTGGTTTCAGTTCTGCATCCTTCTTCGGCTTTAATTCCTCCTCATAGATCATATCCTTACTTGGTTTCGGTTCTGCTTCCTTCATTGGCTTTAATGTCTCCTTATAGAGCTTATCCTTACTTGGCTTCAGCTCTGTATCCTTCTTTGGCTTTAATTCCTCCTCATAGTACGTATCCTTACTTGGCTTCAGCTCTGCTTCCTTCTTCGGCTTTAATTCCTCCTCAAAAAACATATCCTTACTTGGATTCAGCTCTGCATCCGTCTTCGGCTTTAATTCCTCCTCATAATACGTATCCTTCCTTGGCCTCCAATCTACATCCTTTGTTGGCTTTAAATCCTCAACATTTATCATCTTTGACTCCAGAACCTTCGCAACCCGACACAGAAAAGAGAACACGGTTATTTTCTTAACGGTATAAGCTTCATCAATGTACTCAAGTTTGTTTTTAAATCACATGTTCGAACAAAAATTCCTTTCAGAAATAAAAGAATAATGTTTTCCTTTAAAGATAAGACAGTTGTACATAAAATTGCAAGTGTATATATGTGAAATGATGTGATGAAGCTGATCTAACCATCGGAAGGGGTGCAGGAATCCCGACTCTATCATAACCCATTTCCTGATTCATTTTCCCATTAATTGGTGATAAAACTGGAGAATGCGGAGGGCTGATAAGGGCAACCTTAAGCTTATTCTCTTCAATATATCTTCCGCTATCCTTGACAAACTGTCAAGCAAACACAGTGAGTGTAAGTCACATGCCAATTACTATTATCAAATAAAGCACAAGCAGAGCAGAAAATCACTTACTGTGGCAGATGTAATGTTTTCATCTGTTGTTCCTTCTGGGACAACTGTACTTTGAATCAAGAACTTATCTCTGCATATCATATCAGGAGGGGCTTCGCGCTGAGCTTGCATGGTAACTAAATGGAAAAGACTAAGGTGAGCATATATACTATAGCACAGAGGACAAAAATTATAACGAACATCATACGAGAAGTTCATAACTATATTTCATTAATAAATTGCATTATTAACTTTGATTCACTTGTCCAACTACTGAGACATAACGGCAGATTGTCCTAAAGGTCGAGAGTTCTGGATGATGTTTGTTAAAAGTATGCAATTTTTGTTGCCACTTAAGCTTTCAAAATCATTTGTCATATGCACATACATAAAATCATAAAACATTCAAGTACAAAAACTCCATACCTGTAAAATTATAGGTTGATTTTGGCATAACAATGCCAACATTAGGCCGCACACAGTATTTCTTAGGAGAGGTGGTTTTAACCTGCCAAAATACCATTGCTGCAATTACATCGGAATCCAGCATTCTAAAATATTCTATCCCATGAAATAAACCTTACAAATTGCGAAAAAGCGTGACATAAGTTCAATCTTTTTAAAGAAAGAAGAAAAAAACAGAAAGTAAAGGTTCAGAGTTCAGACCTTGAAAGCAACATATTGGTTAGTGTTATTTGTAAGCGTAACCGAGCAGGAGCATTGTTTCTTCAATATAACTATCAATGGTCAATCAAAAGAATAAATTTCAATTATAAATAAATAAATAAATTTAGGTAAAAAATAGAAATAAATATCAAAGCTAAAGTTTATGAATACATTAACCAACCCATTCGAGTTTTTTTCACAACAAACCTACAAAAATAAATAAATGCCACAAAAATGAAGAAAAAATGTCATTCTTTTCTATGATTTTATCTTTTGCAGAATGGGGGAAGTAAAATATTCTAAATATTGATTGCGAATCCGATAGATTCAATGAACTAATTCAGTTATGCACGAATTGTATTTATTACATTATTTATTTTTTTCAAAAAAAAAAGTGTTGAAATAAATAGTTTTAAACAAAAAATAATAAATCTAAATTAACAGATAATACTTTTTTCATATGATAGAAAAAATATAAGAGAATTAAAAGTTACTTTATCGAATCCAATTATTGTAAAAAATACTTTATGCAGTAAAAGTAAAGTGACAATCAAGCAATTATGCACTCACATTGGAATTTAAGTTCCTTCGGCTCAATCTCCAAAAGTTGCGCGTTCATTGTCCTCCTTCGCTTGGTCACCAAATCTTAATCTGCGCTTTGTAATTATCAAACTAATCAGTAATATAATCCAAAAAATTAGTTTTTTTCATTATGTAAAATATTCGAATTAAAATAATGACGATGAATATTTTCAAAAAAAGCTGAAGCCGAAACTATATCGAGTTCTGACGAGCTTTGACTCGGATCATACTCGAACCAACTGTGTTTGCATTCCAAATAAGCGGTGATTCGATTTACCGGAAACGAAGGCGACGAAAATTTGAAATCAAAGTAGAAAAGGCAGATGTGATTTTTAGAAATTGGAAAGCAAAATATGAATAATGACTCGGCTACAACTCGGATCATTTTCTTTTTGATTCAAAAACAACAACTATATCAATCATTTTGATCTCAAAATTAAGCTGTGAAAAATTTTGAGCTCAGAAAAGAACTCTGTTACTGATTCGAGTTTCAACTCAGAGAAACGACAATAACGTCGTGGCACTGACATCCTATCGTCTTCTTCTGAATTCGATAACAAAACTCGCCAAAAAAAAAATAACAGTCAAAACAGCATCAATTTCCAGGTCCCGATATTCCACAGTGCATGAAACTCTGCGCAAAAAAATAAAACGAGCGGAGAAGAAAACGACAACGTTTCCCCGAAATCAGAAGAGCGAAAGCTTACCGGAATCAACAAAAGAATCTCCGGCAGAGGGAGAGAGAGAGAGAGAGAGAGAGAGAGACGGAAGAGAGGAAGGGAGAGAGTATTTATAGCGTGAAAGTGAAGGATTCAATGAAATATAAAACTCTAAAGACAATAATAGTAAAAAACAAACAAAGCGAAGAGTCCCCAGAGATTCTTTTTGAGATAGAGAGAGAGAGAGAGAGAGAGCGCGTTGTTTGGGGTTTGGTAGTGGCAGAGGTAAAATGGGCAGAGAAATAAAGCTGTGAATAAGGGAAGTGGAAGACAAGCATGAAAAGGATGGCAGAACTTTTAAAGTGAAGGAAAAGACTAGACAGCGTTTGTTGTACCCGCCGTTTCGTTCACTAGCCCACTCCGTTTTGCTTCTGGGCTTTGACTCTTGGCTTCCGCTTCGGTGCTTCTGCTTCGTTATCAATTTTTTAAATATATTTTTTTAGGATAAAGTATATAATCTCTAATGGTAAGATATTATTTTATTAAATTTTTTGATTATTATTTTTTATTAATTTGGGTAAGCATAAGATATTATATGTTCAGATATAATTCAATCTTTTAACATTAAACACTCACACTCCTGATAACTATGGTGCTTGAACTCGGGTCATCAATGAATAATAACAATTCTTATGTTCGTGTGAGTCATCCAATTATTAAAAATTGTAAAATGGATACTCGACTATTCATACGTTCTAGACTTATCCATTTTCTATTAAAAAACTTAACGGAAATCTGAGTTGAACGTTAATATGTTGATTGAGATATTATTAAATCTTATCTAAAAATCTCAAACGACCACCATATCACAGTTAACATGTTAACGTTCAACTTAGAATATCATCAATTTTTTAACGAAAAATGAAGAGTTTGGAATATATGAATAGTAGGATGATCATTTTATAACTTTTAATAGCCGAGGGACTCAACTAAGCAACATCCTATAGTCGAAATACTATTTTATAACTTTTAATAGTAAATGAACTCAACAAAATAATATTTTATGGTTGAGGGACCATTTATGTACTTTACTCTTTTTTATTCGATGAAATTTCTAAATTTCTTAAATTTTTTTATTTCTATTTAACTTATATATATATCTGTGTTCAATTCTACATTTGCTAGAAGTATTCAATTTTCTTCCCTTAGAATCTCTTTAAAATAAAATTAAAATTTGTCAAAAACAATTATAATCAATTAAATCTCTTTGATTTTAATATTTATGATCCCACTAATCATTGTTAAGTTTTTTAGTATGAAAACATATAATTAGCTTCAATTTATTACTTTTTAGGGTAATGTCAAATATATTTATATATTTAAGGCAACCATGTATTTAGTACATGATCTATCAGTTTTGATCTGTTTAAATATTTTAATTTTTAAAAAATCATATCTAACGTTTAGTTTTTGTTTAATTTTAATATTAATCGTTAAAAACTTAACGTGTTTATTACCTAAACTATTAATTTTGATCTATTTTAGTACCTAAATTTTTAATTCCTTTTAAAATTTAACATTAAATTTTGAATATAGATACTAAAATGAACAAAAACTAAATTTTATGTATAATTTTAAAAAAAAATTAAATTTTAAGTAGTAAAATTAATCAAAATAAGTATTATACATATAATTTACCCATATATTTATAGTTACGAATTTTGAAATCTAAAAAAAAATAACAATGTATCATATCGTGAGGCTCTGCCCACACCCTCAGTAGGTTCAACTCAAAATCCTTTGTATAAATAGTATCTATCATACATTTTTATTTTTTTAATCTATTTCTTCATTAAACGAGTTATCCGTAAACTTTACGAGTCGAGTCAAATAAAATTCGAATCTCCATCTTTAATATTTTTCTTAGAAATTAAAAATAGTATAAACTATTATAAATTATAAATAATTTTAATAATAATGAAAATTCTAATAAATTGTAAAAAAATGCAAAAAATAATTTAATTAATTGTATATATTGAACATAAAAACAAGGGTAAAATACATGTTTAGTATCTAAACTATCATTTTTATTCTGTTTTAGTACCTAAACTTTTATTTTTTTTTCAAAATCATACATAATTTACTTTTTTATTTTATTTTAGTAACCCGTCATTAATTTTTTGTTTCCATTTTGTACTACGCCATTAAAAATTTAACATAACTGACATTTTTATGGGTAAATTAAATTATTCATCGCTCAACTATCTCCTCGAATCTATTTTGGTCATTAAAGTTTTAAAAATTCAATTTAACTACTCAACTTTCAAATTATTTTTGTTTTAATCACTCTAATTTATTATATTAATATTATTTATGACATGATAAATTTATTATTATGTTATTAATATATAATTAAAATAAAACTAAATCTAAAATTATACCCAGACCTAAAAATTATACCACAAATTCTAAATCACAAACCGCTCAACCAATTGTCATGGCCTCACTCTTATCGACCTCCCCAACTTATCCATTCCTTTTTTCTGTTAATCATATATTAATAAAATAATAATAAAAGATGTCACGTCATAAAAATATTAATAAAATAAGTTAGAGTGATTAAAATAGATGTAATTTGAAAGTTGGGTGATTAAATTACAAAAAATTAAACTTCAATGACCAAAGTAGGATTGAGAAGATTTTGAGTGATGAATAATGTAATTTATCTATAAAATGCCTATTCTGTTAAATTTTTAATGGTTGGATTTAAAACGAAACAAAAATTAACGTTGGGTATGCTTTAAAAAAAAGTTTAGATACCAAAATAGAACAAAAGTAATAAATTAGATACTAAATATGTAGCCCTAAAAACAAAAAGAAGGGGTTGTATATAAACTTTTTTAAGTGGAAAAGAGAAACAATGACTAAAACAAACTCGTTAGAAGTTAAGCAAGGTAGGGCTCGATCAATCTCTGCAGGTGGTTTATGAAATGTATGAAATCCAAGTGACTCGTTTCACGCTAGTTTCGTCATGCAATCCCTCACGCGGTTGAGCTCTCGTGCTGCATAAGTAAACTGAACCTCCCAATTGCGATCCGCTAGCTCGTTAATATGGTGCAGCATTGGAGATCCCACACCTGAATCATATTTAAGGACCAAAATGATCTCTCAGCGGTCCGTTTTGATTAAAAAAAAAGTTGGCATAACTCTAAGTCCCAAGCTAGCTATAATCCTTCGAAAATGTCCCAAAACTGACCTCCAATGCTGAACAACGTCCTATGTTTTAGAGAACTCGACGAGCTAAGCCCTTTTGTGATCCCGGATGATACCCTCACACACGACCAACCTCGTAGTAGTACGACAGGCTCCATCAGTATTTAATTTGAGCCAACCATTAGGCAGGCTCCGTCGATATTTAATTTGAACGAACCATTAGGTGGGAGGGACCAAAAACTAGAACGATTTAAATAAATAAATAGCTTATATTTAATTAAAATTTATAACTCATAAATAAATATTTCTTGAACTCATAGTAAATTAGTTTTAAGGTTAGAGTTTAGGATTCATGATCTAAGATTTAAGATTTAGAATATGATTTATGATTTAGAGTTTAGGGTTTAAGGTTTGATGGTTAGAGTTTGAGATTTTAGGATTTAAAACTGGGTTAAAAAGATATTTTGTTTTACTGAGAGTTAAAAGATATTTATTAAAAAATCATTAAAAACACAACTACTCGTACAAAATAAGTATGATCATCGGGTATATGTTAGATTTTAACCTTTTATATCTTCTCAAAAAAAATATATTAAAAAATAATTAAATGGAAAGTGAAAAAATAATTTAAAAATACCACATCAACATCACCATTAATTTTTAATGGTGGGTACCAAAAAGATAAAATTTAACGATAAATATGATTTTAAAAAAATATAATTAGATAGCCAAAATAAAAGTAAAATAATATGTGAGTGATTAAATAAATAATTTATCTTTTTTAGTTATATATGAATATATAATTTTGGGTCCTCCTTGCTCAAACATAACATATCTTAAATCAAATGAGCAAGTTCGTCAACTAATATATATAACTTGTGATACATCACGAGGCCTCAAAATTTTAGACTCTACACTTAAAAATTTATGGACCCAAAAAGTTAATTGAAATGTAATGTAGTGTGATATGACGGTCGATGAAGATGTCTATGTATGAGACAATTTGTAAGATGACAAATCTCGGATTTATAGTATCTCCAAGGATCATATATTTTAAATAACTCCTTAAAACACTGTTAATAAAATCTAAGTAAAAATTATAGAAAACGGCTGTGTTTTGGGCAAATGTTCCAAACACTTCGGAACTCGAAGCCCCATAATTTGTGATTGTTGACCGTACCCCAAGTAAGCAAGCCTATAGAAGCGCCAACATAAAAGACAAAGCAGGGTCAAAATCCTGCTGTAAATCACGTGCATCTAACTATCAAGAGAATATCGAGGGCTACATACATATTTTTTTTTTTTACTTTTACCTTATAATACTTTTATTTTTCAATTAAATTTAAGGTAAAGTACACAAATGGTCTATAAATTATAGGGTGTTGATTTGTTGAGTTATTTAATAGTTAAAAATTAAAATGACCTCCAAACTATAAGTCGTTGTTTTGTGTAGTTATCTTATTATTAAAAGTTATAAAATATCTTCCGATTATTCATATGTTTTAAACTTTTCCTTTTATATTAAAAAATTGATGATCATCTGAGCTGGACGTTAATATGTTAGCTATGATATAATAAAATTTGATCCCAAAATCGTTTTAGATGTATTTTTTGATCGACTCTTTATTTGTATTATGTTGTCGAGTCAGTGCTTGAAAGCAACGACATTGCCAATAAACATCATTAAAATATAATTCTTATCATATCTTAATCAACAAATTAACGTTTAACTCATACGGACATCATTTTTTTAAACGAAAAAGGACAAGTTTAGAACATATGAATAATCGAGTGATCATTTTATAACTTTTAATTGTTAAAGAACTTAATAAAATAACGACCTATAGTCGATAGACTATTTTGTAATTTTTAATAGTTGAGAGACTAATAAAGCAGAATCCTGTAATTGGAGAACTATATGTTTTCTTTACCCTTGATTTTATGATTTTTCCCCTAGTTTTAGCGGGAACCACGTGCAGGAACATCCATGATTTGCTTTTCCTTATAAAAAGATAGATAGCTCAGCCAAACTAGCAGCCGCCGCAACAAAGAAATGGAGAAAACTACTCTCAAATTGTCTTGCTTCATAGCTCTGCTCATTACTGTTTTTGGTATGTGTGTGTGTGTGTATATATATATATGTATATGATCGCTTCCTCTCTTTTTAGTCTATTCTGTAGTGTTCATTTGATTTGCTAGTTGTTTGTATATAAGTTATAACGTATTGTTTTGCTAGTTGCAGCCATAACAGAAGCCGAAGCACTGGCCGACGCTTCCAAGGGACATCCATGCACTAAACAGAAGGACTGTCTCGATGCCTGTAGTTATCGAGGCCGGTGTCCGGTCCTCTGCGTTTCCGGTTCCTGCGTTTGTGACTGCCCGCCGCCGTAGCATTCAGCGGATGCAGCGTCGGGGATGACAATTGTAGCAACTAGGCAGAAGCTCGTTCTCTTGGCATCTTATTGTGTTTTATTTTAAGTAATATTTTAGTGACATGTGTTTTACCTGGTATGGGGTTACTTAATAAAGTCATTTTCTTTAGGGCATAGGATAAGGAAAGGGAAATAAGTTTCTTTGTTATACTGCATTGTTGATTAGAGCTTTTGTATTTGTGTGTACTCACAGTTCCCATTAGTAAAATTTCGTTATTGCTTTAATTATACTAATAAAACATCGAAATTCTTGTTTAGAATGACCATCTAGTGTACGAAGTGAGAGATTTCATAGTTATAAGGATGATTGTTATTTTTTGAGGTAACTCAATTTCTCGTATAATGTAGTGAACCAACTCCATCGGGATGAATCAAACGGTGTCTTGAGAAGTGATCATACCCGAGTCTTTATTCAATGGTCTTGACCACAAATTTCTTTACATACCTACAGCTTCTTCCTTAGAGTCTACTCTAAATATCCCCTTATTTTTTAACCTACACCTTCCCACTCGTGTGTGTCACCAACAACAGAGTCATTGAAAGCTCTACTAATCATGGTGGTTTCAGAAAATGATGAAGAAGTGGAAAACAATGATCATGAAAGATGTGTAACACAAATAGTGTTTTAGCATCGTGAATGTTATAAACGATGAGCCCACATTTGTTGTCTCAGTTTGTTGGTGTAGAAACCGCATCAGTTACAAAAATAGTGTCCAAGTTCTTTGCAAGCTGAACCCTGACAGCCATTATCAACCTTCATTATAAGTTGAGGTCAGAGATTTAATTTGCGGTTACGGTCGTATTTTTAATGGTGTTGTATTTATTATGATTACAGATATAATAAGAGTTATTGTGATGATTACGAGCAACAGAGTATGCGATTGCATATCAAGTAAAGGAAGTATATGATGCACCCATCGCTTGTGATAATCCAGTTTAGAAAGATAAACACATGGTTATACGATACCATATTATGGTTTCATTAATTTTACCAATTAAATTTTTAATTTTCAAGTACAATTTGTATGATATTGTTTAAATTTGTATTACATTTGGAGGTATAGTATATTTTTTTCAAAATATTACTTAAAATATATAAATATTTTTAAAAAGTTTAATTATAGGTGAAAGCTTAAATAAATTATTATTTATTATTTTTAAGGCTTAATTATGAAATAAATGCCTAAACTATATGTTTTTATCAAATAGGTGCCTAAACATTATTTTGAATCATTCAGGTGTCTAACATTACAAACGTTATCACTTTAGGTGCCCAAGCCGTAACCGTCGTTAAATTTCACCGTTAAGTAACATGTGTATCATTCTGGTAATTTTGAAAATTTTATTTTAAAAAAACTTTAAAATATGTTTATATTTAAAAAACACCTAATTTATCTAAAATTACAACAACAAAAAACTCAAATCCCTAAAATTCCCAAATCACTAACCTTAACCTTACCTTCCTTTGTTGTCGAGGTCTCGTGCAATCATGATTTAGGCAATGGAGGTTTGGGATTCAGTCGAGATAGTCATCCTTATTGTTGTGTAACTGCTCTCTGGTGGAGGTTCAATCGACGACAATGGTGGCGGCCGACGTGGGTATAGGGATTAGATTTAGACTTTCCAAAGTTTAGGGAAAGTTTTTAAATTTTTTTAAAATTTTGGGTTTTTTTTTAAAAAATTATAGCTTTAAGTTTTTTATTTTAAATAAAATTTTCAAAATGATTAGAACATGACACGTGTTACTTAACAAATTTTTAACGGCCATTACGGCTCGGACACCTAAAGTGGTAACATTTGTAACGTTAGATATCTGAATGATTAAAAAAAAGTTTAGACACTTATTTGAAAAATGATACAGTTTGGACACTTACTTTGTAATTAAGCCTAAAGAAAAATAACGTTATTTACTCCTTAGATCACTCAATGCGTTGTATTTGTTTTTTTAACTTGGTATAGGAAACTCCTATTCTATCTTTCCATTTTTTTTCTTTACAACTTGTATCAGTTTTTTTTATCAATCCAACTTTTTTCTTTTTTAATTTTGTTTAATCGACGGCTGCACTAGTTTTGATGTTGATTGTCACCCGTCGGTTATCTTTTTTTTAATTTTTTAATAAGAATAATTATGTATTTCTGACATGTTTCTCTGCTTTTATGACACATTTATTTATGTCTTTGTGACACATTTTTCTCTACATTTTGGTAGCTTACGATTTTTTGTTGTTGTTTTCGTTTATATTTTTTTCTCAAGGTTAGATTTCACATCGCCACTACTGATCAAAATGATGCTTATTTGTTATCATGATGATCTTTCATGCTTTGGACCATCGGATTGATTTGGATAGGCGTTTTGCATTCGTGGATAATTTTTTCACGTCGTTTGACTCTGATTTTTTTATTTTTCGGTGACCTTCAGTAGCTTCATCTCCTTTTTTTGTTTGTTTACCTATGCATTTAGATTTGTTCGAGCATTTTAGTTAGATTTTTTTACCTTTTCCTTATTTGGTCATTATGTGATCTAGGTGACTAGTTTTTGTGTCAAATGATTTTAAGAAAATATCTTAATTATAATTTTATTTACTTTTACGTTATACTTGTAAATATTTAATATAATTTTGAATATTTTTTATTTTTAATAAAATTAGTGATTTCTGTAAAAAAAAAAAATTGGTATAGGAAATAGTGCTTTCAAAATCTGGCCCAAATAGTATGATCCATGACCTTCAAAATTTAGGCTCAAATTATAAAATAAAAATTGAAAAACCAGAAAAGCATAAATACTTCAGAAAATAGAAACCACTTTCTTCCTACATTGAAGAGATTTAAAAAGAAGAAAAAATGGGGAGAGAAGTATCAGAAAGCTGCATCGATAATCTACTAATCGAAATGGTTTCCACATATTGCAACCGCTTTTACGCCAATAAGCCTGAGCTCGCTGCTCGTCGGATCGAAGCCATTGGGTATCAGGTCGGCCACCAGCTCGCTGAACGGTGAACCCTACATCTTATCAATTATCCAATTTCCCTACACTTTTAGTCGTTTACTAGAGTGATGAAGCTGAAAATTCCATTTGATTTTTTTGTTCAAATTGTTTTCAATAGCCTGAATTTTAGCTTAATAATGTCCCAATTTTTTATCTGAGGCCGTGAAAAGAAAAACTCATCGATTGAGTTAATTTGAGTGGAATTTATAAAGTCCAATTCCATTATAGATATTATGATGCTAGGAAATGAAGGGAATTAGTATTCTTTTGTATAATATTGGCGAGAGAACAAATTTGTCTTGTCGGCCATTCTGGTTCACCCTTTAGGTTTGGGCCGAGAGTCGCGATCGGAGTGCCGGTCTTTCTCTGCGAGAGAGATGAAGACATAATGAAGAATATGTGTATGTAAGAGGAAATAAAGGAGGGCCCTTTCATTCATAATATCATTTCAGTTATAAAATATCATTATGGCTATTTGTAGGTTGACGGGCTAAATAGATTGGATTTGAATTTCATTATGGTAGATCACATGTGCATGTCAGAGGTCTTGTTTATGTATTGTAGGTAGCTTGGTTGTTATGTTACTCTTCAGGTGCTCTAGTAAGCGGAAGGGCTCTTCCGGAGGTTTTGGCTAGCGGAGAGCTAGGATTATTCGGAGGTGACCTCCGAGAGTATAACAAATATAATAAAACTTTTATGATCGAGTAGTGCTCTACGCATGTGAGGATTTGAAGTTTTGATTGTCAATGCAAACTGATGCAATGATTTGGCTTTTATAGTTATCGGTATTGCTTGGAACCGTTGCTGTGATTATCTTAGTAATTTAGTTTCTCCTTGATTATGATGTAATACAAGGTAAATATTATGGCAAAAAGAAACTGAGATGATTTGATTGTAATATTGATGAATCTTCTTAACATTTATGCATCTGTTTCTACTAGACCGAAAATACATTAATACTTGAGGGAACTAAGAATTAGGATATTGGTTAATGTTCTGGTCTGGATTTATTTCCTACTTTTTATCTTATGTAATTAGCTGTTTATGTTTGTCACTATGCATTGCACCTGACATCGAAATTTAACATAGAATGAAGCCTGTTAGAATTGTGATAGTTTTAGAACTTAATGTATTTGGTGAAACGCATTTTGATTTCTTGGGTATTGATTAATTACATAAGTTATGGTTTGATAATGTATTGTTCCTGATACTCATTCATTAGTGAAGTTAATATGCAAATTGTTGTAACAACAAAGCTTAGTTATTGCCAGGTACACGATGGAGAGGCCACGTTTTAGTGATCATTTAGAGGCAATCAAGTTCATCTGCAAGGATTTTTGGTCTGAGCTTTTCAAGAAGCAGATAGACAACTTGAAGACAAATCATAGAGTATGTTTAGTAACTGAAACTGACCAAAAACTGGTTTCAATGATAAAGTTTTATGAACTGGTTTAAACGTGTCTTGTAGGGTACCTTTGTATTGCAAGATAATCGTTTTCGTTGGCTTACACGAATGTCAATTGATCAATCACCTGAAAATGTAACATCCGGAGAGCCTTCCATCATAGCTGATGAAAAGGCTTTGGAAAGCATGCATCTATATTTTCCATGTGGAATAATCAGGGGAGCACTTTCAAACTTGGGAATACCTTGTGCAGTTTCCGCCGACATATCCAACCTTCCTGCATGTGAGTAACCTGTTTGATGATTGCTATGTTACATTGTAAACATTTACTTTTTATTAATAGTCTGGGATGATTACAATGTAGTATTTGTTCATAATTTTTCTTAACCTTTGACAATGCACACACACACCATGCAGACTCAGCTGCTCGAACCTGAGACCTATAGGGAGAACAACATTACCTTTACTTGTTTCTAGATACCCGTAGTATAAGTCATTTTGAGTCAGTTAAGGATAACATAACAAGCCACTTTAGGATCTTAGCCCTTATCTTTTAAGCTAAGTTGCCGACACTTTATCTAAATCTGAGTAAATAAATGTTAAGAGACTGTATAGTGTAGAAATTTGAAAAAAAGGTTGATGTATGGTGTTAGATATAACGTTATTTCGCTTCATTTAGCGGTGCTTTGTCTTTATTATGACTTCAGACTTTGCACTCTTGTTTGTTGATACTTAATCGATGCCGATAACCTGTTTCCAGAAGAAACTTAGACATAATGTCAGATATTTGAACAGATTTAACCGTTCCATTTTATTTTAGTTTTAATTCATGTGATAGATGAACTTGTTGAGACTTCTAATCTTCCTTCAGGTTCATTTGTGGTCCGGATAAAGGCTTGAAGAGCTTGTTAAATGAAATGTGATCTCAATTATTGGGGTTTCAGAATATCAGAAGTTATTGTTACTTTTGAAGAAAATTATTTGTGAAAGAGACATTTGGAATATTGGTATTGTTTGTTGCTGAGATTGCTTTATTGCTTTCTTTTTTTAACTGGGACTATGATCAAATATTTTCATGTCCTGTCCAAAGTTGATTCTTTTCCTATATTTAAAAAGTTTATTTGCATAAATCCATTGAACGGTCTCCATAGTAAGAGAGAGTGTTGTTCTCTTTAGAAATCATGGATTCGAGAAACCGGGTATGTAGGATGTATATATGTTATTAATAATTAAGAAAGATTCTAAACAAATATTAGTATCTTATAATCACTCCATTTTTAAAAATATATTTGCACATATTTGGTAAATTCATATATTTTATTTAAAAGATACTCAAAATAGTTATATTAATTTGTAATATAATTATTCACATGATAAATTAATGCGTTGTAAATTTAAATGCCATGAATTTCATTAGTTGAAGCACAAAACGTAAACGGATTTTATTAGTTGCTTGGTTCTGAATACAGGAAGGAATAGCAGTTCCACCACCAACAAGAGACGAGATTGACTTAGTCATAGGGGATATATCAATGAAAACGAACTTCTTTCACCACCAACAAAATCCTATAACTTGCGAGACCAAGGGCCTTTGCTCTCGAAAAACATTCCACCATCTGCAGAAATCTCAAACAATATCCATCTACAAACAGTGCTCCTGGGATTATTCTCATACTTGATATTGATGCCCCCACTTTACTTTCTTTATGCGAGGTGCTTTAAGATGCTGAATGACTATTTTATAGGGCTGAATTGGAGGAAACTGGGTTCAAATAGAAAGGATTTTGAAGAGAGTTGCAAGAACAACTGCACCAGCCGGGAATCGAACCCGACTACCCTACCACTGGTGCATTGTTGTTGATTTTATTTAAACAACATATGTTTTAAAGACATTAATAATTATGTTATTGCGTTTGTCATTTCATACAGATTTCAGCGAATGGGAGTAAATAAGAGATCAAGAATTGAAGACCAATTGTTGATATGTTCATAAACTGGAACTGGAGGGGTGAAGATTTCGTTCCAAGTGGAAGTGTTGTTGGAAGAGGTTAATGGGCTTGAATAGGATCCAAATGCCGATGCTCACTTTCAAGTTTTTGGTTAACAAAGATGCAAATCTCTATTTGGATTAAATTGTGGGAGGATGTGTATTCCAAGGCCATTTTTATCTTTATGATCCTCGGAAATTTGGAAACTACAAATTACATCAGATCCAGAAGCCAAAATTGTTCAATCCAGATTAAAATGTCCACATTATTTATGGTCCGGGTAAAATATTGTTAATATTAAACGTTAATACGACCTTGTGGTGACCCGCCCTCGGGTATGATCCACATAATTTATGATTCGGGTAAAATTCTAAATTTTTAACCGCTAACTTTTTATTTTTACGTTCGAATCATTTTACGACCCCGCGATGACCCACCCTGGGGTATGATTCGCGTTATTTATGGTTCGGGTAACAATTAAAAATTAACCCCTAACTTCTAATTTTATTCGATTGATTTTTTCTGTTATTTACATTTCTGCCCTTTAAATTTATGTTATTTTAATTTCAGCCTTTAAATTTCAGTCCTTTATATTTCAGTCCTTTAAATTCTAGCTTTTAATTTTCTGAATTATTTTAATTTAAGCTTTACTTTCTGATTTATTTTATTTTCCTTTATTTAATGAACTTTAATTTCAGCTTTGCATTTTTAATTTGGTCCTTTTACATGTGTTAATTGCCTTTAATTTTGTCTTTAATTTTAACTTTCTTTTAATTTAATCCTAGAATCTTATATTTTAGATTGACCCTTAAATCTAGATTCTTAAATATTCTAGTCCCTAAATAGGCTATTACTTTTTTAGATTTAGATCCTTTTAATTTAGTTCTTTAATTTAGGAGAGGTTTTAATTTGGTCATCGCTTTTGCTCGAGGTTCCATTTTAATTATTCAAATCAATAAATTGGTTAAAATTGATTAAGTTAACGATTAGATCCTCCACTTTAAGCTTAATTTCACATTTAGTCCTTGAACTTAGGGGAATTTTTAATTTGGTCTTCGTTTATGCTCGAGGTTCCATTTTAACTATTTGACTCAATAATTAATTAAAAATGATTTAAGTTAATACTAGAGCTTGCGTTTTTAGGTTTAATCTCCTAGGTCCCTTAAATTTCATAATTTGACACTTTAAGCTAGAAAGAGCCTTAATTAATTAATTTAGTATAATTACGCCCCATAACCGATTGTTTGATTGCATTTTGTTTTCAAAATAAGGCAAACTTCATTTATTAGGGGGTTAGTAGTGTATCTCTCGCGTTTGCCTGGGGTTGACCGCTATCGATTCCCGAAGTGAATCAACATCCTTTTCAAAACCCCACATCATGATTTTAAAATTTTCAAGGCAATGTTCATTTATTGGGATTGATAACGAAGCTTCCACTTTTGCTTGTGGGTGGTCGTTATTATTCTTGGTAAATATACATCCTTTTTTAAAATATGCATACATAGTGGATTTTAAATTAAATAAAATTTTGAACTCAAAATTTCCAATTTTAAAATATAGGGTAATCGACTAGTTACCAATTTTGGGCACTATGGGGTGTTAATCATTCCCCACGCGTAACTGACTCTCGAACTTGATTTCTAATTTCTCAGACCAAAACTTGGTATTTTTAGTAAAAGAAAAATGTTTTTATTAAAATTACAGGATATTAGGTGTTCCAATCTCATCTTAAAATGATTGGTGGTGACTCCCATCTTTTCATAAAAACCAATTTAATTAATTTTATTTCCCAAAACGTCGAATCGGTCTTCCCACCGAAAATCGATTACGACACTCATTTCTTTGAAAATGTGGATGCATAAATTCTTAAAGAAATTATCATAAAAGTCACATGAATATATATTAGTTTGAATGTGTTAGTACACTACATTGTGTATTAGTTAACCAACATTATTTATATACAGGGTAAAGTACACAAATGGTTCTCCGATTATAGGGCATTGTTTTTTTAGTTTTCCGACTATTAGAAGTTACAAAAGGTCCATCGGCTATAAGACGCTACTTTGTTAAGTCCTCCGACTATTAAAAGTTATAAAATAGTCACTCAATTATTCATATGTTTCAAACTTGTCCATTTCCATTTAAAAATTGATGGTTGTATGAGTTGGACGTTAATCTACAAATTGGGATATGATAAATCATATTTTAATTATGTTTACTGGCTCCACCATTGCCTTCAAGCACTAACTCGATAGCACAATGTTTTAAGCATTGGCTCAATGGCATAATTTAAACAAAGACTCGATCTACAAAATACAACTCAAACAATTATGAGATCAGATTTTATCATATTCATTGAGCATATTAATGTCCAAATTAGAAGACAACTAATTTTTTAACGAAAAAAGACGAGTTTGGAACATATGAATAATTAAGTGACTATTTTGTAACGTTTAATAGTCGGAGAACTCAATAAAAATAGTGTCTTATAGTTGGGGAGCATTTTGTAACTTTCAATAATCGAGGGGCTCAACAAATCAATGCCTTATAATCGGGGATGGTTTGTGTATTTTACCCTTATAATATATAGATACATTAACGTCCCACATAACATTTGGGACAATTTTATATATATATAGAACATTTGGGACATTTAACTGCCTTATTTTCTAGTTTTTCTTTTCATTGATAAATACAAAAGTTGTAGACAACTAATGACTTTTGTTTTTCTTTCTCAATCTTGTATAAAATGTATCCCTTTCAAAAAGTGACCTAAATACACTATGGATACCGTCGTTTATTGCTTTATTTCCGTAGCTTTCATGGATTGTGGGGTTGCATAACAAGAGCACTATATCGGGTACCCCTTTTGCAATGCGTATATCTTCACTCGAGGCAGCTCCATTTTCTTTTCTTTTAAGCCTTTTCACTACTAGATCTCAAAACAAGGGAGGTTTTACGTCGGTTTTGTAATTATTTAAATAATAAAATTGATAAAAAAAATTTATCTAAAACATTATTATTTTTGTTTAAAATATCAATTTTTTTAATATTTCCTATAAAAATATCAACAATAACAAAATCGGTAAAAAAAATAACAAAACCAATAGCGCTTTACCAAATTCGGTAAAACGCTCAATAATAATAAAACCGATAGAAATAATAATATTTATGATAATTTACCGATTTTATTATTTAAATAATAATAAAACAAAAAATATATATTTTTAGCCTTATATTAAGACCGCCGCGGCAGTATGATTTCCACAAAACAACACTCACATACGTGCTTCACTCTTGTCAACTTCTATGCTCTCTTAAGTGAAAAAATGGCATCAAGCAATAATGTGATCGGTGCAATCAACTTCATTGCCATGCTGCTCTCCATTCCAATCATCGGTGCTAGAATCTGGCTCGCAAATCAACCAGACAACTCATGTGTCAAGATTCTACAGTGGCATGTGTAGACACCCGTTTTTGTCCGGGTCTTTTTTTATATTATTTAATTTTATTAATTATTATTATTATTATTATTATTAAATTATATATTACAAATTTTGTACAGGCCCAATTACACACCCAAGGCCAAATCAGCAGCCAACCCAAAGCCCAGGTGGCAAGTGACAAGCCCAATCCCGGAGCCCAACAACCCAGACTGAACCAACCCATCAGATTAGGGTTTCAAACCCTAAATCAGATTAGGGTTTCAAACCCTAAATCAGTTTAGGGTTTCAAACCCTAAATCAGTTTAGGGTTTCAAACCCTAAATCAGTTTAGGGTTTCAAACCCTAAATCAGTTTAGGGTTTCAAACCCTAAATCAGACTAGGGTTTCAAACCCTAATCCCCTAACTACACAGCCGCCGCTCAAGCCAGATTCCAATCCCCCAGCCGCACGTTGATCTTCACCAGTCATGCCTGAGCCGCGTGAGCAACCGTGAGCCAATCACCGAGCCACCAAGCCGAGGTGTCCCGTCGCCGCCGACTGCTCTCCTGCATGAACAGTGACCGGTTCCTGTAAAAACAGTAACCCAATCAAATAACAGTGGCCTAAACTTACCCCAAATCTAAAAAAAACCCATTAGAATAGCACCCTAAAATCCCAAAAAATCTGGATTTTATTCACCCAATCAGAGAAATCAAATCCTATCTACCTAGATATCATCATCATCTCACCAGAAACCCGGAGCAAGCAAAGATAAAAGAACAGAAAAAAAGAAGAAAAAGAAGAAGGAAAAACAGAAAAAACAGAAGAAAAGGGGGAAAAAAACAGTTTTACCTTCTCTAACCCCACCGTGGATCTCGCTGTGACCTTCTCCGATTCCAGCTAGCCCCATTTCTGAAGGTAAAGCCTTTGTTTTTCTGGTTTTGGGGGGAGTCCGGTTCGGGTGGTAAGTTGTGGGTTTGGGTTCTAGAGGTTGGGTTTCAAAGGAGAGGTCGTTAATGGGGGATAGTTGATCGGTTTAGGTTTAGTGGCCACTGATTAGCGGTGGCAGGAGGCTTGGTCGCCTCCCATGGCGGTGAGCCGAGGGAGAGTTCTCTCCCACGGGTTTGGGTCTGCGGCTGAGGAAATGAGGGGAAGAGTAAATGATTTTAGGGTTTTAATATAACCCTTAAAAGGGTTATATTTCAGACGTCGAGCGACGTCGTTTTGAGGCATGAGTGAGGCCGAGTGGTGGGATTAAGGGCTAATAGCCCATTTGGTCCTCTTACCTCTGTAATCTTGCACGCGTGTCCTTAGAGTTTATGGGTAAACAACAGTTTAGGTCCCTGCAGCTTGTGTAATGGTTGTAATCTTACCACTTTAATGAAATTTCATCTTTCTATTTTGAGCTCTTTATTTATTTCTTGTTCCGTTTTAATCCTATATGATTAGTATTATATTTTCTAAGTGTTTAGATTTTTGGTTGCTTGTTTCGTATAATATTCGTTTTAGTCCTCATTTGCACGTGTTGCGTGATTTTAGCTGATGTTCGAATTTGGCCCTCAGATTTATGCATCTTCTGTTTTAGTCACTGTTTGGCATTTGGTTTAAATATTTGTTGATCCTTCATGTTTTTTGTGTAATTTCAGTTTAGTTCTTTAACTTACGTTTCTTCGATTTTTGCCCTTTAATTTTCTGTATTTGTATTTTGGTCCTTAAATTTCTTTTTTTTGTCGTTATTCTAGCCCTTCAAGCTTGGTTAAACGTCATTTTGGTCCCTGAAATTATCATATGTGCTTATTTGGTTTGTATTTTGGTTTGTAATGTTAACTTAGTTTTATTTTAGTTATTTATGTATGAATGTATTTTACATATTTTATGGTTATTTGTATTATATTTAATTCAATTTAATGTAAATGTTTATATTTCCAATTGCATTTTATTTTCATTATATTTGATTTTATTTTCAAGAAAACATATTTATAGAACGGGCGTGGAAAGTATCACTTGATCGAAGTGGTACAATCCGATACGACGTTCAAACAGAATATAAAAAATGTAAATTCTTCCTTTTACGAGCTTATAGAAATTATTTTTATTGTTATTCTATTTTTTATTATTTTATTTGATGTTCATATTGTTTAATATTTAAATTTTAATCTTTATTATTATTTCTTCATTGAATCTTAATATGAGTGATGTATGTTTTGGAAAAATAAAATATGATGTATTTTATGTCAATTTTCGATATTATTTTTTTAAAAAAAAGAGAAAATATTCTTTACAAGTGAGAAATAGACGAGGTAGCTTTCCCGACGGAGGATTGCAAATCTCGGGATTTCTTGTCGAGAAAAGGGTTTTTTTCTTTTATTTTAACTAATATTCAATAAATAAATCATAATTTATTTATTATTCTATTTTTATAATTTTTATTGTATTAATGGTTTTTATGTTAATATTAACTATACATGTTTTAGATAAATTAAGCATATTTTATTTTCTACTCATGTCGATATTATTTGGTGGTAATTCAAAGATAGAATATACTTTATAGATGAGAAATAGATGAGATAGCTTTCCCGTTGGAGGATTGCAAATCTCGAGATTTCTTACCAAGTGAAGTATTTCTATTATTTTAACTAATATTCAATAAATAGATCATATTTTTACTTCATATTCAAATTGTAATTTCCACCATTTACGACAATGTGTAAGCGACACAGTACCAATTTTGGACGTTGCGGGGGTGTTTACCCTTCCCCGCACGTAACCGACTCCCGAATCCATTTAAATGAATCTTTGGTAACGCAGACCGAATCTTGTCTTAAAAAATGATTTTTCTTAAAATTGTTTTAAAAGACGTTTTTAGGTATTCGACTTACCTAACCCAAAGGTTGATGGCGACTCTTTTTAATTTTATTCAAATCAATTCAAAATCACCCATTTTTTCAAAATAAAGTCATAATCGTTTTTTAAAATAATATTTAATAGTTTTATAAAAAAATGGTTATGACAGCTTGGCGACTCTGCTGGGGACATCTAGAGAGTCAGGCTGTCGGTTGCTTATATATGGTTGTTATGGTGGAAATTATAAGTTCGAATCTTTAGTAAAACTATGATCTATTTATTGAATTTTTATGTATTATTTTATCTCTTTATTTTTATATACTAACATTTTAATTGTTTTCATTTTTTCAGATATTTCTTAGTTCTCGTTGGGTTTTTTTTATTTTTATTTTCCCTGTTTTTGAGTCAAAGGTTTGTTTGTTTCTCCTCACACACATCACTTTCATTAGCATAACATGAGCTCTAGACATGAGTTTCGATCCAAATTAGTTAGGGTGATTGCTTTACTCTCGTAAGAATTTATTCTTCGTATGAGTTTTAGCAAATAACCCATGGGATACATACCTTATACCTTCGTAGGAATTTATTCCTCGTATGGGTATAAGGCAGTGAATCCCCTCGAATTGAACTCGGTCCGTTTGAAACCTGTAATGGGTGAGGATTGAGGGTTTGGTAGCCCAAGGGGGCACTGACATCAAGGACGATTCGAGTTCCTTTTTTCCTGTTAGAGCTGAAACCATGCATATAGTGAACCATAGAACGGTCACACTAGGTAGAATCATACTGAACCTCTGTCCGTCAATAGGTACCCAAAATAGGCGCACACAATGGAGAAACCCTCTAACCTTTTTATTTTATTTTTGAGTGTGTAGAATATATTTATTCTTTTAAAGCATGTGAAATAGAATTTAGGAGCAGTTAGAATTTAATTATTTTAGGAGGGTAGAGAGCATGTTTGGGTAGGACCTTTTTTGAGGAATATTATTCGGGTAGATAATACATAAATAGAATAGATTTATTGCCCGTTTTACTTATCTTTTTATGTTAAATTTATACAATTGTTTTGACTAACTGTTTTGTTTGTTTTGTTTATTTTTTTCATACTGCATAGACATATCATTAGAAAAGGCAATTGATCTGTGAGTATCGATAAAGTGGAAAGACTTTCACGATGGAAAGGAGTTTTCTAAACAAAGAAGTGAATCCAGCAGATGTAAGGAACTGGTCCGAAGCCAAGCAGAAAGAGCAGGGAGATAGTCTATCAGGGAACTACGTGTCGGATCTGTCTGATTATACACCAGCTTCTTTAAAACAGAATGAGCTTCAGGGATTGAAAACAATTTGGGAAAGTTGGAATCTTATTGAGAGGCAAGCTTTTCAGCAGACTTATGGGGATATTTCATCTGATATACGTGAAGGTAGATCCGGTTCTCATACGAAGCATAATACAGTTTTGGAATCCGGCCTATAGTTGTTTCACATTCAACCGAGAGGACATGACTCCAACCCTCGAGGAATACCAATTTCTGTTGAATTTGCCAAGCGTTAAAGTAGACAAAGTTTACTCCCGATCGATAAAAGGGCCTTCTTTTAAGTCAAAGCTTGCAAAGATCTCGGGCACAAGCGACAAATGGGTAAATGATCGCTTGCAACGCAAGGGAGAAAGTGAGGGAGTGCCGTGGTCTCACTTACAAAGATAGCTGAAGCACATGTAGATGAAAACGTGCGTAGAGATGTATTTGCTTTGGGTATATATGGTTTGGTAATCTTTCCAAAATGTTTGGGGCTGATCGAGCTAGCAGTAGTCGATTTGGTTGAGAAGTTAGGAAGAGAGGTGAATCCAGTCCATGCAATTCTTGCTGAAACTTTCCGATCTTTGAATATATGTAGAAGGTTGGGGGGAGGTAGTTTTATGGGTTGTGCTCAATTGCTTACTGTGTGGATCAGAAGCCATTTCTGGAAGGAAGAAAAGGTCAACTATAACCATTTTTTGAAAGATTATTCTCCTGTTGCTGAGTACCTTACGAAGGAGTGGCCTGAAGTATCTCAGAAAGATCAATGGATTGATTTCTTCCGGAATCTACAAAGTCAAAACATAGCATGGCGAACACCGTGGCTGATGCATACACAAATCTTGTTCAAGTGTGGAGATTTGGACTGGATTATATTACTGGGACTGTGGGGAGGAGTGGGATACGCTCCTTTGTTGATATTGAGACAGTACGGTGCCCGACAGTTTGTTCCCGTGACTCATGGGTTGACTGGTGCTGAATTTGATTATAAAGAAGGCAATTATAGAAAGAAAATCAAAGATGCGGCTGATTCCTGGAGGATGACTTTTAGGACTAAAGTAATGGGAGCGGATGTTATCTTGACGCCTGATTATGAAGCCTGGAGAATCAGGAGGGTAAATGATAAGATACCTTTAACATATGGAGAGGGATCAAGGTCAATAGAAGAACAAATCAGAAATATCCCTTCGAATCTGGAAATCCAAAGAATTGAGTTTGAAATGGAAAAGGCTAAAGATTCCAGGAAAATAGAAGAGATGGAGAGAGAAAACTTCATGTTGACTATCGAGTCTGAATTTCATGCCAGACAGTTTATAATGATGAGAGAACGGAAAGAGGAGGTGGAAGCCGATTTAGAAGACTTAAAAAAAGATTATCAAAGGGTGCAGCAAGTGAGAAAGAAACTGGGATCCAGAGAATTAGCGGCTGCAAGACGGCGAATCAAAAGTCTGGAAATTGAGAACAAGTGTCAGATCAAGAAGATAGAAGCTGGAAAAGCAAAGGTATGCGAGCTAGAGGCCGATAAAAAGGAGTTGATCAAGCAGTATAAAGCTGAGGCTCGTAGAGCTCAAAAACTCCATGAAGAAAAAGAAGTCAGCTTGAAAGAATTAGAAGAAGAAAAGAATCAAGTCCAGGGGTTAAAAACTGAGATGAACCGTATAATTGAGGACTTTGAGGACAAAGATCGAAGAATTTTAGAGCTCGAAGAAGAAAGAAAGCAAAAGAAAGAAGAGATGTGGTCTGAGAGACAGGGATGGAATCGAATCCTAGATAGAAAGCAGGCAGAGATTGGATCGTGGATGCAGAGATTCTCTACAAAAATTCAGCAAGTAGATGAGCTCACGGGAGAAATGGGAGAATTACAGATGAGATTCGAACATGAGATGAACCAATCTCGAGCTATGAATGATGAGCTCAAGAGTCATGTATCGAACCTGGAGCAATCCCTTCTGCAAGTGCAAGTTCCTCCCGCTTCAGTGGACCTAAGAGTTGCTCTCGAAGAAAACAAATCCTTCCAGAAGGAAATCAGAGAATTGAAAGGTGAACTCCAGAAATGTCGAATTCATATTACCAGTCTAGAAAAAGAGATCAAACGCATCAATAAGGGTTGGGAAAATACATATGAGCATTATCGATCCTTGGTAGAAGAATGCGAGCGCATGATGGGGGAAGCTATTGCTCAAATGGGTGAAGTGGCTCGGTACATGAACGAATTAGCCAATAGAGCGGAGATCATCCAACTGCGCACAAATCCGGTTTCTGAGTACACAAGGGAGATCATCGCCATTATGAATGAAATTGTAGAGCTGAGTCTGAGGGCTAGGCCTTATATGTAATAGAACTCCTTTGTAATGAGTGAAACTTTTTATCCAATGAAAGTATTTCCGAATGGTTACTGCTTGGGTCAACGCCTTTTATTTGCATTTCATACTTGCATCATTCATTATGCATAAGTAAATTCATCATTTATAATGCATCACCAATAAAATGTATCATTTATAGCACATTACCAATAATATGCATTCGAATTTAAAAGAACAATAAAATTAATTTCCGAAGGGTTATGTGACAGACGATTCTGGCAAGTAAGAACTCCAATCCTTATCACACGCGAAGTAGAGCCATGGAGGCCAAGCTTGATCAATTAAAGAAAGAAATGCAAGAAGATTTACTAAGAATACAACAAGAATGGCAGGCAAAGATGGATCAGTCACAAAAGTCAATTATAGATCAAATCCTGCAAAGCCAGGCTAATATGATGAATGAGATGATAACCAAGATGTCTGGGATACGTACTGAAACAGTTAAAGAACTAAGTGCTGCCCCTGTTGAAGTTTCTAGGCAGGAGTCTACCCCGAGACTAGTTATCTCACCTGAAAAGCTAGTTGAACATCCTGCAGGATCTTCAGCTGTAAAGGTTCAAATGGCCACGACTAACCCTCAAAACAGTCCTTATGAGTATATTGATGTAGATCCTGAGGAAATGGAGAAACCTAAAACGGAAGTACCAGAGCATTTAAAGGATTGGTGCAAAGGGTTTTTTAAAGAAATGGGAAAGTAGGGTTCTCAAGACGGAATGAATGCAGAGGAATTGAGTCTTGTGCCAGACCTAGTATTACCACCAAAGTTCAAAATGCCGGAATTTGAAAAGTATGATAGAAAAACTTGTCCTGTGGCTCACTTGACCATGTTTTGTCGAAGAATGACAGGATTTGTGAAGGATGATGGGCTATTAATTCACTGTTTCCAGGCCAGCTTGACGGGGTCAGCTGTCAGATGGTATAACCAATTAACCCGAGCTAAAATAGGGTCTTGGAAGGATTTGGCCAATGCGTTTAAAGAACAATATCAACACGTTACCGATATGATGCCTGATCGTGTTACTCTCCAAAATATGGAGATGAAGCATAATGAGACCTTCCGACAGTACGCTCAGCGCTGGAGGGATATTGCTGCTCAAGTGCACCCACCACTTATTGAGAGGGAGTTTATAACCATGTTTATAGATACGTTAAAATCTCCTTATATTGATCATATGTTAGGGGTGGCAACTAAGAGTTTCTCTGATATCGTGATGTGCGGAGAGATGATCGAGAGAGCATTAAAGAAGGGGCAGATTGTCGGTAGCCAAACTCCTGCAAAGAAACCCTATGTGAAAAGGAAAGAAGGAGAGGTGAATAATGTAAATTTCTCTGTGAGTAAGCCGAAGATGGGAAATTCTTCTTCATCCCAAGGAGAGACTAAGCGCGAGCATAACAATGAAAGGATGACGTTCACTCCCATACCAATGACTTACAGCGAGCTCTTCCATGGATTAGTCCAAGCTCACGTAGTGTCACCAAAATTCATTGATCCAATTAAACCACCTTATCCAAAATGGTTCAACGAAAATGAGACATGCGAATATCATGCAAATCTCAGAGGACATAACATTGAAAAGTGTCTCGCTTTTAAAAGAGTGGTTGAAGATCTGATCAAGAGAAAGGTGGTGTCCTTTAATGATTCTGAAGCACCATGTGTTGCGCAAACCCGCTTCCAATCATCAGAATCAGGGAGTAAACGCTATTGAGAAAAATCAGAGTTAAAAGGAGAATTGAAGAAATAAGAACACCACTGAAGTGGGTATATGCTCAAATAAAGGAGAGAGGTTGTTGAGCCCTAGAAATGAATGCTCAATGGAAAAAACAGAGAACTTTTGTGAATACCATGGTGAAAATGGTCATCAGATTCAGGAATGTCAAGAATTCAGGCAAATAGTCCAAGAATTAATGAACAAGCAGGAGTTGCAGTTCTATGAAGAAAGAATGAGTGAGAATGAAA
Source organism: Hibiscus syriacus (assembly GCF_006381635.1). Classification (NCBI taxonomy): domain Eukaryota; kingdom Viridiplantae; phylum Streptophyta; class Magnoliopsida; order Malvales; family Malvaceae; genus Hibiscus; species Hibiscus syriacus. The sequence continues at coordinate 706,659 of NW_024061816.1, read as the reverse complement.
GATATATCTGCGCTTCTGAAGAAAATTCAAGGGAAGCTGAAAAGAATTTAAAAAAGCCTGTCCTGGTCATATCGAAGCCAAATTACGAGGCCAGCAGTGGAAGTATAACATCTAGGGTGGTGATCAAAACCCCTGCGCCTTTTGCCTACAAGAGTAACAAGAGTGTTCCCTGGGACTATACATGCCAAATTAATACTCCTGAGAGTAAGGAGGAAGAGGTTGCTGAAGTTGGATTTTCACCAGGAGTGGAAGATGCTATGCTCCTGGAAAGGCTGATAAAGCAGAGATGTGGTTATTAAAGATCCTGAGGATAAATTGAATGAGCCTGTTAAGATTGAGGAGGCTCAGGAATTTTTAAAGTTTCTGAAACACAGCGAGTATAATATTGTGGAACAGCTTCATAAGACCCCAGCACGGATTTCAATGTTATCTCTACTATTGCATTCGGAAGTACATCGAAATACTCTAATCAAAGTGTTGAATGAAACTTTTGTAGGGAAGGATATACCAGTGGAACGTGTGGACAGGATGGTAAATCATATTAATGCAGATAATTTTATTTATTTTTATGATGACGAAATACCTGAAGAAGGAAAAGGCAGGGGCAAGGCTTTACACATTACCGCTCATTGCAAAGGAGTCATCGTCTCTGGGGTGTTAATTGACAACGGATCGGCCTTGAATGTTATGCCATTCGCCACTCTAAATAGACTTCCTGTGGATGTATCACAAATGAGGGTTTGTAGCAATGCTGTAAGGGCATTTGATGGGACAGAACGCAAGATAATGGGGAAGATGATTATCCCTCTCAGAATTGGCCCTACAACATTTGAAGTAGATTTTGTTGTCATGGATATTCATCCGAGTTATAGTTGCTTGCTAGGGAGACCCTGGATTCACATGGCTGGGGCAGTTCCTTCCTCCCTTCACCAAAAGCTCCGATTCATTGTCGATGGGACTCTGGTGACCATCAAAGCGGAAGAAGACATCATTGCCTCTATCACTACAGATGCACCATATGTAGGGGTAGATGGAAATGCACTAGAGTCCTCCTTCCAGTCCTTGGAATTTGTTAATGCTACTTTTATTTCTGAAGGCAAAAGAATTCCCATTCCTCATCTTTCAAAAAATACAAAGATGCAATTAAAGGAGACCTTAGCTAGAGGAGCAAAGGTAGGGAAAGGCTTGGGAAAGAAACTGCAAGGAATCACTGAAGGGTCGGCTCCAGTTCCTAAAAGAAATTATTTTGGTCTCGGATACAAACCAACGTACCATGATAAAGTCAAGGATGCACAAAAGCTTAAGGAAAGGAGGAAGGCAAGAGTAAAGGGAGAAGATCTTGTTTGGGGACCCATGGTCATTCCACCACTCTTCAAATCTTTTGTGTCTGGAGGATTTGTGATTGACACGCTGAAACAGTCAGGGGATATTGAAGATACAGAATTTGTTGAAGATTTATTGGGAAGCCTGAGCATCAACGTTATCACAGAAGAGTCTACTGGAGAGTGTTCATTGGCATCAATCCGTCCGTGTCCTCCTGGCTATGTTTTGAACAATTACACTGTTGAAGAACTCCCTGTGTTCTATAAGCACTTTTCAAAGTAATGCATAATAACAAATCTGTCTCCTTTTGACCCAAATATAATAGGGCTTTTGTAAAAGGACAAATTGTTATTTGTCATTGCTTTAATGAAACAGTGTTCTTCTTTCATTCTAATCTTAGCAAGTATTTTATTCATCTCTTGAGTATTCTTTATTCTTTATTGATAATTATTCTCTTGATAAATATTAGATAAAATTTTTGTCCACAGCCAAATATACTCCTTTGATTCGCAGGTCTTCAGATATCAACTGTTCGAGTAATGATACTTTTGAACCACAAATTGATTTTGAAAATGACATGTGTCTCGAAGAATCTGAGGGTTATAAAGATGAAGAGGAATGTGAGTTAAACTCTGAGCTTGTTAGAATGATGGAGCAAGAAGATAGACAAATATTGCCCCACAAAGAGACAACTGAAACAATAAATTTGGGAACAGAAGAGGATATAAAGGAAGTTAAAATTGGCACTTCACTCTCACCAAAAATAAGAGATGGTCTCATAAGCCTTCTTCGGGAATATAGGGATGTGTTTGCTTGGTCTTATCAAGATATGCCGGGGTTGGAGACTGACATTGTGATGCACAAGCTACCAATAAAACCGGAATGCAAGCCTGTTCAGCAAAAACTTCGAAGAATGAGACCAGATATGCTATTAAAAATCAAGGAAGAAGTGAAGAAACAATTCGATGCTGGATTTTTACAAGTGGCCAAGTACCCTGAATGGGTAGCAAACATAGTGCCAGTTCCAAAGAAAGATGGCAAAGTTCGGATGTGTGTTGACTACCGGGATCTCAATCGAGCGAGCCCCAAAGATAATTTTCCACTCCCACATATCGATACTTTGGTTGATAATACGGCTGGTCATGCTCTTTTCTCTTTCATGGATGGTTTCTCAGGTTACAATCAAATTAAGATGGACCCAGAAGACATGGAAAAGACAACTTTTGTGACAATGTGGGGTACGTTTTGCTACAAGGTGATGTCCTTTGGACTTAAGAACGCCGGGGCAACATATCAAAGAGCCATGGTTACGTTGTTCCACGATATGATGCACAGGGATATAGAAGTGTACGTGGATGATATGATTGCCAAATCACAAACTGGAGAAGAACATGTAAAAGTCTTAAGGAAACTATTTTCAAGATTAAGAAAATACCAGCTCAAGCTTAACCCAACCAAGTGCACATTTGGAGCTACTCCAGGGAAGTTATTGGGATTTGTAGTCAGTGAGAATGGGATAGAAATAGATCCTGATAAAGTCAAAGCAATTTTGGAGTTACCTCCCCCTAGAACGCAAAAGGAAGTACGAGGTTTTCTGGGAAGGTTAAATTATATTGCCAGATTCATCTCTCAGTTGACCGAGAAATGTGATCCAATATTCCGATTACTGAGAAAGCGAAACCCAGGAGAATGGGATGATAGTTGCCAAGAATGCTTCGATAGAATTAAGGGTTACTTAATTAATGCTCCTGTCTTGATGCCACCAATCCCAAACAAACCATTGATTTTATATTTGACTGTCTTTGAGAAGTCAATGGGATGTGTGTTGGCCCAACATGACGAAACTGGAAGAAGAGAGCAAGCTATTTACTATCTCAGTAAGAAATTCATTGACTGTGAGACTCGATATTCCTCCATCGAAAAGCTGTGTTGTGCTTTAGTATGGACTACTAAGAGGCTGAGACAGTATTTGTTGTATCATACTACCTGGTTGATATCAAGACTGGATCCGTTAAAGTACCTGATGGAATCAACGGCTCTAACGGGAAGGATGGCGAGATGGCAAATGTTGTTGTCCGAATTTGATATAGTCTATATGAACCAGAAATCAGTTAAAGGGAGTGCTATTGCAGATTTCTTGGCAAGCAGAGCATTAGAAGATTATGAACCAGTAAAATTTGATTTTCCGAACGAGGACTTGATGAGTATATTCGTTACTGAAGAAGATACTCCGAAAAATGAAGCGTGGAAAATGAACTTCGATGGCGCTTCTAATGCTGTGGGACATGGAATTGGGGCAATACTAGTTTCACCTGAGGGAGATCATTATCCTTGTACTAGTAGGCTCGCCTTTGAATGCACTAACAATATGGCAGAGTATGAAGCATGTATCTTGGGTATTCAAGCTGCAATTGAGCGCAAAGTTAAAAGCCTAGAAGTATTCGGCGATTCTGCTCTGGTTATTTATCAGCTTCGCGGGGAATGGATGACTCGAGACTCCAAGTTGATAGAATACAAGAACTTAGTGATGGAGTTGATCAAAGAGTTTGAAGAAATTTCTTTTGCATATCTTCCTCGTGAAGAAAATCAAATGGCAGATGCCTTGGCTACGTTGGCAGCTATGTTTAAGGCCGATGATCAATCTCGAATGATGCCTATTCGGATGAGTATAAGAGAAATGCCAGCTCATTGTTGCAACATAGAGGAAGAGGAGGATGATAATCTCCCATGGTATTATGATATGCTCCAGTATGTGAAGTATCGGGCATACCCAGCGGAGGCAACTGAGAATGATAAACGGACCTTAAGAAGATTAGCAATGGGGTATGTCCTTGATGGAGATATATTGTATAAAAGGGCAAGGATCAGGTGCTTTTGAGATGTGTGGATAGAATCGAGGCCAAGAAAATACTTGAGGAAGTCCATGAAGGAGTTTGTGGAACACATGCTAATGGATTCACAATGGTTAGAAAAATCATGAGGTTTGGGTACTATTGGTCCACTATGGAAGGAGATTGTATCAGATTTGCTCGAAGATGTCATAAATGCCAGATTCATGATAACCAAATACATGTTCCTCCTTCACCACTCCATGTGATGAACGCACCTTGGCCGTTTTCAATGTGGGGCATCGATGTCATTGGGGCAATTTCACCGAAGGCCTCAAATGGACATCGTTTTATCTTAGTGGCTATAGACTACTTCACCAAATGGGTTGAAGCTGCCTCTTATGCTAATGTCACAAAAGGAGCAGTGTGCAGATTTCTAAAAAGAGAAATCATTTGTAGATATGGAACACCTGAAAGGATCATCACAGATAATGCATTGAATTTGAACAACGATTTAATGAAGGAAGTTTGCACAAAGTTAAAGATCAAACATCACAATTCGGCTCCTTATCGCCCAAAAATGAATGGGGCAGTAGAGGCAGCGAATAAAACATCAAGAAGATCATCACAAAAGCAACTGAAACATATAGGGACTGGCATGAAAAATTACCTTTTGCGTTGCTGGCCTATCGCACGTCGTTCGTACATCTACTGGGGCAACACCATTCTCTTTGGTATATGGGATGGAAGCAGTTTTACCTGTTGAAGTGGAAATACCTTCTTTGAGAGTGTTGATGGAGTTGAAACTGGACGAGGCTGATTGGGTACAAAGTAGGTTTGATCAATTAAATTTGATTGAGGAGAAAAGGCTGAGAGCTATCTGCCATGGCCAAATGTACCAGAAAAGGATGATACGAGCATATGACAAGAAAGTCAGACCTCGAGAATTTCGTGAAGGCGATTTGGTACTAAAAAAGATCCTACCTATGCAAAAAGACTTTCGAGGGAAGTGGATGCCGAACTGGGAAGGTCCCTATGTCGTAAAAAAGGCATTCTCAGGAGGAGCTTTGGTGTTAACAGAAATGGATGGAGAAGATTTGCCTAATCCCGTAAATTCCGATTCGGTCAAACGATATTACACTTAAAAAAAAAAAAAGGAAAAAAATGAAAATATGATGAAAAAAAAAGAAAGAAAAAAAGAAAAGTTAAATAAAGGAGGGTTCAAGATGAAAACCCAAAATGGGCGTCTTGAAACCAAAGGAGGATTCGAGTTGAAAATCCGTAATGGACGGCTCGAATAGCCAGAAGTTGAAATGGCGGATTCCCTCGGAAGCCTGACAGTTCAGGGAAAGACTCTCATGCTCACACATCTTTTGTACGATCTGAATCTTTGAAACACATGTCAACTTTCAAGAAAGATTTGGGGTGAAGAAGTAAAAGGATTCAGCATTTGATATTCACTATATTTGTCCATTGTTTTTCCTTTGTATATACTTGTTTTCTTATCCCATAAGATTGTACTTTCTCATTACCTATCTTCAGTGAAATTTTTGAATTTGATTCAATATCCTCGCATATATTCACCAAATTGCTAATCAATAACATCGGTTATTATGCCTTACTCGGAAAAGTGTCAGAGTATGGGGATTTTGAAACAGGTGTTCGCCATAGAACACATACAAAGGCACGCTCCCATCAATCATTAAACAAACCATTGAGAAAAAAAGAGGGTTTAAATTAAAGAAATCAGTTTCAACATAATCATACTTTTCCCAAGCAAAGAAGTCCCAATTTAAAGGCATGCAACAAGGAAAGGCCATTCTGAATGAATTTTCTCTGAAAAATCAATCAATGACCAAAGAGGCAAGATAAACTCTCTCGGGGTAGATCAGAAGGACCAAGTCAAAGGATATTTAATGAGAGGTCAAGAAGGTAACCAGGCATGGATAAATGCATAAATATCGCATGTTCCGATCAAAGAATATGAGAGATTCTCAATGCCAGGATCGAACTGAACATAACCTTTTAAGCACGCATTTAGATCATTCTTAAGAGCATATTGATAACATGAAATCATGGCATATGACCATTTTTACAGGATCTTCAGGACTTATTTCATTATTGAAGCAATGAATCAGTCAACATCAACTGACCAGATCTCCTCATCACATAGGAGAGTGTCAACATTAGGATAACCAGCCGTCCTCATCACGTAGGAACCGAGTTATCACCCTTCCTAAAGATGGCCAGAGTTCTTTATCATGTATGAACCATGTCATCTACCCTTAGACGACCAGACTTCCTCATCACGTAGGAGCCGTGTCAACCTTAGATAATCGGATTTCCTCATCACGTAGGAACCGAATTATCACCCTTCTTAAAGATGACCAGAACTCTTCATCGCGTATGAGCCGTGTCATCCCTTGACCAGATTTCCTCATCACGTAGGAACCGAGTTATCACCCTTCTTAAAGATGACCAGAACTCTTCATCGCGTATGAGCCGTGTCATCCCTTGACCAGATTTCTTCATCACGTAGGAGCCGTGTCACCCTTAGACGACCAGACCTTTTCATTGCGTATGAGCAGTGTCGTCCCCAACAACCAACATTATCCAATTTTTAAGCAAAAAAAAAGAAAGAGAACCAGACAAAAACGTGTCGTCTTGTCGTCTTTGCCCTATTCTTGTTAACACAAGAATATGCAAAGAGGGGCAGCTGTAGACACCCGTTTTTGTCCGGGTCTTTTTTTTATATTATTTAATTTATTAATTATTATTATTATTATTATTATTAATTATATTACAAATTTTGTACAGGCCCAATTACACACCCAAGGCCAAATCAGCAGCCAACCCAAAGCCCAGGTGGCAAGTGACAAGCCCAATCCCGGAGCCCAACAACCCAGACTGAACCAACCCATCAGATTAGGGTTTCAAACCCTAAATCAGATTAGGGTTTCAAACCCTAAATCAGTTTAGGGTTTCAAACCCTAAATCAGTTTAGGGTTTCAAACCCTAAATCAGTTTAGGGTTTCAAACCCTAAATCAGTTAGGGTTTCAAACCCTAAATCAGTTTAGGGTTTCAAACCCTAAATCAGACTAGGGTTTCAAACCCTAATCCCCTAACTACACAGCCGCCGCTCAAGCCAGATTCCAATCCCCCAGCCGCACGTTGATCTTCACCAGTCATGCCTGAGCCGCGTGAGCAACCGTGAGCCAATCACCGAGCCACCAAGCCGAGGTGTCCCGTCGCCGCCGACTGCTCTCCTGCATGAACAGTGACCGGTTCCTGTAAAAACAGTAACCCAATCAAATAACAGTGGCCTAAACTTACCCCAAATCTAAAAAAAAACCCATTAGAATAGCACCCTAAAATCCCGAAAAATCTGGATTTTATTCACCCAATCAGAGAAATCAAATCCTATCTACCTAGATATCATCATCATCTCACCAGAAACCCGGAGCAAGCAAAGATAAAAGAACAGAAAAAAAGAAGAAAAAGAAGAAGGAAAAACAGAAAAAAACAGAAGAAAAAGGGGAGAAAAAAAAAGTTTTACCTTCTCTAACCCCACCGTGGATCTCGCTGTGACCTTCTCCGATTCCAGCTAGCCCCATTTCTGAAGGTAAAGCCTTTGTTTTTCTGGTTTTGGGGGGAGTCCGGTTCGGGTGGTAAGTTGTGGGTTTGGGTTCTAGAGGTTGGGTTTCAAAGGAGAGGTCGTTAATGGGGGATAGTTGATCGGTTTAGGTTTAGTGGCCACTGATTAGCGGTGGCAGGAGGCTTGGTCGCCTCCCATGGCGGTGAGCCGAGAGAGAGTTCTCTCCCACGGGTTTGGGTCTGCGGCTGAGGAAATGAGGGGAAGAGTAAATGATTTTAGGGTTTTAATATAACCCTTAAAAGGGTTATATTTCAGACGTCGAGCGACGTCGTTTTGAGGCATGAGTGAGGCCGAGTGGTGGGATTAAGGGCTAATAGCCCATTTGGTCCTCTTACCTCTGTAATCTTGCACGCGTGTCCTTAGAGTTTATGGGTAAACAACAGTTTAGGTCCCTGCAGCTTGTGTAATGGTTGTAATCTTACCACTTTAATGAAATTTCATCTTTCTATTTTGAGCTCTTTATTTATTTCTTGTTCCGTTTTAATCCTATATGATTAGTATTATATTTTCTAAGTGTTTAGATTTTTGGTTGCTTGTTTCGTATAATATTCGTTTTAGTCCTCATTTGCATGTGTTGCGTGATTTTAGCTGATGTTCGAATTTGGCCCTCAGATTTATGCATCTTCTGTTTTAGTCACTGTTTTGGCATTTGGTTTAAATATTTTGTTGATCCTTCATGTTTTTTGTGTAATTTCAGTTTAGTTCTTTAACTTACGTTTCTTCGATTTTTGCCCTTTAATTTTATGTATTTGTATTTTGGTCCTTAAATTTCTTTTTTTTGTCGTTATTCTAGCCCTTCAAGCTTGGTTAAACGTCATTTTGGTCCCTGAAATTATCATATGTGCTTATTTGGTTGTATTTTGGTTTGTAATGTTAACTTAGTTTTATTTTAGTTATTTATGTATGAATGTATTTTACATATTTTATGGTTATTGTATTATATTTAATTCAATTTAATGTAAATGTTTATATTTCCAATTGCATTTTATTTTCATTATATTTGATTTTATTTTCAAGAAAACATATTTATAGAACGGGCGTGGAAAGTATCACTTGATCGAAGTGGTACAATCCGATACGACGTTCAAACAGAATATAAAAAATGTAAATTCTTCCTTTTACGAGCTTATAGAAATTATTTTTATTGTTATTCTATTTTTTATTATTTTATTTGATGTTCATATTGTTTAATATTTAAATTTTAATCTTTATTATTATTTCTTCATTGAATCTTAATATGATGATGTATGTTTTGGAAAAATAAAATATGATGTATTTTATGTCAATTTTCGATATTATTTTTTTTAAAAAAAGAGAAAATATTCTTTACAAGTGAGAAATAGACGAGGTAGCTTTCCCGACGGAGGATTGCAAATCTCGGGATTTCTTGTCGAGAAAAGGGTTTTTTCTTTTATTTTAACTAATATTCAATAAATAAATCATAATTTATTTATATTCTATTTTTATAATTTTTATTGTATTAATGGTTTTTATGTTAATATTAACTATACATGTTTTAGATAAATTAAGCATATTTTATTTTCTACTCATGTCGATATTATTTGGTGGTAATTCAAAGATAGAATATACTTTATAGATGAGAAATAGATGAGATAGCTTTCCCGTTGGAGGATTGCAAATCTCGAGATTTCTTACCAAGTGAAGTATTTCTATTATTTTAACTAATATTCAATAAATAGATCATATTTTTACTTCATATTCAAATTGTAATTTCCACCATTTACGACAATGTGTAAGCGACACAGTACCAATTTTGGACGTTGCGGGGGTGTTTACCCTTCCCCGCACGTAACCGACTCCCGAATCCATTTAAATGAATCTTTGGTAACGCAGACCGAATCTTGTCTTAAAAAATGATTTTTCTTAAAATTGTTTTAAAAGACGTTTTTAGGTATTCGACTTACCTAACCCAAAGGTTGATGGCGACTCTTTTTAATTTTATTCAAATCAATTCAAAATCACCCATTTTTTCAAAATAAAGTCATAATCATTTTTTAAAATAATATTTAATAGTTTTATAAAAAAATGGTTACGACAGCATGTCATAATTTTGGGTGTCTTGATCTTGGTTATAGCTCTAGCAGGCTTCATCGGAGGGTTCTGGCGCATCCCGTGGCTCCTCATTGCTTACCTTGTCGGCATTTTGATCCTCATCGTATTGCTTGCGTGCTTGGTTGTTTTCATCTACATGGTCACCGTTAGAGGCTCCGGCCTCCTCGAACCGAGCCGGGCGTACTTGGAATATCATATGGAAGATTTTTCCGGTTGGCTTCAACGAAGAGTAGAAGTTCTTTCAAGTGGGAAAGGATTAAGCTCTGTCTTAGTTCCACAGATTTGTGTTCCCAGATGAACCAAAGCTATACTATGGCTATAGATTTCTTTAACTCTCGTTTAACACCCATTGAGGTAAATCTCACTTCATCTGAAATTTGTTTATTTTTCTTGAAGAATAAATTAATGGGTTTTATGTTTATTTTTCCAGAAAATCTCTCCTGATGATGTTAATGATGAAACCAATGTGTTTCAGTTAATTCAAGCTCACCAGGTTTGTTAAATTTTTTATATACTGTAGTTAATTTGGGTTTGGTGCTTACTGAAATCTGGTCATTCCATTTTCAGGAGAAGGCCGCTAGGCCTTCTCCGGTGGAGGAAATCCGTACTGTGTTTGATCAGAGCACGCGCGGTATGCTTTCAACTTTTTCAGAGGTATGCCATCATAATTACTAGTTGATTTGATCATTTATAATTTAGGTTAATTTATCATGAAGACTGATGTAGAGACACTTTTGATACTTGTTTGAGCAAAGCTATTGCTTTTACTTTCTATTCGTTTTGTTTAGATTACTGTGATTTGCTCACCCTTTCCACGGCGATGATTTGGAATGAAGAAGTTTGAAGGATTCTCGATATGCAGATCATAGTACTAAATTACGGTTGCGGCTGCAGTGTTGAGGTTGCCGGCGTTATACTGCATTGCGACCGCAATTTAATACTATGATGTAAATCATTATCTCATCATCTAGCATACAATTCTAGAAATGAATAAAAGAATCTTGTAATCACTACATTCATGGTGAATAAAAACTTAATCAACTTGCACAAGCTGTTGCTAAATATTGTTAAGTTTTCCTTTTTCTGCCCATCCTATTTGTAGTTTTGGTATCTTAGGCCCATGCTGTTTCTAAATCAACCGATATTTCCTATATAGAACTGTGATGGAAACAAGATCTTCCGAAATCCTGGGTCCTTTGGTACTTCTCGTGAAAGTGTTTCGATGGAATTAAAATGATGACTTATGTTTTCCTTAACAACTCATATTTGGAAATTTTTTCTTGTCATCCTACTGATTTTCTGTATGCAGAGCAGCCTGGCCGATCATACTAAGGTTCTCTCTTAGATTTTGAATCTTATTTGTACGAGTGCTTTGATTTGGAATCTATTCATTGATTGTTCTAGCTCAGAAGAATTAGGAGGGAAATTGAAACATCAAAAGGATATTGGATATCGTTCAGGTTTGTATTTTGTATGATGGACACTCGTATATTGAATCATGTTTCTTCTGCTTCTTTTAATTATGTTAAATCATGTAAATTGTTAAGGTTATAAAATGATATTCTCATGTTACCATCTTTGACAAAATCATTTACGACGGAGGGTAGCCTACTATCTTACCTCCCCCTTACCTCATACATATGGATAAAAGGGACATCCATTTATTTACGACAGCCAGGAAAACTCTAAGATACACCCGTGTTCTTGTAATTAGCATGAGTTTCTTATGTTACAGTCACGGTCACCACTCACCAATCTTTTTTCTTTCTGCCGTTGGGAGTTTCTCTGTTGTTAATCCTATTTTCCCTTTCGACACAGTCTACAAGTTTTATTCTTTTCACCTGATTTATTACAACAATTGCTGTCGTAGGACTTATTGGCCAATCGCAAATGTTCATTGCTTGTTGCTAGAGATCCTGAGGTCAGAACTGATTTAGAAATCACTCTGCATAGTGATGCCATTGCTGTAAGTTATTTGTAATTTTCGTTCTCCTGTTACTCATCCTAATGATTTGGTGTTCTGAAGTATTTGAGATGACGTTTTGATCAATTATATAGGTTTTGCATTTGTTTGCAGTAAAAATTGTGGTAAATAAGAACAATTATTTTCATTAATAAAAATGAAAAATTCAACTTGTATACACCAAACCACAGCAGAAGACAGTTTAACCTTCTCTACCTCAAAACTCTTAACAATCAACACCATTAACATTAGTTGCAAGTTCAGAGAAAAAATGCTCCTGCTGTAGCTGCCATGGCTTATGATAATCTTCAATCCAAATCACTTTCCACACTCCCCATGGCCTTCAATCCCCTTGGTCTCTGCAAACAAAAACAGGGAAGAAGATAACTACATGCACAATATATTCAAAAACTTCACAGAACAGACGATAGCCAAGATTCAAATTACGGTTTCGGTCACGATTGTTGCAATAGCGGGCGCTATTGCGGTTGTGAAATAATGGTTTCGATAGCAGCTACTATTCCGTTAACGGACCGCTATTTAAATCCCTGGAAATAGCTGTCATATGTTTACCTTCTTAGAACTCTTCTTTTCCCTAACTTCGTATCTTTCTTGGCACATATCAGTCAACCATGCCCCAGGGCTCACCAGCTGCACAAAATTGAACCCAAAATTCTGAGAAATCCTTATCCACAAGATAAGATCATCATATGCCTCAGCTTTTGATACATTTATCTCATTTACACGAACGAATACAAGATTTTATATTAGAGATTAAAACAGATTATCAACGTAAAATACAAAGGAAATTCGACAATTGGATTGCTTACAAGTAAGGTCCTTTGGATGATTTTGGCTCTCTTTTTAGGCCTTTGAGGGGGTTTACAACCTTTCATTGCCATGAAATCCTCCTCTTTTTCTTTGCTTGACAAAGTGATAAACAGCTTGGGCCACAATACTACTTTCTTATCCTCTCCATTATTGCTGCTATCCACTGCAATCTTCCCATTCTCATCCACTGCTGATGACCCCCTTGTAGTGTAGAACCTATCTTCCTTCTCCGGCGATGACACTTTCCGGTTATCCGAACGAAGTATAGCTGCTTCGGAATTCCTACAAACCAAACATACAAAATGAGTAAATTTCACACTTTTTTTTACCAGTTTTGCTTGTTTTCATTATAGAAGTTTTATATGGGAAATTTCTTAACACCGTATTTGGCTGCTGAGAGAACAAAAACAGCAGTCGCAAAATCATTTAGTAATTTTCTTGGATTCTCAGAAATCAAAGAAAAGGGTAAACAAAATCCAAAAAAAGAAGAAGAGAGAAAATGCTTGAAAACAAAAAAAAATTCATGTTTTTTTTTTCAAACCATCAAAAGGAGCCAAGAAAAATCATGATTTATATCCATACCTGGTGAGACCATGATTGTAATTGGTAGAAGTGAGTCTTCTGCGAATTACAGCACTGGATTTATGAGACCTTTTGAGGGTCTTTAACTCTCACATCTTAGCCTCTTTCTATTCCCCACTGTAAAAACACCTCTGGCTCTATCGTTTTGCATGCTCTTTGGCTCCTCTCTTCTTTCTCCATCTCTGCCATGAAAACACCATAAACAAATAAATAAATAAATTCATTTTCTTAGAGAAATAAAGAAATTCAAAAGACCAAAAAACGATTTTTTGATGAAGAAAGTAAAACAACAGAACTTATTTTTGGAGAAAACCAAAATCTGGGAGTTTACAGTTTTTTTTTTCTTTTGTTTAAGAAAAGTGTAGGAGAAGAATTGTCATTTTAAAGATTTCTTTTGAAAATTTGAAACTTTGAGAGGAATCCGTTGCCCAACCTTAAGATCTAAGCAAATACACTATAATCTTCCCTAAGAAAAAAACCTGAAATCCAAATAAAAAATAAATCCATTACCATGTAAGAACAAAGAAAATCTCAGAAAAAAATACAGCAAGATAAGAAGAAATCTTACAGTGAAACACTATCATCCCAGAGAAAAACAAAAACTGGGTTTTCTCTTCCGACTGCTTGCCTAAATAATTACTGCAATTTCTTTGTTATTGCTTTCTCAATTGAATTTCAGAAGGACTTTCATCCGTTGTTGGTGTTTCTCTTTCAATCTGCTTTGTTTGATCTCTCTTTAACCTTTTTTCAGCGAACTCTGATTTTTCAGTTTTTTTTCCCTCTGGTTTGTGAAAGAGATGAAGCAAAAACAACCATGGAAAAGGATATGATGGTGGTGGCGTATATGATGATTGAGTGGGTTGGTTAACCCAAAAAAAAACAAGTAGGCGAGGTAGGTGCCGTTAGTTGAATTTTGAATGGAGCCTGGGCTAAATTTGTAGAACGGCCTTGATTTACCTTAAAAGCATTTCAGTTGGGCTTTGCATGTCTAATAATATTAGATATATGTGGGATGTAATATTACGAGTGATTAATTACTAGGAAGCAGCTTTGATCTTAGAAATTTGGCATCTTAAGTCAATTAAATGTGGTCAAAAGAAAAGGCCGATTATATTGACTTTTCCCTGATTTATTGGGATTCTGCTGCTTTTCTAACATGGATTATTGTCTTAAAATCATTGGACTAAAGTGAGATAAGAAATTAAATATATTAATTTTCTGAACAAATAATATATATATATATATATTTTAATTTTACATAGAATTAGGATTGTTATAAGTTATTGGAGTATTAATTTTACTAGGGTTTTCGCCTTTTCTCCCTGTCTTTGACAGGTTTTTTCTTCTAGGGTTTTGCCCTTCTTCGCTTTCTGTTTCTGTTGTGGCTATCGTTTCTCGTCTGGGTTTTCGCGCGTATGTGTGATGTCTCATTCCGTGCCCCCCACAACAACGAGGATCACTGCAAAATCCATGGTTGAGAGGGGAAGATAGTGATGGAAGGATCTCCTTAGGAAATAATTAAGAGCGATGAGGTGTTCTTGCTGAGAATAGGTCCATGGAGTGCGCATGGATTCATTAGTCAAAGGAACGTGAGGGTAATCACCCTTTGACTATTTTGGATAAGAATCAACCGTTGGCTCATCAATTTTCGATGGATGTGATAATGGCAGAAATTGAGGATTGAGAATCCGTTAGTGAGAGTTGATGGTGTTGAACGTCAAAGGCATTCGCCGAAGTGTGACGGGTGTTTAGAGGAGATAATATCTAATGGAGAGCAAAACGTACCAGCGGCAGGCATGTAGAACCAGGCCAACTGATCTCAATGAAGCTCTTGAGTTGGAACGTCTAGGGTTTGGGTCAACCTCGGGCAGTTAGACGCCTTTGGCATTACTGAGGGACGTTAACCTAGCTGTAATTTTCTTGATTAAAAAAAACTACATAAGTTACGTATGGAGATAGTTCATAGATCGTGTGGATATCCAAATAGTTTAGATGTTAGTTCGTATGGGAGTAGTGGAGGTTTAAGTTTGGCTTGGCGAAGAGATTATGATGTGACACTTTGGTCGTTTTTGGCAATGCACATTGATGTTTTGATTAAAGCTACTAAAGATGGATTATTGTGGCATTATACGGGAATCTATGGAGCTCTTGAGGAGAGTCGAAGACACGAATGGGTATACAAAAATTATAATTTTTTTTTCTTAACACATTAAGTTAAATTTAATCCATTTCCAAAATAATGGGATGTACTTTCACTATGGGGGCTTAGTGAATCTGCCATTGATTGTGTTCGCTTGGGCCTTAACAAATGGTTCAAGAGAGTTACGAGGGAGAAACACATTTCATAGGAAAAACCTTAAGAATAGGTTAGTGGAGTTAGAAGATTCTGTCCCGAGATCGGATGTCCTGGGGGAAATTACGGACATTAAATTACAACTCAATCTCGAAATTTGACAGGTCAGAACTTTAGTGGGAGAAGAGGGTATGGGCAAATTGGATTAAGAACGAGGTTAATAATACGAAGTTTTTTTCATAATTATGCCACTCAGTGAAAACACAGGAATCGTATTCAATTTCTTGACCATGATGACGGTGAACAATTGGAGGATAAGGGGATGATTGAAGATGAAGCCAGAGGTTATTTCTAGAACTTATTTGCCTCGATTATGAGTGAGGTGGACAACCGCATCCTAAAAGGCGTGGTCCCTTCTATCTCATCTGAAATAAATGATAGTTTATTGAAGGAAGTCACGTTTGTTGATGTGACAATGGTTGTAAAATCTATGTGTCCCCTTAAAGCTTCCAGGCCAGATGGATTGGGTGCTTTTTTACCAAAGGTTTTGACGCATCTTTGGTCACGAGATTGTTGCATTCTGTATTGATTTTATTTAACGCCGCTTTCATATGGACTCGGTTAATCTTACTCACATTATGTTAATACCCAAGGTCTGATCTCCTCTTAATCTCACTCCATATTGACCAATTAGTCTCTGCAACGTGCTATTCAAAAAATTATTGAAAATATTGGTAGCAAGGGTGTAGAGGCTGCTACATTTGTTTGAAAAAGCGCAGTGTATTTTTGACAAACAGATTAGTTACAGATAACATCATCTCGGCTATGAGATTCTTCACTCCTTTATGAATAAACGCATTGGTCGTTCTAGGTTATTTCCTTTAAAATTACATATGAGTAAAGCTTGTGACAGGATGGGTGACCGTTCATTTGAGAAGTTATGGATCGAATGAGTTTTGCACAGTGGTGGATAATGCTTCTTCAAAGATGTGTTTGCTCGGTCTCGTACGCTATAGTGACAAATGGTGTGGATGAAGATGTGTTTTTTCCATAACAAGACCTCCGTCAAAGTGATCCCTTTAGTCCGTATCTTTTTATGATTTGTAGCAAGGGGTTATCCTTGCTCATTCGACAATCGGCAAGCCTCGGTCGGTTGAAAGGCGTCAAAGTTAATTGGTATGTGCCTTCGGTCACTCATCTCTTATTTGCGGATGATTTCCTTATCTTTGGAGAGGCCAATGCGTGAGTGGCAGGTAAAATTAAAGATATCATGTGACTTTATGTGGAGAGCTCAGGTAAATTTATAAACTTTTAAAAGTCGGGACCTTTTTCAGTTAAAATTTTATTGAGGAACATAAAGCTGATGTAAGACGAATTTTAGAGGGTAGAAGCTCCTCGAACCATAAAAAATATTTGGGTTTATCACATTAGTTTAAAGGAATAAAAGACGAGCATTTGTTCATTTTAAGGAGCGAATTCTGACTGGTATTAACGCATGCAGCATTCGCTTTCTCTCGCGAGGGGTAAGGAAGTCTTTATCAAGTCCGTGCTTCATGCACTACCCATTTATGCAGTGAACTATTTTTTACTCCCTAAAAGCCTTTGCGACGAGTTGAAAGGTCTGATGGCTCGGTTTTGGTGAAGGAAAATCTATTCGAGTTGAAAGAGAAAGAGGTTTTGGTGTTTCGTAACTTGGCCAAGTTCAATGTGTCTTTATTGGCGAAGCAAGGATAACGCTTGATCACCTCCTCTTTTTTGCTTGCGAGTAGGATAATTAGATCCAAATATTATCATACGACAGATTTTATGCACGCTAGGCTGGGCTCCCAACCCTCATATGTGTGTTGTAGTATTTGGAGTACGCGTGGATTATTAGAGAATGGACTTCGATAGAGAGTGGGGTTGAGTTTTTCCTTCTCTATCTAGAACGACTTCTAGCTACCATTACAACCACCAGCGTGTGTATCTTCCCCTCTCTCAAAGCTCGTCGAGCGAGTGCCTGACTTGATTGTAGAGCATGGGAATATCTGGAATGAAGGGTTAATTCGAAGTATATTTTCTAAGAGAGAAGAAGATTTGATTTTAGAAATTCCTCTCCATTCGTCTATAATGGAAGATTGTATCATGTGGAGTGGGGAGAAAATAGGCTTGCTTACGGTTAGGAGTGGCTATAGGTTGTTGTTAGGTAGTCCTAATGGAGTGAATTATTCAACAATCTACTATACAAGAATTTGAGGCAGCGATTGTCAAAGGAAAATAAAACACCAAGTTTAAAGATATTCGCAAGAAATATTAAATAATTTTGAGAAAAAGAATCTAGATTTGTAAAATTTGTTTTCCAAAGTTCATGAGGATCACTAAAAGAAAATTATGATATTGAGAAAGAAAAAGTTAATTTTAACAAAATTATCAAAAATAAATTTGCAAGAGGGGAGTACACTAAATCAATTTTTTTAAATTTTTTGACAATAGACATGTTTATTCTCCTAAATTTTATAAAGGAAAAATGATTAAGAGTATATGTGTCTCTAAAGGCCTCATTGCTACTAGAAATAAGGATATCCTATCTCATGGATACCTAAGGGGACTAATTGTTTGAAACTAATGCTAATGGACCCAAAAATATTTGGGTACCAAAATTTGTATAATTGTATATTGTAGGTGTGATAGAGCTATTGTGAGCAAAGTCAAGCTATTTAGGAGCTTTAAAACACACTAAGGAAAGACACTTGAAGAAATAGAGACCTAAGAAATCAACCTTAATTCAAGTGATAATAAGTTTTAATTTCATGCAATTTTATGCTTTTATATGTTTATATACATGATTGAGTGTCCCCACATAGTGCTTAATTGTAATTAGTTAAGATAGTTATTTTTGCATTAGTTGCATATTTATGGCCTAATATGCTTATATTGATAATTTTTGTCTTAAATTCGCGATGTTGGTGTTGTTGTGAAATCATGTTCTTCATGCTTTATATTGATCATATGTTGATTTTGAGAATATGATATTTAAATGTGAAAAAAATTAAAAATATGCATGTTTAGGATCTTTAGAGTCATTGTATGTTTGTGTGACTTGATTTGAACTTGATTTGTTCAAATTATGGACTAAATTGATCAATAGATAAAAATTTGCATAATTTGATGTTTCAAGTTGACATTCATACACATTTAGTATCCTCTAAGTCATTAAAATTAATTTTCTATCAATAATATGATTTAGGACGCATCTAATTCGAGTCAACTACCATCCAATTTGGTCATTGAAATAAAAAATCAAATTTCCAGAAAAATGATTGATCCCTTTGTGTAAATGATTGATCCCTTGCATTTTTTTAGAAAAATGATCGATCCCTTTATAAAAATGATCGATCCTTTTTTAAAAATGATAAATCCTTTTTTGTGATGGATCGATCCCATTAGGCCAAAATCATTTGATGAACCTTTTTAAGTTTGTTTCACACACATATTTCCTTCACCAAGCATATTTCGAAGCAAATACACCCAAAACCTCCCAAACTTCGAATTTCATCAAAAATATTCAAACCAGGTCATTTTCAATTGCGTTTTGTATGAAAATCAATCTTATTTCATCCTATCAATGAATCATTCTTCATTTTTTTAAATCATCACATTTGTGTAAGAATTTTTCAAAACCCTAACTTTTTCATTTTTTAAAATTTGAACAAATTGAGTTGAATTAAGTGGTTAGAGAACAATTATTTATTTCAAATGTTTTAATGTTATTTCAGCGAGTATTACCTATAACCAAATTTTCAAAAAAAAACCTTGATTTTACGTATATAAGGTGTTCGATAAAAGTCCTCAACCAAAAACCACTCTTAACCCATTATGCCATAACCCTTTTCAAAGCCTAAAATTTATTTATAAATCTTCTTAAATTATTTTTGAGCATCTTTTAAAATTGTCTTTGTTTCAAAAATATATTTTCTTCAAATCTTTCAAAAATGCCAAAAAGAAAAACCATGGCTTCAAAGGGACAAACCACAAGCAATTCTAAAGTTGATTCTTGGTTTAGCCAAAGTTGTAGAACCTCAAAAGCTCGTAAGCGATATGACTTATTTTTTGCTTATCGTCAAACTAAAGATACCTGAAAAATTGATTTTGGATTTTTAAACTTATTGGGTTTTCCTTACAAAATTTGGTGGACATGAAACTTTTTTATTTCCTAAACTTTCATGGCCATATCTACCCATCTTTGGTTTGAGCTTTTTACTCAAATGATCTTGTGTCACGCGCTACTCAAAATGGCACCACTTTTCAGACCATCGTTTCATATCTTATGGGTAATACCGTTACTAGGGATGGACATTTAAACCCGACCCGATCGAGTCGGATTTTTTTTAAAAAAAATTCAGATTCGGGTTGGGTCAGGTTTTTTTATGTTGTGTTCGGGTCGGGTTCGGGTTTAGGGTGAAAAAAATCCGACCCGACCCGAAAAAAATAAATATAATTTTACCCTATATATTTAGGGATAATTACAATAATACCCCTCTATATATAATTTTTTTCAATTAAGTCACTATTTTTATTGAATAAAAATAATTTTATTATTATTTCGGGTCGGGTTTCTATGTCATATATTCGGGTCGGGTCGGGTGAAACCTTGTTTTGGCCAGGTCGGTTTTTTTATGTTGTGTTCGGGTCAGGGTCGGGTTTAGGGTGAAAAAAATCTGACCTGACCCGAAAAAAATATATAATTTTACCCTATATATTTAGGGATAATTACAATAATACCCCTCTATATATAATTTTTTTCAATTAAGTCACTATTTTTATTGAATAAAAATAATTTTTTTTATTATTTCGGGTTGGGTTTCTATGTCATATATTCGGGTCGGGTCGGGGTGAAACCTTGTTTTGTTCGGATCGGATCGGGTCTCGGGTGGAGGCTCTCTTGTTCTCAGGTCGGGTTTTCGGGTCGGGTGGACCAAAAACCCGACCCATGCCCATCCCTAACCGTTACCATCACTGCCAACTTCATCGCCTAATCTTTTGACCTTCTTCTTATCGACAATGACAATGAAAAATATCATTTTTCCTCCCAATATGTATCTTAGAAACAATAGAGCCACCCCTTTCTCCCTTAATGACCGCTTGCTTCATCTTATCTTCAACCATTACATCCGTGCTCGTGGCACAAAATTTTCTATCGTTCGTGAGAGGGACTATTAATGGATGTATTGCATTCAACATGGTCACAAACTTCACCTAGCTAGCATGATCTTCAATGACTTTGTGAGTGTGATCAAGTCTAAAGCTCGATCGAAATTTGTGTACGGGATGCATCTTTATCATTTGCTCAAGCTTCTTGGTATTGATACTGTGGACACCCGTTTTTGTCCGGGTTTTTTTTTATCGTTATTTTATTATTATTATTATTATTATTTATTATTATTATGTTTATTAATTACATATTACAATTTTTGCAGGCCAAAGGCCCAATCCGGAGCCCAACAATCAACCATCAGATTAGGGTTTCAAACCCTAAATCAGATTAGGGTTTCAAACCCTAAATCAGATTAGGGTTTCAAACCCTAAATCAGATTAGGGTTTCAAACCCTAATCCCCTAAATGTTCCAGCCGCCTCATTCCTGGCCATTGGATCTGGACCCATCCAACGGTCCAGATCACGCAGTAATTAGGGTTTTAAACCCTAAACCTATCATCAACCGCCGCCGCCGCCAGCAGCAAGTGAACAGCCGCGCCGCCGTCACTGTTCCGGCCCGTCTCGCTCCACTCCGATGGTCCAGCCGCCGTTCCCGCGCCACCATCGTCATCTACAGTAAACCACAGCAACCCCATCAGTCCCAAATCAACCCAAATCAGAAAAAATATATATATCCAAACCCTAAATATAAAATACCTAAATCCCGGTAAATCGGGAAATTGGTCACCCTAAATCAACAACCCATAATTTCCCCTATTCCTAGACATCATCATCTCACCAAACGAAAAAAATCAACCATAAATCAAGCAAGATATCAGAGTCAAAAGGGGGGGGTCATTCGGTTGAAAAAAAAAACGGAGAGAAGAACGAGAGACCATTTGGGTTCAGAGAAAAAAAAAAAGAAAACAAAAAAAAAAAACAGAAGATAGAAAAAAAGAGAGATTCGAAACAAAAAAAAAGAGAAAGGAAAGAGGAGAGAATAGAGACCATACCTTGGTCGAACACCGATGAAAACGGTCGCCGGAGATGGAGAAACCGAAAGGTTTCTCCCCTGATCCACTATGATTGAGCCACTTTTAGGCCAAAGGGAGGCCAAATCCTTGCTCAGGGCTTGGAGACGCTTCGGATGGCGTTATTTTCTCTCCCTCCGGCGTCGGCATACGACGGCTACCGCCGGTCAGTGGCGGCCGGCGCGGCGGAGTCTGGCCGTTTCTGGAGAGATCTCTGGATCTCATCTCTCTCGGTCTCTCTTACTCTCTCTTCTCTAGATGAGAATGAAACGGATGGCCGGTTTTAGGGGTTATTTGGGCTATTTATAGCTTTTGCAAAACGGCGTCGTTTTGAGGGGACGAGTTCTGTAATTTCACGCATGGGGTAACTACACTTTTAGTCCTTTCTGCTTTGTAACCTCACGGTTTAATCATTAAATAAAATTATTATTATATTTTGAGCCTTAATGTTTTAACATTGGTATTTGGTCTGGTACTTGCTTGTTTATTATTATTATTAATGTTGAACGTTGGCCATAGTATTTATAATTATTTCAATTTAGTCATTGGTTATGTGTTGTTTATTTCTTGTGAATGTTAGAATTTGGCCATGATATTTATGTTTCTTATATTTTAGTCACTGTTTGGTATTTGGTGTAATTACTGCTTGAATCTTTAAGTTTCTGTTTATTCTAAAATTAACCACTGATTTGTTCTGTTTTATTGTAGCCATTGATTAATCTAGTTTCTCTATTTTATGTTTCTGATACTGTAGTTTCAATTTACACAGTTTAGTCACTTGTCTATAAAGCTTAGTTATTTTATTTTATTTGCATTATGGTTTGCCATGTTTTCATGTTTACATTTTAACCCATGTTATATTATACTCATATTTTACTTTGGCCACAATGTTTGTATTAGTTTCATTTTAGTCACTGATTTTATATGTTGTATGTTTTGGCTGATGTTCAAATTTGACTCTAAGATTTGTAAATCTGTTCATTTTAGTCACTAGTTTGCATTCGGTTTAATTACTATTTAGTCCTACGTTTCTGTTTTGCCATTTTAGTCTTTCAATTTTCTATTTTTCTGTTTTAGCCCTTTAATTGTTGTTACCATGTTAGTCATTGTAATTATTAAATACTTACTTTTTTGACCATTATATTTTGGGTTGTAACATTCTTTTAATCCCTAGGTTTGTACATTTTTCATGTTAAGTATTTTATTTGTACCATATGTAATTAAATATGCTTAATTTTATTTGTTGTAAATATTTATTTCACATATTTCTATTTCTATTTATTTCCATTTTTCTTTATTTAAATATTGTCCAAATACTTTTGAGAACGTATGCGTAGAATGAGCGTGGAAAGTATCACTTGGTCGAAGTGGTGCGATCCGATACGGCATTTTAACGACATAGGAAATTGCAACAAGTCGAGTATATTCACTAATTAATTTGTGCAAATGATGCAATGTGTGTATTTTAAATAGTAATTTATTTTATTTTATGTAAATGTCAATTTCAAAATTTGCATTCGTATTCAATTCACATTTTAGTTAATCAATTTATTTTGTTGTATGCAAACATCAATTTTATTTATTTTCGGTTCACCTTTTATCAAGAGGGAAATATTCTTTATGGATGAGAAATAGTCGAGTTAGCTTTCCCGATGGAGGATTGCTAATTCGAGATTTCTTTTCGAGTTAAGGAATTTTCTCTAATTATTTAATTCGAAGCAAATTAATCAACGTTCGATAATAGATCACATTTTAACTTATATTCGACTCATAAATTCCACCATTTACAAGGATGTGTAAGCGACACAGTACCAATTTTGGGCGTTGCGGGGATGTTTACCCTTCCTCGCACGTAACCGACTCCCAAATCCATTTAAATGAATCTTTGGTAACGCAGACCGAATCTTGTCTAAAAATGATTTTTCTTAAAATTGTTTTAAAAGATGTTTTTAGGTATTCGACCTACCTAACCCAAAGGTTGATGGCGACTCTTTTCAATTTAATTCAAATCAACTCAAAATCACCCAATCTTCCAAATTAGAGTCGTAATCGTTTTTTTATACAAAGGTATTTGTTTTTAAAAAAAATGGTTATGACAGCTTGGCGACTCCGCTGGGGACTTTTTTTAGAGAGTCAGGCTGTATGTCGTTTACACATTGTCGTCTTAGTGGAAATTATAAGTTTGAGTACATAGTTAACTTATGATCCGTTTATTGAAATGTTTAATTGCTTCATTTTTAATTATCATACTAACATTTTATCTTTTTGCTTTCAGCTCTATCCAAGTTTTTGTCGAGTTTTTTCTTTTCATTTTGAGTCAAAGGTAGGTATGTTCCTCCTCACACACATCACTCGCATTGGCATAACATAAGCTCTAGACACGAGCTTCGATCCAAATTAGTTGGGGTGAATGCTTCACTCTCGTAAGAATTTATTCTTCGTATGAGTTTTAGCAAATAACCCATGGGATACATACCTTATACCTTCGTAGGGATTTATTCCTCGTACGGGTATAAGACAGTGAATCCCCTCGAATTGAACTCGTTCCGTTTGAAACCTGTAATGGGTGAGGATCGAGGGTCTGGCAGCCCAAGGGGGCACCGACATCAAGGACAATTCGAGTCCCTTTTTTCCGTTAGAGCCGAAACCAAGCATATAGTGAATCGTCGAACGATCACCCTAGGTATAGTCGTACCGAACCTTTGTCCGTTAGTAGGTACCCAAAATAGGTGTACACGAAGGAGGAACGATTCTAAACCTTAACCATTTAAATTTGTAGAATATTTTTTTCCGAATAAAGCATGCGAACTAGATACCATGCAGTTAGGACCAATTTCTTGAAAATAGATCATTTTGGGTAGATAGCATGTCCGGGTAGGATTGTTATTTAATTGAAAGCATGTTTGGGTAGATATCATGACGGGGTAGGTGTTATATCCATCTCTGAATTACATTTTTATTTGTATCAATTATTTTACATGTACTAACTTATTTTCTCTTTTGTTTGTGTATACTAACTTATTTCTTCTCTTTTGTTTGTGTCATTTTGTCATTTGCATTGCATTGCATTGCATCATCATAATGCAAAAGTGTTGATCCGTAAGGGGATATTCGAGAGAAAATTTTCACAAGAAGAGATAAAAATTTTCAATCAAGCGATCGCATGCACAGACATGCATCGAGGGCTAAAAAGAAGTCCAGAGTACAAGAATGAGATTTTCTCGAAGATCGTGCATCATTCAAGACTGATATGATAATCACTGATCTAACGAGTAATCCAGCAGTAGATTCTCATCCACAATTATTCCATCGTTAACTATCAGGGAGTGAAGCACAAACTTCAGCATAGCCGAGGTATTAATGGAGTTAGTTTACAGAGCATAGAGGGGCATCGGTTCCAAGTACAAATATCCGAGACGAAGCAGTGAGCTCGAAGATCGTGCATCATTCAATACTGAGATGATGATCCACTGATTCAAGGAGTAATCTAGCAGTGGAGTCTTATCTACAATCATTTCATCGCTAGTTATCAAAGAGCGACACCGACCTCATTACCACCGAGGCATTAACGGAGTCAGATTACAGAGCGCTTGAGGGGCATCATTATGAGGACGAAGATCCGAGATGAAGCAGTGATCCATTCCAGGCTCACCATCTAAGCGAAGACATGTTTGTAAATTGGATTGTCTTGTAATGTGAAAACTTTTATTTCTGGTGAAGACTATTCTATGATATTCATCGTTGGGGTCAACATTTTCCATCTGCATTTGCATCTTTTTATGTTGCATATATTTTATTTTAAGCATTTTCATATGCATCATTCATAAAACATGAGATCAATTTGTGGAGAAGTCAGTGGAAGTAATCCTGATCACGTGACCATATTGAGAATATAAACAAGAAGCTGAAATCAACGATAGAAGTTTGTTCGATTGAGTCTTCCAGGATGGTTCGAGAAAAGAGTCATCGTTCCCTAAGGTCTACGATGTTGATCCAGTGCACCATTTCCATCTAAGAAGCTCCAGACATTCCACTGAGAACTGCAAGACACTAAAGCACAAAATCCATAATATGATTTATTCAGGGGTATCCTAATACTAAGCCAGAGAAGTCATGCATCAACCACTTGCATCCATAGAGATTGTTTTGTTTGAACTCGTTTTTGTTCTTTCTTCAATATTGCTTAAATATTTTAATCTTTGATGACTGAAATGATGCTACTTTCTAAGGTTAAATAATTGAACAAATTTTAATCTTTAGTTCTTTGAATATCGAATGAATTACATATTCATTTAATTCTTCAAGAATTATAGATTTTTGACATATGGCAAGATTAGACCTATTTTATCCTGTCTAAAACCTTAAAATAAAATCTCTCGATTTTTACCCGAAATAATTCCTGGTCACTACCAAATAACTAATTTTTGACATTCTATCTCTTTGAGACCTTGAAACATTCTTTCCACCTTGAAACACTGTATTTATTTTTCTGAGACACAAAAGTCATACCCATACCTTTCTTTGAGCCAATAAAGTCACCATCTTCTTCTTAGACGTAAAACCAACATTTTCTACCAATAAAACCTACAGACATTGAGTACAAGATGTTCACTTGAACATAAACCTTCCTACAAAGAAGACACAGTGTGGGACATCTCGCATCAATTTTCTGAAGACAAGCATGAGCAATTGAGACATGTTGAGAGCAAGAAGCGAAGAGAAAAATAGAATTATTTCAAAATAATTTTATCATGCATTAATTACATTTTTTTATGTGAATAAAAATTAATCCTGAAAAGTCTATCCCCCTGGGGATACCTCTTTCGCAAGGATTTCTATGTATGAGATGACGAACGGATTTCTTTCATTATCCCTTCACAACAAGAGAAAATATATATCCCTTGTGTCCCCATTTGAGCCTGAATTATATTTTCTTCTGATTCAACCCTAACCAAGGATCACCCTCCACACTGGGGGGCAAGTTGGAGGAAATCTGCTCGCATGAGCAAATACATTGATCCAGATGAGATACTGAAAGGTGAACCAGACGCATAGTGCAAAGATCAAACCAAAGGAAAAAAACAAAGAGCAAAGAGAAAATCAAAGCAAAAATCAAAGAAAAAGCAAAGAACAAAAGAGGACAAAGAACACAGACAAAGAGTCTCCTGACTTAAATGACGCATTGAGCTTCAAACCATGAGATTAATCAAACACAATCACTCTAGAATCACTTGACTCGAAGATCATAAAACATCAAGAGAAAGACATGCGAGTAGATCCAAATTGAGCAAGACAAGATTGAAGGCATCAGAGTTAATTGATCCTTGGTTCAAATACCCTTAAAACACATGTTTGGGCCTTTTATCCCTTTCTTTCATAACCCTGAACCAAGACCTACATTACGTGCCTTACAAGTCCCTTCTAATCATACATGGATTTCTAAGCGGAAGAGACTATCCTCATATTTCATCCCGCCTATCAGGATTAATATTTTACTTATAAAGATTTTCTAAAATCTTTAATGCATGATAGAGAAAAATAACAAAGGGGGGTTAAAGACGTAAAATTCTGAGTAACGTCTTGAAACCAAAGGAGGATTCGAGTTGAAAACCTGAAAAGGCGGCTCGAATATGAAGATTATTACATAGGAGACGATTGCTCAAATCCCTTGATGAGGCATCACACAACATGAATGAGAACATGAGAGTTGGGAGTCAGAGCACACTTCCAATAGCTGAGTACAGAAGCTACTCCATCAGATCAGAGAACATCAAGTAAATGAGAACACTATACTGTTGACCAAAAATAACCACTTGAGATTTTTTTATCCTTCCTTACTTAACCATCTCTCAAAGATAGCATTGATCTTGACACTTGTCAAATAGCTATAATTTATTGAAGGATTAAAAGAGTAATTAATTCTTTGATATCCAATGAACTCTTGTTTTATGATTTGTCAATTGTGAAACCTTAAAAGGGGCAATATTTCCATATCTTTTGATTAAACATTTTTCAAAATTATTTTAATTGATATTTTCATACTTTTGAAAATAAAAGAAAAAGAAAAAATTTTCAAACAAGATAATCTCTGGAGGCATATCTTAGAATTCAACAAATATCTCACTGAAGCTCAGAATTGAAGCTGGGGCAAGAGAAAGCTAATTTTTGGACAAAATTTGATGGGACAAACAAATGGTCTCAGGTCAAGGTTTGCAAGAGTACACCATGGTGGAAATGAAGACAAACTGAATCAATGATAGAGTGAAGACTGCTCTCGCAACCATTCTCCTTTCAGCTCGAGAAAAACATACATCAACACATACATACATACATACACACACATACATACATGATACATAAATTTTGCATCAAACATTTATCATCATGTGAATTAAAGACATTTTTCTCCTCACTTGAAGACAAATTCAATAAAAAAAATCAAATGAATTTCATCTTGGCATCCATCATAACATCCAAGATAGGCAATTATAAATATACCATTTCGATCTTTTCAGGAAATAAATGCTCAGAAATGACCAAATGTATTCAACCTGAAAGAAAAATGTCATCCACAGATTTGACTTTCTGAAGTCAACAATCGTCTCTTCTGAAGATATTTCCATCAGCATGAATAAGCAGATTATCAGTATCCTTTGAGCTATTTTTTTTTCTGGAAACAAATCTTTGTCTCTCTTGAGACAATTTCTTTAGAAAAAATATTTGAGTTTGTTTCCTTTGAAACAAAATTTTGTCTTATTTAAGACAGTTTCCTTTGAAAACAAATTTTGTCTCGCTTGAGACATTTTTCCTTTGAGATACAAATTTTGAATTTGCTTCACTTGAAACAAAATTAATCTTACTTGAGATTGTTGTTTATTTCAAAACAAATTTCATCTCGCTTGAGACATTTTTTCTTTGAGATACAAATTTTGAATTTGCTTCACTTGAAACAAAATTAATCTTACTTGAGATTGTTGTTTATTTCAAAACAAATTTCGTCTCACTTGAGACATTTTCCCTTAGAATACAAATTTCAAAGTTGTTGTACTTAAAACAAAATTAATCTCACTTGAGTTTTTCAAAGTTGATTTGTCTCGCGTGAGACAGTTTCCCCTTTAAACAAATCCTGAAATTGTTTCATTTGAAAGAATAAACACCTTTGAGATTGTTTCCCTAGAAACAAAATCGACAATCTTTGAATCTTTTTCTCTTAAAACGATTTTTTGTCTCTCTTGAGACAAGTTCTCTTGAAACAAATCTTTGAGTTTGTTCATTTTGAATAAAAATCTTTGAGTTATTTCTTTTAAAACAAAGGATTTTTGAGTCTATTTCTTTTGAAACAAAACTTTGTCTCTCTTGAGACAGATTTTCTTGAGAAATCTTTGAGTCTGTTTCACTTGAAACAAAATAAAAAATCTTTGAGTATGTTTCTTTGTTTTTGTATCTTTTGAGAAAGTTTCTTTTGAAAAATCTTTGAGTCTTTTCTTTGGAAACAACATTTACCATCTGGGAGCATGTTTCCCTTGAAACAAAACCCATCTTTGATTATTTTTCTTTTGAAACAAAGTTCTGTCTCTTTAGAGAAAGTTTTTCGTAAAAAAAAATCTTTGAGTTTGTTTCTTTTAAAAAAATCATCTTTGAGTCTATTTCTATTAAAACAAATTTTGTTTCTCTTAAGACAATTTCTAATCAACATTTGAGATTGTTTCCTTTGAAACAAATTTGGTCTCACTTGAGATGTAATTTATCTTTGAGTCTGTTTCTTTTGAAACAAAATATTATCTCTTAAAGACAATTTCTTTTGAGAAAAAAATCTTTGAGTTTGTTTCCTTTGAAACAAAATTTTATCTCTCGAGACAATTTCTTTTAAAAATACCCACCTTTGAAATCGTTTCTATTAAAATAAATTTTGTCTCCCTTGAGGCAGTTTTTCTAGAAATACAAAATCTTTGAGTTTGTTTCTCTTGAAATAAAACCATCTTTGAGTCGTTTCCCTTGAAACGAATTTTGTCTCTTAAGATATTTTCTCTTAAAACAAGATCATCTTTGAGTTTGTTTCTCTGGAAACAAGGTTTTATCCCTTAAAACAGTTTCTTTTGAAGCAAAATCTTTGAGTCTGTTTTTTTGGAAACAAAATTTTGTCTCACTAAGATACAATTTTCTGAAAAAAACAAAGTTTTGTCTCTTATGAAAATGTCTTTTGAAAAATCATTGAATATGTTTCTTTGGAAACAAAATTTACCATCTTTGAATTTGTTTCCCTTGAAACAAAACAAACATCTTTGAGATCGTTTCCCTTGAAATGAATTTTGTCTCGTTTGAGACAATTTCCCATGAAACGTCGATCTTTGAGAACGTTTCCCTTAAAAACGAATTTTGTCTTGCACGAGACAGTTTCCCTTTAAATGTCATCTTTGAGTCGTTTCCCTTAAAACGAATTTGGTCTCTTTTGAGACAGTTGCTTTTAAAAATATCATCTTTGGGTTTGTTTCTTTTGAAACAAATCTTTGATTTGGTTTCTCTTGAAACCATAAACCCTAAAGATGGCCAGCCGTCCTCATCATGTAGGAACCGTGTCATCCCCAGACCAGAGCTCTTCATCACGTAGGAGCCGTGTCAACCATAGATAACCAGCCGTCCTCATCACGTAGGAACCGTGTTATCACATTTAGATGGCCAGAACTCTTCATCACGTATGAGCCGTGTCATCAGCTGACCAGATCTCTTCATCACGTATGAGCCGTGTCTTTCTCCGACCAGATCTCTTCATCACGTATGAGCCGTGTCACCCTAGATAACCAGCCGTCCTCATCACGTAGGAATCGTGTTATCACCTTTAGATGGCCAGAACTCTTCATCACGTATGAACAGTGTCGTCCCCACCAACAAAACTATCCATTTTTTTTCCAAACCAAAAAGAGGAGAACCAGACAAAAACGTGTTTTCTTGTCGTCTTTGCCCTATTCTTGTTAACACAAGAATGTGCAAAGAGGGGCAGCTGTGGACACCCGTTTTTGTCCGGGTTTTTTTTTTTATCGTTATTTTATTATTATTATTATTATTATTTATTATTATTATGTTTATTAATTACATATTACAATTTTTGCAGGCCAAAGGCCCAATCCCGGAGCCCAACAATCAACCCATCAGATTAGGGTTTCAAACCCTAAATCAGATTAGGGTTTCAAACCCTAAATCAGATTAGGGTTTCAAACCCTAAATCAGATTAGGGTTTCAAACCCTAATCCCCTAAATGTTCCAGCCGCCTCATTCCTGGCCATTGGATCTGGACCCATCCAACGATCCAGATCACGCAGTAATTAGGGTTTTAAACCCTAAACCTATCATCAACCGCCGCCGCCGCCAGCAGCAAGTGAACAGCCGCGCCGCCGTCACTGTTCCGGCCCGTCTCGCTCCACTCCGATGGTCCAGCCGCCGTTCCCGCGCCACCATCGTCATCTACAGTAAACCACAGCAACCCCATCAGTCCCAAATCAACCCAAATCAGAAAAAATATATATATATCCAAACCCTAAAATATAAAATACCTAAATCCCGGTAAATCGGGAAATTGGTCACCCTAAATCAACAACCCATAATTTCCCCTATTCCTAGACATCATCATCTCACCAAACGAAAAAAATCAACCATAAATCAAGCAAGATATCAGAGTCAAAAGGGGGGGGTCATTCGGTTGAAAAAAAAACGGAGAGAAGAACGAGAGACCATTTGGGTTCAGAGAAAAAGAAAAAAGAAAACAAAAAAAAAAACAGAAGATAGAAAAAAAAGAGAGATTCGAAACAAAAAAAAAAGAGAAAGGAAAGAGGAGAGAATAGAGACCATACCTTGGTCGAACACCGATGAAAACCGGTCGCCGGAGATGGAGAAACCGAAAGGTTTCTCCCCTGATCCACTATGATTGAGCCACTTTTAGGCCAAAGGGAGGCCAAATCCTTGCTCAGGGCTTGGAGACGCTTCGGATGGCGTTATTTTCTCTCCCTCCGGCGTCGGCATACGACGGCTACCGCCGGTCAGTGGCGGCCGGCGCGGCGGAGTCTGGCCGTTTCTGGAGAGATCTCTGGATCTCATCTCTCTCGGTCTCTTACTCTCTCTCTTCTCTAGATGAGAATGAAACGGATGGCCGGTTTTAGGGTTATTTGGGCTATTATAGCTTTTGCAAAACGGCGTCGTTTTGAGGGGACGAGTTCTGTAATTTCACGCATGGGTAACTACACTTTAGTCCTTTCTGCTTTGTAACCTCACGGTTTAATCATTAAATAAAATTATATTATTATATTTTGAGCCTTAATGTTTTAACATTGGTATTTTGGTCTGGTACTTGCTTGTTTATTATTATTATTAATGTTGAACGTTGGCCATAGTATTTATATTATTTCAATTTAGTCATTGGTTATGTGTTGTTTATTTCTTGTGAATGTTAGAATTTGGCCATGATATTTATGTTCTTATATTTTAGTCACTGTTTGGTATTTGGTGTAATTACTGCTTGAATCTTTAAGTTTCTGTTTATTCTAAAATTAACCACTGATTTTGTTCTGTTTTATTGTAGCCATTGATTAATCTAGTTTCTCTATTTTATGTTTCTGATACTGTAGTTTCAATTTACACAGTTTAGTCACTTGTCTATAAAGCTTAGTTATTTTATTTTATTTGCATTATGGTTTGCCATGTTTGCATGTTTACATTTTAACCCATGTTATATTATTATACTCATATTTTACTTTGGCCACAATGTTTGTATTAGTTTCATTTTAGTCACTGATTTTATATGTTGTATGTTTTGGCTGATGTTCAAATTTGACTCTAAGATTTGTAAATCTGTTCATTTTAGTCACTAGTTTGCATTCGGTTTAATTACTATTTTAGTCCCTACGTTTCTGTTTTGCCATTTTAGTCTTTTAATTTTCTATTTTTCTGTTTTAGCCCTTTAATTTGTTGTTACCATGTTAGTCATTGTAATTATTAAATACTTACTTTTTTGACCATTATATTTTGGGTTGTAACATTCTTTTAATCCCCTAGGTTTGTACATTTTTCATGTTAAGTATTTTATTTGTACCATATGTAATTAAATATGCTTAATTTTATTTGTTGTAAATATTTATTTCACATATTTCTATTTCTATTTATTTCCATTTTTCTTTATTTAAATATTGTCCAAATACTTTTGAGAACACGTATGCGTAGAATGAGCGTGGAAAGTATCACTTGGTCGAAGTGGTGCGATCCGATACGGCATTTTAACGACATAGGAAATTGCAACAAGTCGAGTATATTTCACTAATTAATTTGTGCAAATGATGCAATGTGTGTTATTTTAAATAGTAATTTATTTTATTTTATGTAAATGTCAATTTCAAAATTTGCATTCGTATTCAATTCACATTTTAGTTAATCAATTTATTTTGTTGTATGCAAACATCAATTTTATTTATTTTCGGTTCACCTTTTATCAAGAGGGAAATATTCTTTATGGATGAGAAATAGTCGAGTTAGCTTTCCCGATGGAGGATTGCTAATTTCGAGATTTCTTTTCGAGTTAAGGAATTTTCTCTAATTATTTAATTCGAAGCAAATTAATCAACGTTCGATAAATAGATCACATTTTAACTTTATATTCGACTCATAAATTCCACCATTTACAAGGATGTGTAAGCGACACAGTACCAATTTTGGGCGTTGCGGGGATGTTTACCCTTCCTCGCACGTAACCGACTCCCGAATCCATTTAAATGAATCTTTGGTAACGCAGACCGAATCTTGTCTAAAAATGATTTTTCTTAAAATTGTTTTAAAAGACGTTTTTAGGTATTCGACCTACCTAACCCAAAGGTTGATGGCGACTCTTTTCAATTTAATTCAAATCAACTCAAAATCACCCAATCTTCCAAATTAGAGTCGTAATCGTTTTTTTATACAAAGGTATTTGTTTTTAAAAAAAATGGTTATGACAGATACTTCTTACGAGGTCGGCACATTCCCTTCTATCGAGAGAACCATTGGTCGCAGCATTATGATAAAGATAAATTTATAAAAGTTTAAATAATTTTTTTAAATAAAATTTTAATAATAAAAAAATACACTTTTAATAAAAATATAAAATTATTTAAAATATATAAAAATTTAAAATTTTCAAGTAGTTACGTCCACCCCTCCAGATTCATCCATGTCTAGAGCCATCCTTTCATGGGGCATAAGATAGTTGGGGCAATTGGTATGATAACTGGTGAATGCCAGTGAATCAACAGCTCACACCATCCTATACTTTTCCAATAAAAATTTCAATAATTAATTGAAAATAACGCACTAAAAATATCTGCTTCCATACCAAAACTCTAAAAAAACAACCAACTCCTTTAAAGTAATAATTAAAAATATTAATTAATCACATAAAATACCAATATTCACATAATAAAAGTTGAACTCAACATGGTTTCACACGGGGTTGAAATAGTGCTTATGTGGTGTAGTCCAAAGTTCTATGAAATAAAAAAGTTTTAGATAAATTATATATTTAGTTACCTGACTATAATTTTAAATTTATTTTGATCATAAAATTATTTTTTTAAATCACTACTAATATTACATTTTAATTTTATTTTAATCATTTGTCAATAAAAAAAGTTACATTGGTACTAACTTATCATTGTAAGGTAACCACATCATCATAAAAATCTAAAAAATACAACATTAACAGCTCTATTAATTTTTTAAAGTAGGGTAATGAAAATAAAATCAAAATATAATATCAATGATGATTTTGAAAAGAATATAATTAGGTGACCAAAATAAAATAAAAATGATTGTTGGATGACTTGAATACATAGTTTATCCAAAAGTTTTATATGGAATTGAGCTGCCCACACTGCCCGAGAAACCGTGGTAGTTAAGGCAACTGGACAAAAGCAAAGGGTCCCAGCCAAAAAAACCTTTGGGAACAGCTGTATGACACCTACAGCTTAACTTAAAGCCACCCTGTCCCAAGTAACGGGCAGCCCACAAAAATAGCATTTCCAATAAAATATTACATATAATTAAATTCATTTTATTAGAAAATATCAGATTCGAATAATTATATTTGTAGGTTATTTATATTGTCAAAAATTAAGAATTTTTTGAATAAATAATATCTCATAATTATCTTAAATTATTCAAAAAAAATTAAATAGAAGGTCCAATCAAAATAGGATATAAATTTAGTGATTAACTAAAATAAAATTGAATTAAATTAAAGAAAAGAAAACAAACGAAACTGAATTAATTATTACACTCAAGTTTTTGTTTAATTGTTTTCATCACTACATGAAAGCTGGCCAAGAATTTGTCATGTCCCCATCACATGTATAAATCCACCGTTATGTCACCCCAATACTGCTCGTCTCAATTTCCTTCGTCTCCACATACTTCATCTTCTTCTCTATTGCAACAACATTTTGCGAGGAAGAGATTGCAAACAAATGGAGGCATTGAGGATGAGGCTACTTTTCGCCGTGGCCGTCGTGTTGATGGCCACGTCAACGATCCAGAACGTTGCGGCAGCCGATGGCCCGGCCCCTAGCCCTACCTCCGATGCCACCGTCTTTGTGCCGATGGTGTTTGCTTCCCTTCTTGCTCTTGCATTTGGTCTCCTCTTGTAAGATGGGTGGCGTTTGATGGAATAGTGGCATTTTCTTTTATGTTGTTGATATTTCATGTAGATCTCTTTCGTGTGGGGTTGTTTTCTTTTGTCCTTTCTCTCCGGAGGGCATACGGCTCTTGTTAAAAGCTTGGGGATTATTATTGGTTGGGATTTCGTTGTGGATTGGTGGATATATTCTCACATTTTGCTTCTATTTTAATGTATAATTGATGTGACCCTAATGAAATTATTTGTTTTCTCTTTATTTTGGTTGGTTAATTAGTCCTTCGCTTCCTCCTCCTTTAACAATTCAATCCACATTATGGGTACGTTTGTTTCATTGTAATTGATTTTCTGAAAAATGAATTATAATTTTTTAAAAGTTTAAATCCGGATAAATATTTTCTAGGTATTGAAATTTAAACTTTGTGATTCTTTTAATGGATTTATCGATTGGCCTTTGATCAAAAAGTTTCCTGAATATCCGGCTACTCGATTTTTTATTTTATTATTCTTTTTATTTTTAATTCTCAAATTATTTCACTTAACATTCTTAACATTTTACTTTTCTATACTATTACTCTTACATCTTAAATTGTTTTTCAAATTATTTCTTTCAACCTCAAAACATTCTAATTTAATTGTGTTTCTTTGAATTCTATTCTTTTAGATTTTTATCTTTAAATTTTGTAATTCAAATTTCTGAATCTTATGTTTAGACTATGTTTTGTAAATTTTAAAATTTTAAGTTATATAAAATTTTGTATAAATTTCAAAAATACAAATACTTAAAT
Source organism: Hibiscus syriacus (assembly GCF_006381635.1). Classification (NCBI taxonomy): domain Eukaryota; kingdom Viridiplantae; phylum Streptophyta; class Magnoliopsida; order Malvales; family Malvaceae; genus Hibiscus; species Hibiscus syriacus. The sequence continues at coordinate 670,473 of NW_024061816.1, read as the reverse complement.
TTTACGAGTAACACAAACTAAATTTTTAATACTTAAAATTCTAAATAAGAAAATACTATTTGAGCTTATCGTATGGGTGTGACGAGTAGCATTTGTAGTTGATCCAAATTAATTTTGGAAATAGTTAATAGACCATTGGGTCAATTTTGCCTTTTTATAATAACCATGTGGCTGTCGAAAACCAGAGGCAGAGCCCACTGGACCGAAGATCAAAACAGAATGAATGGGCATAGATGTAATTCAATCAACCCTCCTCTACCAGAAAACCCTAATGGATCGGCTCCAAGTCCCATCCTATTAAAACCCTAGAAACGCCTCTAATTCCAACCACTTTGCCTGAATTTTGAATCTATTTTTCTAGTCATCTCAGTGGTTCATCAGTTTGCCTCTTTGAGTAGCCATCTGAATGAAATCTCAATCTTGCATTTGGCTTAGTTAAGAGGCAGAAATGGATTCGAAAATCAGAGAAATGGGGTTCCCCATGTTTCTGGTGGATTAAACTCGGGCCTCTTGAAAGGGACTCTTGGGTTTTCTTTCTTCTTCCCGTTGTCCCACAAGCAGCCCTGGACATTTCACCTCTTTTTTTTCAGATTTGAAATTATTTTACTGTTTTTTATGTAGATGAAGACGATGCGAATGCCTCTCGAATAACCTGAAGGCTAGAATGTAATCCGACGCCGTTTGGTTCAGACAGAGGCTGAGATCAAAGCTCGAAACGGTTTGAGGGTAAGGAACGATTTTCTTCCGTTCCTTTCCTTGATTGTCTTCGTATATTTCTTCAACTATCAATGCATTAAGCTATTTATTACCAATCAGTATCACAAATCGTACATTAAAATTTATTTCATGTATAATTCTTTTGAGCAAATGTATAAAAATTTAAATAGAGAGAAAAAATTGATAGAAAAGGGATTAATGTTGAAAGAATATAAATGAATCGTTTATGAGATATTTTACTTTTTATCGATCAATTTTTAAATAAATTTTTCTTCTTTTAAATTTCTTGGGCTGCCGATATTATTGAAATTCTTACATTAGACACTCTTAAAATACTGTTAAAAAATGTGGTATCGATTTTGTTATTCTTTAAATAACAAAATCGGTAAAAAAATTGTCGAAAAAATTATTATTTTTATCAGTTTTATTATTATTGGACGTTTTTATCAAGTTTTACTGGATTTAATAAAATATTATTGATTTTGTTATTTTTTAGCGATTTTATTATTATTAGTTAATTTCACTGAAAATATTAAAAAAATTGACGTTTTAAGTAAAAATAATATTTTGGTATTTTTTTTATCGATTTTGTTATTTAAAGAATAACAAAATCGAAATCGTTTTATTTTAGTGTTATATTAAGGTGTTGCACTGTAGAATTTTTGGCGATATTATTGTTGATTGTAAGACCAATCTCTCGATAGAAATTGGGGCACTTCCGTGAGATGTTATTTGTTTCGAGTTTCTGAATTTTAATGTTTTAAATTAAAATTTTACTTACTAAATTTTATTTGTTTCAAAAAAAAAATAGTTGAAATTATCTCATGACAAATTTTCGTAGAATTATAAAATGTAAAATTTGACAATATAAATCATTTAACAATTCATGTTATATCAAAAATCAAATGTTAGTTCAATCTCTTCTAAAATTTGCTTTAAATAAGTTTATCATATAAATTTTGTGTAAAATAAAAGCTCTCTTTAGTAATTTTTTTTTGGGGCTAGAAACACATTTATACTTACACATATTTCTCCTTCTTTTTGTTATAATAAAATAAAATTAAGGTTTAAAAGAAAAAATATATTATGTAATAGAGTGTCGATTATTTAACATTAAAAGAAAAAAAACAAATTATACTTAAAAGTATCAAACATAAAAATATCAAATATAAATAATAATAAAAAGTATCACAAGGTGTATAAAACTCCCAAGTAATAATGCAATAATCCTAAAACAATATAAAATAATTTTGAGGTGGTGGCACGAGAGGTTCTTTCATTTCTTTGTCTTCTCTTAGGGACCTCGTTCACTGGGATACTCGTCGAAGTCTCAATTAGCCTTTTAAGCCGATTTGAGATCAAAGACACTAACAAGAGTAATGGAAGGATCAAAGGAAGTGAAAACTCTCTGTTTATCCCTAAGGATATAACCTTAAGGTAGAGTTGACATAGTTTACTTCGTTTGTGACAACATCGATAAGTTCTAAAATATGATCATGGTAAAGTTTGGACGAATGTAGTTTTTTACATGATAAAACCACCAATAATCACATAAAACTCAAGAGACGTGAGACTGTCATTGGAAAACCTATCCATCTTTATAGATTGGTAGTCTTTGAAAAGATCATCGTTATTGATATTCAAGAAGTTAATAATGGTAGATGAACAAAGAAAAAAAAGGTTCTTACCATTATATATGACGTTATGACAATGACATTGTTAACGTTTTCTCATCAATTAACAACTCAATTGCAACAAATACATGGATAATTTACCCCATATTTATTCTCTATAAATGAGAAGAAAGGATTAAGGGGATATTTACCATGAATGATATGTTTAAATTAGATGATTTTTTTTTTTAAAAAGTATTGTCCTCTCTGTTTTGTGATAACTAATTCGAATCGGCTCGCGTCGAACGTCTAGTTTTGGTGGGTGAGTCTCGCAGCAGAGATTTTCTGTTTATTTTAAAAGTGTTTAGGTTGTCTTTTAATTATTTATTAGTATTTAATCTATTGATTTGATTAATCTAGATTGGATTTTATAGAGGCCCATTATGGGGACGATTCTTTCAATCTAATTTTATCTATCTATTGTTGTTGGGATTTGAACGCCCGACCTTACTTAAGGAATCTAGTATCTTATCTCATTAGACCAATTAATTGTAGTCGATGTTTGTGTTTGTTTGCTCAAGGTTCTTTAACATATTTATTTAATATTCATGTGTTCATTTTTACTTTTTTTTATTTGCAAGTCAAAGAAAAATAGTGAAATCATATCAATAGTCTCGAATTCCTTAAGATTTAGAGTTTGAACTCCAAAGTGTACATGTGATCAATTTAGTCCTTACTAAATGTAAAATAAATAAAGGCTTAATTAGAAAATAAGTGCCAAACTATACCCTTTTTCTCAAATATGTTCCAAAACTTTTTTCGATTCATTCATATGCCTAACGTTACAAATGTTACCAATTTAGATGTCTGATACGTGACAGCCGTTAAAAAAGGCCGTTAAGTAATAAATGTCACATTCTAATCCCCTTCTTATCATTGATTGATTTGTTGTTTAAGTCCATGTAGATTGGAAATTTGAAGGGGACGAAGGTTGTTCGGGGGAATTACTTTAAGAATTTTTTCCTTAATAATAATATTATATTTTTTAAAAATAAAATTTTTAAAATTACTAGAACATGACATGTGTCACTTAACGAGATCTTTTAACGGCTGTTACGGTTGGAACCTAAATTGGTAACAATTGTAACGTTAGGCACCTGGATGAATCGGAAAAAAAAAGCTTGGGCACCTATTTGGAGAAAGCGATATAGTTTGAATACTTATTTTCTAATTAAGCCAAAACTAAAAGAAAAAAGAAAATTATGTAAACGAGCTTATTCATTAACATAAAATAATCAAGCACACTTCTGTTTGTGTTTGTTTATTTAGTAAATGAACATAATTTTTTATTCATATTCATATATTTAACTTAATAAATGAATGTTATATGGACGGTTCACAAACACTTTATCAATCACTTCATCGATGCTATGTTATTTTATACCCCTATACTTAACCAAACTATGATTTGTTTGAAAGCACGAAGGAGAGAAATGAGTTAAAAGGATCCAAAATACCAGTAATGCCAATCAAAGTTATTATTCATTGAATTGTGGATAAGTATCGCTCAATATTGAGATGACTATCCATCTCAGTTGGTAGAGCACAAGATTCTTAACCTTGAGGTCATGGGATCGAGTCCCACGGAGGACATTTCATAATTCGGAGGTCTTTTACGGAAGTTATTCTCAACCTGGTGTTGGGGGCAGCCACTATCTTACCTCCCCCTTACCCTATTACATACGAGAACAAGGGACAACCATTTTTATCGCTCAAGATTAACTACAACTTAACCAATTAGATTTTTATATATTTTATATCTATTTTATGATTTATGTTTATTTTCTCCACAATATTATTTTTAACGTTCAAATCTAAATCTTAAGTGAAAATGCAATAATACATTATCTCCCTATCAAATGCTGGACATTAAAATAAATTTAAGTGAAAATGTAATAATACATTATCTCACTTAAACAAATTTCGAGTTCAAGTTATAATGTAAGTAGAAAATTTTCACTGAAAGACTCACCCATTAAAATAAGATATACGACGTGGGTCGATTTAAATTAATTAGGATGACATCAGGAGAATTGCACCAACAATGGCGATAGAGGAGCCAAGAGAACCACCATGAATGCCGCGTCCATGTTGTTCTACCAAGAACTGAGCTTTCATTCCTCATTCTCTCTTCCACTGCTCCTGGATCCAACAGCTGAAACCTGCGGTGTTTTCCTCACTAACCATGATAGCTGCTCTTACGACAACCATAACCAATCCATGCACGTGTCCTGTTTCTCCACCAATGCTGCCACTCTTCCTACCTGCCATGGCGAATTCAACCTTGCGTTGCCACTACCGGTACCACCTTCAACCTCCTTCAACGATCTCACCCCTGTCATGCTTCAAACTCAACCGCAACGTCTTTGCAGCTTGGTAATTGCTATCTCCCATCCCTCCTGCATGTTGGGTCGGTTTTGAAGCTGAAGATGTTTGTTTTGAAGCTGCATGTTTGGTAATTGCTATCACCAAAACAATATTGTTTTGATCCGACTGTTAACGATTTAATGATTCAGTGGTATAATTGAAGTGAAAATCAAAGTTCAATGCTATAACATTTTCATTTGTTTTCAAATTATGATTATTTTTTTAAAAAAAAATAGTCCTTTGACCTTTGAGTATGTATTTTTCTATTCAATTTATTTGTTTCCTTCCAAGTCCCAAAATCAGTTATTGCATATTTGAATTTTCTTTGTAAAGGAGGTTCAGGCATGGTAGAAACTACTCAAGAGAAGAAATCACTAAATCTATATTATAAAAATATTGCTACATTTATTTCCCTCAAATATTCCCGACTTTGATCATATACATATACTTCAGTAAGTGCTGAATTTGTAGACATTTCACTAACATCAACTCCCACAGTATGAAAACTATACTTTCATATAACCAAATTAACACACCAAAATTATAGAATTTCAGGTATATATATATATGTACAAACAGAGAGACCCTATTCAGATTAATTGTATAATATTTAGAACCGTTGATCGAGTAGATGGACGGTCCAAATTCTCCATGAGACAATAGCTTCAAATACCATCGTAGTAGCCACCAAATGTTATGTGAGCTCTGGTGATTGGAACCCCTCTAGCTGCAGAGATTGATTCATCGAGTTTTGTAGTATGATGAACTACTTGTTTCATCCTCTGCAATTAGGGACCGGTAAAAACTTATATTAGTGGATGAAGTTAAAAATTTCAAAAGAAATATCCAAAACATTTAGAAATTTGAAATTTTCAGGCAGACGATAGCCCTATCGATCCATCCATGTCTGCAATCTCAACAAATTTAAGTTTCTTAAACCACAAGATTTGCTTGAAAATGGGGAAACCCATTCGGTGTAATTTGTAAGAAATGGTGTTGCTTTTGGATCTGGACTCCTAAAGTGATGATAAAATGGGCCTCCTTTTCAATAATAATGGAGACAAAGATCTTGACATCAACAGGCTTTATATCCTTATCAGACCAGTTAAGAACATGAAATTTACATTCTGTCATGTGATTTTTTGATTACCTTGTGATCGGTGTAACGCTGGAACAGCAGTTTCTGGTTCTGTTGGTGTTGTTTTTGCCTCTGTTGAGTTCCGAAGACGATGATACAAAAGGCAGCAGCAGCGACACCGAAGGAACAAATTGCTCCGATTCCGGTCAGGCTCCATTTCCAGAGGCCACCGGGACCGGAGTTTTCTTCCCAGTTGGCGCCGGCTTTCTTTTCGAATGAATCCCTTAATCTCGGAGAACTCATATTCTGCAAAAATTCATCATCTTCTTCATCAAAATTAAACTTACCTGCTGCGTCAAGTTGAGTAATGGCTCCTTTAGTAGTGGACCTCGGCGAGTCCATTTTGTTGGTCATGTCGACGGATTCATTGTTGTAACTCGGTTTCCGAAACGAAACCTGTGTCTTCACTTCTCGATCGCCTTCGACCGGTTCGGTGCCGGATTCTTGGATCTTCTCGACGAACTTCCCCTTATCACTTTCCGGAAATGGAACCGGGACAAGTTGTTTGGGTGGAGGAGGCTCTTCTTTGTTGAAATAATCCGCTAGGAAAACGAGATTCGTATCAGAAACTCGTCTTCCTCCGTGGATTTGTTTCTGGGCATCTTGATTGATGTCTGGGAATCTATCGTCGGATAACAAAATCCACTCATCAATATCCATCTCCTGGTGGATCATTTCGTTTACGAAATGGAATCTGATCTAAATTGGGAATTAATATGGGAAACCGATTGGATCAAAAAAGATAGATTTTTTAGACGTGGAATTTTGAGTGATGAGAGCAGAGGCCACCACAGCACAAATGGTGTTCCTTTGGGTGTGAAAGATTAAGCCTTTATTCAAAGAACAACATTACAGTTTGAGTACTTGATGAGCTTATCTTTATAAGACCCACAAATTAAGAGTGGTCCAATGGGACCCACAAAAAAAGTGTCGTTAATTTTCGTAATAGTTTATAGGCTTAATTTATCTGCCGTAGTTTTATTAATTTTAATTTGTGTATTTTAAAATTTTAATTTAGATTCAAAAATATAATAATAATAATAGAACCTAATTTAATAAGTTTCATTGTTTTTATTTAAGTCAAAATCAAATTTAATCAAAATTTTAAAATTATATAATTTTAAATATCAAATTTTTTTCATAATTTAAAACTTATTTTGGACTCAAGTAATAAATATCAGGTGGTGACACATGTCATCAATAATGTGTTGGCATACGACACCTCTTGATTGGAGGGTTGATTTTTTGAATTTAACTAAAATATGACAAATTTATTAGAATGTGTAAATAATAAAGACTAAATGTTGAATTAGATCACTTTTATTAACTGTCACGTCATCACTTCTTAAAGATTAATAACAAGTGACTGATAGAATTCAATTAAATAATTGAATAACCTTATTAACAAAATTTAAAAAATAATTATCAAAATAAAAATAAACAATAATTAGGTGAACTAAGCAATAGGTTATCATCTTATAATCACATACTATTTGATATAGGGGTAATAAATACATAAACTGTTCTATAATCCAAAAGAATTGATAACCATTGAAAATATTAATCAGTGAATTACAAATGAAAAGTAGGGTATCATTTAATAGATTTTTTAATTTTTTTTACTTTCAATATTGTATTATCTTTTAAATTTTAGAATATATCTAATTTTTTTACATAATATATCAAACAGATTTTATAATTCAAATTTACTTGGTTTTTTACTTTAATCACACATCGTCTTAATATAATCTTATAAATTGATGACTTGTTTTTTTTATTAAAATATTTAAATATTAAACTTTTTATGATGAGTATGTTTTGAAAAATTAAATTTATATAATTTTTATTTGTTAAATAAAAATAAGGTTTAAATAATTTGAATCTATCCAGTGTTTATTATTTTTTTGTGATTTCAACATTATCAATAACCAAGAAGAGTTCTTGTAGCAAAATTAGGTTGATAAAGAGGAGGGAATCCACTTTGAGTGTGAATTAGGGATGTGTTTTTATATTACAATAAACCCATTATGTGTGCTTTATTTCCATGCAAAACCCAACACGTCCCTTTATAAAATGTTGAAGATTACAAGCCAAGAATTTGTTGCCAATTAATTTAGGAGCTCAAAATTCATCCCCAACCTAAACCCTAGTTTTGTTGAAATTAGAAACGAATCTATATTAGAGACAAACTTATAAAATTTTAAAGGAAGAAGACATATTTGTAAAATTTAAGGGGTAAAAGACAGATTTTTAATAAAAAAAACCAAAAGATATCTAAAAGATATAATTTTTTTTTAAAAAATTTAAGGGGATTTTATGATCGTGAGCTGATTGAATTTGGTGCCACTTCACCGATGTTCTATATTTTGGCCACACTTGCAATACTGAATCTGTTTGGCAGCTTTGTGGCAATCAAGAAGACCATCTTTGATGAAAATCAGGACTTTATAGACCAATTTGGTCTCCTAACAATCATCTTGCTTGTGTACCAAGCATTATTTCATCAATAAATGGTTCAGCTTTTACTGGTCTCTCACTCTAATCCACAGATGGAACCCTGTCTTTCGTTACACTTTCAAAGAAAGGCTCTCTTCAAGGTCTCTCTTAACTTAATTGCCTCTTTTGTTTTAACTCAACCAATTTAGGCATGAAATTCAATACTTGCTAACACAGGTACGATCAGGAAGCTTTGCCTGGCGTAGGCATTTTTGTTTGCACGGCGGATCCTGGAATAGAGCCGCCGATTATGGTGACAAACACCATTTTATCGGTTATGGCTTATGATTATCCACCTCAGAAGCTAAGTGTTTATCTATCGGATAATGGCTGCTCCAAGTTAACTTTCTATGCTTTGTTGGAGGCTGTGCGTTTTTCCAAGATATGGCTACCGTTTTGCAGGAAGTTTGAAGTCGAACCAAGATTGCCGAAGGCTTATTTCAGGAACACTAAATGAACCAGTTGGTGATTCTACCATGGCCAAAGATTGGCTGTCCATCAAGGTAAACTTCTCTGAAATCATTTCTTCAGTTTTTGTTTCCTTAATTTATGTATTTGTGTTTGTTATATATTTATCTGGAAAACAAATGTTGGTTAGTGTGACATATGTATCATTCAATAGCTAAGTATTTGCCATTATCTGCGATATATGATAACATCCATGAGAGGACTGCAGATTTCAAAGTAGCAAATTTCAAACATTGATAGTAACTTTTGTCAATTAATAGAAATCATATGAAGACACGAATCGAAACCGTCACAAAGTTGGGCAGGATTCCGGATGACATACGAAAGAAGCACAAGGGATTTCGTTAATGGGACATAGTTTTAAGTCAATATGATCATCAAACCATTCTTCAGTTAATTGCTACATTTGTTGTTTCCCATTGAATCAGCAATTCCATGGCTGAGATCCTACAAGTTTGCCTCATTTCCTTTTTTTCCTGTTACTTAGATCCTAATTGATGGAAGAGATGCTACTGCCATTGACATCGAAGGGAAAGTTTTGCCTACCCTTGTCTTTTTTTAAAGAGAAAAGAGACCAAAGCACCACCATAATTTCAAAGCTGGAGCCATGAATGCACTGGTATGCTATATTTTACTCTGCTCAGGCACTGTATTGTCACTAGATCAAAATTTGTATACCCCAACTGTCCTTCATGACTTATTGATATAGATAAGGGTGTCGTCAAGGATAAGCAATGCGTCAGTTATCCTTAATGTAGATCGTGACATGTATTCGAATAATCCAGACGCTATCAGAGATGCTATGTGCTTTTTTATGGATGAGGAGAAGGGACATGAAATTGCTTATGTTCAGTATCCACAGAGCTTTTATAACCTTTCTAAGAATGATCTCTACAGCAGTTCCCTAAGAGTTATAGTCGAGGTGAGCATTAAATAACCAATACGTCCTTAAATTATCAATTGTGATGCTGTAATAGTTGGAGGATACTTTGATATTACTTCTAATAATTGGTCCGTTCTTGACGACTATCAAGCTCGAATTTCTTGGATTTGACGCAAATGGAGGTCCGAGCTATATAGGTACTGGATGCTTCCATAGACGAGAAAGTCTTTGTGGAAAGAAGTATAGCAAAGAATTTAAGGGAGAATGTAGGAGGGCGAACAAGAAGAACGAAGAAAGTGCAAGTTTCTTGGAAGATGCAGGCAAAGTCCTTGCAAGCTGCACATATGAACAGAATACAGACTGGGGAAATTAGGTCGTAATCTCTCTCTCTCTGTATGATATTATTCTTTTCTGTCTTAGGGAAATACATGAGTTGCCTAATTGCAGATGGGATTAAAATATGGCTGTCCACTAGAAGACATAATCACAGGATTATCCATATAATGTAGGGGTTGGCGATCCGTGTACTTCAACCCTGAAAAGAAGGCATTCCTAGGGGTCGTTCCGAAAACACTGTTGCAATACCTAATACAAAAATAAGAGATGGGCTGAAGGTGACTTTCAGATTTTTCTCTCGAAATATTGTCCCCTTATCTATGGACACAAAAAGATCCCTCTAATACTTCAGCTTTCATACTATCCTTACTTGCTGTGGGCTGTGAACCGCTTTGCTACACTATACTATGTTACTGTCCCATCCCTTTGTCTTGTTAAGGGTATCCTTCTGTTTCCAAAGGTAACTTTCTTGTCTATAAATTTTTTAGGTTTTATTTTTGGTTTCCTGTTTTATACAAGCAATGATCATTAATTTCATATTGTTTTGAGAGTTGATCCTTAGATGTCATGCCCTTGGGTCCTATCATTTGCATATGCCATGTTTGTCGATTGCCTGCGAAAGCCTGGGAGAATCTATATGTCGTGGAGGCACAATCCGAGGTTGGATGAACGATCAACGGATGTCAGAAAGGAAGGGTAGAGCTGCCTCTCTGATCATCAACCATGTCTGCTTTGCTCACAAAGGAATGCATGTCGATAACCAGAAAGTCAGAAGCTGAAGCAGCAAAAATCTACTCGAGCAAGTTGACAAGGAACCGAGAGCTGTAGGTTTTTCGTTAAATTATAATTATTAATTAATTAATTAATTAAAAATAGCTCACAATCACATGATGACACATGCTACTATCTAATTTGGAGATTAAATTTATTAAATTAAATTAAAACTATGATCAAATTAATAAAAATATAAATATTGAGGGTCAAATGTGTAATTATAACATTTTTAACAGTTACCTCCTCGACCAATAGTTTGATTAGAGCACTTAATAATTAAGTGATTTGATTGATAAAATTTTAAGATTAATGATCAAAATGAAAAATGACAATAATTAAGTGGTCATACATTTAGTTTACCCTTAGAATTCTTGTAACTTCATAATTTGTTTACGTTTGTCAATTGTCCTTTAAATGTATTTAAAAAATTTAAAAATATAATCTAAATTTTCGTGGTAAAAAAGAATATTGTTATCTTATTTTAAATTTGAGGGTACATTTTATTTGTAGAATTATTTTTAATAAACATATTAAATAATAACTTTTTGTATTATTATTGTATTAGGATATATATTTTAAGAGTAAAGTATACAAAATGGTCCCTAGATTATGGGTAGTGTTTTGTTAAGTCCTCTGACTATTAAAAGTTATAAAATAATCATTCAACTATTCGTATATTTTAAAGTCGTCCTTTTCCGTTAAAAACTTATGACAATCTGAGTTAGACGTTAATCTGTTGACTGAGATATAATAGTCATATGAGATTTTGAGACCAGATTTTATCATGTCACACTTAACATGTTAACATTCATATCAAATTGTTGTCATTTTTTCACATAAAGAGTTTAAACATGATTAGTCGAGTAACTATTTTATAACTTTTAATAGTTAGGGGATTCAACAAAACAATATCCTATAATCAAGAGACAATTTCAAAACTTTTAATACTCTAAGTACTCAACAAAATACTGCATATTGATATTATGAAAATAAAAAATAAAAAATTATATGTCAGAAGGTTTAGTGATTTTTAATAAAAATATATTTTAACCATTAGTTTTAAAAACTATACTTGTAAATTTTTTTTTTAAAAATTACAATATTTAATATAGACATATTTGTAATTAAATATTATAAATTTGATATTTGTAAAATTTATAAATATTTTTAAAATTATTATTATAAATATACCATTTTCTTGTGTTATTAATTGCTTATTCTTATATGTATATATTATATATCATTTATCAATATTTTTCTATAATATCTTTTATGTGTGTCACCTTTTCCCTATATTATTATTTGATTATAAAAGTGCACAATTGATTGAATATTTTTATTAATAATTTATTTAATAAGAGTTTTTAACATTAAAAAACATGCAATTTCACGGATAAACCTATTAAATATCATATATAATACATAAAGATTAAATATACTTTTATATTATAAAATTATGGAATGCAACCTATAATTTATTCTCGCATTAATTGTTTATAACTATTTATCAATAATAATTTATTATATTATTGATCACATGATACTATTTCCTAATATTTATTTTTAGCTATAAAACTTATCATGTGTTATAATGAGTAAATCACATAAATAATAATTTATTATTCAAAAAATTTGAATTTAATCACACCACTAATATTATTTATTTATATCCAATATTAAAAATATGAAAAATTTTGGTTATCCAACTAGTAAAGGCTAACAATTAATGATGGGTTAGTTAGTCGGGACTCAAGTTAAGGGAGTGGATTTGTAAAATTGTAGGAAAAATTATTATTAGAAAATTTTAAGAAAAAAAATCTAAAATATATAAGAGAACTTAAAAAATTTAAGGACGGGACTACGTCACCTTCCCCTCTTGGTTCATTCTTGGTAGTAGTGTCACGACACATGTTAGATATCAAGGGTGAGAGTTCAATCGAATTGAGTTAAGTGAGTAAAAAAAATCAAGTTATTCGAGATGACGAGTTATATTTTATAACTCGTACTTATTTGAAAATTTTTGAGACGGGTCAAGTCGAGTTGTTTGAGTTTCTGTTTATATTTGCTTGTAAATAATTATAATATTGTGCTAAGGGACAGACGTAATATTTCATGTTAGGGGAAGCAAACTTGTAAAATTTTAAGTAAGGAAGAAGTTATAAATTTTAGGAGGGATGAAAACATATTTTCTATAGAATATACAAATAAAATATCTAAAATATATATATAAATGTAAAATGTTTAAGGTCGATGATTGCCCCCACTTTCCCCTTTAGGTCCATCCCTGATCGTGATACTGTTTGATTCCAATTTAAATGATTTTCTATAACAATATACTATACGTAGATATTTCTTCATATGTGATATACATATATCATACATAGTCGAGAGACTCGACTTAAACTTGAAAATCGATCTAGCAAATACTAAAAGCTTCGAGTTATTCAATTTCTATTTTATAACTCGACTCGAATTTGAAAATTTCAAGTCGAATTTAGTTTATGAAATTGAAGTATATTCAAGTTAACAAAACTTTAGTCAAATCGAATAAAAATTAATTTTCAAGTCGAATCGAATTTTGCTTATAAGTTTTTTTTTATTAATCTAAGGCTTAAAGTAGCATCTGTTCTAAATACTCTCAACTATTTGATAATGCACGCTCAATCACTCTGCTACAACCGCTGATGCTTAAACTTGTGACCTCTAGAAACAACAACAAATACTTTAACTACTGAAGTATGTTGATTCATGCAATTTTACTTATCTTTACATTATCCAATAAACTATGTAGTCTTATTCACATCTTATTATAATGTTGAAACCAAAAAAAGATAAATTATACTTTTAACCCTTTAATTTTTAAAAAGTTTTATTCTAATTACAAAAATTTGTAAAACAGAATTTGTTTACCAAACATTTTACGTCCAAGAATTTGTTTAATTGATTGTAATTCAATAGACCCCTCCACAGACACCAACAATTGAATCCACCTAGCCATAACACAAGAATAAAAAACAAGAGAAATTGAATACAAACTTAGTCTTGCTCCTTTTATAATATATAACGGACTAGTAATTTTTAGGATTACATAATATTTCACTCTTTCATCACTAAACATGGTTTTCCCAAACATACATAGTAATAGCAAATGATTTCAAATGTGGTTACTTTAAAAAAAACAAGGGTAAATTACATGTCTGGTCCTAAACTATCAGTTTTGGTTTGTTTTAGTATCTAAATTTTTTAATTTTTTTTTCTAAAACTATACCTAAAATTTAGATTTTGTTTCATTTGAGTATCTTGTTCAAAATTTAATGTTAAGTTTTGAATTTTTTTTTGAAAGATTAGGTATTAAAAAGGACCAAAATTGATAGTTTAGGTACTAAATTCGTTAAGTTTTTAATGGCATGATACTAAAATGAAACATAAACTAAACGTTAGTTATGATTTTGAATAAATTGAAAGATTAGGTACTAAAACGGATCAAAACTGATAGTTTAGATACTATATGCATAGTTTACCCAAAAAAATAACACATAGGAAAATGGAAGTTCAATTGCGTGCAGCAACTGTGTGAACACGCCTTAAATGGACCTTTGGAATAAGCAAACGACGCCGTTCGGGAAAATGGGTAAAATTATGGCCCATGCAGGTTTCGAACCTGCGACCTTCGCGTTATTAGCACGACGCTCTAACCAACTGAGCTAATAGGCCATTGCTTCTATTTTAATTTAATATATATATATATATAATATTTCTATTTATTTGTTCCTTTTTTTTGAAAGTTTTATTTTAATTTAAACAAATATTTAAATATTATAAAATTAAGAATTGAACGTCCAATACCTCAACAATAAAAGTACACCACTGCCTCAACATCCTTCCATTCATTATTTTCAATGTTTTATTTCATGCTTTATTTGTCTAAGAACTCATTTATGTTGTTCTTTAAATTTATCTGGAAAAAATTAAACTTTTAATAGAAAAATCTTTAAAATATCGTCTTTTTGATTATACAGTTAAAATTTTTACGATCGATATATATGGATGGAAGAGTTGTCTGTAAGTCCCAGCTCGAACTTCATATATATATATATATATGAAATTCGAGCTAGGACTTATAGACAACTCTAATCCTGAGCAACTTATTTCTGGAATGACATTATACTGGCACAACCATCTGTTCAGCAATTCTTACATAACATTTTGATTCGATATGGTGTCTCAAAATTCCTCGTCGTCGATGATTATGCTGCAGTTGGTAGGGAGATTGTGGACCTGTGCCTCGACCGGATACGAAAATTGGCTGATAATTGTACTGGAAGAAGTCGAAACTCGGTTTCACCATTTACCCTTCTCCTCCCTGAAGACTTCATGGAAATGTATGAGATAGCCTAGTTGCTTGCTTTTTCCCTATGGTCGAACCATCATCTGACCCATTAATCGAACAATTATTCCGAATCATGCAGGTTTCAATGCTGCTGTGGAACCTTACAATAGCGTGCTCTCCTTGAACACAAAGATGTTGCAGTGTTTCTTGACAATGAAGCTATATATGATATCTGCAGGAGATCCTTAGATATCGAAGGGCCGACTTACACAAACTTGAACCGCCTGATATCCCATATCATGCGTTCTTTAACCATTTCATTGAGGTTTGATGGTTCCATAAATGTGGACATTGAAGAGTTTCAGACTAACCTTGTGCCGTATCCTCTCATCATATGCACCTGTAATCTCAGCTGCAAAGGCTTACCATGAGCAGCTATTGGTTCCTGAGATTACGAATTCTGTTTTCGAACCCTCAAGCACGATGACTAAATGTGATCCAAGGCATGGGAAGTACATGGCATGATGTTTGATGTACCACGGAGATGTTGTACCGAAGGATGTCAAGGCCGCTATCTCCTTTTCAGGTGTCTTACGGATTTCAAGTGCGGTATCAACTATCAGCAACCCACAGTGGTATCAGGAGGTGATCTTGCTCGGGTACAACATGCATTGTGTATGATCTGCAATAACACAGCAGTAGCCGAGGTTTTCTCCCGAATCGACCACAAGTTTGATCTCATGTATGCCAAGAGAGCATATGTTCACTGGTATGCAGGTGAAAGAATGGAGGAAGGTGAATTCTCCAGAGCCCGTGAAGATCTCGCCGCTCTCGAGAAAGACTACGAGGAAGTCGGGGCGAAAGGCGGTGAAGACCAAGAAGATCCAGAAGATTACTAGATTCATATTTCATCAAATCAACATCCCTGGTGTACCATGTGCATCAATCTCATTTTAGCCCATAAGCTATATTTTCTATTATTGTAAACAAGTCCCTGTACTTCATTTGAATGGTTCTGCACATTGAAATGTTACCTCTCAACGTCTAATAAAGCTTCTACCATGTGACATGACTTTGTGTTCGATTGAATCAGTCTCCGATACCATTCCGTTTTTCTTAAATCACTTGTTTCCAACAAATATGCAGACATAGTTCTCACCCCGGACTCGAATAACAACGAAATAAGAGATTTTCATTAAAAACTTAAGGTTCATTTTGTAGGTCGTGCCAACAATTAGATAATTCAAGTTGCAGCAGTTTAGCAAACATAAAAACAGGTTACCATTAGTCACCCAACTATCGGCAAATTCTCGATTCGCACTCTCGTAATCCCATCAGGTGTGAGCTAACTCCAAAACCCTGTCGTCATTTTGGATTGCAGGCCATCACTTGCCTCCATGAAGCTAGAATTGCTAGCAATATAGACCGTCAGCCATGCGACAGTAAAATCATTCCCGGACCTTGCACAAACTGATCATCACACTATCATAGTTGAATGCTATTGGATGCATTAATGGACTAAAAACTATTACCAGCTGAATGCTAATGGATTGATTTAGAGAACCATTTTGCAATGACTTGAAACTGTTTCAAAGTACCCAAACCCCATCAAGTGGGGCATAGCATGACTGTATGATATATCATCTACATATACATATACATATAAAATAGAGAAAACTATCAATCAACCACCCTTTTAATATTCCTCCTATTCCGCATGACTTGAACTCAAGATCTTAAACTTCTACAAGGACCAAGATTCGTCATAATTAAATCAGCATGATTCCTTTAGACATTTTGTATTCAGAGATGAATGAGACCGAACAGTTGACATTTTACGAAATGGAGATCACTTCTACTCTCTGCCTGTTATTTTTGTCCCTGTGACCTGCAATAACATGCAATTGACCCTAATTCATCTACTCTCTTGATATTACAATGAGAAACGGAAGCAAATACCAAATGGAGATCATGTTTTAGAACTTAGGAAAACAAAGAGCACAACGGTGGAAGATCCCACAATGCTTCGGCTGAATCATGGACGGTTTCGATACACTCTTGCAGTCCATTCATAGCGTAAAGTGAAGCCGAGATTTGTCTTTCGACTTTCATCCTCTCGAACTCCGTCAAATTGGAGCCAGTTTCCTCGGGCAAAACAACATTCTTAGGTAAATTCATGATTTCTTGTGTGTAAAGAAACCTATCGAACCCTGTTTCACATGTATAAGAAAAGTCCGATTCGGAAGATGTGGACTCAAATTCCCTTGTGCAGTTGCTCATGTCGGGTTTATACGCATCGTCGAACAACTGCATATCTCGAACGATTTCAATAGTAGAAGAATTCTCATTGCTTAAGCCTCCACCACTATTAAAACTACTAATGCTGGGGCTGGGGCTTGCTGTTGTGGGGGGTGAGACTAGAACACTTTGTTGTTCCTGACCTCCCTTCTTGCTGTCAAGTAGATTCCGAATCCGAGACGCGAGAGGAGAATGGAAGGACACATGAGTGACGAAGTTGGTACGAGTATCGGAACCGCGGAGAAGGCAAGCGGCTTCGTCGTAAGCTCTAGCAGCTTCTTCGGCAGTGTCAAAGGTGCCAAGCCACATCCTGATCTTCTTGGTTGTGTCTTTGATCTCAGCTACCCATTTACCAGAAGGCCTTTGTCTTACACCAACAAACTTGTTAACCTTAAGGCTGCTTTTGTTTCTTCCCTTGAATTTGCTCCCTTTGCTAACAGTGATACTTGATTTCTCATGCTTTTGTTGCTGGAACTGGATCTCCATTGCCAACAGAAAATGTATTTGATTTTGAAAGATATGAATGAAGAAGAAGAAGAAGGTGTATGGATCAACTTGGTTGATCTTCAATGGACAAAGGGGATTTATACATATCAGAAATTTAGCTAACCATTTCAACATTCTCCGTGTTTATCTAATTTCAGGTACTTGTGCTTGCTTTTGACTTTCACTACAATGTCTTATCTGCCCCTTCCCAACTTGTATTATTTTTAAAAGCAATATTAGGGGTAAACTACATGTTTAGTATCTCAACTACCACTTTTATTCTATTTAGTCATCCAACTATTTTTTATTTCAAAATCATACTTAACGTTATGTTTTGGATTCATCTTGGTCACCTACCACACAAAAAATATCGGTGGTACTGATGTGATACCATAAGATAATATCATATCATCATTAATTTTTTTTTAAAAGTTCTTTTAATTTTTTAATTATGGTGACCAAAATGAAACCAAAACGTATCATTAGATATAATTTTTTTTAAAAATAATTGAATGACTAAAACGGAACAAAAGTGAAAGTTATGATATTAAACGTTTAGTTTATCCCAATATTAAACCGAGAAGAAACTGGACAAATTGAGAGAGTTGGCAAAAAATTCTAGCCCGTGATGGGTTCAACCAAATTTTGTAAGTTTAGTTTACATATTTAAAATAATAATAATTACTCAAACCAATGAAATTAAACATCAAAATTTATTAAAATGAATCCACCAAATCAAGCTTCAAGTTTGTTTTTATTTACTCAGATTTTTTTAGAAATAATCCATTAAATTAAAATTAACAAATTCATCAGGATATTTCATATATTTGTAAGCACATGAACCACTTCTAGAAACGAGAGTGAAATAACAATTTTTCTTAACCTATTAACAACATACGCACACTGAAAATGTAATTATTTAAACCTAAATCATCTAGATAAACAACGTTCGTTTTTCTATTAGAGTTCTAAAATGTTCATTAGAAGACAAATTCAACCTTTTTAATGGCAAGAATATAATGTTGAACACAAGAATAGTTTTCATCAGACAACCTCAAACTTAGGGCAAGTGGGGGGGGGATTGTTGTTTAGTCCTTGTCTTGCTACCGAGTCAAATTGAGATAAACAATTAAGAAGGGAGCCTCAAAGGTTGCCACGTGGAGGGCTTAGAGATAACCTTAAAGAATCTAGAGAAGAACACAAAGACAAAAGGTAAGCTTCAAAAGCCAATTGCTCCACTTGACTCATAATTTGCACCGACTCCTTAAAAAAACTCATAATTGCAAGGGGGGGGGGATTGTTGTTTAGTCCTGGTCTTGTGCCCGTCACTGGGAATCATAATAACCGGTGCAGATTAATATTAGCTATCATGCACTATTATGGCAACTAATAGTATCAGATGAACATCTTAACCTGTGAAAATACGTCGTCAACAACCTTCCGATACTCTTTCTGGATTCTCTCCCTAAGAATCTGCAATAGCAGGTACATAGACCCTAGTAAGATTAAGAAAATGAGAGTAAAATACATCTTAAAATATCTAAATCTGACCAACCTGAAACTCATCTAGTTTCCCTTTCAACTTCTTTTTCACGGCACTGCAGCAAAAATATGGCTGTTACATGGAATAGTTACAAGATATGATACTTTCCAGCAAGTCCAAAAGCTTGAAAAGGGATTTCAATGGAGGTGGAAACAAAAGTGGCCATAGAATTTTAAAATCATTCACATTGAAAGAAGAAATATAGAACCAATTATTTCTTTTGAAGAATCACCAAAAAGAAAGTAGCCATGGATCCTTAAAACTGTGTCAGATTTCATCAAACTAATCAGGGCAGCAAAAGTAAAATAAACTAACTTCTGCTAACCATATTTTAGATCCACTTTACAAGTACTCAAAAAAGTTTTCATCATGTATTAAAAGGGACTACAAAGCAACAAAAAGGGATGGTATAGTACAGAGTTGTTGCGGCTCTTGACCGATCGACACTTGTTCCTTTTCGACATCTAGGCTTCTGCCTATTTGCTAAATTCTGTCCAACTTCAAGAAATAAAACGAGGATCTATGAAAAGAAAAAAAGAAGAAAAGAAACAGTAATTAGCCTACGTCTCTGTCCAGTTCATCAAATTTCCCCTTTACAAAATGAGCAATTCTTCCAACTTCAGCAACGTCTTTCTCCATTCGCTCTTTGATAGCTTCAGATGATAATAGCATCCATCATGAGATCTAAGTTCAAGACAGTATAACCAAGATTTGGTCATTTAAAAATCGGCTTTTATTCTATATATTCTCAATAGCAAAGTGATAAACAAAAATATATAAGCACAGACCTCATTATTTGTTTTCCCAGCAGCTTTTACTGAAACTATGAGTGTAAGAGAAACATACAGGAACATTGCTAACCTTTCATGGCAGGACCCTTGGTTATTTGTCTTGACTCCTCATGTGCCTCCTGCATAAAATATTTGAAAGCAAATGACATCCAAACATCATAATCAATAGTCAATGCTGTTGCTTATCACTAACAAATCATCCAGCAATCATGTTAGGCAAGTTTCAACTGTTAAGTATCAATCCATGTACAATTTTCTTGGTCATGGATTCATGAAACAATACGAGGACAAACTTAGAAAAAAATACAGTGGAATTTGACATCCTAAATAGATTTATTCACAATAGATTTTATGGCTAGAGAGAGTAGGATGGTAGTGATTTCACAAAGGTGAACAAACTTTAAAATCTCAGGGATTAACTAAAATCAGGATGGATATTGAGAGATGAAACACAAAACAGAAAGTCGCAACTGCAATTACGAATCAAATATACTTCTGCTAAACTTACAAAGCACAATATTACATCATTAAGTCTACAGCACCTTTACAAAGAACTCTTGAAGGCACACTTCTCCAGAATTCAGCGGAGCTCCTCCTAACTCGTTATCTCTACCTCGGATTACACCTCGAGGTAACTCACATGAATCCTGCATTATAGCAGACCATGATAAAAATTAGAAAAATGTAATTCAAGAGTCAAAGGCAGACAAGTTCATCTGGTTATTCTAAAGAAACTAAGAATTCACAAAGATATCCATCTGAAAATGTCTTAATATAACTAAAAGCAATTTCCTATTCGCACAAAATTTAAATATTGACGCCAAGAAAATTCGTCCAAAAAACCAGAGAAAAAAATCTCTAGGGTTTAATAAAATAATATAAAATCAAACAATGCCCAAAATCAGTCCACAAGCCGGACTGTTATAGTCAAAAATCGTCTTTATTCGAATTTTACCAAAAATAGCAAAATCCCAAAAATCACTCTACATTGAAATTAGAAATAAAATAAGCAATCTCCAAAAATTCCGGCCTAAATCGGATTTAAATTGACTTCCTAATTGACAATTGAAATATTACCATAAATAGTAAAAATTATCTAAATCTAGTGATTCGGAGGGAAAACAACAGAATTTGAAGTCGAAAAAAAGGCCACATTAAAACGAAAAGGGAAAGAAAAATTCGAATCCACCAAACATTATATTTTCTTTTTCTTTTCTAATCACAATCCAAATCAAATTTACAAAATGCAATGCAGCTACCCTAATTAAAAAAAACTTAGATCGAAACGAAATAAACGGCAACAGGCAAACAAACAAAAGAAGCTACAAAAATAGATAGATAGATAAAACCAAAGAACGAATATATTTAAGAAACATTAGATTTAGCTTACCAATATGCCTGTTTCTCCCACCAGATATTTCTCGAGTCAACCGGGTTGCTTTCTCGATTGCGGATTCGGTTTCGACTATGTCTGGTCCCAATATGCTTCTATTCCTTCTCCCCCAAAGGGACCATCGTATAACTCCAAAAAAAAAAAACAGGTCAGTCTCTTGCTTCGTTTTCCAGCTGGAAATTGTTTTGCAGGATATCCTTGATCCTAATCGTATGTTGC
Organism: Hibiscus syriacus; assembly: GCF_006381635.1. Taxonomy (NCBI): domain Eukaryota; kingdom Viridiplantae; phylum Streptophyta; class Magnoliopsida; order Malvales; family Malvaceae; genus Hibiscus; species Hibiscus syriacus. The sequence goes on along the minus strand of NW_024061816.1, from coordinate 648,561 downwards.
TCTTTAGGAACTCATTTAATTTGCTTGGTCTGACACTCTGACTAGCCGACGCCAAATGGTGCTTGAGATCTGGCAGCTTTGAAAAACGTGATTTAGGTCTCCACCGGTGCCTCACACGTTGCAACTTCCATCGGAGGTCATATGCCTGCGAGGTGCGAGCCTGTTCTTCATTTGTAAGAAATCTGCCTTTGCAAACCAACCAGAGAAACATTTTAATCCTTGGTAAACTCTGATGTTTAGTTAGTACGTACCCTCCAGGTTTCCTCTTCTTGACCAGAGAATCAAAGTCATTGGCTTTGTACGCCGACTCAATAGTGAACCTCCTGTTTTCATTTCCGGAGCTAGATGAAGTGTTACTTTGGAGCTATATGAAGCTAAAGAATCACTGCAAAAGAAGAAAAGTCGTTGACAAGTATGCTGGAGTCTCTCAAGTGTGAAGAAAGAGCATTCAGAAGTACAGGACAAAGAAAGAGAAGCGGGTTCCATTGCTGTGAATCTGCACCTTCAGCTTTCTTTGTAGGGGAATCCAAATCAAGATGAACAAATGATTTCAACGTTCCAACACAAAATGCATGGCGAGAAGCACAAGGGATGAACAAACACAACCCTAGAGAAAACGCCCTTCAATCTTCGGAATGCAGGTGCAGATTTCATATTTTGAATAGTATAAAAGCCAGCAATCTTTTGCAGTCTAGTTGGTTGGGAATTCGGATACTCGGCTCTCACCGAGAGACCCGGGTTTAAGTACCGGCAACGGAATGTTTGTTTTTTGTTTTATAGATCGTCTCAGGTGAGAGCTGTAGGGTTCACTATTCTTCGGGTGTTTGGTTTTCATGTCTGCTGCATCTTTTTTTGGTCTTAATTGTGCCAAAGAATGCAGTTTTTTAACTGAAAATATCGACAAATTCATCTTCTCTCCAATGAACTTTACCTTCATACAAATACAGTAGCAAAGTAGAAACTTTGGCATCTTCTTATGTGCCAAAATTATAAGAAAAACTCATTGCTCCATAACAAAAAGAAAGTTTCAAAAACAATTCCGTTTCCGGGACTCGAAGCCGGATCTCTCGGGTGAGAGCCGAGCATCCTAACAAACTAGACTACAACGGACTGTTGATCTCGATCCATTGCAACACATTCTAGCTCTATCCACCGATGAATCCATTGCTACTTTTGATTATGAAACAAAATAACGTGGAAAATAATTAAATTAAAAACTATATCAACATCATCGTTCAATATTTAACGGTGGATGAAGAATAGTTGATAATTTGATTTGATTTTTTTAATGGGTTTAATATTTTCTACAATTACTAGTTATTACAAGTCATACTCTTGAGAATTCAATTCATCTAATCAGTTAATCATCCTTTCATTTTAACATTCAACTCTGCAGTTTCAAGTATGAGAATTATTGGTGGTGAAAGTTTTTCCAGTTGACTTTGGCAACAAGGTGAAGAAGCTTCACCATACAATTAATGAAGTTATAGCTTGCAGTGCCTTTTGAACATAAATTTGCCTCCTAGTTTGTCATTCAGATTCTTAGATTATAGTTTCATCAGGTCTAAAAAGGGAACGAATATTGCATTTATGGAGTTTGAGATATTTCTCGATGTAATGATCATATTCATGTTTAGGAGGTTAAAATGAATAATTGAAAAGTTTCAGATCTAATGATTATCAACGACGGTAGCCTATGGCAACCAAAAGTGATTAGCGATGGTGGTAAGAGAAGACTGACGATGCGAGATTTTGGTCAGGAGTTAAATTGATATTTTACCTAAAGATTGGAGGGTCAAGTTAAAAATTAACTCATTTCAATAACGTGTCGTGTGGGGTTGTAAACGAGCCGAGTTGAGCTCAAGTATTGTTGAGCCGAGTCGAGCTCAAATATTGCTGAGCTCGACTCCTCTCGAAAAGTGTAAAACTAAGTTCGACTCAACATATAAATATTAATATTATTAATAATTTAATGTTAAAAAATCTAAAAATTCACATTGCTCACAAGCTTTTCGAGTCAGGTATAAGTAGCTCGTTTTGGCTTGCTAAGAATTCAAGTCGAGTTCATTTGATTTGAGAGTTGACCGAACTTTGATCGAGTAAATCTCGAGTAGCTCGTGATTTGTCTTATATCACTTTTAGTCTTAGTGCCATGTCATTAAACTAACGATATTTAAAATCTCAGTGACCAAAATAATATAAATCAATAACATAAATAATCAAAATGTTATAAATCTTGACATTGTGAATTGAGAAAATCGAGTTGCAAGGGTTGCCTCATAATATAGCTCTGCAATATATGATTCAAATTAATCAACCAGTAAGTTAGATACAGGTAATTAAACAAAAAAATATTTAATTCTTTTTGCCTAATACATGGACTAAATTGATCCAATTAATAGTACCAAGGCGACCTTAAAGTAATCTCTACAATAGAAGAACTAAAATATGATTATCGTATTTTATAAAAACTAAGAAGTTGAAATGTAGCAGTTCTGCAATTTTTATACAGACAAATTGTAAGCGATGAAAAATTTCAACGACTTATATGCAGCAAATTTGCAGGTAAAATTCACTTGTTTAACTAATTAAAAATGGGATTAATTTCATGGTTTATAAAATATGAGGGCTAAATTTTGAAAAATTAAAGTTTGGGACAAATTATAAGCTTACTGTCTCTCTCTCTCTCTTCTGTAGTCATATTCCATAATATGATATTATTTTTAAAAAAAAATATTATACTAATTATTTTTAATATTTTCATTAAAGAGTCATGTATATTATTTTTTAAAATTAATTATAATTAAAAATAAATATGAGAAATTCTATTAGCATTGAGGAGGAATGAGAGAGGTTTTACAACATGCGGACTGACTTTGAAACCAACTCAAAGCCATAAAACTGAAGCAGCAATTTCATAATACTTAAGTCTTTACTTATCTCTCTCTCTTATTTTCACTTTAAGTCCCCCACAAGACTATTCCTAAACTTTAATCTCATCCTTGGATCCTTGTTCTTGAACCAATTTGGAGAATGCATCAAGCGTATGCATGTCAGAACGGTATTGTTTCTGAGTAAATTCCAGCAAGCCAGCCCAAGTAAAATCAGGGTATCTCCTCGGATTTTCAGCGTTCACCAACACAGCCGCCGGCGTCACCGGTTTCTCCATCTTCGGACACAGAAAGAAAGCAAGAGATTTCCTCACGGTTCGATTGTTCACCACTGCCCTGTGCAAGCAGCTCTTGTAAATCCCGTTCGACAGTGCCTGCATGCACTCATTCAAACATCACAATCCCATTTTCCTTAAAAACCAAGCTCATACATGCATCCATACTTGCATACATACATGTATGTGTTGGCTGATAAGGTAAAGTGGACAACTGTAGAGGGTGGTCGGATGATAATTCTAGTGGCGGTTCTTGTAGTTCTGATAGAGTGGGTCAGGTTCTTTGGTAAAGAAGAGTGTTCGTTCGTGGAAAACCCTCCGTATGTCTCAAGATTCGCAAGAGTTGTATGTTCGTATATCAGAGGTTCGCATAGGATATTGAATTATTGATGGTGGTGAGCCCGCAACCTATGCGAAATTCCAATATGCTAACAAACGACTCTTGTGATCCTTGAGACATGCAGAACTCGGTGAGAGATCATCAGCACACATTATTCTTTACTAAAAGATTAGACCCACACTATCAGAACTACAAACCACCGTTAGAATTATCATCCGACCATCCTCTACGTTGTCTATCTTACCAGTCAACAATATTCATACAGGGGGTTGAATGTTTATTGTTTACCATGAATGTGTCGCCGATGTTGATAACGAGAGCTCCAGGGACAGGAGGAATGGAGTGCCATATTTCATCAGCAAACACTTGAAGGCCACCCACTTGATCCTGAAGAAGGATCGTCAAGGAAGTTGGATCCGAGTGAGGACCGGTTCCCAGAGTCAACTCAGGCTTCTGGCATGGCGGATAGTTGTTCAGTCTCAAGATTGAATCATTTTCTGCAAAGAAGTCTTTGTAGTAAGCTTGATCCACTCCTAGACTTATCCCTATCAGCTCCATTAATTCCAGTGCAAGCTTATTCATGGCTTCGCTATATTCCTGGTAAAACCTCCTGTCAAACATGAAAAACCAAAATCTATTAGACTTCGGTTGAGTTGTTCACATAGTAGTAACGTTTTTCAATGTCACTGCGCCACCGCAACAGTACCCACAACATAAAAACACAGTTATTTAAATCACATTGTAATGGCTGCAACATCTGCAACCGTAACACCGACCAATTTAGTACTATGGTTGTTCATGCAGCTATATTTGATTTACATACCCGAAATCTCTGAAATCTTCGCCCATCCGGTCCACCATATAGTGTTCGATGATTTTTGGAGTGTCAGGGCAATATCGAAGCGACAGCGTCTCCTTCCATGGCAACTTGGAGAAGAATCTCCCAACGAAACTACTAGCATAACCATAGCTTTCTCCTAGTTTTCTCTGAGCCTTTTGCTTCTCAGAGAGTTGCAGGCCAAAGAACAAGTCCATGTACTCTTGAGCTTTGTCCATAAGCTCAGAATCCACCCCATGGTTCACGACCATAAAGAATCCATGCTTCTTGCATGCCTCGCTCATTGCCTCTGCCGCCTTTGATAAAGCAAGAGGGTCAGCCCCGTTCAACAGAACTCCCATGTCGATAGTTGGAATCACAAGCTCCGGGGCATCGAGGCTCGGTTTCTCATCGTCGGGCCACAAGAACTCGGAGGGTATGTTCGATTCAGATCCGAGGATCGATCCATCGAAAGCGAGAGCCTGCCCATGTTGATCATTGTTTTCCCCACTTTCGACAGCAGGAGTTGCAGGAGGCGTCACCATTTTCAGCTATGACAACTTGAATGGTTCTTGTTTAGGTGTTTGTGAGATCTAAAGTGGGGAAAAGGGGGGGTTTAAATAAGGTACATGCACAATTGGTAACAAATCTCATTGCCTCTCTGATTTGTTTTGTGGACCCTAATTCGGCTTAGTTGCATATCCACACTATTGAAGGAGCATTTAAGGTATATCTTATCTGGCAATGGAAACATATTTGTCATGTCAGGTGAGTTAATATGATATCTATAATCAAACGGATGTATATGGTTAATTATTAAGTAGGGAGATTTTTTTATTTATTAGGTTATTTGTCACAAACCAATTAGAGAGATTCTCATTAATTGTGGATGAGCTTTATATTTACATATGGATTTTGATTTAATGTGTAATCTGATACATAAAGTTTTAATGCTACAATTATACATAAAACTTTAATTTCAATTCAAACATAGCTAACTCATAGGTTAAAGAAATATTTGTTATTCTTAAGGTATTAGATTTCAGTATTAGAGATCGTAGAGTATTTGAGCGTTCATTGTCAAATAATTAAGAGTTTTTAGAACAAATACTACCACATGTAAGTACCCTATATTAATAGAAAAAATATACACATAAAACTGAGCCAACACATTTGATTGGTTTGTCAAAATGTTCATCTTTGTCCCTCATCTTTTCTTAGGTTTTGAATGTTAAACATATTTTAATGATGCTGATGACGATTTGAAGTTGGAAAATATTAAAACAATGCAAGATGATATTTTAATAATCGCTTAAGACTTTGGAATCATGTAGTGTTTCAAAATAAGTGTTTAGAGGTATTTTGAAGTGATTTTCGAACTTAATTTTAAGTTTTCTAGGTTATAGTATTGATATTATTCATATAATATCAATTATGTATGAATTTATCCTTGAAAATCTAAATTTTAAAGGGTTATTATCAGTAATAATTAATGCAGTATCAATATTGTTCATACATCGATATTCTCTTAGGTAGTATCGATACCGAATGATTCCAGGCATTCTAATGTATCATTTTGGTTTTGACGCCATCAATTTGGTATCAATACTCTTTGATTGGTATCAATACTCTTTGATTGGTATCAATATCATTAAGTGAGTATCGTACTCAAGTATATATACTCTCTATTTGAGTATCCAAACTCTTCGTATGAGTATTCATACTTTCTATTGAGTATCATACTCTCTAATGTTGGAAGATTCAAAATATCTCTCATGGCACCTGATATCTACGAATCATTATGAAATGGTCCTAGTTTAAGAAATGAAGAAAATGTCTTTAAGTAGTATAAATTGTCAAAATACCCCTAAAGTCTAATAAATGGAATTTGAAGGTTTAAAATAGGAGAATTGAGTAGAATAGCATTAGTGCTTATGAATGAGATTGAGAAATCCTAAATGTATAAAAATAGAAAAAATAGTGTTATATCTAAAAATACCAAAATGCTAAAATATCTGAAATACTCTCGCATATCGAAATGTCCGAAATGGCATTACATGAAGGGCGTCGAACTCCGAGCAGACAACTTATCACATCCAGTCGTGCCTTGCAATCTGCCTACACTGCAACGGCTCAGTCACAGGGCTCTACAAGTAGTTCCTCACGTTGGTGTAAGCCTCCTCGGGGTGCACTGAAAATCAACGTGGATGCCTCCTTCCAATATGGTTCTGATACTGCTGGTGCGGGTGTACTCGTGCGTGATGATGATGGCTCGGTTGTTCCTGCCTATGCGATCCAGTTCCGGTGGATGTCCGGGCCCTATATAACCGGTATTCGTTTGGCGTCTGAATTGTCAGACTCACAAATGCTAATAAAGAGTGACGCTTTCAACGTAGTCACCCAACTCGTTTCTGCACGAGAGGATCTTTCGGTAGCGACTTTCTATCTCCTTAAGGCCCCATTCCATACATCTTTGTTCCGGCCATCCACCGATCAGCGAACTTAGCTGCTCATACTTTGGCGTCTCAAGTCGACCACCTTTGGGACTCCATTTTATTTTGATTCTGCTTGCCCTTCTTGGTCATATCCAATTGTACTAGACGAAGCTAATCTTGGTAATGAATATGCCTTTACCTCAAAAATATTATAATTAAATTTCAAAACTTAATTGACTGTAAATTTTTAACAGTTAATAACTTGCTTGATAGTAAGTTATGGCATAATTCAATAATGGCCAATTTATTGTACAAGTCAAATTCATTGGGATAATTTTTGGCGGGTTGAGTGCAAGTTCATGTTTCGTTAAGAAGGGTGAAAATTGGAAGAAAAAAAAATTAAGAGTCAACGTGCACAATGCTAACATGAATTTCGGTTTTTCTTTTTTCTAAGTTGAAAAGAAATGTAAAAAAAAACTAGGAAATTACAACACAGTACACCCTAGTAATCAAAGAATATATTGAAAAAAACACAACAAATGAAACACTTAAAACGATGCATTTGCTTAAGTTCACAGCTTAGGCCATCTGATGCACTCTACCACAAGCATCTCGGTCCTGACGAATTGTTGTAACAAGGTCATCTGATGCCAGTGTCGATGACGATTAGTAAAGCGACTTAAAACGAGAACTTTCCCAACTTACACGGCAATTCCATCCTGCACTCGGAACAAAATTAATGGCACGGTTAGCATGGAGGTGACCATTGGTGTGATAGCAGAATGACATACCTTGGCAGTCAAGTTTGACATGGCTAGGTTGAACTTTTCTTTGGTTTTTGTACCGGCAACCTGCCCGGCCTTTGCAACTTTGCTGAAAGCACCGTTTAGCCAAGCTGTTCCGGCAGTTACATACCTGTCCAGAACAAAACAAAGTATCTCAATGCGATAATAACACAAGGACGGTACCTTCTTTTCCCCTATTATTATCTTCTTTGAACAAGGGACGAAGTTTGACCTTACAGCGTGTTGAGAAGGAGAAATGGTACCTGCTAGATTTGACGGCTGATCCCGTGTCATTTATTTTTCTCTCCGCTACAAATATTGCAGCCATCGTTTTATCCGACACCTGCAACCTTTGGTCCACAGATTTTACTTTCTCATTAACCACCGAGATTCCCATAGTCAGTCCGACTCTCCGGTCAAATGAAATGACCTTGGCAGATGCATTGGCTCTCAACTGATGTTTCTCATCGAATGCTTTCGCTTTGTTAACTGCATCTTGTCGTATGGCTGAACCTTTGGCCAACACACTAGCAACAACGTCTTGCGCCCTACTAACATACATTCTTCCACTGCGTGGTGAACTTGTTCTGCCCTGCTGAAATACACCAATAACTCGAATCATAAACTAGACTATTAATTTAGATCCAAATGATGAAATCTCATTAAGGAACTTGTTCAGACTCAGTATATCAAGGCATAAAGGCAATAATTCAGTATATCAAGCATTAACCACAGAATCAGCAAGTCCCATTTAAGGACTCTAAACTATGCTTTCACTTCTATTATCCTCATTCGTATTTTTGCAGTTACTTTAGAGGGTCATCAAGTGCATGAAAGTTCTGGACTGCTATTTCTTTAGTCCGGTTGCTTTTGCGATAACTTGAACAATCAAAATCTACCCGGTTTAGTTCAACAAGTAGTCATAATATAATATTAAACGAGACCAGCCATATGTCAAGAAGATTTGAAACAAGACAAGTCAACTTATTTTTCCCCGTCCCTTATCCCGTACTGAGGCAGCCTGTGCAGCTAGGACATGTTTATATGCAAAACAAATTTAATATCAGTACCTCATCGTTTGATGCACTATGCCCAGCCAAAGCAACGGACATGATGTTGTCTGCTGCTCTTGATTCCTGCGCAGGTTGCAATAATAAAGATAAGAATTTCGCTAAATGCAATTAACAATCAAAAGCAAAACCTCTCAGTCAGCTTACATGAATCTCAAGTTTCGGAACGTAATTTTCAGCACAAATTATGGTCACAATCTTGTCAACAAGTGTTGCCCCTGCAGAACAAGATTAAAACATGTCATTAGTTGAATTTCTTTGAATTAGATATTAATCTTTTTCTTAACTAATAAAGAGAACACTAGTGCAGAAAATCCGAATAAGAGCACATCAAGAATCATATAGCCGATGGAATCAAAGAGTACGTTTGGAAAGTTGGAAACAAGTAGGAAAGGACTTTAATTTGCCCCATCAATCATCATACAGGCTGAGGTATCCGATTAAAAAGAGGGAGCTATGGGGTACTTGTCCCACAGTAGGAGCATTCACAAATCCACAAGGTGAACTAATTGGATATGATACTAACGGTATGCTCGATTCCAGCAACAAGAACTGGCTATTAAAACTACCAGCCACCACCACTAAACGTCGGTTTCCACGGACTGACCCCTCTCTCCCCTACTAATCCAGGTGGCCTCGTGAAATTTCGGCGAAACATCTAAACCATTGAAACCTCTTGTTCTTCAATTACTTCTGGATATTCCACAATTATAAATTAAGTGAATTACTTTCCCCATTTCTGACCAAAGAATTCTAGTTCGATTCCAACCACGAAAATACGAAACTATTTCTTAAAACATTGATCACCATGTGAGGATAAGTGGATAACATAACTTCAAAGTTACCAAATTAGGCAGCTTCTCCAACTTGGCATTGCTTTACGACAAAAGAATTACTTTACAAGTTATTATTTCAATTCATTTAGCTCCAATAACTTATTCACTTGAACAAGAACAAGCAACTAACATTCGATATCAATTCGCAAGGCTCAGTCGAAACAACTAAGTTAAAGGAAAAACATTAACAATATTTGAGGATTACAAGTCAAGAAGAAAAGTAAATCCATGCATCAAGAAGAGCTAAACCAGATTAAGAACACACCGATAATAACAACGCGATTTCAAGAGCTTTTGGATCTTTGAATGTAACATATGCAGTCTTTGATTGGCCTGTTTCACTGCAGTAACCGTAAAACAAAAGAGCAATCCAAGTTAACCAGCAAAATCACTACTTTTCATGTTAAATTGTTCATTAAGTTTTTAAAAGCACCAACAAAACAAAATCCAGATTTTATATTCAAATTTCTTTCCCTGAACTTATCCTCAAGCATGAAAAAAAGATATCAACAACACAAAAAACAGCAAAGCAGCCTTATCTTCCAGATTAGTTTCCATAAGAGAGTCAAAATTCAACACAAGTTTTTTTTTCTTTTTATTTTAAGTTCAGATTTTAAAGAACATAAACGTTGGCCCAAAAAAAGCTGACTCAAGATCCAAAGTACAGCTTTCTGTCATTTTCTCACATTTTCTCAGCAACCAAACACTATAATACTCACCAACTCTTTAATAGAACCACCAGAAAAAAGAAAAAGAAAAGAGCATACCTTATAATCTCAATGTGCTCTATATCACCAGAAAATGAAAAGAACTCATGAATCTCCCTCTCAGTTGCTAGATCTGACAGGTTCTTCACTTGTACAGTTCTTGTCTGAGAAACACAACAAAGACAACATTTTTAACTCAGAGCAATAAAAAAAGATTCAGTTTTTAGAATCGTTAAACACAGAAGACATGAAGGAGAACATGAAATTTAGCTCACCTGCATTTCTAAGCAAGAAGCAGGAAATGAGTTGTGAAAAAAATGGTAAGAGAGAGAAGAAGACAACTCTGGGAGAGAGAGAGAGAGACAAAAATATGTGAGCAAGAAATAATGTGTAGCATTGTTTTATTATGACCTTTCATAAATATCCAGGTGTTTGGATCGTTAAAATGTTTAAAAGAAAATTGTAATTTATGAAGGAATTGAAATTTATCAGACATTAGAATTAAATTTTATATTCTGTTTTGTTCATAAATATGTTAAATAAATTTGATTTTAATAATATAAAATAACATAATTGTCCTTCTTATTTTTTTATTTTTTTAGTTTGTTTTACAATTTACATGTAGTAATATATTATAAAAATGTATAGAGAGAGAGGAGTATTATTGTAATTATTCATAAATATATAAGGTAAAATTATATATATTTTTGAGTCGGGTATTTTTCACCCTAAACCCGAACTCGACCCGACTCGGATATCATACTTAAAAAAACCGACCCGACCAAAATAAAATTTCATCTGACCCAACCTGAAATAATAAAAAAATATTTTTATTCAATATATGAATAAGTTACCAAAAGATTGATGAGGGTAGTATGGTCAAATTTCAATTCCCTCAAACAAGGGAGTTGAAGCCATGAGGGATTCCAATTCCCTTGGAAACTTGAACTAAACATGAGAAAGTTGTAGAATTGAATTTCAATTCCCTCCAATTCTAAAAGATTCTATCCAACCAAACGATACCTTGGGTTTTCCATATTTAATTTACCATAATGCCTTTTTATTATTTACATGATATTTATATCATTTTTACTTTATATATTTTTTAATGATAAAAGTTTGAAGAATTTTATAAAAAAAACTCTGCAACAAATAGGATGGTAACCGTTGAATTGAATCAGATTTTTAGTATATTTAAATCTGATCTAAAATTTTAACTTATTTATTTATATTTAATTCGATTTGAATTTAGGAAAATTTTTGTCTTACTCAAAATCTAATCTCATATTTTATGTTAAAATCTTCACTCGAGTCACTTGATCTATATATATATAATTCATCTCTATGAGATAAAATAAAAAAAATTAATTGAAAAAATAAAAAAATTTAATCATCTCTAAATATACAAAGAAAAATTATAATATTATGTTTGATCAGGTTACATCTAATTTTTCACCATAAATTTAAAATTAATTTAGCTCAATCATACCCTAAAAACTCAACTCAACACGAATCTAAATTTTTAAAATAAAAATTGATATAATCAAGTTGAATTAAATTAAAATCTATCATATCCGAATGAAACAGTGCTCCATAATAATAAATAGATATTGTTCTCCTAGAATTACATTAAAATGTGTAATAAATATATTTATAAAAATGGATGTTTTACCTCACATGACAATGAAGAGTGGATTTATAGGAGAATTAATCAATCAACAATACCCCAATTTAATAATGAAAAATGTTTTTTAATATGAAAGTGAAGGAGCAGCAAGCCAGCAACCTTATTTTTTAAATTAAAAAGGAAAGAAGAAGAAAGGGTAAAATTGTAAAATCCGAAAAAGGTCACATAAATAATTGCTAAAATCTCAAGTGATTCTTTTAATTTGGTCAAATCTTATGTGTAAAATGCTGGACTTGCGAGCGCCGAACGAGACCTTAGTTGGAGTTAGCGCCGTAAATCATTTCGAGTATGGGCGAGTTCGAGTCGAATTTGAAAAGTTTAAAATTAGACTTAATTCGACTCGAAAATTTACGAGTTAAAAATTATCTAGCGTAGTTCAAACTCGAAATATAATATTGAAACTCGACTCGAACTCAAAAAGGCATGAACTCAAAAATTTTTAAGGAGCTCGATTGAAGCTAGAGACTCGAGCTCGATTCAAGCTTAAACTCGATTCAAGATCGAACTCAAACTCGATTTTGAACCAACAAAAATCTTATATTATATTTTAAAACTTATTTTTAAAAATTTATAATTATCAATAATGTATTTTTAATAATATAATTTTAAAAAATCTGAAATTATAATATAACATTTTTTTCGAGTAGCTCGCGAGCTTTTCGTGTTGAGTATTAAGTAGCTCGTTTTATCTGTTAAGAATTCGAGTCGAGTTCGAGATCGAGTTCATTCGATTTGAGTGTTGATCGAGCTTTGACCGAGTCGATCTCGAGTAGCTCGCGATCTGTCTCGTCTCATTTACAGCCCTAGTTAGAGTTGGATTGTGAATCCAACTTAATACGTCCTAAAAAAGAATAGGATGAATTATGCATTTAATACTTAAATTATTAGCTGTTGAAATATGATGATAATTCCGGTAAATTACCCAATTCAATTCTCCATGACTGATAGTTATCGAAATCAACACGAGATTTTAAACAGTGATGATGTGTTTTTTAAATAACCATTTATCGTTCATTATTCATATATTAATCATTGTTGAAATCGTATGAAAAATAAATTTGCAAAAGTCAACTTTATGAATAGACAATTAAGATGAGCATTTAGTATATAAATTCATTGACTTCATCCCTTAATACCAAATTAAAAATGCCTAAGTCTAAATGGGCTCAAGCCCAAACAAATTCAACTCATCATGCCCCAAACTTCTTAATGGACACTTAAGGACTATTTGTTTGGCTCTGAATGAAATCATTCATAGATGAATGTTGAACCGTTTAACATTCAGCGCGTTTGTTTTGAACTTCTGAATGATTCAGTGCTGACTGATTCAACAAAACAGTGCTAAATGATTCAGCAAAACAGTGCTAAATGATTCAGCATCAAAGTACATTCTGAATGATTCAGAGCCATTATCAAACAACATGTCACATTCAGAGCTAATTCATACAGAGCCTCTGAATCATTCAGGATTTGAATCATTCAGCACTTAATCATTCTGAAGTAAACAAACAGCCCCTTAAACTATTTAAATTCATTAAGCCGGAAATCGGGGCGTTACATGAACAGTTTGTGAACCGTTCGTACAACGTTTGTTTATGTTTGCTTGTTAAGATAAATAAAAGAGTATGGACAATTTTTATGTTCATTTAATGAACAAACAAACATGAACAAATGTGTATTCGGTTCGCTTATGTTCACTTATAAGCTCGTTTATCCACTCATTCGTTTATGTTCAGGAACAAACGTGTTTATTGACTCATTCGTTTATGTTCATGAACAAACTTGTTTATAAGCTCTTTTAATGACTAGTTCAATTTTAATTTTTTTACAGTTTAAATATTGGTGAATGTAGGGATGAGCACGTGGTGAAATTTGGAGTTTAAAGATTGTATTTTGTTGTTGTTGTAGATGTTGTATAAGATTTATTTAGTTGACTCTGTTTAATTTCTAAATATATCACGAATGCTAAATGAACTTGTTCGTAAACACTAAGCAAACAAACACAAACACCTATAAAAATAAATAAATGAACATGAAAATGATATTAAAAATTTAAACGAACATGAATTGAATATAAACACATTTAAAAATAAACAAATGAACACGAGCCCGGTCTTATTCATTCAAACTTAGTTCATTTACCCCCTTCTTCCTAGAAAAATATAACATCTTTGTTTTTCTTAGTCAAATATTTTTCATCTTGTGGTATATTATGCATGTATTTTTTCTATCAATTGATTTCGTCGGCAATCATACTTGACTTCGTCCCTAATCCTACACATATATATATTAAGAGAATGTATGAAGCAAGAAAGGTGAATATATATATATATGCTTTAATATTGATATTGGAAATGATGTTTATATGAATTAATTAGATTAAACGTTCTGTTTTATTTGTTATGCAATGCGACATCGATCCAGTGAAATTTTTTTCAGTTCTATTTTATCAGATTTCAGAAAAGATCAACTGAAAGTTCACTTCGGCAATAATGGTGTCCTAACAGTTTCCGGCGAACGCCCCCCAGAAGGAAGTAAATGGATCCGATTCAGCAAGGAATTCGCCACTCCTAAAGACTGCAAACCAACTGAAATCCGTGCAAGGTTCTGTACCAATCTTTATATAACAGTGCCGAAGGAAATCGCGCCTTCGCATGCGGAGACAGTGCCTCCGTTGCTGCCGGTTCAAGACAAAGGAAAACTCGATCAACAGAGAAACATTCGCCAAAGCGGAGGGGTTACCGACGAGATGGCTCCCCCCGAATGGTCTATTTCAAGTCTTAAGATAGAAGGCAAAACAGCAACGAAGATTGTGGCAAGTTTGATAGTGACGGCAATATTGTTTATTGGGATGTCTAAGGAAATACATTCTAATATAAGATTAAAAAAAACGATGCTGGAAATATTAATATTTTTTTAATATTTTTGGGAGGACGCTGTCTAAAATCTTGTTTTTTCTACCGGAAATATTAATAACGAAAATCTTTTTTTATAAAACAAACAAACCCTTGTTTAAATTTATATTTTTCCCAATTTGATTCATTTCTGTTAAATAAATTTATTCATGTACATTAAATGAACATGTACATTAATAACTTGAATTTTATTTAAGAATAGTAATAAGAAAGCTACAAATTAAACCATTTCATTTTTAAATATATAAAAATTAGGTATAGATGTTGATAATTATATTACAAATAAATAAGATACACGCAAAATCGATAATAATATTAAATATATAATAATAATAATAAAATAAACGTGCATTAAATTAACATAAATAAATATGTACATGGGTTATGATCCACTTATACCTAGCGTAAAACTAAAAGTTTTACATATTTTTAGGATTGTTGGATAAGAGAAAACCAAATACTGATATTAATTCCTTATTTTTTTCCAATAAATATCTTCTGATTTACTACTATTCATCTCAACCTTTAATTTTCCTCATCCAACAATCTTAAAAAGATGTAAGATGAAAAACATTTACACTATGTAGCTGGATACTAACCCTATGTGCATTGATATAAATGAATTCAATATATCTTATTTGTTTTCGATTCATTCAATATAACATCAAATCGTTGGTAGAGCGTAAGGTTATTAATCTTGAGGTCGTGGGATCGAGTCTCATGGAGGGCATTTCATAATTTGGAGGTTTCTCACGGAAGCTGCTCTCAACCTGGCGTTGGGGCAGCCTATTATCCTACCTCCCCCTTATCCCATTACATATGGGAATAAGAGTCAGCTAAAAAATATATATAGGTAAAAGAATATATATAAATGAACAAAAACAAATCGTTGGTGGAATGATTTGTTAATTTAGGGGGCCATAGATGTTTTTGATATTTTAATAACTTATAAACAGTTGACGAATCGAATAGGAAATTAGATGTTCATTACTTCAAATGTAATTTTTAATTAAAATTTGATTTTATTTGAACCAATTTTCATGGAATTGGAATCAATTTCCGAAATAGGTACATTGAGAATACTTGTAGATATAAAACCCAAGAATGATGAGAAGAGCAAGGGCCATGGAAGACTTGAGAAATTCGTGTAAATGTAGAATTCCAATTGCGTTACCCCTCCCATTGGTGAGGAGGCTAAAGGTTGAGCTTTTACATGGAAGCCTTAGAATAAGTTTTCCACCTTCAAACTTGGCTTCAATTCCCTTTATATCATACTTTGAAACATCAATCCTTTTGCTTAATCGCTTTATTTTATTCTTCCCCATTGGATGTTCTCCACTGATATATAGACATCCATCCCATTTCATCTCGTTCTTCAACTCTTCCTCTTTGAATCCTGAAAAACAAAAATAGGGACAAATTCATGATTTTTATGTTACGGGTCAACTTCTAAAATTTTAGAGACAACAAGAAATTACCAATAGAAAATATAAAAAAGAACACGTAAAATATACGATAATTTAAGAATTTTAAGATCTATTGCACTAGTCGCCCCCTTCGATCCATCCCTAACAAGAATGATGTAGCTTTACATGAATCATTTAAACGTGTAATTGGGTAAACTACATGTTTAGTATCTTAACTATCATTTTTGTTCTATTTTTGCTACTTAATTATTATTTTTTTCCCGCAAAAGCATACATAATATTTAGTTTTACTTTAGTCACTCGACATTAAAAAGTAATAGAATTGCTGATGTATGATCACCGTTATTTTTTTAACAGTGGGTGACCAAAATAAAACTAAAACATAACGTTATGTATGATCTTGAAACAAGAAATAGTTAGGTAACCATAACAAAACAAAAACGATAATCGAAGTACTAAATTTTGTAGGTTACCCAAACTAATTCCTTCTTTTTAGTAGAAATAAAGGAAGGAAAAGATATTGGTTTGTGTACCTTGTAAATGGATTTCAACAATGCGAACTTCTTGGATAATGGAAGCTCCGACTTCCTTTCTCCACTGGCAATAGGGTTGGAAATCATCGTAACAAGGCTCGGTGTTTTCTTCGTTCTTCATTGGATTGAAGAGAAAAATGAAAATGGTGAATTATCAAAGAGATTTTGAGTGCATGAAAGTAGTGTTTTATTGCTTCTCTTTATATAAACAGACCTTCGTGAAGGGGGATGAACAAAAGATTCTTTCGTTTTATTTAAAAGCAAAGCAAAGTAGCCATTTTTGGTCTTGAAACCTAAATATTCTTTTCCATTCCCAAAATCATTCTGTTCCTTGTAACGGCTTTTTGCTACGTTTTTTGTAGTACGGGACAACTCGTCGTCTTGAGGTAACGAGTTTCGTTGATAATATTATTATATTCCGTGTATATTATTTAATTAATTTATAAGAAACTTGTCACCTTGAGGAGACGAGTTCTATTAAAATAATATTTTTTTCATTTATTTACTTAAATTGAAAATTAAATAAAACGTTAGAACTTATCACATCGAGATGACGAGTTCCTTTAAAATAATATTATTTAATTAATATTATTTTTTTTCAATTTTTTCGTGGTTTTTTTAATATTGTATTTAAAAAATAAGTCGTAATAATGTACAGGGGAACTCGTCACCTCGAGGTGACACGTTCTATAGATATTGTTATTATATTCCGTGTGTATTATGTAATTAATTTATAAAGAATTCATCACGTCGGGATGACGAGCTCCTTTAAAATAATATTATTTAATTAATATTTTTTAGTTTTTCGTGGTTTTTTTAATATTATATTTAAAAAATTAATCGTAATGATGAGGTTATGAGATTTGAATGGTCATATTCAGTTGTTGTTTTATCTTTTTAATGTGAGGAGTTCGAATGGTCATATGATATATGACTGAAAAGTTTAAGCATATTGTAATAGATTTTGTTTAAAAGAGCAACGAGCTATAAACATTAAATTAAATCATTAAATATTATATTATGGAGATAAAAACAACGTAAATAAGACTAATCTTACACCTTAAACAGTAAATAAAATCATAAACATAGTAATATTTTTAATAATGTTTTATTCTTCATAATTAATAGACTCGTCAGAAGTAATATTAAGTTATTCAATTCTCTATGCTTTTTTCTTGTTGTCGGTCACGAACAAATTAGAACCATACTTGTTTCTTCGTCATTTGTCTAAGTTGGTGGGATGTTCGAGCTGGAAGCAACATTCTCAACCGTACGAGCAAGGTCGAGATCAACAAACTCTACAAAAAAATCGACACTAGACAAAGAACGATAGAAATATGTCTCAATCATATCAGCAATGTCGACATCATCCCTTAGATGAAACCTCATGCATGATAGTGGAAATCTATACTATAACAAATATATTCTTCTACTACTTCCGAGTTGAACCCTTGTTTGTATATTAAACTTTAACTCGACTATTTAAATATTTTCTTTGAAACACATGGTTAAAGATTTGAAATTATAAAAAACATTTGCACAAATAGTTACCATGTTCGCAAAAAACTCAAGCTTTTGAAGTGAAAGACTGAAGTTGTTTTAGATTTTTTTGCTTCAAATGAGTAAAATATCTTTCACCTCACACATATTAATAGATTTATCAAAATTTTGTGAACTGAAAAGTTTCTTCCATGGTGTATTATTTTACCTATTATAATACCCCAAATTTTGGCTAGTTATTAAAATGTAAGTATTGAAAGTTTGGGGGCTAAAGTATAAACTTTGTAAAAGTTTAGGAACTACAAATGTATTTTAAAAAGTTATATATTTTAGCTGTAAATGAACAGTTTGGCTTAAAATAAGGATTTTTGTGTGAATCAGATTTTCGGTACGAGATTTGTGTTAAAAGTCATAAAACGATAAAGTTTGGTATTAAAATCAGATAATCGGGTCGAACTAGAATTTTTCAGTGAGAGTTCATAATGATGAAGAATTTTTTCGAACTTACTAATTTATTGCATAAGGAATTGGACCAGCATCAACACTTCGTTTGATTCCATCAAAAAAGGAGTTTGATCAACGTCACCCTTAGTTCATCTATCACATAAGAAGGTGGATTGACATTTCCAATAAAGAATTCGTAATGATTATTTTAAAGTAAATTTTTAAGTATTCGACCTACCTAACCGAAAGGTCGATAACGACTCTAAATTCATATTAAATCAAATTTCATCAATAATCCACAATTTTCAAAAAATATCAATTTCCCGAGATAATGTAATAATTATTTTAAAGAGAAAATCGCCTCAGTGACCAAAAAAAAGTTATAATATACGATTTTAACCAACTTTTTTTGGATTTGCCAAAATGACCAACAAAATCGCAACGCGAAATAAAAATCGCAACGCGATCCCCAGAATCGCAAATCAGTTTCCAAAATCGCAACGCGATTCTTGAAAATCGCAATGCGATATACGGATTCGCATTGCGATTTTCCAAAATCGCAACGCGAATATGAAAATCGCAACGCGAACACATAAATCGCAACGTGTATCCGTATATCGCAACGCGTATCCATAAATCGCAATGCGTATCCGTATATCGCAACGCGTATCCGTAAATCGCAACGATAATCCGTAAATCGCAACGAGAATCTGTAAATCGCAACGATAATCCGTAAATCGCAACGAGAATCTGTAAATCGCAACGATAATCCGTAAATCGCAACGAGAATCTGTAAATCACAACACTGAAATTTTGGGTATATAACACTGAAATCATAAACTAAATCCCTAAATCGCAACTCATTCCATCTCCATCTATCACTCTCTCCGGCGACATCCGTTCCTATATCCAACGACATCCTTCCCAATCCGGCAACAGGTTTTAGTTTCGCAGCTCGTCTGTTTAGTAAATTAATTTACAACCATGAAATCATCTAATGTTGATCATGTTTGGATAGATTTGTGTTTTGGAGGGTCATGGGATAATGTTCATGGTGTTTTACAATATATGCCTTTACCCATGAATCTTCAACTAAAATTGTCTTTACAAAAGTTAACTTATGAAACTCTAATGCTACGTGTTTCAAATAAATTGAATTTAGAGCCCCTAAGTGGATTTAGGCTATCTTATCAGAGAAATGGTAAGTTTATTTGTTAACCGACAATGAAGATGTTGAACGATTCATTGCTTACATTAGTGTTTCACAAGATGATGTTACATTGTATGTTGTTGAACCTAGAAGTAGTATTGTTGGGTCAGTAGCGGGTAGTAATCAACTAAGTTTTTCTCAAAACCCACAACCTTTCTCTAATCCAAATCCCAATCAACTTTCAGCACCAAATTCCAGTTTTCGTATTGACCAGTTAGACGATGATGAGCCAACAGAAAAAATTGTGAGTACTAGTCAGTATTCGAAATTTGGTCTTGGTCAATATCCGGACTTTGATATTGGTCAATACACGGATTTTGATGATGTTTCAGAAGAAGAAACAGACCATGTGTGTAATGATTTTAATATTGGTCAATACCCAAATTTTGATGATGAAACACCCGTTGCCGAGGAAGATGTTGTTGATGATAATGAGGAGGAAGTTACGACTGTGAATGAACATGTTGAACATCCATTCTGTAATTCATATAATCCTGAAGAAGAAAAAGAAGAAGAAAAAAGTCCCCGAAGAAAAGAAAATGCCACGGGAGTATAACTGGAATATGCCAGAATTACTTCAGTTACCGGAAGAAGAGTTGGCAAAGAAAGCAGTTGATTGTTACACAAAAGTTATTCGTGTCAAGAAAGATGATTGTTTTGATACAAAGGAAGACTTGAAGATAGCTTTGTATACGAAATGTGTGGAAGATGGCTATCAACTAAAAGTTAACAAATCAAGCAAAGATCGTTTCGAAACAAGGTGTATGATTGACAAAAACTGTACGTGGCGTATGATTGCAAAGAGAATAAAAGATTACAAAATGTTTCAAGTTAGGACTTTTATTGATAAACATACATGTTCAAGAACCCAAGTTTTTCCTCACCATAGACAGGCAAACAAAAAGGTGTTGGGTGGTTTTATGGCTGAGTTAATGTTTTTGAATGGCAGGGTATATCGGGGACATGAATTATGACTGACATGAATGCTCGGTTCAAGATTAGTATATCATATTCTCAAGCTTGGAGAGCCAAATGTTATGCCTTGGAATTGTTGAGGGGGTCGCCAGAAGCATCGTTTGCCCAACTGCCGGCTTATTGTCACAATTTAAAGCTGAAAAATCCTGGGATGGTAACTCATATCAAAACAGATAGAGATGGACGCTTTGAGTTGCTGTTTATCGCCATTGGTGCTACGGTTAGTAAATCAATATAATTTTGTTGACTCATTTTTGTTAGTTACATGCATTTCACATTTAAATGATTATATTTCTTGTGTATATTATTTTGTAGATTCGTTCGTTTATTACTTGCATGCGCCCAGTTATTATAGTTGACGGAGCACATTTGAAAGGTCGATACCTTGGAGTAAACTTATTAGCAGTAGCCATGGATGCTAACAATGGGATATTGCCAATAGCTTACGGGGTTGGCAAATCTGAAACCTCTGATTCATGGACATGGTTTATTGGGCATCTTAGGGATTGCATAGGTCCTATTAGCAATCTGACAATCATATCCGATAGGGCAAACTCAATTGATAACGCTGTTAGAAGGTGTTTCCCAGATGCTTTTCATGGACTTTGTGGTGTTCATTTGTATAGAAATCTAAAATCAAGGTCTGCTGGTATAAAAAAGCACAAATGGACATACTGGAAGGCTGTAAAAGCTTATCGGGAAGTGGATTTCAATAAGCATATAAATTGTTTAAGACGTGTTTTGCCTCAGTGTGCTCAAACACTAGAAGATGTCGGGTTTGAAAGATGGTCAAGAGTACATCAACTTGGAGCAAGATATGGTTTCATGACGTCTAATAGTGCAGAATCAATCAACGCTCTAAGTCGTCATTTCCCGGAAATTACCCATACTATGTTAATGGAGTTTTTTCGAGCCTCTATTCAACAGTGGTACTACAAGAAAGAACCATGCAGGTATTATTCTTTGAATTCGTAACTTTCATATTTATATATTTTACTAAGTATTGTTTATTAAATTTACAGGAACATTGGAACATCGTGTTACACCATGGACTGAAAAAAAGATAACGAAACGTGTTGTGAAGTCAACGTCATGGAGAGTTGAACCATGTTCAAACACTTTGTTTCAAGTATTGGATAATAACTTAAATGGGCTAGTCGATCTAAATGCAAAGACTAAATGCAAGACGTGTAGTTGTATGAAATGGCAAACATCTGTTGTACCCTATTCCCATCCTTCTGAGTGGGACATACCAGATGACTTACAAACAGTTTTTGCCACCAGACATGGACAGAAGGCTACTGGCCGACCAAAAGTCACGATCGTATACCGTCTAAGGGTGAAGAGAAGAAAGAGAACATGTAGTCGGTGCAAGGAAAGTGGTCATACAAGGTTGACATGTGGATCACCAGTGCCTCAAAATCATCTTTCCTCTACCAAATATGGATCCATCAAAATCCAAAGCTCATATGTGTCAAGCAAAAGGCAACCATCTTCAAAATCCAATCATTATGTGGATTTTATGTGTGAACTTTTAACATTTTCAGTTGAATTAATGACTCAGGCCAACCATTTTGACTTAACCAACTCTTGTTATTCAGTTGTTATCACTATTAGGCATGCATTTGACTATCGCAACACGGAAATTACAATCGCAACGAGAGAATCGCAATGCGAAATGAAAATCGCATTGCGATCTCTCGTTGCGATTTTCATTTCCGCATTGCGATTTTCATTTCGCATTGCGATTCTCTCGTTGCGATTTTCATTTCGCATTGCGATTTTCATTTCGCATTGCGATAGTCAATTTTTCCTTCAACATAATGCAGATTGAAATCAACAAAATCAACCATTACATTTCGCAATGCGGAAATGAAAATCGCAACGAGAGAATCGCAATGCGAAATGAAATCGCAACGAGAGAATCGCAATGCGAAATGAAAATCGCAACGAGAGAATCGCAATGCGAAATGAAAATCGCAACGAGAGAATCGCAATGCGAAATTAAAATCGCATTGCGATTCTCCCATTGCGATTTTCATTCCGCATTGCGATTTTCATTTCGCATTGCGATTCTCTCGTTGCGATTTTCATTTCGCATTGCGATTTTCATTTCGCATTGCGATAGTCAATTTTGCCTTCAACATAATGCAGATTGAAATCAACAAAATCAACCATTACATTTCAATCAATTAAACAAGCACAAATAAGAATTATATTCGCATCAATTACACAAATCAACTTTACAAATCATCTTTTACAAATCAATTAACAATCAAAAATAAGCAATAATTCTTATTTCCGATCATCTACTATTGAATCAACTTTTACAAATCAATTAAACAATCAAAAAACAATCAATTAAACTATTGAATAACTTTTGCAGCCACATCATTTCACGCAGTTCACTTCTGAGATTAACCTGCAGAAACCAAACATTTGCTCAAACAACACTTCTACACATCTAAAACCTACAAACAGCAAATTATTGAATTCTAGGACTTAACCAAACATTTTCAAACCAAAAGTATATAAACTTACCAATTGTTTATGGACATTTTATAACGCGGATGCAGGTAGGCAGCGTCTCGTATATATCGATTTAGCCATATAATGCCGAAACCACAAGCCTACTGCAGCTCTATCTCTATCGGTGGGAGGTAGATACTTGATGCTTCCCGTCGTTAAACGCTCCAACGCCAAGCATACGAGAGGACCACAATCTCCTCTGGCTCCGCTCGTTTGTTGTGGCGCGGTCTCGTCTCTAATAACTGTAATATTGAGCTTTTTGGCTTCTTGTTTCCAGAACGAGTCCAATAATGATCGCATCCAAGAATTTAGCCAAATGAGAGCTCCATCCCTTAATAATCTCTTAAATCAGCCAATGATATGTAATTTATCATGCTGTCATACACTATTGTCTTAAGGGATGGGAGCTGAAGCTCGACGAGAATCCAATGTTTACGTTCCAAAACAGGGAAAACACGCTCTAGGTGAGGTGATGGCTCTCGAATTGGAGGAAGTGGATGCTGCTCATCATCCGTGCCATCAAAAAATTCTGACTAGCTTGCCACCAATCAGTGCAAGCTCTTCCTCCGTGGGTGTCAGTCTTTGTAATGGAATGTTGGCCTCCTAAAATATAAAAACTCAAACAAAGTAAACGTCTACTATTAATAACTTGTTTATATATTATATGAAAAGTATTTGTGTTAACTTACATTATTTATTGTGGCATATGGTATTAAGTCTTCCCAATCCAACAGAGTTTCCTCTTCCAGGAAATAGCCCTGGGAATATCATTTGAACGTTTTTATTGCATATGTACGCATGCTGGGGAAAGCCTCGAATATCCAAATCTACAAACAATATAAACAAATTAGTAATTGTTAAATAATTAATTATAATTTTGAAACATTATAAGAAATTCTTACCTTAAAGGCCCAAACAAAGCCTGACAAAGTGTATGTGGACCCATCGCCCGCGCAAACTTTTGCGGTCATCAAGGCAGACGACAACTTAGTCCAGGTAGCTTTCCATATCGAACCCCACGAAACAGATTCCATGCATTCAGGTCCTCTACCAATATTATTAGCTCCCGATGAATAGGTTTGTCTGGCCTCTCTGCCTAAAAAGCGGCATACACAAGTAGTAGAAGGCATACTCGACAACATCGACGTCTTCCATCCGGTGAAACCAGCTTTCTTATTAAATATTTCTTCAGGTCGTCAACATGTAGGTTCGGCTTCTCCATTGACTCATCCGGAAAAACCGGGTATAACCATGGGCGGGCGATATGACAGTGTACCGGCCTACATCATCGTGTCCGAATCGAGACCAGTGATTAAGCAGAACTCCTTCCGCCCAAAGCAAGTATACGCTGGTGGAAAATGAAACCATCTCTTCCTCACCACGTTGTATACTGTCGGTAGATTTGATGTCATGGTCTGAAGCCACAAATGGGTCAAATTAGCATCTCCACCCGGATGCTGTACTCTCAGCCATGGCCCGAAGCAGGTTTCCTCAAACAATTGTCTTTGAGCAGGTGAAAGCTTCTTTGCAATTGTAGTGGCCAGGCTGACTTTATTTCTCAAGGTCAATTGAGCCGAAAAAATTTCTACAAAAACAATAACATACCAAGTTAGATATACCAAAAACTACACTGTGAAGATATACCAAAAACAATAAACTAAAAAGTAGTAGTTATTCTTGAAACTAAAATTTGCAACACTGTTTTGTCTTTTGGTTGAAATGAAAATCGCAACGAGAATCGCAACGAGAGAATGACTGTCGCAACGAGAGAATCGCAACGCGAAATGAAAATCGCAACGAGAGAATCGCACGCGAAATGAAAATCGCAATGCGATTTTGGTTTCGCGTTGCGATTCTCTCGTTGCGATTTTCATTTCTCTCGTTGCGACAGTCATTCTCTCGTTGCGATTTTCATTTATCTCGTTGCGACTCTTCTGTAAATTGAAACTTGAATGGATTGCATTACTTCAACCAAAAGACAGAACAAAGACAAAGACAATACTAACTTGAAAATCGCAAACGAGAATAGCAACGCGAAATGAAAATCGCAACGACAGAATCGTAACGCGAAATGAAATCTAAGTGAAATGGTTAATCTATTATTGAAATGACCAGTAAACTTTATCATCAGTTTCATATGAAAAACCTACAATATGCAAACATTTCAAAATAAAAATTAAAAAAAAACTAACCCTCGGAGGTTGATTTTCCATTTCTGAATATTGTGAGGGATTTCTGACCGTGAATGGTTTGAGGGATTTCGCCGGAGATGGGGACGGAAATCTTCGGAGATGGGGACGGATTTCTTCGCCGTAGAGAGTGAGAGATGGAGATGGACTGAGTTGTGATTTTAGGTTTTAGGTTATGATTGCGATTACGGGATTTTGTCTTAATATTCTTTTTGTAATTTGAAAATAAAATACGCGTAGCGATTATAATGGCGCTTTAAATATCGCGTTGCGATTTACGGATACGCGTTGCGATTTTATTATCGTTGCGATTACGGATACGTTGCGATATCGGATACGCATTGCGATTTACCCATACGCGTTGCGATTTACGGATACACGTTGCGATTTACGGATACGCGTTGCGATTTATGTGTTCGCGTTGCGATTTTCATATTCGCGTTGCGATTATGGAAAATCGCAATGCGAATTTTACTATCGCATCGCGATTTTCAAGAATCGCGTTGCGATTTTGGAAACGATTTGCGATTCTGGAAACTGATTTGCGATTCTGGGGATCGCGTTGCGATTTTTATTTCGCGTTGCGATTTTGTTGGTCATTTTGGCAAATCCAAAAAAAGTTGGTTAAAATCGTAATTATAACTTTTTTTTGGTCACTGAGCGATTTTCTCAATATAAAAACTCAACAAAGTTAAACGTCTACTATTAATAACTTGTTTATATATTATATGAAAGTATTTGTGTTAACTTACATTATTTATTGTGGCATATGGTATTAAGTCTTCCCAATCCAACAGAGTTTTCCTCTTCCAGGAAATAGCCCTGGGAATATCATTTGACGTTTTTATTGCATATGTACGCATGCTGGGGAAAGCCTCGAATATCCAAATCTACAAACAATATAATAACAAAATTAGTAATTGTTAAATAATTAATTATAATTTTAGAAACATTATATAGAAATTCTTACCTTAAAGGCCCAAACAAAGCCTGACAAAGTGTATTTGGACCCATCGCCCCGCAAACTTTTGCGGTCATCAAAGGCAGACGACAACTTAGTCCAGGTAGCTTTCCATATATACGAACCCCACGGAAACAGATTCCATGCATTCAGGTCCTCTACCATATTATTAGCTCCCGATGAATAGGTTGTCTGGCCTCTCTGCCTAAAAAGCCGGCATACACAAGTAGTAGAAGGCATACTCGGACAACATCGACGTCATCCATCCGAGTGAAACCAGCTTTCTTATTAAACAATTTCTTCAGGTCGTCGACATGTAGGTTCGGCTTCTCCATTGACTCATCCGGAAAAACCCGGGATAACCATGATGGGCGGGCGATATGACGAGTGTACCGGCCTACATCATCGTGTCCGAATCGTAGACCAGTGATTAAGCAGAACTCCTTCCGCCCAAAACAAGTATACGCTGGTGGAAAATGAAACCATATCTCTTCCTCACCACGTTGTATACTGTCGGGTAGATTTGATGTCATGGTCTGAAGCCACAAATGGGTCAAATTAGCATCTCCACCCGGATGCTGTACTCTCAGCCATGGCCCGAAGCAGGTTTCCTCAAACAATTGTCTTTGAGCAGGTGAAAGCTTCTTTGCAATTGTAGTGGCCAGGCTGACTTTATTTCTCAAGGTCAATTGAGCCGAAAAAAATTTCTACAAAAACAATAAACATACCAAGTTAGATATACCAAAAACTACACTGTGAAGATATACCAAAAACAATAAACATAAAAGTAGTAGTTTATTCTTGAAACTAAAATTTGCAACACTGTTTTGTCTTTTGGTTGAAATGAAAATCGCAACGAGAGAATCGCAACGCGAGATGACAATCGCAACGAGAGAATCGCAACGCGAAATGAAAATCGCAACGAGATAATCGCAACGCGAAATGAAAATCGCAATGCGATTTTGGTTTCGCGTTGCGATTCTCTCGTTGCGATTTTCATTTCGCGTTGCGATTCTCTCGTTGCGATTTTCATTTCTCTCGTTGCGACAGTCATTCTCTCGTTGCGATTTTCATTTATCTCGTTGCGACTCTTCTGCAAATTGAAACTTGAATGGATTGCATTACTTCAACCAAAGACAGAACAAAGACAAAGACAAATACTAACTTGAAAATCGGAACGAGAGAATAGCACGCGAAATGAAAATCGCAACGACAGAATCGTAACGCGAAATGAAATCTAAGTGAAATGGTTAATCTATTATTGAAATGACCAGTAAACTTATCATCAGTTTCAATATGAAAAACCTACAATAATGCAAACATTTCAAAATAAAAATAATTAAAAAAACTAACCCTCGGAGGTTGATTTTCCATTTCTGAATATTGTGAGGGATTTCTGACCGTGAATGGTTGTGAGGGATTTCGCCGGAGATGGGGACGGAAATCTTCGGAGATGGGGACGGATTTCTTCGCCGTAGAGAGTGAGAGATGGAGATGGGACTGAGTTGTGATTTTAGGTTTTAGGTTATGAGTTGCGATTACGGGATTTTGTCTTAATATTCTTTTTGTAATTTGAAAATAAAATACGCGTAGCGATTATAATGGCGCTTTAAATATCGCGTTGCGATTTACGGATACGCGTTGCGATTTTATGTATTATCGTTGCGATTTACGGATACGCGTTGCGATATACGGATACGCATTGCGATTTACCCATACGCGTTGCGATTTACGGATACACGTTGCGATTTACGGATACGCGTTGCGATTTATGTGTTCGCGTTGCGATTTTCATATTCGCGTTGCGATTTTGGAAAATCGCAATGCGAATTTGTACTATCGCATTGCGATTTTCAAGAATCGCGTTGCGATTT
The DNA here is from genome assembly GCF_006381635.1 of Hibiscus syriacus. Classification (NCBI taxonomy): domain Eukaryota; kingdom Viridiplantae; phylum Streptophyta; class Magnoliopsida; order Malvales; family Malvaceae; genus Hibiscus; species Hibiscus syriacus. The sequence goes on along the minus strand of NW_024061816.1, from coordinate 620,161 downwards.
TGGAAACTGATTTGCGATTCTGGGGATCGCGTTGCGATTTTGTTGGTCATTTTGGCAAATCCAAAAAAAGTTGGTTAAAATCGTATATTATAACTTTTTTTTGGTCACTGAGGCGATTTTCTCTATTTTAAATTCGAATTTTCGTAAAGAAATGGTTACGAAAATGATGTCCAAGTGTTGCTTCGGACCTACACCGAGCCTATGAGGTCATGTTTGTGTATTTTGGAGCTATGAGCTCAAATATGATTATGGTATGTTATTGTCATATTGTGCTTATTGTTATTCCGGGCAAGAACCCTTCTCCCCCACCAATTATATTTTTAATTATTAATTAATATAAAAAATAAAAATAAAAAATTTATCAGACCCTTCAATTTAAAATATTATATTTATAGAAAATAAAATATTATTTTAGCCCTGTTATAATATTTCTAGTTTTGTTCCTGATTATCTTATTGATTTCGGTATACAATTGATGTGCCATAAGATCCATAACGCTTGTACGGATATTGTTTGGATTTCGGTCCAATTAGTGTCGAGGGGATAATGATTTGGTCGGACTGTGTCCAAGACAACAACGGAGGAACTAAGGGTTTGAATTTTATATCTGGTCTAGCATGAAGGAAACTAGATTGTTCCTATATGCATTATTGACGGTGACAACGAGATTTGCATATTCATTATTCGAAAGTGTATCATTGAGCTTATGTTTATTATTCATGAAACGATGATATGCATGTTTATCCTATAAATATTAGTGTTCTAGTTTATCACTAACTTAGCCTGTTTTGTAGATGAGAATAATTTAGCTAGGACTCTTAGATTAAACATTAATGTACCTTTTCGATTAGCAAAGATGGTGAATAAAACTCAACTTCTTCACCAGTAAACCTGTGTTCTACATGGCCATCACAAAACCAGTATGAAGATGGTCGTGAATAAGGGCCTGAGCTCTTTCACAGAACCTATATAAAGGGATGTTTAATAACTTGAAAAATAAGCCATATAATTGTAGTAACATTAAAAATAAAAGCAATCATTAGATATCAACTCAGTTACTTCAACCTTCAACCATTAGAGGGATGTTTTGAGCGGTTATCGGTCGAATATTACTTAATTAACTTAACGAGCAATGAGTCGAGTCGAATCGAGTAATATAATTTTTTAATGAGCACGAATCGAACATTATTTAACTCACGACCCACTCACACAAGAGCACCACTATAGCGTACAATATGCACATTACCTATTGACTAAAGGCACGGTGCCTATAATGAAAAAGGAAGGAATGGAACTTCGTTATGCTAATAGATAAATTCGCTGCGGATGAATTTTAAAATACTAGACCTATAACATACGGTTGATATGCCATGCATTAAATATGGTTTAAACTTACTGACCTATAGGGTGTGTAAAAAGATCCAATCTGATTTATTTGATTTGGTATTCAATCCAAAATTTTAGATATCCGATCTATTTTTTATTTTTAAATAATTTGGATTGGATATCCAAATTTTTTCGAATAACCGGATCAGATATGGAACGGATAAAATCCACTTCCGGATAATCATTTAACTGTAATGTGACAAATTCACCCCAAAAGTAATAAAGGTTAACACAGATTAATTAATTAAAAATCATTTGGTTTTTGTGTAAAAAATAAATGAAAAACACTTCATTATTTCAAACGTTCTAGCAGTAAATAAAATCTCCAATCCAGCCCCTAAAAACTGTTTTACTCTTTAAAATGCTAAGCCTTCAATTATTTTCTCCATGAGTGAAAAAGCTTCACTAGGCCGTGATCAAAGCGGCAATGGCGAAAATCACCCCTAACAAGACGTGGACACCGGTGGCTTTGGCGAATAATGTCGTAGCTGCGCTGGGAGCTGGAGCTGGGGCAGCGTCGAGCACCGTGATCTTAAGCTTCATCCCACCGTCGCAATGGCCCTTGATGCCGCAGATGTACCATTTGGTGCCGGCGGTTGCCAAATTAATCGTGTCGTTTCCGGTGAATGAGCCTAAGCTATTGTTTGATGGAACAGTGCAGCTTTTGAATTGATCTCCGGTCACTTTGTAGACATTGTGAGATCCAGCCTTGTACTTGAAAACTGCAACAACAAAAGTAAATAAAATTGAGTCTTCTATCCAAAACTAAATTTATAACCTAAAAATAAGATTTAGGATTACAACGGAATTTATAAGCATATACATACATATATATATATAATGCACGTAAATGGTGACGAACCCAAAAATACTTTTAAGAGTGAGCGTACATATGTTAAAACATAAAAATTTATATGGATAAATACAAATAAACTTTACGGTAGATACCATCAATAAAATAAATAATTAATAAAAAATCGGATTTCAAAGTGATTATGTACCCACCTTAATTATGTGTGAATCCATCACTAGATGTAAATATATTTTAAGTTATTTATATTTTAGACGCTATTTTGTATTTACCCCAAACTATTAAAATCAAAATATTTATATTTAGATTGATATATATATATATATATATATATATATATATATATTAAGGCTTAAAAACTCATTTATCCTCTATATTATTTTTTCGGAATATTTTGTCCCTAAATTATTGTTTTTAGAATGTTTTATCCTCTAAACTATAAATGTTATTTATGTTGTCCTAATTTTTTAACATCGTAAAAAAATCCGATAATATCTAAAAAATAATTTCGAGGTAAAATGGTAAAAATATATACTTAGAGACAAATAAACTTTTTAATTCATAGGGATATATGATCCATACCAGAGAGAAATGTTAGGGATGGTAAAGTGTACCGAGAGTGTCTCCAACAAAGAACTGCTTGTCCTTAGCCCATTCATCGTACTTAACTCCAAGATTCCAACCATCGCCACTTCCGACTACGTACTCCGTTGCCGACGAGATCACTGGAGCCATCAAAGCGACGATTGCGAAAATAACCAGTGAACGATGAACGACCATTTAATTCAAGCTTTTGTTGCTCTAATGTTTTGGTTTTCTGGGTATGGAAGGCTTCGTCAAACGACATAGGTGGATGTAAGTATTTGTAGTGTTGAAGCTAATTGCTGGCTTCTAAAGAGTACAATATTGAAAGTAAAAACTATGCGTAATTTTTTAAATAAACTAAATGTTGTATTCAAGGACTATTGCCGACTTAAAATGAGACAATTAGATTATTATATATCAGACTATCTATGGAGCATGTAGATGATTACGATATGTTAATAGAATTAATAATAGATGATGTATATGTTGGTTTTTTGGCAAAATCTCACATTGGTTGTGTATAAGGAGGAGGGGAAATTCTTTTGTTATAAATAGAGCCCCCTTCCTCCTTAATTAATCATCTCACAAATATAAGTTTTCTTCTATATTAAAGGCTATTTGTACTCTTTCTCCCTCTCTATAATATTTCCTCTATTAGTGAAATATTATTTTAGTAGTATTCGAGGACTTAGGCATAATTTTGGCCTAACCTCGTTAACTTTTGGTGTTCTCTTTTATGTCTATTTAATAGCTATTGTCGGGTATAGTTGTTGTTAATTATTGTCTTATTAAAATTACTTGTTTTTGTAGTTCTGTCTAAGGAAAGTGGATTTTAAGAGGAACCATTGTGACCCCTCCTCTTTTCTGGGAATCTACCTTGAGGTGATTTTTAGTACAATCGTTTTCACACTAGTCACCTAGATAATAGTTTTCAAGGTGAATTCGTTATTATTGGTGGAAATCAACCCGAAATCCACAATAATTGGTCTCAGAGCTCTTGGTTTATTTTAGTATGCTCTGTGGTTGCGGCTTAGGCTGATCTTCCACATCAGAAAAAATTTCCTTGGGGTAATTGACATTCCGCATTGACAGCTATTAAAAAATTTGTAGCAGAAATGGCAGACACACAAAAACATCCGAAAGAAATGTTGTGACAAATGTTAGATTTGCAGTGGAGATTTTTTATGGCACCGGTCATTTCGGTATGTGGCAAAGTGAGGTTCTAGATGCCCTATTTCAGCAGGGTCTAGGCATTGCTATTGAAGGAGAAAAACCAGATGATGTTGAGGAGAAAGAATGGAAGAGGATCAATAGATTGGCATGTGGTACTATTTGATCATGTCTTTCTAGAGAGCAGAAGTATGCATTTTCTAAGGAAACTTTTGCAAGTAAATTGTGGAAGGCACTGGAGGAGAAATTTTTGAAGAAAAGCGATCAGAACAAGCTCTATATGAAAAAGAGATTGTTCCGCTTCAACAATGTACCAGGTACCACTATGAATGATCACATTACTAGCTTTAATCAGCTAGTGACTGATCTGATGAATATGAACGTGACTTTTGAAGACAAAGATCTAACTTTGATGTTGATGAGATCACTTCCTGATGAGTTTGAGTATCTTGAAACTACTCTACTTCATGGGAAGGTTGATGTGTCTCTCAGTGAAGTAACTGTTGTCTTGTATAGTTATGAATTGAGAAAGAAAGACAAACAAGAAAACACAAGTGTCGAAGTAGAAGCTCTTGTTGTTAGAGGTCGTTCGAAGAGTCAGAATAAAGGAATGATAGGGAGATCGAAGTCAAAGTCCAGATTGAGCAAAGATGAATGTACCTTTTGTTGAGAAAAAGGGCACTAGAAGAAAGAATGTCTTAGGCTAAAGAATAAAGGCAAACCTGAAAGGGGAAAGGCTGTCTCAGAATCAAATGTGGTCGAGTATGATGATGCAGATTCATATTTCGCATTCGCCGCTACGCCATCAACCAGCTTTTCCAGTTCATGGATGTTAGATTCAACTTGTAAGCACCATATGACCCCAATAGAGAATGATTCTTTGATTTTAAAGAACTGAAAGGTGGAATTGTCTACACAACAAATAATTCTCCTCTTGACACACCTGAGATTGATTCAATTCGCTTGAGGAATCAGGATGGATCAATCAGAACCTTAACATGTGTCCATTATGTACCAGATTTAATGAGAAATCTCATATCTGTGGGAACTTTAGAGTCAAAAGGTTTAGAAGTTAGGGCAAAAGATAGGATTATGAGGATTATCTATGGTGCATTGGTGATAATGAAGGAATCCAGAAAAGAAACAATGTGTATTGCTTTCTAGGTACTACAATTGTTGAGACAGCAGCAGTGGCAGCTTCTACTGATGAACAAGAGTCAGAAGCAACCAGGTTATGGCATATACGCTTGTGGCATGTTGGTGAAAAATCCTTGAAATTACTGATAGATCAAAGATTATTGAAGGGTGCTCGGGCTTGCAAATTAGCTTTTTGTGAGCATTGCATCAAAGGAAAGAAGATGGGGTGAAATTTGGAACAACAATCCATGATACTAAATGTATTTTGGATTATGTTCATTCAGATGTATGGAGGCCTTCCAAGACAATGTCACCTTTGTTGATGATTTTTCCCGGAGAGTTTGGGTGTATATAATGAAGACAAAGGATGAGGTGATAGGATTTTTTCTTAAATGAAAAAAGATGGTGGAGACTCAAACAGGCAAAAAAATCAAACATCTCTGTACAGACAATGGTGGAGAGTATAAAAATGATCCATTTTAAAAGTCTGTGAAGAAGAAGGTATTGCCAGGCACTTCACTGTCAGATCTACACCACAACAGAATGGAGTGGCAGAGCGTATGAACTGGACATTAGTGGAGAAGGTTCAGTGTATGTTGTCTAATGTTGGGTTAGGCAAAGAATTTTGGGTTGAGGCTTTGGTCTATGCTTGTCACCTTGCCAACTGCTTACCATCGACTGCTATTAGTGGTAAAACACCATTAGAGAAATGGTTTGGAGTACCTACTACAGATTATGATTCCTTACATGTGTTTGGTTCCACTACATACTACCATGTTAAGGAGTCAAAGCTGGATCCAAGAGCAAAGAAGGCGATCTTTATGGGGATCACCTCTGGTGTGAAAGGCTATCGTCTTTGGTGTCCAGAAACAAAGAAAATAATCTTCAGCAGGGATGTTACCTTTGATGAATCTACCATGTTGAGAAAGGTGACTTCAGAAAAATTGGAGCAGACAGATGGAACTCCAAACAGGTGGAGTTTGAAGGAAGCAGAATTAACCTAGCCAGTAAAGAAACTGATGTTGACTCTCCTATGGTAGAAGAAGAGTCAGATGAAGAAGAGGTTCAGACCCAAGAACCTCCACAGCAACATGAATCAATTGCACTCAGAAAGGAAAAGATGACCATTAGACAACCTGCTCGTTATGCTGATATGGTCTCTTTTGCATCACTAATTGCAATTGATGACGTTCCTGCCACTTTTAATGAAGCAGTCCAAAGTTCAGAACATAAAAGGTGGAGGATCGCCATGAATGAAGAAATGCAATCCCTTTAAAAGAATCAGATGTGGAAACTAGCTAGTCTTCCGAAGGGAAAGAAGGCAATTGGGTGCAAGTGGGTATATGTAAAGAAAGATGGATTTCTTGACAAGAATAACATCTACTACAAAGCAATATTGGTGGCTAAAGGCTACGCTCAAACGGAGGGAGTTGATTATAATGAAGTATTTTCTCCAGTTGTAAAACATTCCTCCATCAGAATTTTGTTGGCTTTGGTAGCACAGTTGGATTTGGAACTAGTTCAGATGGATGTAAAAACTGCATTTTTACATAGAGACTTGGATGAGGAAATCTACATGACTCAGCCAGATGGATTCAAAGTTGCTGAAAAAGAAAAGATTGTGTGCAAATTAGAAAAATCGATGTACGGTTTGAAGCAATCTCCAAGGCAGTGGTACAAGCGATTTGACAAGTTTATGATAGAGCATAAGTACACAAGAAGCAAATATGATCATAGTGTGTATTTACGCAAGCTACAAGACGGATCCTATATATATCTTCTTCTTTATGTTGATGATATCTGATAGCTTCAGAGTCTGACAGAAATTGTGAAACTAAAGACTCAATTGAACAGGGAGTTTGAGATGAAGAATCTTGGTGAAGCGAAGAAGATTCTAGGCATGTAGATATCAAGAGATAAGAAATTGGGGAGGCTTTGTTTGTCTCAGAAATAATACCTGAGGAAGGTACTAAAACGTTTTGGTATGAATGAGAAGTCAAAACCAGTTAGTACACCTCTTGCTCCTCATTTCAAGCTCGGTGCATCCATGTCACCTAAGGATGATGCAGAACGGGAATACATGTCAAAGGTTCCGTATGCAAGTGTTGTTGGTAGCTTGATGTATGCAATGGTGTGTACAAGACCCGATATTTCACAGGGAGTTGGGATTGTGAGCAGGTATATGCATGATCCTGGAAAGGAGCATTGGCAAGCTGTGAAATGGATTCTGCGGTATATTTTGAACACCGTAGATGTTGGTTTGGTCTTTCAACAGGACAAACAAGATGGCCAGTGTGTAGTTGGGTATTGTGATTCAGACTATGCAGGTGATTTGGACAAGCGTCGATCAACTACTGGTTATGTGTTTACATTTGCAAAGGCACCAATCAGTTAGAAGTCCACCTTACAGTCAACAGTGGCTTTGTCTACTACAGAGGCAGAGTATATGGCAGTTACAGAGGCTGTGAAGGAGGCAATTTGGCTTCAAGGGTTGCTTGATAAATTGGGAATGGAACAGAAGCACATCAAAGTACACTGTGACAGTTAGAGTGCTATTCATTTAGCAAAGAACCAAGTTTACCATGCAAGGACGAAGCACATCGATGTTCGATATCACTTTGTACGAGAGATTCTAGAAGAAGGTGGAGTCATAATCCAGAAGATTCGGACCACTGAGAATCCTGCTAATATGTTGACAAAAGTGGTAACTGCGGTCAAGTTTAAACATTGTTTAGACTTGGTCAATATTGTTACAAATTGAAATTGAATTTGCAGACACTATTGAAGATTGAATTTTTGAGAGATGTGTGTGGAATTTGCCAAGGTGGAGATTTGTTGGTTTTTTGGCAAAATCACACATTGATTGTGTATAAGGAGGAGGGGAAATTCTTTTGTTATAAATAGAGCCCTCCTCCTCCTTAGTTAATAATCCCACAAATATAAGCTTTCTTCTATATTAAAGGCTATTTGTACTCTTTCTCTCTCTTTATAATATTTCCTCTATTAGTGAAATATTATTTTAGTAGTATTCGAGGACTTAGGCATAATTTTGGCCTAACCTCGTTAAATTTTGGTGTTCTCTTTTATGTCTATTTAATAGCTATTATCGGGTATAGTTGTTGTTAATTATTGTCCTATTAAAATTACTTATCTTGGTAGTTCTGTCTAAGGAAAGTGGGTTTTAAGAGGGACCATTGTGACCCCTCCTCTTTCTTGGGAATCTACCTTGGGGTGATTTTTAGTACAATCGTTTTCACACTAGTCACCTAGATAATAGTTTTCAAGGTGAATTCGTTATTGTTGGTGGAAAACAACCTGAATTCCACAACAGTATAAAAAGTTTTAGGGTAAATTATGCGTTTAGTATTTAAACTACCTCTTTTAGCCCGTTTTAGTACATAAACTTGTAATTTTTTTCAAAATCATACCTAAAGTTAAGTTTTTGTTTTATTTTAGTATCTGCCATTAAAAACTTTAGTCTTTGTTTCATTTTAGTACACCGCTCAAAATTTAACGTTAAGTATTGAAAAAATTGAAAATTTAGATACTAAAACAGATCAAAATTGATAGTTTAGGTACTAAACTTGTTAAGCTTTTAACGGTCGGGTATTAAAATGAAATAAAAACTAAACCTTGGCCATGATTTTGAAAAAATTAAAAATTTAAATATTGAAATATGATGCTGGAACTTGAATTTTTTAGAGATAACAAACATATTTTTAACTACCAAAACAGCTTAGTTCGTGATCTTTCAAACTATTTTAGATACCAAAGTGATAAAAATGGATGTTTTTTTAGGGTAAAATGAGTACTCAATCCTATTTAGCATTCATTCAATCCCATGCCAAAATTAGTGGTTACAATTCTTCCAAAATGCATAATCTTTTAGGGTAAAATATAAGATATTTACTGGCAAACAAATAACTGGAAGAACAATGGCGCTATTGAAATTTCTGTTTCCGACATATCCGTTGGTGACTGCAACGTCGACGGCATCTTTGACGTTAATGGCAAGTGCTGGATTATCAGATTTTAGAGGAAAGAACGATGAATATTCCAAGTTTTTCAACGTTTCCGATTCAGAAAAATCGAACAAGTTAACGCTCCCCAGTAGAATCGCCATGCCCACGCTTTATACACCTGCTTTTCTCGCTGGGCTTTCATCGTTTGCGATTTACCCAGAAGAGAATCTCAGGTTTTTTTTGCTCAAATCCTCCATTTCCATCCATTTCTTCAAGAGATTTTTTGAGGTAAAATACACAATTAGTCACCATATTATTCACATGCATCGATTTTTGTTAAAAATTAAAGATTGTTTAAGTTGAACGTTAGTATGCTAACTATGATATTATAAAATTATATTTTAATGCTCCCCTAACTATGACTCTCATATTGAATTAGTCCTTAAACTTTTGAGTATTTTAATTTATCCCCAAACTATGATCCTTATTTTAAATTGGTCCCCAAATTTTGACTCTTCCAATTTCATCTCAAAATTCATCGAAATATGTAATTAGTTTCAACTATAGTTTAACCTAAGTTTCATTTTTTTTAAAAACATATAAGAATATAATTGGCCTAATGATTAGTACATACATATTATTTTGGGTGAAATTGAAATGTTTAAAAAGTTTAAGGGTTAATTTGGAATGTAGGTCAAAGTTTAGGAGTGGAATTGAAATGCTCAAAAGTTTGACTAATTTAGAATGACAAACATAGTATAAGGAATAAATTAGAAAGTTTAAAAATCTAGGGACTAATTTAAAATAAGAATCATAATTTGAGGACATGTAGTACAATTAACCTTTTATTGCAGTCATGTTTTGTTCATAAATCAGCGGGGAACTGGGTGTGGAAACGATGATTTCATTTCCAGTGCGCTCATGATATTCAACCGATACTTAACAAACGGGGCTTCAAGAGCCTGAAATTGATCTGAAAACCCCTGGGATTCTCTTGTTTTTCATAGGGATCACTGGCAATTTCTACCATCATTTCCTGCTTTCCAAGCTGAGAAACGAAGGCGCCAACAAAGAGTACAAGGATCCCAAAGGGGGGTTTGTTCGGATTCGTGGTTTGCCCTCACTACCTGTTAAAGGTTTTATGGTTCTGGGGATTCGCTCTCATTCCCCAGACTTTGTTTTCGTTTGCGTATGCGATGGGAACTACCTGTTGCTTGCTGGGTAGAAGTTATTCCAGTAGGAGATGGTACCTTGCAAAGTTTGAAGATTTAATGTTAAGCCTTTGATTCCATTTTTGTTTTGAATTCTTTATTTTTTTTAGATATTGAAGATAGTCATGTTCAGATTAGAATATGATCTTTGGATATGTAAACAGATGTTGAGATATAAATTCATATTCGGTGTTTATTATGTGAGTGGGAACGAACGAAAATGAATGCTTCGAATTCGGATATTATATCGTACTTTTTTTTTATAAAAGATATTATTATTATTATTATTATTAGGGTAAACTATATCATATACCACCGAACTTTAGACGTCGTATTATTTATATCACTGAACTTTTAATTTTACTAATTATAGCATTAAGCTTTGAATTTTGTTTTAATTATACTATTAAACCGTTAAATCGTTAACGACTCGATGATGTGGCTGACGGTTGCCGACATGGCTGACGAATGTCAATGTAGATACATCACCAAAACGATGTTGTTTTGATCTAGTTGTTAATATAGGTGGCGAACGGATCATTCTAATTAAGTTCGGTTAGGTTTGGGTCATTTTGAGTTTAGACTTAATTTGGGTCGAGTTTAAGTTGGATCGGATCATTTCGAGTTTCTATTTTATTTGGGTCTACAGTAAGTTATTTGTGTAGTGTAAAAATAAGTTTTTCTCATATTAAATTTAGATAATTGTATTTTTTCCATATACAAAGGAATTAAAATAATTTGTAAATTAATTTAATAGTTTTGAAAAGTTATTTTAGTAGTTTCAAAGTAAAATATTAAATTTATAATTTATAATTTGATTTAAATAAATTGAAAACCAATTTAATAATTTTTAATCATTAGGTAATGAAATCTAAAATGAAATATTTAATTAATAAACTGTTATTTAGATTAGTTAAGGATTAATTTTAATACTTTGGTTCATTAATTAATGGAATCTAAAATAGATGTTAAATTACGAAATTATTATTAAATTAAAAATTGAAAATAAAAAGAAAAAATAAAATAAAATTTAACATAAATTTCGATATGACAAAGGTATTATTATTGTACGAAATTAGAATTAAATTATATAAAAAATATTTAATAGAGAAAAATTAATTGTATCATAATTATTAATTAATTAAATATATATTAAAGTTAATTTATATTTATTTAATTATTAGATATTTAATTCGGTATATAAATTTTAAATTTAGATATTTAATTAATAAAAATAATTAAAGTTCAAATCAAATAAATAATTAATATATATACTTGGATTTTATCTTAATAGTTTATTATTTAACACGTTGCTAAAAAATAGATAATAACAAAAATAAAATATTTACACATTTTAGCTCAATTATCTGGCTAAAATCGAATCAAATTCGGTTCAAATCGGGTTTGAGTAAATTAAATTTGGGTTACTTTTGGCACGGGTTATTTTCGGTTCGGTTGCTTTCGGTTTAGATTACTTTCGATTCAAGTTGCTTTCATTTCAGGTTATTTTCGGTTCGGGTTACTTTTGGTTTGGCTAAAATTCAGGTTGGTTTAAGTTCTATTCTATTTTTTGGGTTTCGGGTCAAATTTGGGTCATCATGTTCTGGTTTATTTCGGGTCTTTGTTTAGATAAATTGGCTCGGGTAATCGGGTTCATGTCAAAAAATTTACCAGGTCTAGTTGTTAACGATTTAACGGCCCAGTGGTATAATTGAAACGAAAATCAAAGTTCAGTGTTATAATCGACAAAACTGAAAGTTAAATGGTCTAAATGATACAACACCTAAAGTTCAGGGATATCTGATGTAGTTTATCCATAATTAAATTATATGTATTAAAAGTGAGATTTTATGCTTACAATTGTATTATTTATCACATTGCTAAAGAGATATGATAATAATAAAAATAAAGTAAATTAAATTTGGATTGTTTTTTATTTAAATTACTTTCAGTTCGGGTTGCTTACGATTTGTTATTTGTGATTTAGATTGCTTTCAATTCCGATTAATTTCAATTCGAGTTACTTTTGATCAAAAATTCAAGTCAATTTCGATTTAGATTATTTAAATTCGAGTTTCAGATCAAATTTGAGTAATCATATGCGAATCTATATTGAGTTTCGGATCATATTCGCCAGGTCTAATGCCACTGCTACAACACAAACAGTATTTCCACTACTAGGCATTAGGATTCCTTTTGTATGCAACATGGCAAAAGTGAATCGGGGACTAGCTCTTCCCTTATTTGGGCAGTCTGGACAAACACAAATCATCAATTATCCTACATCAACTCCACAACTCAACCCACAAACAGGTTTTCTTTGTGATAATATATATAAAAAAGGAGATATTTAGAGAAAAAAGAAACAACCATGAAAGGAGGAAATCAATTGGCCTCAAGGGCATATTATGCCCCTATCCAATATATCATCAAAGAAAAACACAGTTATTCAAATGGCAAGACAGTCCTACATCTCTTTCATTTTTAATATTTTTTCTCCTCCTGGGGCATATAAACCATTAATGGAGGGTACTCCAACCTCTCATGATGAGCTTCTCACTTGGCACTGGCAAGTTGAGTGCGGAGCAACTTGGCCGCAGCAACCATGTTGTTGAGGGCCGGTTTCACCTCAGCATACTTACGAGTCTTGAGCCCGCAGTCGGGGTTAACCCACAAGATGTTGCTCTCGAGCACAGCAAGCATTTTGTTGATCCTGTCCGCAATCTCTTCGGTTGATGGTATTCTGGGAGAGTGGATGTCATAGACACCAGGGCCAATTCCAGCACCGTACTTGACTCCTTCGCGGAAGACAGATAGGAGCTTCTCATCGGAACGAGAGTTCTCAATGGTGATCACATCAGCATCCATGTCGATAATCGATGGATGATATCGTTGAAGTTGGAATAACACATGTGGGTGTGGATCTGTCACAAGATTTTTTAAATGCAATACGCATGAGAATTATGGTGATCCAAGTAAGAAAGCTTTGAGGTCAAAAGAATGAAGCAAGATAAAACCTGGGTGGTGTCCTTGACGCCAACATTAGTGATCCTAAAGGAGTGGACAGCCCATTTGAGGTAGAAGGCGTGCTCGGACTTCCTAAGGGGCAATCCCTCTCTCAATGCGGCCTCGTCGATTTGAATGACATTGATACCGGCCTTCTCGAGATCCTCAACTTCATCCTTGATAGCCAAGGCAATCTGGTAGCAAGTTTCGAATCTGGAAAATTTGGCAATTGTGGAATGTTAAAAGATATTCATGTTGCAAAGCAAAATTCACAGGTACAAGTGTAGAATTTTGGATCATTTTTTCCTTTATTGGCTTTCTAGAGCATACCTGGGCTGATCATTTCGGACAAACGACCAGTTGAGGATGGTAACAGGGCCTGTAAGCATTCCCTTCATTGGGCGTTTAGTCATGCTTTGGGCAGTAGATGACCAGAAAACAGTCATTGGTTTGGGGCGGCTAACATCACCGTAGATGATTGGTGGCTTGACACAGCGAGATCCATAAGATTGCACCCACCCGTTAACAGTGAAAGCAAAACCGGACAACTGCTCACCAAAGTACTCAACCATATCGTTTCTCTGCACAATTTGAAGTATATATTAGGATGCTTGCGGAGTTCAAACCATATATGCATATCCCATTTACTGCTAAAGGCCAAAACAAAGCGGAATACTCACCTCAGGCTCTCCATGAACAAGGACATCAATGTCAAGTTCTTCCTGAAGATCGACAACCTTCTTAATTTCCTCCTTGATTGCTTTAACATAATCGTCCTCAGAGATCCTATAGGGAATGTAAGAGCATTAGTTAAAAGAATGGTCGTGTTGACATATTATAAGAAGATGAGGAAAAAATTCCAGATCAACTCACTTGTTAGCCTTGAATTCACGACGAACTCTCCTGAGTTCCAATGTCTGCGGGAAGGATCCGATGGTTGTGGTGGGGAGGATTGGCAGATTAAGCTTTTTCTGCTGAGCATCCAGTCTAGCACTAACGTTTGTTGTGCGACGGTGATCAGAGCCCTTCAAAGCAGCAGCCTGAGAATGCGAGCACCGTAAAACATGGTAAGCAAATAAAGATTTTGATGATGAAAAAGATTATTGCAGAGCAGTCACTTGAAAGGAGAAAAATGGAATTTTAATTTATCAAATCGCTTACAGCCTTTTGAACAGCTTCATTGGTCACTCTTGGGGAGGACTTCCTTGAAGCCTGAGCAGCGGCATTGGAAGCAAAGAAGGCCTAAAGATGGATGAATAACTGGTAAGTTACATGGTGTTGTCCGAACATTAAGAAAGGCGGGAAATCTTCTAATAAATACCTCATCCTTCTGACCAGCCAATGCCTTGGCAACTGCATTGACCTCGACAACTTTCTGGGCAGCAAAGGCAAGCCAGGATTTGATTTCATCATCGAGCTTAGTCTCATTTACTAGATCGACTGCAGTGTGGAGAAGTGAGCAGGAGGTGGATACCACAAGGTTTTCTGTACATCAGAAACAGGTCAAAGATATTAGTCTAAGACAAATAACAAAATTGTAATACTCTCCATATGATTATGATTTTACGAACACCATAAAATGCGATGAGAAAAACAAATACCTTTGCCAACAACAGCCTCAAGAGCCTGCAAGGTGCTAAGAGAAGAAGCAAGATCATTGGCCCAAATGTTCCTTCCATCAACAACTCCAGCAAACAGGAATTTATCCTTGGGGAAATTATTCTTGATCAAGTCAATGGTTTTAGTTCCACGAACCAAATCAAAACCATAAGCAGTGACACCCTTCAATTCAACGAGGGTCTTGTATGCATCAGAAGTAAGATCAGCAAAGTAGGTCTCGATCAAAATATTCAAACCAGAGAGAGTAGATTCCAAATCAGCATAAGCAGCACTGAACGCTTGCAATTGATGAGCTTCAAGGTCCAAGACAAGGGTGGGTTCATCAAACTGAATCCAGGAAGCACCAGCAGCCTTAAGCTCAGATATCACTTCCCTGCAGAGATTCAATGTTACAATGACAAATTGAAGCAGCTATGTGTGTGTGTGAAACAAATAAAAGGAAAATCAATTCTTACTTGTAGATAGGGAGGATTTTGGGGAGAAGTGAGAGAAGAGAAAAGGTCTTCTCCACACCTTTTGCTGGTTTAGACAGCAACAAGTATGAGACAGGGCCAATAAGAACTGGCACGGTGTTGACTCCAAGCTGCATTTGGGACAGTGAATCAACAATTACGTTTCAGAATAAGATTAAGAACATCAAATAAGATGAGTATGAAAGACAGGATACAAGTGGAGCACCATAATCAAGTGGGTCTGGTTGGTACTCCCAGTCTTGCAGGCAAATTCTCAAAAAAGGATTGTATAAAATACAATTCCAGGAAGATATAAATTATTCTTTTTTATGTAAAATCGGTAACAATAATGACAGACATGAAACCAGCACATTAGCCATTATCCAGTTAACCATATGTCCAAGGGCATTAAAGAAAAGAACGAATGCTAATTGCTAAAAGATGTTTATCTGGGTCCAAAGCCTTTAAACTATGTTTGAGCCATTAAAAAGTTCCATATAAAAGAACTTACAAGTCCAGCTATTTCCATCAAAATCATCTATGTAATGAATATACTCCATGGATTTAAATTGTGGTTGTGGTTGCGTTGCACAATACCTTTACTGCTACATAGCTCCCAATATTTAAATCCTTGATATACTCATGCATGCATCTCATTTCCCAAATTTCAGGCAACCACCATACTTGCAGGATCTTAACATTTGATACCTTACCTCTAATTACTAACTGAGCCGCTAGAATTAAATATTAAGTCACATCACAGAAAACAATCTATATTGTCATAAATATAGAGAAAAAATTAGACCCAAAAAACATACTGCTTTAGCTTCCTTGTACTCATCCACTGCCTTGTGAGATGCATAAGAGAATTTAACATCAGGTCCCAATTCGGGAACAATGAAGTGGCTGAAACAACACATTGCACGGAATATAAGAGCCAGTTTCAGAAAACTAGCATGCAAAACAAAGCTAATATAGCATGACCAAGCATGGAAACTTACTAGTTGGTGTCAAACCACTTGGTCATTTCCATGGCAGGCACAGAGGCATTTCCTCTGGCCATTGAGAAAAAAGTATCGAATCCGATCTCGCCACCATTCCAACCATATCTAGGAGGTACAGCGCCAAGCATTGCTGTGGCATCGAGCACTTGATCGTAGTAAGAGAAAGTGTTGCTGGGAATGTACTTGATCCCAGCATCAGCCATTTGTTTCCAGATGGATGACCTGAGACCAGCTGCAACCTTTTGCAAATCCTCGGCGCTGCTCTTCTTATCCCAGAAAGATTCCAGAGCAAACTTAAGCTCTCTCTTGGGTCCCATGCGAGGATATCCAACAATGTGTGAGGCCATTTTCTGAAATAACAGATAAATTTAGCTTTATTTATATACGATCAAATACAATATACAACAACTTTACATGTCATATATTATAAAACTGAAAATCATCAAAATCAAAGCTAAGATCCATGATGCATCTGTAATTTATATGGACTCTGTCAAAAGCTTAGTCGAATTCATATTTTTGGAAGTTATTACCTAAAATGAAAAAAAAATGCACTGGCTTAGCTTAAGATTATGTAACCAAAACATGTGCATATGAGAAAAAAATCTTTGCTTCAAAATTAGATAAAAAAAACACATGGATTAAAGTACTTAAAATTCAAGATCTGAATTTGTAAACTTGAATAAAGGAATCCTAGAAAATCAGACAAAAAAATCTAAAAATTTCAAGACAAGTTAATACTAACTTACTTAAATTTAGGTTTTACAGCTAGAAACCAATGATTACACCCTGTGTTACTGGGACTTATATATTAGTATCCAAATCCCAATATGCCAAACTAAGTAATATAACACTGAAGATCTATACCTTTCACAACCCCAACAGGTAGGATTTAATAAATTGCTATCATAAACAGACTGAAAAAATATAAGACAAAAGAACTTGATAAAATGCTAAATCTAACCGACAGAACTCAATAGAATAACACAGGACCATTAAAAATTCAAAAACAAGGAACCCAAGTTAAATATCAAACACTAATAAATAGTAAACAAAAATAAACTGAAATTTCTGGGTATATATATATATTATAAAAGAAAGACTGGTCAATGCTTACACTTTCTAGCATATATTAGCAAGAAGAAAAAAACAGCAGAAATAAATTTTATTTTCAAAAGCGAATGTTGAAAATAGCAATCGTTTTTAATCACAGAAAGAAAATCAACAGGTATGGTTGAAATGCTTACACTTGCAAGTAAATCAAAATCACAGAAACACAAGTTTTTGTGTAATTTATGAAAGAAAGAAAAAAACAAGTTCAAAAATGGAAAGATCAAATCCTAATAACAAAAACCCACAAAGAAAACCAATAGGAAAAGTAGAAATGCTAACATTTACACGTAGATCTGGGTGAAAAACCAGAAAAATCAAAGTTGATAAACTCGAGTTAAACCGATCAAAAAAGACCCAGAAAGGAATATAAAAAAGCATAGTTGAAAAGGAATGAAAGAAGATAATATACAGATGATAAAGAAAGATAAAAAGGGGGAAGGGGCAAACATGAGCCATAAGAGGAGGAACCAAACCGTACCGTAAATAAGAACGGAGGTTGAACCCGAGACAGAAGTGAACCTTAGATATAGAGATTAAGATGCAGAGTAAGGAGCGGCACGAGTTGTGGCAATGGAGGTGTTGCTATTTATAACCTAATGGTGCTTACTGGCTGGGCTGTACGGCCTATCAACCAGATCTCTCCCTTTTTTTTGGTAGAGTACATATTTATCCCTTTATTCTATTTTTGTTTCATTTTAGTTAAAAAATTAACACCACCATTGATGTGAATATTTTTAAAAAAAAATCAATGATGATGTAATATTATCTTATGGTGACATGTGAAAATTATTTTTAATCTTTAATGGTGAATGGTCAAAATAAAATCAAAACCTAACATTATGTCTGGTTTTGAACAAAAACATTTTAGATAATTCTAATGGAACAATAGTGATAGTTGGGGTGCTAAACATGTAGTTTACCCTTTTTATGTTGTGAAGTTAGGCTGGCGCGTGGGATTGTTTTCTGGGTTGGTGGATTGGTGGGTGTAGGGACTAGAGAGAGCACCATTTCTTTCTATAATTTTGCGTGCCTACTATTTGATGAAATCTAGGATAATTATAATTTTGCATAAATTATTTCAAATACCAGTGAACTTTTGTTTACTATCAATTTTATCATCAGACTTTAAATTGATTCAATTGTAATGTAATTTTTTTAATTTCAATTTCAATTATAATATTAAATTATTAATTTATTAATAGATGGATGATATGCTAATTTTTTTGTTGATGTAAAAGTTAAAAGTTAATATTTTAATCTATTTTATCTTATTTTTATCAAAATTATGGTTTTTTTTTATTTTTTAGCCACCATATAAAATTGTCATTTTCAATATTTTTTTACGACTACCTTAAACATCAATGAATGCATCTCATCATCCTTCATCACTTTTTTAGTTTATATTTTATTAAAATCTCTTTAAAACTCACGAAATTAAACATATAAAATTTATTATATTTAGAGGTTTAGGGGTTTTCATGAATTTAAGTGGTTTAAGATGCTTTTCTTTTTGAAAATTCAAATGATGTGAAGCATTCTTTCAACGAGACAAATAAAGTACCTGAAAACTAGTCTCATCGAATGACTTTTAGAGTATATCAGGATATTATAACACATACAGTTTAGATGAATTTTCATCATTTTGAGTGTATTTTGTGGAAAACTAATCCGAGAATGAATAAAATGTGCATGTTTTGACATTTATTTGTCTTGAATGTTGATCGGTGACTGGTGGTGATTGAGTGACAACGATAGCCAAAGGCGTTGATGATTATTTGTAGGGGAACAATATGATACTCAAAGTAAAGCTTAGTGTCCAAAAATGAAGTATTTGAAAGTTTTATGATAAAATTGATATACAAATTAAAGTTCAGTAGAAATAAAATAAACACATCACTTAATTAATGACTTAATGATTCAATAATTATATTAAATCCAAAACTAAAGTTCAATGCTACAATTGAATTCTTTTAAAGCATAAACAGGTATTGAGTTTAACTCTACGGTACCTGTAATAACATCGAGAGCTTCTCCATCCTCCTTTCCCTGAATGTGATAGATAGAAGCAAGGGTTCGAGATTCCTGGTTAGTGTGAGTACGGGTATTCGAATGATTTGCCTTGCCTTTTCCATGGTGGATTGATTAGGCTCTATTAGTGCCTTTATTTTGATTTGCAGGATTAGAACTTGCAATAGTATAATTTATGTTCGGGACTTTCCTTGGATTCTATGGACACTCCTGGATGTAGTGGTCCGAGGTTCCACACAAGTAGCATAAGTTCTGATGAGTCCTACATTGACCGAGATGATGTTTTTGGAAAATTTTATAGGTAGGATATTGAAAAATCTTCTCGGAATTCCCCGTACTATCCATAAAGACCATCGGGACTGTAGGCTTAGAAATTGACTGAGGCTTCAGAATATAGTTGCTCTTGTGAGCAGAAATGTGATTGAACGAGTTTTCCTGGCTGTGTTTGGACTTCTTGGATTGTCAATGGGGTTTGTCATCACTCCTGGGTCGTTTATCTTTCCAGAAACTGTCACTCTTGCGTTTCTCAGAAGCTTTTATCTTCGCCTCAGTAGTGATAACCCGGTTCACCAGGATCTGAAAGTCAGTGATTCCATGGTAGTGAATATAGGACTTAGCTCGTCGTTCAATTAGTCGATAAACATTCGACATTTGTCACTTTCCTTCCTGGTGTATTTTGACCCGTACTTGCAATATTTGCAGAAGTCCTTCACATACTACTTGATGGGTCGGTCACATTCTTTAAGGTACAAGAAACGCTTCTTGTGTTCATCCAGATAATGCTCACTAATATACTTCTTTTTGAACTCTTTTATAAAGAACTTCCAAGTAACGGATTCAACATGAGCAATCAGAAAGTGGTTTCCCACCAATTCAACGCTTCATCTCCCAACAAGGCTACAACATACTCGAGTTTATGTTTATCTGAGCATTGCAATTACTTGGTCAAAATTTGAGTGGTGTTCTCAAGCCAATACTTAGCCTCTTCGGGTTTATCTTCATTGGCACCAGTGAAAGTATATGCTCGGTGTTGAGCCAACTTATCGGTAGGAGCCTTGTTAGGTACAACAGGGAAAGTAACAGGCTGATCACGTCTAAGGTTGACTACAAGTTGATCGAACATCTCCTTTATGCTAAGGAGACATTCTTGTTGGATTGAACTTATGGTAGGATTTCCCTATTTATCAGGAATTTGGGCTCATTGTTGAGCTTGTTGTATAGGATTCTGATCCATCCATACACTGTCTCTTTTATTTGAGGATCCCTCGGGACTTTCACTATCTGAAGCCATTCTTGTTTATGGCATTCTATGATAGAACAAGAAGAGAAATTTTAGGTTAGGCAAGAATACAAGTATGTTTAAATACAACTCCTATGTAGCTCAACGTAACCTTATATGATACATGAGACTCGACCCAAAAAGCTATGATTACCATTTCATTATAATATTCCCAACTCGAATCGAGGGTTAGGAGCATTACCGAGACCATTAAGCATTGAATTAAACATACACAATGGACATTACAATTGAAGAGCTATTTTTTAATACAAGATTAATCAAATCTCAATCAATTTACTTATCGATTAATTTGATAGACCGTGAATTCTAATTTAGCTAAGGTAGTTTCATTTAATTTCAATCAATAATTCATTAGGCCGATTACTAATATAAAACCACATGCATATCTAGGAATTTAATGAACTTAACATGCTATAACTTCATATCATAACTAACTTATATATTTACATTACAAAAGAGACCCTTAATGGTTTATACCAAATGACATACTAGTAAGTTATATACATTCCAAAGGAGCCATTGACGATATATACATTACGGGTCTATTTACTCCATAGACTATTCTTTTTCAGTAAGCTCTTAGGTACATTTCATAAACAACTTAATTACCCACCAAATGCATGATATTTGAACCACTATACTTAGAACTAAGCCACTGACTAGGAGTATAAAGATAACAAAACAAGTCATAATTGCAATCTTCCTTCAGTTTGAACAGCTAGGAAGTTGTTCTTCAAAATACTTTAGAATTTGTAGTTTGAGAAAGAAAGAAACAAGAGTGACAAGTACTTAAAGTACTTAGTGAGGTGATATAAAAACCATATTAACTTTTACCATGTAATTATCTTTACAATCAATCACAGTTACAATTTAATTTGCTTCAATCTCGAATAAGGAAAAGAACGCAACCATACACATTCAAATTAGCAATCAATTCAACCAACCAATTAAACAAGTCAATCCTTCTTCCATTTGAGCAAGTCATAATTCACCATATATGCAACACACAATCTACATAGCATTTCGAATTAAGCAATTCAATCTATATAGCAATTCGATTTGAACAATTCATGCATATACATGTATTCTTCTAATTTAATCTTGTCAATTAATTTAAGCCTTCGTTTCTAGTTCAGTCTAGATAAGAAAGTCTCCAACCAACTATCGACATACACTTTAATTGCATTGTAGTGCTGGTCAAACCTCCTACTATCTCCAAAGAACACATAACGTACTCTTCGTCTGTCTCCAATAAGCACCGTAGTACTGGACTGTAGTTCCCATACACAATTGAGCTCTAAACTCTAAGGCGTGCCCTTATATCTGTTGAACTATGTTTTGATATAACAATTTAAGGCAAAATGGTTTTTGGACTTGAATTGAATTTATAAAATGTTTTTGGACTTAATTGAATTTATTCAAAGTTTTAAAAGGTTTCAAAAAAAAAATTCAAAGTCCATTAAAATTGGATTTGAGTCAAAATGATAAAGGGTGTCAAAGTGCATCCCTGCATCCCTGCAGTGCATCCATGCATCCCTGCAGTGCATCCATGCACCTGCACTAGTGCATCGATGCATCATGCAGTGCATCCATGCACTCAAACACCGAATGCAATTAGTGCATCGATGCATCCTTGTGTGCATCTATGCATCAAGGCCATGCATCGATGCATCCTGCCATGCATCCATGCATCAAGGTTGCAACGGCTAGTAACGACTAGTTTATTTGAATTTAATGAAGGGGTATCGATGCACCATGTTATGGGCAGTCTTTTTGAGTAGAAAAATCATCCCCAAACGACTCCAAAACATCCCCAACGACTATATACAACATCAAACACATTCCAAGCTATAAATACAAGTTAAGGACACTTGAAGAAGTAAGAGAACAACTATCCAAGCAATCAAACACAAGAGAAGAAGTTTTTCATTCTTATTTTTATTCTCTCTTGTAAATATTGTTCTAGTGAGCAAAATTCTTGTAAACACCTACCTTTGAGAGGTGTTGAAAACATTTTGATGTTTCGATATAACAAATTAAGTTAAATGAATTTTAAGATTTTCCAAATAATTTTCTAAGTATATTCGATATAACTATTCGAATATCAAAACATTACTCCAAATCTTTCAAAAATCGTTTTTAATCCTTACTCAAGTGTAAAATTAAGTTTTAATCTTAAAACAAATTCAAAATAATTTTACAAAGTATTTCTAACCATTTCAAAGCCAAAAATTCCAGATTAACCGATTCCCCCTGAATGGTTTGGCTCCGAGAATTCCAGTATGCTCGGAGGGAACCGATTCTCCCCAGGGGGTACCGATTCCCCCTTGTATAACGGTCGAAATATTTGAATTTTACACTTAGGGAACCGATTCCCCATAGGGGGTACCGATTCCCCCCACGCTCCAAGCTGTTTTATTAATTGTTTTCACACTAAAATGGCTATATGATCTTCACTAATCATCCCCAACGTTTAGAAGTGATTAAAGGTGTATTTAAACAAGTTCTGAAGCCTTTGATCAACAATAAATTATAGAGAAACAAGAGTGAAAGCATCAAACACCAAGTTTGTTCACAATTTTCCTTTCAATATTCATTTTGCTTTCAAATAACACCATTTGTGCTCATTTGTAATTCTTTGTGAGTGTTCTTTTCTTGTTCTAGAATTGTGCAAACATCTTATCTTGTGAGGTTTTCCTTGTAAGTTTGCAAATTTGTAATATTCTCTTTGGGAAAGAGTGTTCTCAAGAATTGGGGTATATTCTTGAGGGTGTTGTAAGGTTATCTCTTTGGCCTCAAAAGAAAGAACAAATTAGTGAATTTGTTGGAAAATCCTTAGTGTGGACAGCTAAGGTAGTGGACGTAGACTTTGATTGAGAAAGTCGAACCACTCTAAATCGTTGTGCAATCTCTTTCAATTTTCTGCAAAAGCTTCCACCAAAATTTTTATTGCCAATTCACCCCCTCTTGGCCGATTCAGTCAATCGATTAACTCAAAAATTGGTATCAGAGCCTCACTCATTTGAAGGTTTAATCACCTCTTGAGTCGATTCAGGAAGAGTTAAATCGATAAATATGGCGTCTACTTCCGGTTCATTCTCCATGGAAGAATCCAGACCTATTGACGTGCCTCCACACTTCAATGGAACAAATTATCGTCACTTGAAGAGGTGTATGATGATATTCATCAAAGCATTTGATATGGAAGCTTGGATGATAATCAAGAAAAGATATTC
This sequence comes from Hibiscus syriacus, assembly GCF_006381635.1. NCBI lineage: Eukaryota > Viridiplantae > Streptophyta > Magnoliopsida > Malvales > Malvaceae > Hibiscus > Hibiscus syriacus. The sequence continues at coordinate 596,140 of NW_024061816.1, read as the reverse complement.
CTCTCCTACTAAGAAGGCAAAGAAGTGGAGTGTTCAAGAACGAAAGGAAGCTCAACAAAACTCAAAGGCTATGCACATGTTGTGTTGTGCAATTGATCCTAATGTATATAAAGGAGTTTCTTCTTGTTCAAGTGCCAAGGAAATGTGGGATAAGTTTGAGGAGATCTATAGAGACAAGGAAGAAGAAGAACCAATAAAAGTGATGTCTCTATTAGCTCTCACAGAGCCAAAGGTATCTTCTAACTCAAATATATCAAATTCAAAATCTTTTAATGAGTTACAAGATGCTTATGATAAATTATATTCGGAGTTTGAGACCATGAACTCCAAATACAATAAATTGATTTCTAAATTTATTGCTAAAAATGATCTTCTTTTGAAAGCTAAAATAGACTTGGAAAATCAAAATGAAATGTTGAGAAATGAGTTAGAACTTTCAAAAATAAAATCTGAAAACTTTGTAAAAGAAATTTTCAAATTAAACAAACTTCTTCTAGAAATGAAAATGGATTTTGAAAATCAAAATGAAATCTTGAAGAAGGATTTAGAACTCTCAAAAATGAAATTTGAAAGTATTGAAAAAGAAAATTTCAATTTGAAAGATAAGATTGAATGTTTAACAAGAGAAAAAGAGATCATTCTAAATAATTCATCTAATTCAATAATGACAATATGTTCACATTGTCATTATCATGGTCATAAGGAACATACTTGTCCTTTAAAGAAAAGAAAACGATTTAAAATTAGACAAGTATGGGTTCCAAAAGGAACAAGAGGCATTGAAACTAATGTTCAAGGATCCAAAGCAATTTGGATACCAAAATCTACTTAAATGTCTCTTTTAGGTGTGTGAGAGCAATGGTGATAAAGATGATGATATTCAAGATGCTCTAGCCACACATAAAAAGGGAATGGGTAACCTCTAAACTTAATATTTTTATTATTTGGTTGCTCATTTAGTTTATGCATGCATGAGGTTTTAAATGTTGAATTATGTTTTATCTCATGTATGTTGAAAAATATTGTATGATGAACATGGTAATTTTTGGTAATGTTTTATAAACTCTAGTTCATCATATTAATTTTTGGTCAAAATTGTTTTTTTAAAAATAATTGATATCTCTTTAACAATTGATATCGATTTTTCAAGAACTTTGGTTTTTCAAAAAATTTGACCTGAAATTTTTCTTAATGTTTATGCATATATTTTTGTTTAAATATTATAAAGTTTTAATGCATAACATTTTCAAAAACTTTATGCATGTGCTCTTAATCTCTATAATCAATATTGCATAATGTTTTATATGTGAATGGGTTAAAAGCATAATCTTTTGAAAAATAAATTTGATAAAAGATACAATGTTTTATTTTAAATGATTACAAAATTGATTGACATTGTATCTATTTTCGATTATGCTTGTTGGTCATAAAATAGGGATATATACATGGTGCATTTAGATTCTTTTGATATAACTAATTTATGCCAAGTTGCTAAGGATGAGCATGATAGTTGGTTATGGCATATGAGACTAGGACATGCTAGTATGAGTGTTTTGCAACGGTTAATTCAAGCAGACCTAGTAAGAGGGTTGCCTAAGCTTAAATTTGATAATGATAAAATCTGTAATGCTTTTGCTAAAGGAAAACAAAAGCGAGTTTCTTTTAAATCCATTAATGATGTATCAACTAGTAGAATTTTACAATTGATCCATTTAGATCTTTTTGGGCCAACTAGAACTACTAGCTTGGGTGGAAAACAATATGCATTTGTCTTGGTAGATGACTATTCTAGATATACTTGGGTTCTATTTTTAAGTACTAAAGATGAAGCATTAGAAAAATTCATCACGTTTTCAAAAGTAATCCAAAATGAAAAAGGTTACTCTATAACTAGTGTTAGGAGTGATCATGGAACTGAATTTGAAAATCTTGGATTTACTGAATTTTGTAACTCTAACGGTATTAGCCATAATTTTTCAGCACCTAGAACCCCTCAACAAAATGGAGTTGTTGAGAGGAAAAATCAAACTTTAGAAGAAATGGCTAGAACCATGCTTTGTGAAAATAATTTGCCAAAATATTTTTGGGCGGATGCTACAAATACCGCTTGTTATGTTGTAAATCGAGTAATGATTAGGACAATTTTAAAGAAAACTCCATATGAAATTTTCAAAAAATAAAAAGCCTAACATTAGTTATTTTTCATCCTTTTGGATGTAAATGTTTTGTTTTAAACAACGGTAAAGAAAACCTTGGCAAATTTGATGCTAAAAGTGATGAAGGAATTTTTCTGGGTTATTCCTTAAATTCTAAAGCTTATCGTGTATTTAATAAAAGAACTTTAGTTGTAGAAGAGTCTATACATGTTGTTTTCGATGATAATCCCCTTCCGAGGAAGGATTCTTGTGTGAATGATGATGTAGGTGTTATAAATACAAATGCCGTTAGACATGACATTGGAGAACCATCATCAAAGGAAGAAACAAAAAATGAGGAAACTCATGATCCTCTTGAGAATCCAACCATTGAAGAAAGGGAAGTATCTTATCCAAGAGAGTACAACTATGTCAAGGATGGTGAAATTATAGGTGATCCATCCAAAGGGGTAACAACTCGATCTTCTCTTAGAAATATTTGTAATTATGTTGCATTTATCTCATGCATAGAGCCTAAGAATATTAAAAAAAGCATTAAAAGATGAACATTGGATTATGGCTATGCAAGAAGAGTTAAATCAATTTGAGAGAAGTAACGTATGGACATTAGTTGAAAGGCCTAGTAATAAATCTACTGTAGATACTAGATGGGTATTTAGGAATAAGCTTGATGAAAGTGGTAATATAGTGAGAAACAACGCTAGACTTGTTGCTCAAGGGTATACTCGAGAAGAGGGCATAGACTATGATGAAACATATGCTCCCGTAGCTAGGATGGAAGCAATTAGAATGTTACTAGCATTTGCATGTTTTCATGAATTTAAATTATATCAAATGGATGTTAAAAGTGCATTTTTAAATAGTTTTATAAAGGAAGAAGTAAGAGAACAACTATCTAAGCAATCAAACACAAGAGAAGAAGTTTTTCATTCTTATTTTCATTCTCTCTTGTAAATATTGTTCTAGTGAGCAAAATTCTAGTAAACACCTACCTTTGAGAGGTGTTGAAAACATTTTGATGTTTCGATATAACAAATTAAGTTAAATGAATTTTAAGATTTTCCAAATAATTTTCTAAGTATATTCGATATAACTATTCGAATATCAAAACATTACTCCAAATCTTTCAAAAATCGTTTTTAATCCTTACTCAAGTGTAAAATTAAGTTTTAATCTTAAAACAAATTCAAAATAATTTTACAAAGTATTTCTAACCATTTCAAAGCCAAAAATTCCAGATTGCTCAGAGGGAACCGATTCCCCCCTGAATGGTTTGGCTCCGAGAATTCCAGTATGCTCGGAGGGAATCGATTCCCCCCAGGGGGTACCGATTCCCCCCCTTTTATAACGGTCGAAATATTTGAATTTTACACTTAGGGAACCGATTCCCCATAGGGGGTACCGATTCCCCCCACGCTCTAAGCTGTTTTATTAATTATTTTCACACTAAAACGGCTATATGATCTTCACTAATCATCCTCAATGTTTAGAAGTGATTCAAGGTGTATTTAAACAAGTTTTGAAGCCTTTGATCAACAATAAATTATAGAGAAACAAGAGTGAAAGCATCAAACACCAAGTTTGTGCAAATCAAGCCAATTTTCCTTTCAATATTCATTTTGCTTTCAAAGAACACCATTTGTGCTCATTTGTAATTCTTTGTGAGTGTTTTTTTCTTGTTCTAGAATTGTGCAAACATCTTACCTTGTGAGGTTTTCCTTGTAAGTTTGCAAATTTGTAATCTTCTCTTTGGGAAAGAGTATTCTCAAGAATTGGGGTATATTCTTGAGGGTGTTGTAAGGTTATCTCTCTGGCCTCAAAAGAAAGAGCAAATTAGTGAATTTGTTGGAAAATCCTTAGTGTGGATAGCTAAGGTAGTGGACGTAGACTTTGATTGAGAAAGTCGAACCACTCTAAATCGCTGTGCAATTTCTTTCAATTTTCTGCAAAAGCTTCCACCAAAATTTTTATTGCCAATTCACCCCCCTCTTGGCCGATTCAGTCAATCGATTAACTCAACAAGAGGTTTATTTGTTTACTTCTTTTATCCTTTTGTAAAGGGGAAAGATTCTAGCTTATCTCGTGTAAAAGCTAGAGAAAGGTTCTAGTTTAGCCCGGAAAAACTAGGGAGTTGTAAGGTTATCTCTTTGCCCTCAAAAGAAAGAACAAATTAGTAAATTTGTTGGAAAATCCTTGGTGAGGAGCTAAGGTAGTGGATGTAGACTTTGATTGAGAAAGTCGAACCACTCTAAATCGCTGTGCAAATCTCTATCTTTCAATCTCCTTACTCCCTAAACACAAAAATCGTTCCGACCCCTCTTTGTAAGCAATTTCGGTTGCCAATTCGATCTTCCAAAAATCCCAACAATTGGCATCAGAGCCTAACTCGTTAAGAAGGTTTAACCACCTTGAGACAGTCCTAGAAGAAGCTCTATCAATTCCTGACATGACTGAGAAGATGGCTTCCACCTCCCGCTCGTTCCACATGGAAGACTCTCTACCAACGGACAAGCCTCCATACTTTAATAGAGTCAACTGTCGTCATTGGAAGAAATTAATGAAGGTATTCATCCAATCCAATGATCTTGATGTATGTGAGATAATCGAGAACGGTTACTCTTCTCCAAAGAAGAAAGAGAAGAAGAAGAGTGACAAAGAACGGAAGAAAGCTCAACTTAATGCCAAGGCCATGCACATGTTGTTTTGTGTATTTGGTCATGAAATCTATGAAGGGGGTTCTACATGTTCAAGTGCCAAGGAGCTTTGGAATAAGCTTGAGGAAATCTATGGAAACAAGAAAGAAAAACCAACAAAGGTGGTGTCTCTAATGGCTTGTGAAGAGCCCGAGGTATCTTCTAACTCAAATGAATTTAATTTATATACGTTTGATGAGTTACAAGATGCTTTTAATAGGTTATATTCGGAGTTTGAGACTATGAACTCCAAATATAAGAAAATGATTTCAAAATTTAAAATCGAAAACGATTTTCTTTTGAAAACAAAAATAGATTTTTAAAGCCAAAATGAAATTTTGAAAAAGGATTTAGAGCTTTCAAAAATAAAAATTGAAAGTTTTGAAAAAGAAAATCTTGATTTAAAAGTTAAGCTTGAATGCTTAACAAAAGAAAAAAAATCATTTTAAATAATTCATTTAGTTCAATAATGACAATATGCTCACATTGTCATTATCATGGTCATAAGGAACATACTTGTCCTTTGAAGAAAGGAAATCGTTTTAAAATTAGACAAATATGGGTTCCGAAAGGAACAAGGGGCATTGAACCTAACGTCCAAGGATCCAAAGCAATTTGGATACCAAAATCAAAATAAATGTCTCTTGTAGGTGTGTGAGAGCAATGGTGATGAAAGTGATGATATTCAAGATGCTCTAGCCACACATGAAAAAGGAATGAGTAACCTCTAAACTTAATGCTTTTAATTTTGGTTATTTGGTTGCTCATTTGATTTTAAGCATGCATGAGTTTTGGTTTTAAATGATTATGCATCATTGTTTTAATCTCATGTATGTTGAAAATATGATTATGATGAACATTTTAAAGTTATATTAATTTTTGAGAATTTTTAGTTCATCATAATGAATTTTGGTCAAAATTGGTTTTAAATGCTAATGATATCTCTCTAACAATTGATATCAAATTTCAAAATACTTTGATTTTATAAATTTTAATTTTTGGCCTAAATTTGAATGTTTATGCATGTGGTATAAATGAAAATGATATCTCTCTAGCAATTGATATCAAATTTTTCAAAATGCATAACATTTTTGGAAAACTTTATGCAAATGCACTTAATTTTAACAATTGGTATTAATATCAAATTTCAACAATTGGTATTGCATAAAGTATTTTAGACTTGGATATATTGAATTTCATGTGCCTCTAACATGTTTGTTATTCTTTGTAGAAATTCAATATTTTGTTTAAGTGTCATGAACTTAAAAGCTAAATTTTGTTTGGAATGCTATTATTGAGGGGGAGCTTTGATTTTTCAAATGATTTTTAAAATGTCAAATTTACTACTTACTCTCCAAAGTTATTTTGAACTTCAAAGATTGAATTATTTTTGATATAACAAAAAGGGGGAGAAGTTATGGTTTGAAAAATTCAATTTTTTAATGAAAAATGGGGAGCTTAACATTTTCATATATTTTCCAACAATTGGTAACAATTGTTATCATTTTGTTAACAATTGATATCTTTTTCATTAAACATTTTATTAAGGGGGAGTTTTGCCAAAACCAATTTTTCAAATGTTTTGTTATATCAAAAATGGGGAGATTGTTGAACTATGTTTTGATATAACAATTTAAGGCAAAATGGTTTTTGGACTTGAATTGAATTTACAAAATGTTTTTGGACTTAATTGAATTTATTCAAAGTTTTAAAAGGTTTCAAAAATAATTCAAAGTCCATTAAAATCGGATTTGAGTCAAAATGCTAAAGGGTGTCAAAGTGCATCCATGCATCCCTGCAGTGCATGCATGCACCTGCACTAGTGCATCGATGCATCCATGCACTCAAACACCGAATGCAATTAGTGCATCGATGCATCCTTCTGTGCATCGATGCATCAAGGCCATGCATCGATGCATCCTGCCATGCATCGATGCATCCTGCCATGCATCGATGCATCCTGCCATGCATCCATGCATCAAGGCTGCAACGGCTAGTTTATTTGAATTTAATGAAGGGGTATCGATGCACCATGATAGTGAATTTAATGAAGGGGTATCGATGCACCATGATAGTGCACCGATGCACCATGTTATGGGTAGCCTTTTTGAGTAGAAAAATCATCCCAAACGACTCCAAAACATCCCCAACGACTATATACAACATCAAACACATTCCAAGCTATAAATACAAGTTAAGGACACTTGAAGAAGTAAGAGAACAACTATCCAAGCAATCAAACACAAGAGAGAAGTTTTTCATTCTTATTTTCATTCTCTCTTGTAAATATTGTTCTAGTGAGCAAAATTCTTGTAAACACCTACCTTTGAGAGGTTTATTTGTTTACTTCTTTTATCCTTTTGTAAAGGGGAAAGGTTCTAGCTTATCCCGTGTAAAAGCTAGAGAAATGTTCTAGTTTAGCCCGGAAAAACTAGGGAGTTGTAAGGTTATCTCTTTGTCCTCAAAAGAAAGAACAAATTAGTGAATTTATTGGAAAATCCTTGGTGAGGAGCTAAGGTAGTGGATGTAGACTTTGATTGAGAAAGTCGAACCACTCTAAATCGTTGTGCAAATCTCTATCTTTCAATCTCCTTACTCCCTAAACACAAAAACCGTTCTGACCCCTCTTTGCAAGCAATTTCGGTTGTCAATTCGAGCGTCCGAAAATCCCAACAATATCTTAGACTAAAAGACTTGAATTTTATTTTCCAAGAAATCATTTTTTCCGTGACATATCCATCAAGGATTCTTCCATGTAAAGATTATACATTCAATTCCAAATTGATCATGGCAGCAAGCAAGGATTTGTTCATTCAAGATTTCAATTCAATCAAGTTCGATCTTTGCAGCATGCACTAATTCAAAATTCGATTCAGTTCAATCATGGAAACGTGCAATAATTCACCATTCGACTCAATTTGATCATGGAAACATTCAATAATTCACAATTACATTCAATTCAATCATGATAGAATGCAATAATACACAATTCGATTCAATTCAATTATGGCATCATGTATAATTCACAATTCAACTTAATTCGATCATGGCAACATGCAATAATTTACAATTCAACTGAATTCGATCATGAAAGCATGCAATAATTCACATTCGACTTAATTAGATCATGGAAGCATGCAATATTCACAATTCGACTTAATTCGATCATGGCATCATTCAATAATTCACAATTCAATTCAATCATGGCTCTCAATAGTTTTAAAGTCTTTAATTAATCTTTCTTTCCCTTAATTTAAGTTCCAATATGACTTAATTTCATGACTAGTATACTGATTTCATGAGAATTGAACATAGTAATAAAAATAAAGGGTGGTTGGGATTTAATTCCCAATCCTAGCATAGTTACACTCATAATACTCCAATCTTATCTTTGGTGGATCCTCCCTTAGTTCCTTAAGCCACTTCCTCAATTCCTTGCTCTATCAATTTATACACAACATTGGGAAGTTATTAGAATCAATACAATAGTAATTCAAGCTAAATTAAGCTATTTGGCACTAAATAGATTATGTTCTGGCAGATTGTACACCTTAGAGTAATATGTCCATAACTTTTAATTTACTCATCGGATTTTCATTTTATTTATACCCTTAGAAATATAATTCAATTTTATTTCCAACCATGTATGGATTGTATTTTAATTTCTTATATACAATGACATTTTTGCATTTGAAGTTAGATAATTTTCCAGTGACCAATCTGTCACTCTTGTAATTCAATGTACTTTGGTGAACTAATTCACCTAGAATTCTTATCAATTTGTTTTATCTCTTCTTACCATTGTTTAATTTGTCTCTCCTCCATATTTTCATATCAACTTTAGCCTTTAATATTCTAATTAAGTCTTCCAATTAACAAATTATCCAGAACAATCTAGTTTTACTTATTTTACTAATGTATCATTTACAAACTACCAATTCCTCTCTAAATTAAGCCTTACAATTTATTTTCATTCTTTTCAGTTTCTACCATGTTTTTAGCTAGCATTATCAATCCTTAATTCTGTCCAATTTCATCCCAAAATTTATTAACTTGTTCAAAGCAGTCCTTAATCGATCTATAACAACAATTGTGACTAGTTTCTCTCTAAGGCCAAATTCTTAAAATATGTTTAAAGCTTAAATATTCAGTAATTTTTCAATTTTCAACAACTTTATCCAGCATATTTTTTCCAATTTAGTCCCCATCTTTCATATTTTTACAATTAGTCACATGCACAATTTTGATTCTCTCGGTTATTACTTTTGAATTAATCACTCATAGTTTGTTCATTTTCATCAAATCCGTAGTCATTCAAACTTAACCCAACATTATTAGTATGCATCTCTAACAACATGCAAACTAATAATCATGAATTGATCCAACAATTAACACTAACCAAATTTTTGAGAATTTATTCAATTAAATTCTTAGTAATTCGAATAGAAGAAGAAGAGGAGAAGCTTACATTGATGTTGGATGGTTTTTATTCTAGTTAATTTAAGATTGATTCCAATCTTCCATGATTGATTTCCTCCTCTCATTCTCTAGAGATTTTTCTCTCAAGTTTGTCTCTTATTTTCGGCAATGGAGGTGAATAGAGGAAGATGATATCAACTCTAATTGTTAGAGGGCATGGAAATGTCCATTTTAGCCATCACTTAAATTTTAATTAAATAACCATCAAAGGGTAATGTAGGAATGATGATATTTAGTATGCAAACTTAATGTTTGTTATTTATTTTAATTAGGTCACTTTAATTTGATCATCATTCTTCCTAATCTATCGATTAGGCTTTTGTTTAATTTAATTGATTTACTTCTTAATTAAATTTTAAATTTTATCTTAGGCAATTTAGTGTATTTCTTCTAGACTAGGAATTTAGGATGTTACGGTTGGTGAATGGAACCTCCCTCTTATTTCTTCTCTCTTTCCCCCGTCTATCATTCCCCATATTATGAATATCCTCCCCCTCAATCTCGATCTAGGTAAAGACCACAGTGTTTGGTTTGTGAATACCTTCAATTCTTTCACTATGAGCTCTACTCACAAGAAGCCCGTCAAGTACTCTTAGAACTCGTCCGATTCCATCTAGGAAACTATTTGGTTTATTCACATCCCCTAATGCATCCGCATGTTCCTCTAGCTCCTCTCCCACCAACCCATCTCCACATCCTCTTCGATTGCACTACTACTCGCATTATTTGGCTTTCCATCCTCGACACCACCCATAACCACTCTTTCTTCTCGCATGACATGGATGCTTGGCTCCATAGTAATTGTTGAACTATGTTTTTTAATATTTTGATATAACAAATTAAGGCAAAATGTTTTTGGATTTGATTGAATTTGTTCAAAGTTTTCAAAAATAATTCAAATTCTATTTTAATGGACTTTGAATTATTTTTGAAAACTTTGAACAAATTCAATCAAGTCTAAAAAAGTTTGCCTTAATTTTTTATATCAAAATATTATAAAACGTGGTTCAACAATCTCCCCTTTTGATATAACAAAACATTTGAAAAAAAAATTATTTTTGGCAAAACTCCCCCTTAATAAAATATTTCATGAAAAAGATAAATATTTGGAAAATATTAAAGCTCCATCTTTTTCATTGAGAAATTGAATTTTTCAAACAAATACTTCTCTCCCTTTTTGTTATATAAAAAATAATTCAAATTTAATGGTTCAAAACAACAATGGTGAGTAAGTAAGAATTTTAGCATGAAATCATTTGAAAAATCAAAGCTCCCCTCAATAAAAGCATTCCAAAAAAAAAACATTTGACACAAAAGTTTAAAACTTAAAATAATATTGAATTTCAATGAGATAAGAAATAAAACACATTAGAAGCACATGAAATTCAATAAATCCAAGTCAAACATACTTTATGCAATACCAATTTTTGTATTTAATTGCATGTGCATAAAGCGATCCAAAAATGTTTTGCATTTGAAAAATTGATATCAATTATTAGAGAGATACCATTTGCAATAAATCACATGCATAAACATTTAAATTAAGGTCAAAAATTAAAATTTGTAAAAACAAAGTACCGATATTGTTCTTACAGTATCAGTATCGATACTACATAAACAGTATCGATAATGTTCATGTGGTACCGATACCAAAAGGTAAGAGAAGTATTGATACTCTCTAGGTATTATCGATACTACCAGTTGTTTTCCAAATTACTCAAATTTCAGAATGCAAAATAGATACCAATACTCAAGGGGTACCGATACTACTTTACATAATGATATCGATATCATGAAGCATAGTATCGATACTGGTCAAGCCCAACGGTCTTCAACGGCTAGTTTATTTAAATATTATAAAGGTAGTATCGATACTCCCTGTTCTAGGTTGTTTTATTTTGCAGAAAATTAATCTCCAACAGTTCCAAAACATCTCCAACGGCTAGAAACAACCACAAACTCATTCCAACATATAAAAACAAGTTGAGAGCACTTGAAGAAGGTTAAACAACACCTATCGAAGCAATCAAACACAAGAGAATAGCTTTTCATTCTTATTTTTCTTTTTCTTGTAAATATTAGTGTTTTAGTAACCTTAATTTTTGTAAACACCTTCTTTTTAGAGGTTTTCTTGTTTATATCTTTTATACATTGTGTAAAGAGGGTTGGTTCTAGCTTAGTCTTTGAAAAGTTAAGGAGTTGTAAATGTTATCTCTTTGTCCTGGAAAAAGAAAGAACAAATTAGTGAGTTTGTTAGAAAATCCTAAGTGAGGAGCTTAGGTAGTGGATGTAGACTTGATTGAGAAGTTTAACCACTATAAATCCTTTTGCAAATTGTTTCATCATTATACTCCTTACTAGTTACTCCCTAAGCTTAAAAAAACAATTCATCCCTCTTGGCAAATTATTCAGTTGTTCGATTGAGCTTCATCGCAAATCCTAATAGTAATATAAATGCTTCTCACTTTTCTACTGCTTTGCATATACCTTGATGTCTTCTTTTTGTTCCTTGATTTGGCAGGTCTGAAAGCGTAGGAACGACCTCATTTTCAATGTCTCGTGCGCCTCTATGGACAAGGTCCTCTCCTAGAGCAGTAGTTGGGAAACTCACTTTTCTGGTGGCATCTCCAGTAGCTTCAAGCTTATCAAAAAGGTTCGAAGACACGTCCAATGGTGCCTTCCTCCATCTGGTTGGCTTTGCTTTAATATTGACACCGCCGTTAGCACTTCTTCAAACTTGGGTACTCTTGGAGAAGCCCTTCGCTCGTCAGAAGGATCCTGGATCCTTGGTTTCAACAAATCCATTGGTGTCTCCTGTCCTCTCTATGCTGAGCTTTGGAGCATCTTCATCGGTCTATAGTTGGCTTGGTCATTGGGGGTTGAGCTTGTCCAGATCCAATCAGATAGTGCTCAGGTCGTCCGTCTCCTCAAGCAAACGCCTGCCTCTCAACTGCAACTCCCCCTCGTTCAGGCCATTCATAACCTCTGTCACCGAGGTTGATTCACTGATTTTGTTTGGATCCCTCTTGAAAGCAACGCCCTCGCTGATGCCATGGCCAAGCTCGCCTGCAACTCAGACTTCAATATCATAATATTCCATGACGTTCCCTCAGATATTGCTAATACTCTACATAAGAGACACGACTGGCCCGCCTTACATGCGTTTGTAACTAGTTTAAGGTTTTCTTTCAATTAAAAAAAAGGTTATCTGAACAGGTCGAGGAGATAGAATCAGTGATTGTGGTGGTGTTAGATGCTAAGAGGTTTGATTGAGAGATCTTAGAAAGTCATTAAATTAAATTAGAAATTAAATCTTTTTGTTTACATGACACACCATTAATGCAATTGTAATAAATGATTTAATGGTCAAATTGTAATAAACCAATAACATAAATGATTGAAATATAATAATACAAAGTTCGATGATAAAAATAAAAATAAAACCAAATCAAAGTGACCTTCTTTGTAGTTTATCATTTCAATTTTAAAAAAAATTAAATTTTTTTACATCAAAATTTAGGTCAGTGTGGCTCTTAAGTTCTAGGTTAGGGCATATTAAAACTTAATTGAGATTTACATAAGAATTTACAGATTGACCACTAAAAATAACTGTGATAGAATTCAAATTTTACCTTACAAACTTAAATTCTTGAATCTCAATTATATGTATTAATTCTAGTTGGCTTTAAAATAATTAATTTTATCATCATTATTTTTTATTCCCAAAACAACATCTCACGCGCCTCAACAAAAGAGTGGACCTACTACTATACTAGAAAAAAAAGAATTAAAAATTTTATTGGACGACCTTAAGTGAGACTCTCGTACAAGCAACTTATGCGGTTGGTGAGGCACATAGTCGTTGAGATATATATATATATATATATTGTGGTGAGGTATATAGTCGTTGATATATATATATATATATTGTGGTGAGGCACATAGTCGTTGAGATATAATTCTATATATATATATATATATATATATATATATATTGGGGTGAGACATATCGTCGTTGAGATATATAATTATATATATATATATATATTGCGACGGTCCACTCCTTAACTTTATTGCTTTTAGTTTTGGAAACTATATTTTTTTATTGAAAAAAAAAACCATCTCTAGCCCCAAAATTACTCGTTAATTTATACAAAATTGATATGGTTTTGTTGGGGGAGTAGGTGGATTAAATTTATAATCTATATATTTATATTATATATTCATTTTTTACCGTACACATTATTTTTTAGATTATTATTTGATAAATTAAATATTTCTTTTTTCTACAAATATTTATTCATTATTTATGTTTTAATTAATATTTTAATTATAAATTAATGACATGTGATGATGAATTAAAATAATCTGTAAGAAAATTTTCAATCTAACCCATAAATAATTATTTATAATTTTTTAATATAACATATCAATCATTTTACTTAACCACGTGAGGAAATTCATACTAATAATAGAGAATGGCAGCCCCAAAGTTTGAATTACATTACTTTTTTCTTAAATTTATTTTCTACATATAAAATTTAATTAAATGCGTTCAAAGATGAGTTATTTTATACATATAAAATAAAAAATCAACTTCAAACAACGAGAATTCTCTCTTTCAACGCCGTCCAAATATTTTAAAAATAGAGATAATTATCGAAGGTTTTCCACGAAAATTGCTCTCAACCTAGCGTTGGGGTTAACCTACTACCTTACCTCCCCTTAACCCTTAAAATATTACAGATGTTAATAGGATCAACTATTTTTTTAGTCACATCAACAAAACTATCACATGAAAATTTTAAATTTAATAAGATATGAACGACTTTTTTTAAAAAAAAAATTATGAGGAAAAATATTAAATTGTTCCTAAGCATTATTATTTGATCTACCTAGGCTTTCTAACTTTTAAGATCATCATTGTATAATAAATAATTTCAGTTTTCTATTTTATCATAAGGGGTGTTTGGATTAGTAATCACATATTATTAAGAATTTGTCAGAAGATTATCAAGCTTGGTCCAATAACTTTCCTTATTAATAGTGCTAAAATTTAGTACTAAATGATAATCTCAATTTACCAAATTTATATGGTAACTATTTTCTTATGCAAATAGAGCCGTTAATTTTTGTTTTAAAGGAAAAAATATTAAAAATTATAATAAAATTTGAAAATTAAACATATAATTAGAATATTTTTTTCTATAATTATTGATGAAATAATCTAACCACTTGAGTCCATTCAAGGACTATAAAAGAAAAAGTTAAGACTCGTCCAAGAAGCTGGAACAAAAGATAGACAAAAATAAATCTGTCTACATCGGTAAACGAACCACAACTGGGAATTAAACTATTGAAAGACCGCAAACAACTGCAAATAAGAATCGAACGTCGTGAGAAAATTATCTACGAACGAAAATCGTGTGTCCAAATACAATCTGATGGTCTAAAGCAAGGAAGGTCAACGAGTTAACAAATAAGCACAATCTTAATTAATCGAGGTGACGTCAAATTCAATCTTGAAAAGATAGTCAAACGACAAAAAACGTGCCTTGAAGAGAGAAGAAAATATCTCATAAAAACAAAGGAAAAATTTTATAAAGAAAAAATTATTCGTAAATATACATTTAAAAATAATTGATAAATAAAGAATACCAATCAACACTAAAACTAATATCTCCACATGTCAAAACAAAATGGAACAAAAAGAGCAGCACTTATAGGGGAGAGAAGAAAAGACTGCTAGGATTTTACTTTTAATTATAGCGTAAATTATGCGTTTAGTACTTTTATTAGTTTTGATCTGTTTTATTATATAAACTTTCATTCCTTTTAAAAATATAATTAATATTTATTTTTTATTTCATTTCAGTATTGTGTCGTCAAAAACTTAAGGGTACTATATTTTTATAGGTAAATTACATCATTCATCACTCAACTATCTTCTCACTCATATTTTGGTATTAAAGTTTTCTTTTGCACGAACCATACGACATATGTGTTAAATAAATTGTTGCTATTCCTTGAGGTCCCGGGTTCAAACACAAAGAATGTCAGGGGTGTGAGCATTCAATGTCAAATGGTTGAGAGTTATATTTGAACAGATATTGTCTTGTACTTACCTCATATTAATAAAAAACTAATCAACTTTCAAATTGATTCTATTTTAATCATTTTAGTTTATTTTATTAATAATTTTTGGGACATGATATTTTTATTATTATTTTATTAATATATAATTAGAAATAAAAAATTAAATTTGAAAGTTAAAGTGATTAAATTAAGAGTAATTTGAAAGTTATGTAATTAAATAAAAAAATTAAACTTTAGTGACCAAAATAAGAGTGAGAATATAGTTGAGTAATAAATGATGCAATTTACCGATAAAAATGTGCTGCAAATTACCAGTTAAGTTTTTAATGTCGATATACTAAAATGAAACAAAAATTAAACATTAGGTTTGATTTTGAAAAAATTGAAGGTTTAAGTACTAAAATAGACCAAAACTAATAGTAAAAATATAAAAAATATTAATAAAATTTATTAAAAATAGAACAGTATAATGAATTTAAAAAATTAAGTAAAAAATATAAAATTATAAATATGAAAATAAAATATATTTTTTGATAAATTATTAAAAGTTATGAACACTTTTAATAGAGAATTCTTCCACGGTCTCTTATTAGTCTGAATCTACTACTATTTTTTCAACATATTTTTAGTATAATCATCTTTGTATTAGAGTAGCAATAAAACTTTTTTTTTTAATTTCCTACATCAAATATTAATGAGCATCAATTTAGTTTTTTATATCTATATTTTATTATTTTACAACTACTGATATTTTTTATTTGATTTTTATATTATTTTTATTTTTATTTAATATGTTATGTATTTTCATTAAGTTTATGGTTTTTTTTAAAATGAAAAACAATTTGATTGCTAAAGTTTGGCTCGAATTCAATGTGACAATTGAAGAAATTAAGAGATCTGGTTAAAAGAGTGAAACTTTTTTCTTTTTACGTAGAAAATCTAATTTAAATACATTCTACCTATTAAGTTTCATTTGTAATTAAGTATTTATCCTTATAAATAGATACAAAACATTAGGGTTAGAATTTGAAAAACATTCTCTTCTGTTTGGGATATTTCTCAAAAGGATTTTTCACATAAAATTTTGATATGTATTTTTATTGTGCGATCACTATATTTGTCGTTATTTTCTAACAAAATGGTACAATATCTTTCAGGTTATTCATCTTGATCACTTAATGACAACATTGAAGTATGATATTATGTTGTTGGATTACAACACCATATTATCATTATGGCAAATGAAGATTCATGATGTTCTTGTACATATGGTTTTAGACGAGGCATTGGTAGAGATCAATAAGATCTCGTCGTTCTCAACACCTGAGGAGAAATGACAAAGGATTGAAAATATTATCTCAAATCCATATATACTTATTAAATTAGATTCTATATGATATATTGAAGGAGAAGACTAATGTTACACTATGGTTAAAACTAAAGAAAAAATGGTTGTCCCTTGTTCCCATATGTAATGGGGTAAGGGGGAGGTAAGATAGTAGGTTGTCCCCAACACCAGGTTGAGAGCAGCTTCCGTAGAAGACCTCCAAATTATGAAATGCCCTCCGTGGGACTCGATCTCACGACCTCAATGTTAAGAACCTTATGCTCTACCAACTGAGCTGGATAGTCATCTCAAGGTTAAAACTAAAGAAACTATATCTCAAAAACCCAAACTAGCAAGTTGCATTTGAAGCAATGTCTTTATTCTTATCGTTTGATTAAAGGTAGGTACAACTTTGGTAGGTCAATTAATTTTATTTAACCAAATTATCTCAAATTTGGAGAGTAGGTTAAGTGAGATAAAGAGAATTTAGGGTTAATTTTGCTTTATTCGTTACCCTTTCTTATTCGACCTTTAAAGATACAATTATGTATAGTTGTGAATCTCTCACAACTGATAAAATTTATGATTCTTTAACTTCATACAAAAAGATAAAACATCTTGTGATCGGATCTGACTTTCAAGTGAAGGTCTTTGTAGAGAGACTTAAGGAAAAGGTTCTAGGATGCAATTTGTAAGGAAAACAATAAATAAATATGAGGAAGTTGACATAGTTGAAGGCTATGATAGTGGCAAACTTTTTAGTAGCATCAAGTGAAGACTTTATAACAAACGAGAAATGAATATTTGACTCTGATAATAATTTTTATGTGAGTCTCAATCAAGAATAATTTGTGAGGCATAAAGCCATATCTATAAGCAATATACTTAAGAAAAATAATGCTACTCTTAAGGTCACATATATTAAGACAATCAAGATTAAGATTAAGATTCATTAATAGCACGTATAGATTTCAAAACCAATTTCTTGTGAATTTTTTAAGTATCAAAACCTAAATATGGGTTTTGAAACCCGAATTTTAAAACTCTATCCCTATCTTATGACATCAATTCAATCTAAAGTTTATAAATGGTATAAATTATTACATTGTTATTGAATTATTACCAAATACGCTCCTACATTGAAAACCTTAAAAATTGTTCTTCTCTTGGTGGAACCCATAAATTTGGAGGGGTTTTTTTTTGAATTGGAAAAGAGGCGTAGGAGATTACATTAAACTCTTAAATACGAGTGACCATAAACATCACACTCTACCAGTTTGAGAACATCCGGAGAGGCAGCGTCAAAAAGAGCGACGTTCAAAGAGACATGGTCTGCCAGCCTTGTAAGTTTGTCTGCCACCTTGTTACATTCCCTGGGATTCATTGTAATTTAGTAGTCCACAAGTTGCATCTCACGTTGTAAATTTGGAGGGTTGTTGAGAATGCAAAGTATAACCCAAATTTTCATGTTATTCACAAGTTGGATTAGACTAAAATTGTCTTTTTATACTTCCTTAAAAAAGAAATCACCTAAAACTACCAACCCAATATTATTGAGTCAAATATAAGGGCTGGGTCTCTAGACTTCTTTTCACCACCAATCCCAGATGGTTACGTTTTCCTGTCCCATTTCCTCACCCAACAATGGGAACTAATCCCTCACCTCAATTTTGACTTATATTTTGTTAAACTTATTTGATATATTAATTAAATCTCATTTAAACAATAAAATTGTTCTTATTTAGTTATAATAATATTTTGAATTATTCTTATTTAATCAAATCGAACAAAAAACATGAAAATAGGTAACCCAGGGGAAATCAGAAGAAAAAAAAGGAATAATCCCATAAATCTTCGACAAATCCCAACCGTGTAGGGATTTACGGTCACCGAATTAAAGGGAACAAGCCACCCCACCCGTGGCTATAAAAGCCCATGCAAAACAAAAGAAAAGGCTTGGGCTTTCGGTGAGGAGAACATTCGAAATACAAAAAAAAAAACCAAAAAACGAAGAGAACTTAGCTTCTTTCATGGAGGGGATTTATCACTCGAGGAAGACCACCAGAGCACTGAAACGCCGCCAGGAACCAAAGAGCTATGGTCAGAAAAGAAAAAAAATAAAAACTGAGGGCTTTCGAGTTAGATCTATATTGAATGGTGTTTTTTTTTTAGAATTTAGGTGTCGTATTTGGGTTCACGAGGTTGAGAGAATTCTTTTTGGCTAGGAGTTTAGGTTTCTGTCCACCATGGACGATGGACAGAGCGGTGGTCAGAGGGATTACTGTGCGATGGCTGGTGGAGCTCAGGATCGTGTTCTGGGTTTTGGCTTAAGAGGTCGAGAGTAGGGGTGTAAACGAGCCGAGTCAAGTTCGAGTATTGTTGAACTCGACTCGAAAACTTGCGAGCTTAAAATTTTCAATCTCGACTCGAACTCGAAATCTTGAACTGAAACTCGTGAGCAGCTCGAAAATGATCGAAATGAAGAAAAACAATTCTTAAACTTAACTCGATTGAAGCCTCAAACTCGAACTTAAACTCGAACCTGAATTTTAAATGTATTAAAATCTTAATGTATTTTTTTTAAAAAATCAATACATAAATATTAATAATTTTAATAATTTTTTTTATAAAAAATATAATCTTATATATTATATTTTCGAACTGCTCACGAGCTTTTCAAGTAGAGTATCAAGTAGCTCGTTTCGGCTCGTTAAGAATTCGATTCGAGCTCGAGTCCATTCAATCCAAGTATTTATCGAGCCTTAATTAAGTTGATCTCGAGTAGTTCACGATCTGTCTCGTCTCATTTACAGCCCTAGTCGAGAGAATTTTGAAAGCTTGAGGATGAGTGACTTTAGGGATGGGAAGGACCCTACCCGATTAGGTCAGGTTTTTTTATAAAAAAAAATAAGTTAAGGTTAGGTTGGTCCGGATTTTTTAAAGGTGATATTCGGGTTAAATTCGGGTTTAGGATAAAAATGCTTGATCCGATCTGAAAAATATAATTTTATCTTATATATTTAGAAATAATTACAATAATATCCCTCTATATATTATTTTTTCTAACTAAATCATTATTTTTATTGAATAAAAATAATATTTTTTATTATTTCAAGCCATATATGATTCGGATTTTATCTTAAAAAATCGGGTCGGGTTCGGGTCAGGTTGAGCTTATATGTTTTTCGGGTCAGGTTAGATTAAATCAGGTGAAGGATGTAAAATTTTTTGATCGGGTCATGTTGGCCGAACCCAACTCATGTATATCTCTAAGTGTATTTAAGGGATGAATGAAAATGAGAAAAAAGAAAAGTTTTGGGGTATTTAAATAAAAATTAGCTGACCCTATTCTCATATGTAATGGGGTAAAGGGGAGGTAGGGTAGTAGGCTGCCCCCAACGCCAAGTTGAGAGTAGCTTCCGTGAAAGACCTCTGACAGTCAAAATTATGAATTGTCAACAGTGAGACTCGATCCCACAACCACAAGGTTAAGAGCCTTGCGCTTTACTAATTGAGCTGGACGGGCAATTAATTAAATTATTTCCACACTCCCTTTTACTTTTATGTGTAATTTATTTTAGTCATCATATTTTCATGTATAATTCATTTCGGTCATCACTTGTAATAATTTAATTTAATCCTTTTTAATTTTATTTATTATATTTATTTTTGTACATTGCCCTTATTTTGTTTTGTATTATTATTATTATTATTATTATTATTATTATTATTATTATTATTATTATTTTATTTTTTACTAATTTTGTTTTCTCTTAAAAAATTATTCTAAAATCTCAAAATCTCGTCAAAGGTAAGTTATTTTAGACCGAATATTTAATTTTTTATCTTAATTTTAATTTTTGATATTAAGATAATTAGATAATCAAATTATACCGAAAGAGCAATTTGAGGGTGCTCATGTTTTCTCGTTTGTAAACGACCCTCGAATACGATAAATCTCTGGTAAAACATCCGATAAATGGGTAAAATTTAGGTGTCTAATCTACCTAATTCAAAAAAATCGGTGATAAATCTATCACACGATTCAAGTCGAAACGTGAACACGGGACCACCCGAAATACTATATTTATGTTTATTTATTTTATTATACTAGATTGATCGAAGATTCTTTTATTAACGGATTGGTAATATAATTTTTTTTAGGGAAATAGTAATGTTTCTTTAGTTTGAATGATGAGAGAAATGGTTATCCTAACATCTAAGACATTAGAGACTTTTTCTTAGTAATTGAAAATAATAAAATATTATTTTTTTGGTTTTAAAATTTTTGAATTAATAAAACTGGAATTCATTTATTATGTAAGTATCATTAATTAAATTAAACTTGATTTCATAATTTTTCATTCTAAGATAATGATGTAATTAAATAGGTATCGAAAAGACATTGTGGGAGTATTAATCTTTTATCATATATAATCGGCTCCCGAATTTATTTTTTGGTTACAAGAACCACAATTTTTTTAATTTTTGATAACTTTCCCCTAAAAAAACAAATTTCAATAAAATGACAATTTTTTAGTAATTCAATCTCATCTTAAACAAAGATTGGTAATGACTCATTCAACTTCATATTTTTTAATTTAAAAAAAAACCCAAATCATTGAATCTCTTTAAAAGAATTCGATTTTAAAGATGTTTCAGCACTAACCATTCTTTTAGGAGTCGAATACTAATTATAAATTTCATAGGAGTTAAAATATAAATTCATTAATATATTATTTTATAATTTTTATCTATTTAACGGAAAAAAACAATTTTATCTTTTATTAACCTATAATTTTATCATGACCCCCACCAACCCCTTCTAGATCGATATAATGTTACATTAATCCTATAAGATAGAACATTTTATTAAATAGTAATAAACTAAATGCATGTTTAACACATCGTAAAAAAATAACATATTTAAAAATAAATTAATTAATTAGTATTAACATGTATTTCACATGTGATAAAAAAATATGAATTATCTTTTCAATAAAAGAAATACCTTATTGCCATGATATCAATATATTCCATTCATATCCTCTTGATGAAAACAAAGAGAGATAGTTGGAGTAACGAGCTCATGCTGATGATTTATATTGTTAGTCGACGACTATGGCGATGATCTAATGATCACGATCACTGTCACTGCCACTTCTATGGTCATCTTTATACTTCTTTCCCTTCTTTTTTTTCTTCCTCTCTCCATCGCTACCATGGTTACTATCAAGATCACTACCACTATCACAATAACCATGACTATTATCGGGATCGGGATCACGATCTCGATTGTTGTCACAACTACGACTACTATCACAATGGTCATGATTAGCATTGTCATTGTAGGATTTGTCTTTGATCATACCTATTAAACCTTCTTCCTTGTATTTCTGATCAGCTTTTTTGTTGTGCTTATCCTCTTTGTCTTTCTTGTGATATTTATTGTATTTATCTTTCATTTGATGTTTATCGCCGCCTTTATCTTTACGATCACGATCATCATCATCGTCACCGTGAAATTTGTTTTTTGACATACCCATTATCCCTTCTTCCTTGTGCTTATGATCATCTTTCTTATGTTGTTTATCATCGTTTTTATGTTTACGATCACGATCCTCATCATCACCATGGAATTTATCTTTGGGCATACCCATTAGCCCTTCTTCTTTCTGCTTAGGATCACTTTTCTTGTGATGTTTATCGTCTATATCTTTCTTATGGTGTCTATCTTCTTTGATTTTTCTTTGATGCTGCTTGTCGCCGTCTTTATCGCCGATGATTATGTCCTTGATCTGATCGATTATGCCTTCATCTTCGTCTTCATCATCTTTGTGATGGTTATACTTTTTCCCCTTGCTCTCCTCATCGCTATCCCCTCCAATCATGTCTTTCACCTTATCTAATATTCCCGACATCGTTTTCCTTTTCTGGTTTTTTAATCTAAATTTTATGTTGCAATGAAAAATATATATGTTCTCGGATTGCTATTTACGCATTTGCGTTTACTAAGCAAATTACTTTATTGTGTGTGGATTTCCACTTTGCCTAATTTGGTTAAACTTTAAAGGATAAAAATGAGGAAGGAGCTAAGATTAAGCCCTCGCTTTCGTTGGGTGTCTTTTATTTTATATTTTGGGTAAACTAAATCAGATACCACTAAACTTTAGATGTTTATCGTTTATACCACTAAAATTTAGACGTTGTATCGTTTATACCACTGAACTTTCAATTTTGCCAATTATAACACTGAACTTTGATTTTTATTTCAATTATACCATTGGATCATTAAATCGTTAGCGACACGATGACGTGGCTAATGAATGTCGACATGGTTGACAACTATCGACGTAGACACATCACCAAAACGACGTCATTTTGATTTGACTGCTAATGATTTAATGACCCAGCGGTATAATTGAAACGAAAATTAAAATTCACTACTATAATTGGCAAAATTAAAAGTTTAATGGTATAAACAATACAACATCTAAAGTTTGATGGTATATGGTGTAGTTTACCCTTATTTTTTTAATTTAATTTGATATAAATTAAATATCATTATAATTTGATATAAATTAAATTTCATTATAATAGTTATTTATTTTATATTTTATTATTAAATTGAAAGGTATTAACACTAATAAAATTATGAGTAAACTATTGATCATTTTTTTTATATTTGTATAATTTTACTCACTAAATTTAAAACATTATATTTTGATTACTTACTTTATTAATTTATTAAATTTTGTTCATTTATTTTATCGACGGTTAGATTTTGATCATTGAATCCCTAATTTCACCCATTATTACCGTCAAATCAACGGTCAACGCTCACCACTTTCGTCGACAAACCCTTACCACCAATTACCCATTTTCCCATAGTCGAAAATCGAAGAATAATGCGCTAATCGATTGTCAAAACAAGAATATAAAATGTTCTAATCGAACCACGAACGCGACCAATCAATGGACAAATGGTGAATAATGTGCACAGCGAGAGGAAGAGACTTCAATGCAGTGGCAATGACGTGTTATCGATAACGATGGTTGGTGAATTTAGGGATTATGAATTATGGATTTTTTTTATGGAATTTACATTTTTTTAGAAAATTAATTTTATTTATTTCAACAAAATTGTGTCCTTTTAGGCATTCACGTCAACAACGTCACGGTACAGAGCTACCATGTCATCATGTTGTTAAATCATTAACGACGGAATGATATAATTGCGTTTAAAAGTAAACGTTAGTGTTAAAATTGACAAAATTAAAATGTTGACGATATAAACGAGTCGACGCTTAAAAGTTGATGGTATTTAAAATAGTTTACCCTAAATATTAAAATCATCTTAAACTATTAAGAAAAAGCATTAGATTATTATTTACAATTTTTAATTGATCGATATTGTTCTTATTATAACATAAGATGTATATTCAATTGTTTTAATGTCTTGTACAATCAATTTTTAGTCATTGAACGACCATTTATAATATAAAAAATTAACTGACCCTATTCTCATATGTAATGAGGTGAGGGAGATGTAAGGTATTAGGCTGCCCCCAACGCCAGGTTGAGAACAGCTTCCGTAGAAGACCTCCAACAGTCAGAATTATGAATTGTCCACCGTGGGACTCGATCCCACGACCATAATCAATTAATATTTAATTAAATAACTATAACTAGAATCACATCAATAAAAACCATAATCAAATTGAAAAATGAGATATATTAAAATCTAAACTCATAATAAATCTAAGAAATAATTTATATAATAATAAGTTGGATTCAAATACTTA
Source organism: Hibiscus syriacus (assembly GCF_006381635.1). Taxonomy (NCBI): domain Eukaryota; kingdom Viridiplantae; phylum Streptophyta; class Magnoliopsida; order Malvales; family Malvaceae; genus Hibiscus; species Hibiscus syriacus. Next base: position 571,584 of record NW_024061816.1, on the reverse strand, counting down.
ATGTTTCACTGGATGTAACGTTCTCTAAAGTAAAATAAGAGAAAATATTATAATATGATAAATTTATTGTTGTATTTTACTTATTTAGTTCTTCACATTTATCATTTATTTATATGATTTTAACATCTTTTCTAGAATGTTTTAGATTCTTTATAAATATATATTATATTTTTTTATACAAATTTGGAATTTCTAGATTCTAATATAATTTAAATTTTATTAACCTTTTAGAGGTATCGTTTTTCATTTTCAAATCTAACGAGGATCGAAGGGTTATTTTCACTAATTTATTTTTGGATTCATTCGAGTTGTTAAAGCTTTACTCAATCCAAGTAGAGTTGGGTATACGGGCTATCCGCCCGTTTAGCTCTCGTGTTTTGACTGTGCGGGTTTAAACGGAGCGGTTTAAAAAGCCTGTAATTATAAACAGTCTTGAATTCTAAGGTCCGAGCCCGTCCATTTAACCCGCGGACTAAACGGGCTTACCCGTTTACTGTTTATGTGAAAAAAGAGAGAAGTTGGGGAGATAGAGAGAAACGACGGAGAAGAGAAACAAAAAAAAATGAGATTATGATTCCTAAAATTTTATAACGGCGTATATATAATATAAGTCATACAAAACAACGTATTTTAGGGATTTAGGGCAACCATAACAAATTTTAATGTGCTAATCGTGTAAGGGCTCCACCCACTTTTGAATTAATGCAATATAATCCTTAAAGATAGTTTATTATTTTAATTTTGCACTCTAATTTTATGTATGTTTTTTTTCACTGCCTCAAGTTTTATATATTATTTGCATATTATGTTACTTTACCTTTTTAATTTAATTATTATATTTATACATGGTTAATACTTTGATTTGTTTTTTTTTCTGATTTTTTAACGTATATGTATATAGTTTTTCTTATGATTAATTATTGGAGTATAAACGTTTTATGGCTTATTTATATATATATTGATGATATTAATTATAAATGGTAAATACATATATAAAAAGATGGAAATCTTTTTGCTTATGTTATCATATTACGTTACCATAGGTATAATTAATACGTTCGAACTTCAAAATTGGATATCATCAAATTAAAACGTGAATTGGGCTTCAAATTTCAGTGCACATAAAACTTGAATTGGACTATGGCTAAAATGCACATAAAACGTGAATTGGGCTAAACGTTAATTGTCTTCCGTAAAACATAAAATAAATTGAAAAAAATAATTAAATTAAGAGGGCTACCCGCGGGTATACCCATTAAACCCACGGATTTAACGGTCCGGGCTAAAAACCTACAATTTAAACGAGCTTTATTTTTTTAGACCCGAAGCCCGCACGGGCTGCGAGTTATACGGGTAGCCCGTGGGCCTTACCCCATATACCCAGCTCTAAATCCAAGTTTAAAAAATCAAAATTATTTATTCAATGTATTTTGAAAAATAAAACAGCTCAATTTTAACGCATTTTAATTACAATCGAATCAAATTGATTCATCCCATATATAAGTAGAGTAGAAGGATTGGATTTCAAATGATTATGGAGCACAAGGACTGGTGCAGAATTAAACCTTAATTTGATCAATTATGCATTTAGTACTTAAATTATTAGTTTTGGTCTATTTTAGTACCTAAATTTTAATGTTTTCAAAATCACATTTAATATTTAATTTTTGTTTCATTTTAGTACCCGTTCAAAACTTATCTGCACTGCATTTTCTATGGATAAATTGCATTATTCAACTATCTTCTTACTCTTATTTTGATACTACAGTTTAAAATTTTTCTATTTAACTACTCACATTTTAAATTACTCATATTTTAATCACTCTAATTTATTTTATTAATAATTTTTGTAATATAATTTTTTTATTATCATTTTATTAAAAATAAAAAATTAGAGTGATTAAATTAGAAGTAATTTGAAAGATAAGTAATTAAATTGGAAAAACAATTAAACTTTAATGATCAAAATAGGAGTGAAAAAAGATAATTGAATCGTGAATGATGCAATTTATCCAAAAATAAAGTGCCAAGTGAAGCTCACTAGTTAAATTTTTAACGATAAGGTACTAAACGATATAAAACTAAGAGTTAGGTATGATTTTGAAAAAATAAAGTTTAGATATTAAAAAGAATTAATCTAATAGTTTAGGTACTAAAATTGTATTTTACGCAAAATGTTTTAGCTATTCACAGCGTTCGAGGCCGAGTGAATGATGGTCGTCGTCCCACTCACCATTAATCATGAAGTGATAAAACAAATCGAATTAAATTTAGAAAAATGCAAACGAATTCTTCCAAAACAATCAAAATCATTCCCCGACAAAAGTCACCCAAATCCCAGAAACCCTTAAACCCCCCCCCCAAAATCCCATGCCCTCTTCTCCCTTGGGCTCGCCCACGAGCTCCCGGTCCGTAACCCAGACCGTCAATGGCTCCCACCGGTTCACAATCAAGGTTATTCCTTAGCCAAAGGCATGGGCGTAGGCAAACACATAGCCAGCGAGAGCTTCACCGTCGGAGGTTATCAATGGGCAATTTACTTTACCCCGATGGTAAAAACCCAGAGGATCACTCCACGTATGTCTCGGTTTTCGTGGCTTTAGCTAGCGAAGGCACCGATGTTAGAGCCCTTTTCGAGTTAACTCTTTTGGACCAAAGTGGGAAGGGGAAACATAAGTTCATAGCCATTTCGATCGAGCTCTTGAGAGTGGCCCTTATACGCTCAAGTATAGGGGAAGTATGTGGTAATGAATTTGCTTCTTCGTTTTTAATTGTTTATCTTTTGGGTGTCCTTTAATCTTGATGACCTTTGTTTCTTTTAATTTTTTTGGTAGAATTTTTTAATGTATTAGGGAAATTAGGGTTGGAGAAAGGTTATTGAAGAAAATAAGGAAATGATTGATTTCTTGTTTAAATTCTTAGTTAAATTTTAGGGTTTTTTGGGGGATTATTCGGGTGTTGGGTTTGTAGAAATTTCGAAGTGGGTTAAGGAAACAAGTTCTAGAAAAAAGGTGGGGAATGAAAAATATTGATGCTTTTGAAGAATTAGACGTGGATGGGAAATGATGATTTGATGAAGAATGTTTGATTAATGCACTGGAAATTGATGATCATTTTCTGCTTGGCCTCAGCTCAAATGCCAAGAATGGATGGTATGAGTACAAACTTTGGGTTCAAGTCGTAATGCCCCTTTTTCTACAGACCAAAATCAAAGATAATTTATACTTTATTGGTTCGTGATTGTTGTTAAAATTTTGTTTTTATACTTTGTGATGAATATTTTGCACATTTTTTAAATGCCAAAAATAAATACCGGAAAAAGCTAGTAATCGTTAATGAATTGAAATTTGGGATTGTTAGATTAGGAATGATTAGTAGATGGGAATAATTAGAATAGGTTGTATTTAGGTACTTTGGTTGGCACTGATGGTACAATTTTTAGAGTGAGATTTACATCATAAATTTGTCGGTAAACATTCTTAAGAAAGCATCTTCCTTAAGTGGTAGAATAATGGAGAGATTGCCAGTCTTATTTGTCACGGCGTGCAAATTCCGTTAAAGCTTCTCGGTCAAATTCAGTTAAAGCTTCTATGCCAGAAAATTAATGTTACTTGAAAACTGAAGTGGACTTGATTTCCTTTTACGGAGGAGGGATAAAAAAAAAGAAAAACAAAAGATAATGAAGTTTAAGGAAATAGAACTATCATAAGACACATAGATAATAAGTAAGAAATGTTCAACCACAATGAATAAGATAGTAGAAGAATATTGATGCAGATAAATACTTAACCAGCTCATAGGTACACCAGGTGCATGGGATGTATGCATTTATTGGGATTATCTGTCAGCTTAGAGCAAATGAGAAAAAAGATTCTTACAGAAGATCCTTTCATTTATGAGATCTGCTTTCCGGTGTTTTGCTTCCATAACTTTTTCTGCATGTGCACTCTCTTTTCCTATATGTGAAAGTGGAAGGAGTAAGTTATCTCAATGCCTTATTAGTTCTTTGGAGTTTTGCTACCATATCTATTTCTTTGTCAGCTTGGTTGTGAGGAAGTCAAAGAGGAGGAGCAATTTCTGCCTTTTTCTTTAATCCGCACACCACTAGCATGTTTCTTGAGTTAAATACTTGGTTTCTTGAAGTTAACATTTATTGTTTCTTCACAAGATGAATCTCAATAGATTTTACTCACTAAGTTATTTTTATGATCATTGGATTTCAACCATGTGGGGAATCTCTTCTCCTAATTCACCTTTGATGTTGTCTTGTTAACTTTTCAACTTTAACGCATATTGTATGGCACTCAGACTTGGGGTTTAATGCCGGCTTTATGCATTTGCTTGACAAGTCTGCTCATTTTTTTCTAAGTATTTCCATTTATTTAGAGGGTTGTGATAATCCTATTTATACCTGAATGTGTCCGCCACAAGTCCTTCAGCGAAAATGCAGAGTTGGAGCAACATGGAACATAACGATATAATTGTTTTACATGGCTAGTGTTCTCTTACGAAGAGTTTATTGCCTTAATGTTTTTTCTGTTGTACTGCTAAAATTGTTATTTATTGTTAAAAAAGCTAACTATAAAGTCAACTATGGATAATAATAATATTATTATTTGTATTTCCTATTTTACGAGCATTCTACTGTCTTTTAAATACGACGTTTCTTGTAACACTTACATTTACCATATTTATATTTTTCGAGAAAGGATACAAGTACACAAATACAAGACATCCAAATCAAAACAAGTAAAATTAAATAATATAAAGCACAAAATAGACAAACATAGACTAGAAAGTTCTGGTTGAGATCAGCACATGACAGGATATTAGTACATTTATCATATACACAGAAAAGTTGGATGTTTACATAACAATCAATACTTGTTCGGAACCAGTTTTTTCCCTCTCCTATCTTATTTAAAGCATATAATTTGAATGCATTGCTTGTCAGGGTTTTGACACGTGACTCATTTTATTTTCGATGCCTACTTTTTTCAGGGGATACAAGCGTTTCTTCAGGCGGGCTATGCTCGAAACATCTGATTTCCTCAAGGATGATTGCTTAAAAATAAATTGCACTGTTGGTGTTGTGGTTCAGAAATAGACTGCCCAAGGTTGCACTCCATACAGGTCCCTGAGTCTGATATTGGCTCCCATTTTGGAATGTTATTGGAAATGAAGAAGGTTCTGATATAACTTTAATGTGTTTGGGGAAAAGTTCATGCTCACAAGCTGGTGTTAGCTGCTAGGTCTCCTGTATTTGAAGCTGAATTTTCTGATCGGATGGAAGTAGATGATAATGAAATAGTTGTTACAGATATGGAGCCCAGGGTTTTTAAGGTAGCATTTTCTACCCTATTTCACCTACCTTGGATTTGGTTGTAATGCTGCTAAATCATGTTATCTCTTTATAGGGCATTAGAGTTAACTGTTGGTGTGATCGTCTTATTTTCCTGACATTCTCTGCAAATTTTCATTTGGGCAGGCTTGCTGCACTTCATATCAGTCTTATTGACGAGAGGAGTTTGTTGGGACTAGTTCATCTTCGATGCCGTCTGTATCTGATGCATTAGCAGCAAAGTTGTTGGCAGCAGCAGACAAATATGACTTGCCTAGACTTAGACTGATGTGCGAGTCTGTACTCTGCAAGGACATATCAGTGAATTCAGTTGCAAATATTTTAGCGCTCGCCGACCGCATCAAAGTTGCATGCAGAAAATCTTGTTGGTAAATTCTTCAGTTCTTTTATTGCCTTTCCAAATCTTCATTATATAGACACGCTTGATGTTTGCCATATTCTGGGTAAAGTCAGGTGGCCCGTTTATGATAAACTACTTGTTTTAGGATAAAATGTTTGAGATGATGCTAAGCATTCAGATTTAGGAGCAATTTCGTTTTTGAGATGACTCGTACTTCCAGTTTTTTGTTCTGTCTCTGTTCCGGCCTGCCTGCTGGCCTTGCCTGTTGTTTGAGGTCAGGGTTTTGATGTGTTTTTCAAGCCTAAGCCAGCCTGACCCAGCCTGTGGGTAAGGTCGCATCAAGTATTCTATATAATAAGATGTCGGCTATGATCTCTTGTGGGAGTTCTCTTCTGTTTTATGAACTTTTTGGCTCTTCTGGGGTCCTGAAATTAGTGAAACACTTTTCTCCGAGGATCCTAACTTGCGTTCTGACTGCTATATTTATGCAGCTGTATGCGCTCAGATGGTTTTGAGTATCTCAAAGAGAACTGCCCGTTGCGCAGTCAGAGCTGCTCAAGACAGTTGCAGGATGCGAGGAAGAATTTAGCGGCGGGGGAAAGGGACGAAGCGTGTGGGCACAGTTTTCTGGTGGTGATGATACAATTAACAGGAGCGTAAGGCACAAACCTGGGAAAACGGAGGGGAACAAAATCAAGGTCAGTGGGTTCCTCGAAGGAGGTGGTGATGGCTGCGAGGGGAGTCCAAGGCAAGAAGAATGATGCTGCCACAGCGGCCACTGCTGCTGGAACAAGGTACATTGTTTTTACAACTAACATTTGAGGACATTAGATGAGAGGCAAAGCAAAAGAAAAGGACATGGTGGGAATGAAATGAACATTATTATTAATAGTGAGGAACATTAGCCTTTTGCCTCTTTTTACTTGTCATCTGAATGTCTTTCCTTTTGAATGTTTTATGTTGTATTGTATCTTGTGTCTGTGACTAGTTACCTTTGCAATGTACTTATGTTTGCTTATGCTGTCACAGTGCATAAAATACAGTATAATTTGCTCTTAGGTTGTATAAGAAATTTAAATAATCTGTGGTTTTCCAAAATAAAAAACCCCAGATGTGAGAAATAATTTTTTGGAGCTTTGAGTTTTACTTGGATTTGGGGTGTTTTAATTGGATTGAGGTTAGAACCGAGTTGGTCTTGAATGGATAGTTGTTACCTATTATTATTAATATGTAGGAAAAGAGGAAAGAGTTTGTGTTGTAGCAGAAAGAATTTAGTCGCATGTTTATGCTAATCTTTGAAAATTGGTATATGAAAGCAATTATGATTTTTGGTAAAATGGACAAGCATTGGCTCTTTTTGATGGGATGAAGTTGCCCTCGATATTATACTATAATACCTCATAAATTGCTATGGTCGAGGGTCTTTGCATGAAGAAACCACTTTCTACAAATATTTAGTTTGTGATAGCCATAGTGCCTCAAGGTGAAGAAAATATGGGAACACCAGGCAATGTAGCCCGGAATCAACGATGAAAGCGCTACTGGTTGCGTATTCCGAAGAATCATGGATCAAGTATTTTATTAGCCTGGAGCTACCCTACCAGCCTCTTAAAGGGGCTGCTTTTGTCATCACCTCTTTTAGCCACTCCTTCATAAGGTCTTTTGTGATCTCCGATTCGAAAAGTCCAGGGGATATCGAGTTCACTCGGATTTATGCATCCCTCTTCCGTGGCCATGGTCTGCATAGCAATCACATAAATTTACACACAACAAAATCACCAAGACAACATGTTGAAACAATCTAAGCTTTGGTAAAATAAGTACTATTGTGAGGTGTTAGGGCAGCTTTGGGGGAAGCATAAGCTAAGGCGCCGGGAAATTGGGCAAGGTTAGGACCGGCAGCGGAAGAGATATTGAGAATGAATCCTCCTTGATTTGCATGACGCATGTGTGCGCCAATATATTGGACACCAACCATGCACTCTAAAATTGGTTCTCATATTTCTTCCCATTCCATTCCAATGGATCCTTCACCTCACCTAGGGTTGCACAGAATTCGGATTTCAATGATCTGGATCGGTTTTATCCGATCCGTTTTTTCCCATAGAAAAAAAATTTATAAAATAACCGGTTTCGGTTTCTAACCGTTTGGATGGGCCTGATATCTTAACCGTGTACCGGTTTCGGTTTAAAAAAACCGGTTTTTTTAAAAATCCGTTATAAAAAAACCGATTTTAATATTATTAAAATTACATCGTCATCAATTGCAACAAAGTTACGATAATTGAAATACTTAAATACTTCAAGTTCGATAAATTAAAATACTTAAAAACTTTCAAGTTCGATAAATTCAAATACTTAAAAACTTCAAGTTCGATAATTGAAACAAAGTTATGATAATTAAAATAAAGTTTAAAAATAAACTACATTGCCATCTCTTCTTCATCTTCTTCGCCTTCTTCGTTTGGAGGGATATTCCAAGTTCGACTTCTTCAATGTGTAAGTTTGTTCTTCCAAATCGGCATCAATTGCATCTTCATAAATAATCCTTCAAACAAATGCATACTTCCACCGACTCGGGACTTAATCTTGATCTCCGTTGCGATATAACCCCTTACAGAAAAAGCGGATTCCGAAGCGTAGAAGCGGTTAGTAAATCCGGGCCATGGCGGCTAGAATCGAAAATTGTGCTTTCTTTTCTTTCCACCAAGCCAAAATATCCAAACTTTCAAACTCAAATATCATTTTTGATAGAAAATCGCATGACATGTAATTTCCCAACTCGCTACTTGGGGTGATGTACGTGATCGTTTGGATTGAGAATTTACAAGAGTGTTAAAAAGATTCAAATTTATGTTACTTGGACGTCTACTATGATTCTGCATTCATTCATTTGATCGTTACACTACTTGATCCGTATTTAGTTAAATAAATTGCAAACATGTCTCGAAACATTTGTTAAAATAATTTATTTGGTTTTGGACAAAGTTGGGTTCATCATCGGTTAGATTAAAAGCAAACGTAATTTTTTCAATTAGGTTTCAACCCCACCAACATTTAACGTGGGGTTTAAAGCGGCGGCACAAGTAAAAATGGGGGGAATCTCTTAAAATATTTAAAAGTTTTCCTTCATTGCAAAGCCAATTTCTTGAAAAACTTCGGTTTTAATTCAAAGTCATTTAGTCTTAGCCAACAAAAATATTTGATAAGACCAACGGGCTAGTAGGGTAATAAACACCGGATAAAAAGTTGTTGCATTTTAAAAACTCAAGCAAATCGGTTTATTTTGGCTATAGTTTCCCAACTCGAATCGGATAAATGTTTGGGACATGACCCCTCTCGAAAAGTCGATCGTGAAATGTTTGCAATGTTTCCCTTTGCCTAAGGCAGTATGCATCATCATCCAAGTTGAGTTCCAACGAGTTGGACAATCCAAATTAGGACCCAAAGCTTTTTATTAACGGACTTACAAAATCGTTTATAATCATTTAGTCTTTTGTTGTTTTTACAAAGAACCGATTTTATCATTGTTTTAAATTCTAATCTATCGGCTCAATAACCTCCAAACCGGCTTGCACGGATAAATTAATTATGTGTGCAACGCAACGGGTGTGAAAAAAACGCACGTCTAAAATCGGTGAAAGTAATATTTTCAATCTTGGAACCGCGTTGTATTTTCGATGCATTATCAAGGAAATATAGAAAAAACTTATTTTCTAATTTATAAAGACAAATTACCCTTTTTAAAAGTGTAAATAAATTAGCACCGGTATGCGGCTCACGAATAATTCAAACGCGATTGTTTTTTCATCATTTGCCAATTATTTGATCTAACCAATGTGACGTAACGGCTAAAAAGAATTTCCGGTATTATGAGGGGAACTCCAAATGTCACATGTAAGCGACACACCATAACGGTGTTCTTAGAATCCTAAAATCATTTTTCCCTCGCCGTGCGCCACATTTTTATAGCATCTCTTCTAAGGGTAGTACGACTTACTTGAGTATAACGTGGTTGCATTAGTTGTTGAATTGTTGTCGTGAAATCTTAATCATCAAAGTGATCGAACGCAATGCTTTTGTAATCACGAACTTTGTAAACGCTTCTTCGTAATTTTTCGTTGTCGTAAACAAAAACACCACCTTGCGGTGTAAGATTCGATTGACTAGGATCCGATCTTGAGCGAAGTGCCTTGCATGATTTTGTCAAATGGTTCTTCAACGTTGTGTTTCCTTCCGATGCAAGAAACTTTAGACAGTTTACAACGCGCCCTCCTCGAGCCATTTGACATCTCACATAAATCGTAGTGATCCCAAATATCTTTGTTTCGAGTGTGTTCGATCACTCTCACGACTTCAAGGTTTCCCCCGACGGAAGATTCAGCCGTGTTACTCATGATGAACAAAAAATTACAAAAATAAGATTTGAGAGATGTTTAAGTGTTGTGTAATAAAATTTGAGAAAGTTGTAATCAACCAAATACATCCCCAACCTATTTATACATGTTTAGGGTGGTAAAATGGTAATTTTTTAAAGAAAAAAAACGGTCAAAAAACGGTCACAACCCCCCCCAACGGCTATATTAACGGTTAGTTTTTAAACCCAGACGGTTTTTTTTTCCGGAAAAACCATTTTTTAACCGGTTTTTTTCAAACCGGTTTTTATCCGGTAAAAAAAACGGTCTAGGTTTTTTTCTCCAAACCGGTTAAAATAACCGGTTTAAAAAATCCGATCCGGTTAAAAAAAACCGGTTTTTCCCAAATCCGATTTCGAATATTTTTTTCGCAAAATCGGATATTCAGATTTTTGTGCACCCCTAACCTCACCTGCCAATCCGTTTTACTTGCAAATCATAAACAAATTCCTACGCAATCATCATGAATTAAAGAAAAAACATGGCCAGCAGTGGCGTCCGACGTAAGATGGGTGGGCATTCAACGACGGTGATAACAATCGGCAACAATAATGGACTTTGAGGATAGAGATTTTTTAGGACGACAATAATGGACTATGAGGTTAGAGATTTTTTAGGATTGTAGATAGTTTAAAATTAGGATTTTATAATTTTTTAGTGTTTTGTGAAAAATAAAAAAAGTTAGGATATTTTAAAACTATGAATTTTATTTTTATTTTATAGAAAAATTAGAAGAGTAAATGAAATTAAGAATAGATGACTTGTCAAACATTGATTGATTTACTAATTTTTAGTAGATATTTTTAACAATTCATGATGAAAAAAATTGACCTTAAAATGGTAATAGGGAAAACATTAGACACATGTTTTGACAATAGTTTAAAATAACGAAGAAAATATTAGACACATATTTTGAAATATATTTTATTAATTTATTTTTCAATAAAGCTTAAAAAAGGGTAACTTATACAAATGGCCCCACAACTATAGTGTGTTGCTTTGTTGAATCCTCTGAGTATTAAAAGTTATAAAATGATCTCTCAACTATTAAAAGATATAAAATGATCACTCGACTATTTATATGTTCAAAACTTGTCTTTTTCATTAAAAAAACTTATAATCTTCTGATCTGGACTTTAACCTGGTGATAGAGATATGATAAAATCATATTTTACCAATGTGTACTAGGATCGTCGTTGCTTTCAAGCAATGGCTCGATGACATAATGTAAATGGAGACTTGATCCACAAAATACAACTCAAACGATTCTGGAATAAGATTTTATCATATATCAGCCAATAGGTTAACGTCCAGCTCAAATGATTGCCAATTTTTCAATGGAAAAAGACAAATTTTGAACATATGAATGGCCGAGTGACCATTTTATAAATTTAATAGTTGAGGGACTCAACAAAGCAACATCCTATAGTTGGGGATCTTTTTATAACTTTTAATATTCAAGGACTCAATGAAGTAGCACCCGATAATCAGGGGACAATTTGTGTATTTTGCCGAAAAATAATTTATTTCCGTTTATATACTTTTTTCTATTCTATTGAAAATAGAACAATGGAGGAGGTAATTGAAACCCTACTAATTTTACTACAAGTGTGATCGTGCAAAACTAATTAAACAACATAAAAATTTTGAAATACAAAAAAAATATGGAGTACCTCTAATGCGAGCTAGACCTAGCAAACTTGACTCGGACCTAATTACTCGAATCGATTTATCCTACCCAATACCTGGTATTAACCCAAATATTATGATCAAATTTGATTTGAAACTCGAACCATACCCGATCTAAAATTTAGTTGACCCAATATGAACCCATATCCAATTTTACCCGAATCGAAAACAATCTAAATTAACTTGAACCAAAAGCAATCCGAACTGAAACAACTCGAACTGAATTTAACCCGAATCGAAAAGCAACCCAAACCGAATTTACACAGTTAGAAATTAATCCGAATCGAAAACAATCTGAACATAAAATCTATATATACTTGATTAGTCTTTTAACAAAATTAAGTATATATGGTAAGATTAACAAAGGAAGACATATTTTTACAAGAATATATCAATAATTCTATAAATACTTAATTAGACTTATAACCAATTTAATCTGAATTGACATAATCCAAATGTTGATCCAAATCGTAAATAACCAATTTAATATGAATTTAATAATTGTTTATGGTATTAACCAGACCCAAAAATCAACCTATTTGATATTGATATGAACCCAAAAACAACTGATCTGATAGTCACTCAATCCGAAAATTGACCCAACCAAAAGTTGACCCGACCCGACCCAATTTACCATACACCCAATCTAAATCCGAACTAAACTTGATCCAACCCGAATAAAATAAAATTAAATATAATCTAGATCTGAAATGAACAACCTAAACCCGAACCGAATGACCCGTTTGCCACCTCTAATGCCAACGTTATTTATTAAAGCGTCGATCCTCCAAAGGCGTCCCAAGTTGCTTTCCCAAGGCCTGGCGGCTCCGTCAACCGATATGTCGAGCTCGACGGCGACAACTCGAGGACCGCTATACTGTGGTTCCAGAAAGTTGAGACAAAACTCATGCCCTAAGCCGGAAGATGCACTCGTCACCATCACCCCTTTGTTGTTGAGGTATGTCCATGGCTCTAGTTGTCGTTGCTGCTCCGCCATTCACAATAACAGAGGATTTAAATTACAATTTGTATTTGTATATTTAGTCGCGTTATGTTTATCGTTATTACAGACATAACTGATGATATTGCTATCACTGCAAGTATCGTGATTGTGAATTTTTAATAACATATACTATTCTAGACATAACGCTATGGATATCGCGGTTTCGGACGATGTAATTACCGCTGTATAACAATCGTTGTTGTGGTTACGTATCGTTATTTAAGTTATTGTTCCTAATAACAAGTGTTGAAAAAAAATTAATGGTAGCTTCATAATAACAACTGTTGAAATAAATGAGGCTCTAATAACAAATATTAAAAAATAAAATTTCAAGAGTAATGAAAAAAATTTTCTAATAACAAATATCTGAAAAAACATTGCAAAAAATAGACTCATAATAAAAAATAAATATTAGAAAATAAATTAAATTTTAAAAGTATACCCCTAATAACAAATATTAAAAAAAAGGCCCATAATAACAAGTATTGAAAAAATTAGACCCTTAATAACAAATGTTAGAAAAAATGTTGGTAAAATATTAGACGCTTATTAAATATTAGAAAAATAAATTATAAGAGTATGCCCTTAATAATAAATAATTAAAAAATTAAGACCATAATAATAAATATTGAGAAAAATAAATTTATTAAAGTAATTGGGCATAATAACTAGCATAAAATTATTTTTATATAAGTACAATGAAATATAAAAATTCTAGGTATTAGGTAGGTGTCTCTCCTGTCCAGGCCCAAATACGACTTTAGGTGGATGTTGAAACAATAGCAATCGATTCATTCTGATGCATGATCTTTGAAAATTTCATTGGCTATTTATAATTGAAGTAAACAAATTTCTCAAATTACATTCAGTCAAAACTTAGCTTAACGAACTCTGATTTCTTGAATATCTAATATACAATTGTACAAAAACAATTAGAAAATAAAAAATTTATGTGAAAGAAACTGAACAGACTCAAATTATATGTATAAAATTAATATTTTCATATTATAAATATTATTTATAAAATTATGTTATTAAATAATTTAACTAATATCAATTGTAATATATTATAAAACTATTGTGGTTAAAATTATAATTAGGTTTTAAGTTAATTTAGTGGTTAGATGTTAACTTTTTATCTAATAATTCTTGGTTCAAATCTCCTTAAATGCATTTGATATATTTTTTCGATTACCTTCTAATAAAAGAATGTTGTTTCGGACATTAAAATAGTGAAACCTAAATGATAACATTTTGTTAGAACATCTATATCGGCAATTCTCATTATGTCATCAATCCATATTGCCCATATCGTTTTAAAGCATCAAATCTAAACTGTAGTTTCGACATATATTTAGAAGAAAGTTCTAGAATATATATGTTAAGTTCGACACACTCAAGATAAAAAAAAAATGAGCAAGAATATTAGGTATTGTTAGATAGGCTTAAATATTACCAAAAAATTGTATTTAGTATTAAGTCAAGTGCGTTTTCAATTAAAGGACTCGTGAGATGTCATTGTAATATTTCAAAAGAACTAATCACACTATCTACTTTCATGTTATCTAAACAAAAATGTGTTCAAAACTTTCATGACATTCTAAGATATTCAACGAAACGCTAGGTATTAAACATAAAATTCAACATATTCGAACTAAAGCATACCAAAATTCAAACATATGAACAAACAAGGGAAATTTTGATTTGATTTCATTCCCCTTACTTAAAGAGTATTGTCCTAATACAAAATAAATAAAGTAAAGGAGAAGAGATAAAATTACTCCACATGTCTAGTGTTGGTGGGTTGTTCAATGGTATAGGAACATTAACCTTTATTTGAATCAATGTAATGTTCATAATTCTGATCTCGGTCAGAAAATACCTGGTGTACCTTAAAAATATAAAGAAAAATAAATAACCAAAAAATAAATAAAAAAATAATAAAATGAGTTGCCTTCCATTAAAGTGCTTTTGTTTAATGTCGTTAGTTCAACGACCTGGTTTAGACTATAAGTTCCGTAAGAGATACTTCCTCCACTTCATTCGTTTTTTTCCAACTGAGAATTTCCTTATGAGAAATTCTATGATTCTCATAGGTATTTTTTAGAGCTTTTTCAACTTGGTCGAAATAATAACCGATAATGTGTCTCATTCACCCAAAATCGTGTACTTCAAATGTTCTAGAAATGGTTTCAACTCTAATTTTGTTGCCTGCAAAATAGATGGAAAAATTTTAGATTGAGAAGACTTTAAGAGCAAATCTAAATCAACGTTAGAAATTCTAACTCTTGACACATCAACTTCATCATTCAAGTATTTGCGCAATTCATTAGAAACATTATGCTTAATAAATGGTTCAATAACATTGATAAAGTTAACTTTTACCATAGAATTAAGGTATTTCATGGTCTTGTAAATATCAAACTTCAATATTTCACCATCAAACTCCATGGTGAATATTCCACTTTGAACATCGATCTTTTTTGTGTCGTACTCAAAAACGATCTCCCGAGCAAAATTTCAGAAGAATTTTTGGATCAATCATCCTTCATATCGATGACATAGAAGGCGGCTGGAAATATCAATTTATTACTTTTACAAAAACATTTTCCAACACTCCTTCTAGATATACCACCGATCTGTCAGCAAGTTAAATAGTCACCATTGTCTCTTTCAAAGAACACGTGTTAACCAACATAAAAATAGATAAACGCATAAGGTTAATCGAAACTCCAAAATCAAACATGGACCTTTTAATACAACCTTATCAATTTTGCAAGGAATTGCAAACAACGTCCTATTCTTTCAATAGAAGTAGTTGACACCATTGAATGAGGGAGACCTTGAGATGGAGTGGAAATCTTCAAGGTAATACGAGCCAAAAGTTGAAGTCATCTTTTTCGATTAAATTGAGAATGATAGAGAACTTCTAAGATCTTCACAAGTTTCTTAAATCGTCAATTGTGATCCGCTCTGATACCAATTGTTATGATTATTGAAACTCTATGATCAATAGAAAATGTGTCAAAAGGGGGTGAATTTTCCTTTGGAAAATTTTAGGCGTTGAAGAAAAAAGATAGATAATTTAACACAATGATTTATTGTGATTCGACTTTATCAACCAAAGTCTACATCCACTACCTTGGCTTCACACTATGGATTTCTAATAAATTCACTATTTTTTCCTTTCTTTTTCTATGCTAAAGAGTAACATTTATAAATCTATATCTTTTTAAATATTAAGATAGAACCACTTTACTTTTACAAAATTATAAATTTAGTAAACATGAAAATCTCACAAGGTAGGTGTTTACAAATTTAAGCTCACAAGAATGTACTAAATATTTGCAATTAAACTCAAAACACTATGTACAAGAGAAAATAGAAAATAAAGAGTGAAAAGACTTTTCTCTTGATTTCTTTTGTTTGGATAGGTGTAGTAACCTTTTTTAAGTGTTCTTGTATTATTTTTATATGTTAGAATGAGCTTGTGGCCGTTTCTAGTTGTTGGGGTTGATTTGGAGCCGTTGGAGAATTAATTTCTAAAAAACAAACTACCCAACAAAAGGAGTATCATTATCGTCTTTAGGAGTATCAATACTTCTTTTGTTATATTTAAAAATCTAGCTGTTATTCAACTGTTGAGCTTGATAAGTATCAATGCTTGTAAAGTAGTATCGTTATTCCCAACCCCCGATAATAAGTTATTCCCAACAGTGGTATTTTGGGGGTATATTATCGAGAATGTGATTACCCTATTCCCTTAGGTATTGTTACATTCCCAGTGTTTTGGACTAAAATACCCTTATTTTTTTTCAAAAATATCATTCTTCTTTTGTTGAATAAAAAAAATTCTACAAATGTTAAATTACAAATTTATCCTTAAACTATTTTAGATTTATAAAAAAAATCCATAATTAGAATTTTATATGAAGATCAGGGGTTAAAATAAAATTTTACCCTTTCATTAAACCTATTTATCTTTTCAATTTTATAAAAAAATTATATAAATTTTATGAATTTAAATTTTTTAAAGAAAATATATAAATTAAGTATAGTAAAATTATAGTAGAATTCAACTTGTTAAAAAACAAATATATAATAAGGACAATTTGGTAAAATATACATTTCAATAATCTTTTATTCATTTAACCAAACATTGTAATCTTACATTCTTGCTAAACGAACCAGACACAACAATGCAACATTCCCAGTAATCTTATTCCCTCCGGTAATCCTATTACCGCCGGTAATCTTACATTCCGTGAACCAAACGCACCCCTAAAGTATTAGTACAAATTTACATTCTGAAATTTGAACAACTTGAAAAACAAAGGATAGTGTCGATACTACATGAAAATATCGATATTTCTCTTACTTTTGACATCGGTACTGCAAGAACAATATCGATATTATTCATACAATATCGATATTGTAGGAACACTACTACTTAACCATAAAAATATTTTATGTTCAAATTCTTGTTTTATGAACTTTAAATTATTTTTGAAATCTTTAAAAAAATAATTAAGTCAAAAACTTTAATCTTTATTTATTATATCAAAATATAAGTTCAACATAAATAACTGTAATTTTAAATATATCCTCTATTTTAATATATCTGAATGCTTATATTTGCGCAAATAAAAACTCTAGCTGTCACTGTCTTCATCACCTATACCTAGACTTCTCTTAACAATTATTGATGAAACAATGGTGGATTTAAAGTCTATTGAAATCCCATATTTAAACCCTTTTGCTTCTCCGCCATTTTTGACTCCACCTCTAGCTTCAACCAATGCTTGTTTCAGTCGCTTATTTGGATTTAACCCTTTGTTCGGATCACGAAGTGATGCAAATTTTAATAGGTCAAGTTCTTCACATTCATGAAAGAAGTAAAACTGAAGCTTCATGGGAAAACATTGATGGAAGATATTCGCAACCATGGCAGGTTGAAGATTTCTTCAAAAGATTCAGAGACGAAGAAGATTGTAGCTCCTCGACATTTTGAATCGATTTTTTAAGTTCGATTATCGAAAAATATTTTTGAGGATTAATTTTAACATTGGAATGTTTCTAAGGACTAAAGTTCGATTGAAATAATGATTTTGATTCGAAATCCAATTTGAAACTGGAAAGTGATAATAGTAAGTTCAAGAACTAAATTGAAAAGAAGGGGATTATTGAAGCATTGCATGAATGATTAAACCAAGTGTTCACTATTCAAATTCATTCAATTAAGTGGTGGAAGGGGAAAGATTCAAACCTAGAACATGAGTAGCAATGTCACTTAACCACTAGGACAGTGAGACTATCAACAATTAATTTGATTTATCTAATAAAAAAATCGATATGAATGCTCGATTCCAAACTCAATTATTTATGCTCAAGTATAAATAGAAAACTCCCAATATTAATCAATAATAAAAAATTGTATCGACAATAAGAAAGTTGGAACTATTCAAGCTCTACCTTTTTTTGAGTCGAATCCGAATAGCTTACGAGTACAAGTATCTCGATGACACCGTTCTCGGATTGCTCGAAAGGGTTCTTACCAGTGCACATATCAAAAATACCATTTGAGTAGTATTTAACAGATTTGAGTTGAAACATAGTTTACATGAAAGAGTCTAAAACAAAATCAGTTCAGGGAGATTGTCAAGAGCCAACATGAAAACTCCCCCCATCATAAACATCATAACGAAAGCTAACAAAACCTTTGCAATGTAAACAAAATTGATTCCTGGTTTCGAAAGGGTCTTAGTAGAATGAGACCCATCGATGTTCTGTCAAAGTAAAAACAAATCAGCAAAACGATCCGAATTCTTCATTTTTCATAATATAATCATGTTCGACATCTATGATCAACATATATTCGGACATGTATGAACCAGGAGCAACTGAATTAGGAAGGTTTCGATTTGGCACTCACTTTTTCACAAAACTTAATCTATGCCAGGACATTGCTACTTTAATTCGGAACTAGTCTTATAGATGTAGCCATGTCGGTATGCAACTGATGGTGTAAAGCTAACCGGTAACCCGATAGCTGGGGAGGGCCGTAATTCTTACCTAGATTGCCTCCTAGAGATAGAATGAAATGGGTTTTATGTTTTACTTATGAGCTGCAAAGAATTTTATTTTTTCTTTCTATTGAAAGCATATAATTGAATCGTTCTGCAAATGATTCGATTTTAGTTCTACTGAAAACCTCTTTAACTACATACACTAATGGAAATGCTAGAGTAAGTCATTACCTTTCCATTAGGGATTGGTGTTGGAACCTCCCGGATGCGTTCTGGCATGCCGATTCCTAATTCGAAATCGGTAAACAAGGATGTAAGACAATTAGAACCTACATAATCCTAATTCCCAGCATTCAAAAGAATCAAAACCATGATGAGATTTCATTTCAATTACCAGAAAAATCCATATCAGAAACAGTTTGCAAAATCCAACCATTGCCATAATTCACAAGAACGGCATCGGGGCCAAAAACAATAGGCTCCCCTTCTTTAACCGATTCAATATACAAGGCAACCGGAGCTTCGATACCCAACTTTCTATTTATCAACGATACCGCAAAACCGGCCTTAGTTCCGGCTGCAAACCGGGTTTTCTTGCCGGAAATTTTGCATAAAACCTCAAAATACTACAGATTCAAACACATAAACAAATGAAGAATCGGTTTGACTGCTTCCCAAAAAGTAAAATGACATGAAAATCGTATTTTCAATAGAACATATAGTAAGAATTAAACCCATCAATGAATCAGCATTAAAATTCATAATTTCAATTGATTTCAGAACATAAACATATAAATACATGAAAAAGAAGATATATACACAATTTTATAGAGGTAAAGAGATAGTTACTGGATGCGGCTGAGGAGAATTGACTTCTTCAGCTTCTGACATGGGAATTGGAGGAAGGAAGAAGACAGAGCTGCAAACGAGTTGACATCGATTCTGAATTAGATTTGTCGACAATACAGGGTTGAATTAAGCCCATTAAATCTGGAATCTAGCCCAATAGCCTTTACCCATCAATTCTTCCTCGAGAAATCCAAGCCCGAAACTGTGGAATACTCTAATCCTCTCTCATGTTTTTCACTGTTTACCTGTAAATCACCTTTTTTAAGATCGAAACTGCAAATCCACTAAACACATGCAAAGCTAAAGATCCCATGATTCCTAGTATTAGTAACTATTAATGACATCAGCTCGATCGGGTTTGTAAATTTTTTGAATAATAAATGATAATTGGCTTAAATATAAAATAATTGTCTAAACTATACATTTTTCACTCATTGATGTCTAAATTATTTTTTGAATCATTCATATACTTAAACGTTATAATTTTAGGTCTCATTTTACGACTGTTAAAAAAACTCTTAAGTGACACATGTCATAATATGATGATTTTACAAATTTATTAAAAAAAATTAAAACTTTTACTTTTTGGATATAAAACAAGTTACACTTAAACACCCAAAAGATGGATATGGATAAAGCCCCTGATCGATCATCGTTGATGCACTTGTTTAAGTAGCAATATCACAATGAAGCATGCACATCCAAAATATTTGCTTTCAAGCACCCCCATTCCCATTAAGAAGCGAAGACTTCGGTCATTATCTATTCATATTTTATAACTCAAATTTAACTATTTTTTTAAGTCGAGTCAAATTTATGAAAATTGAATCAAATAATTTAAGTTTTTATACAAATTTTATATAATTATTTATAATATTATGATAAAGATTGATTCTAATTTTTTGTTTTTCTCTAACCATATAAGATATGTATATATTTCTTTATATTTTTTTTCATTTGTATCAAAATCTAAAGTTGCAAAATATTTACAATATTTATTTAAATTTTTTTTGAGATTAAAGTATTAATGAGAATATAAAAAAGTCGTGAAATTTGTGTGAAGAAAGCATTTGCTAACAATTGTAATCAAAGACCAAATTTTAATGCAAAATTGAGGGACTAAATAAAAAGAGTATATTTTTCAATAAAAAAATAAGAATTGAAAGTACATAAGTATTTTATAGTGGTATAGGAGCATGTGATTAAAATTTGACAAAAAAATATATTTAAAATGAAGGATGAATTGAAGACATAAAAAAATCATAAAAATTTGAGGGACTAAATTGAAAAATAAAAAATTATCAAAATCAGAAATTGAAAGCACATATGTATTCTATGATGGTTTAGGAACATGTAGTTCAAATTTAATAAAAATGGACGAATTGACGGCATAAGGAAATCAAGGACTAAACCACAAAACTATCAAAATAATCAGCCAAATTCGATTTTTTGAGTAACTCGAAATTGAAAAAAAAAATCAAGTCGAATTGAATGCAATTGTCCCCGATTTTACTTCTACAAAAGTTACTATATGCTGCAAGAACCCTGAACTCTTTGCAATCTATTAATTGCAATAAATCATAATTGATGCTACGTAGTGTTTAACTAAAAGGTAATATACCATGGCATGTGGAAAACTGGGTCTAACTCGGTAAATTTAATTCTACAAATCCAGTTAATCATACAAATACGACCCAAGGGAAAGACATAGGCATCAACGCTTTTACCAATCGCAAAGAAAGACCGCAACCATCGCGGGGGGAAGATAAAAAGAGATGAAACTCACCAATCAGAATGATAATTTGAAACTAGTATTTATTTCGTTTCCCACTCCTTCAACTTCTTGCTTCCTTTTGGTTTCGCTATAGGTGCATTCACGGCTGCCATTTTCGCATTGTATTTTGCCCGAAGGGGATCGTTGTATGTCCATCTGCACAAAAGAAAAATAAACTCGAGATTTGTCAGGAACATAATTGTGTTTATATTCGGTGATCATATACAGAGGAGTAATATCAGCCATAGCAAACGGTTCAGAGTTCCTATCTTTGGGGTTCAAATCTACATCCTACTAAACTAAAATTTAAGGCCCTTTTTAGAGAATATGCTCTTCAAATAAAAGATCTAATATAAAAAAATAAGCAGGTTCATTGCCTACATCTACATACTTCCTCTAAAAAATCATTATCTTTTACTAATTCTACTACTAGAGGCATGTTTGATTTCGCTTCTGATGGTCCATGACAGAAACTATAAAAATTTACTCCAAGCATGTTCTCACTATCATCTTCTGAACTAGCACAGTTTGAGGCAAGAAGATCCATTAATATGGAGTACAAGAAATCCAACAGGTGCCAATTAATAACCTCCAACAGAATCATACAGTAACTAAATCAATTCGCAAAGAAAAAGAATCCATAATATGCTTCTAGGCTATTCTGTTAGACTCCCACTCAATAAATCCCAGAATAACTAGTAACAGATACAGTAACTAAATCACAATTCGCAAAGAAAAAGAATCCCATAATATGCTTCTAGGCTATTCTGTTAGACTCCCACTCAATAAATCCCAGAATAACTAGTAACAGATACAGTAACTAAATCACAATTCGCAAAGAAAAAGAATCCCATAATATGCTTCTAGGCTATTCTGTTAGACTCCCACTCAATAAATCCCAGAATAACTAGTAACAGATATGAATATGTAGACCCAAATAAACCAGCAAATATAATACAAGTTCCACGTAAGTTCCTTTGCTTTGCCTCAATAGAAAAAGCTTTAGTTAACAAAAGTTATCATCTTATCCTTCAAGCATTAAGTTATATTTATTGACATTGTTTAAACTAAGTGAGTTCTTCAGTTGATATAAAATGATTATGCAAATCCAATACATAAAAAAGGTAAATAATTAGAAAGTTAGAATCTAAGAGCTAAGAGCATAATTTCATAGAGATGAGCTTTATGGATAACTTACGGATTGTTCCAGTCAGTTGTGTCCTCGTTGACAAGATGAGTCCATTTGGTTCTACCACTACGACCGAAATGCTTCACCTGCATGACCTTGGGTAAGATAGTCTTGTCCATCTTGTCATCACCTGTTGGGGAAGAGAAATCGCGGTGATAAATATTGTGTGCTCCGGCAGTTGCAGCAGGATCATCGGCATCTGACTGGAAGAAAGCACCCTTGTGGTAGTACTTCTGCATAAACTTCCACTTCTGTTTTGGTGGTGGAGCAGGTTTCGGGTTCTTCCTCTCCCATTCTCGTCTCTCTTCATCTGTCATATTCCTTACCTTCTCTATCTCCTCCTCTCCTTTATCATTGCTTCCCTTTCGTCCCTATCTCTCTTAATCCTAGCAATCTCTCTTGCTTTCCAAGCTTCATATTCCTCAGCCTCGTTAACCTCGTCATCAGTATCCACATCTTCTATGTTCGCCTCCAATTCCATGTTTCTCTGAATCTCAGCATCCTCCCTAATCTTCTCAACCACAAGTTGCCTTGTCTCGATCTTCCGATGTTCCAACTTCCTCTTCTCCGCCTCCTCCATATCCCGTTCTTCAGCCTCCAACCGTTTACGCTCAGCTATAGTCTCTCTCTCGGATTTTGGCACAAAAACAGCCTTAGCCATTGCAATTCCCATATGTTCCTCTTCCGAATCCGTCTCATACTCCGACTCTTCCTCCTCTTCTTCCTCCACTTCCTCTTCCTCTTCCTCCTCCAACAACGGAGTTTCCTCTTGTTTCCTTTGAAGCAGCTTCTCCCTAATCCTTCGCCTTCTCTCCTCCAACGCATCCTCATCTTCATCCTCGGCATCCTCGTTCCTCCGAGACTCCTCCTCTTCCGTGGACACAATCTCGGCTTGCCTAATCCGTCTATGATCAGCCCTGATTTCATCTCTATTGTCAACCCTACTTTCAGCCAAACGACGTAACCTACGGTCATCTTTTAAAACGATACCCGGATCTTCGTGACTAGGAAAAGCTTTTTCTAAAGCAACGGACCTAGCCATCGTAATATCGCCATCTTCATCGGCGTCATCAGCCCACTCAGGAGCTTTCCCAGGCCAGTATCTTTTAACTTTGGTTTGTCCAATTTTCCCCCTAAGTTTATCCCGAATTGCTATTACAGTATCACTAACACCTGCCGTGACCGACATAGTTCCCCCCTTTTCTTTCTGGTTTTCCTACGTTTTCTGTGTAACCAAACAGCGAACTGTATATGAAAATAAGTAATCAACCAAATGAAAAAGGAAAACGCAAGGAATTATGATGCAAACGATTGATTAAAAATCGAAACCCTAAAACCTTATTACCTGAACGCAAGCTTTTCCGAAGAGGAAATGAGAAAACAGAAGGGAAAAAAATCTGAGGGTTAAAGGATTTTCACGTTAAAACTCCTTTATTTTTATTCTCCTGACTGCTCTCAACATATTTTGGACACTCAATTATCCTACCTCCCATTATTTTTGTATATGAAAATAAAATTTTATTGTTGTTTAAATTATATTTTAAAAAGATTTAATATAAAAATATCTGAATTATACGTTTTTTAATTAAGTGTTTAGTACGAAATTTCTATAAATGAATTGTTGATGTTATTTAAGAACTCGAAATGTAAGAATATGAGCGTTCAATGTCAAAAAATTAAAAAATTTCTTTAAACAGATATTAATTTATACTTACCTCATGTTAATAAAAAAAAGTAATTAAGTACCTAATTTCTTTTTTCGTCGATATAGGTGATTGATGTTATTAATGTAATCATTTTAAGAGTCTAATCTAATTATTAAAAAATATCTATTATCTGACACATATCGTGCTTATAAAATTTTAAAATTAAAATTATTTTTTAAAAAAATCTCAAATTTTTTCAAATCTTAAAAAACTCTCAAAATTTTAAAACTTCCAATTTCAAACACATTTAACTAAATTGATCGTTTTTATCATCAACAAACAATCACTCGATCACGATGAATTTCAACACATGATTTTAAACCACTCACGACAAGGAGAAAATTAAACACAACGCTTTAGTGTCCAACGAAAAACATAAAGGAAGAGGACAAAGAAGATACCGACGACAATGGAGATAATAAGGGGGAATAAAATTAAGGTTAAAGATCTTAGGGATTTGAGATTTTTTTAGATAATTTTAAAGAAATTAAATTTTATTTTAAAAGATATAATAATAATTTAAAGATTTTTTAAATGATTTTTTTGAAATTTTATAAACGCGACACGTGACATATAATATATTTTGTTAACGTTTGTTATAGTCGAAATACTTAAAATGATAACGTTGATAACATTAGACACCTACATTAATAGAAAAAAATTTAAACACCTAAATAGAAAAAGATATTACTTAGATATTTTTTATATTAAACCTTTCACAAAAAAAAAACAATTCTAAGAAAAGCATTTCGTAAAATAAATAACCTTAGTTAAAAACTTTATCATAACATAATATTTCTATTATAAAAAAATTATTATTGCGTAACTTTATTATTTTTTGTGTTCTAACTGAGTTGGGTATTATTTAATTTAAATAATAGTTAATATTATTATAATAATTTTTTTTAATTTTTTTCATAGTCTAAAACAATTATTATTTTATTTTGACAAATTCTAAATTTAATGTTAGAAATATAACAATCTGAGACGATAAAAATAAAAAGTAAAAGAGAAAAAACTTTGTAAGATAATCGAAAATAATATAGAAATAAATACACAATTGGAAATGAGTTGAGTCTTATAGCTACACAGTTTCCTTAAGATAAATTTTTTGCTCATTCTATGGTGTTTGAGATCGTTAGTCATTTGTCTCCCATGATACAATAATTAGATGATCAACTACAATTGCACTATTGTAGAAATCACAAACTTTTTTTTCCTTCGTCTATCATCAAAAAACTAGAAGAGAAGAAAATAATTTTTTTGAGTTATTTTCGTTTTGTTTAACCTAAAAGGTTTGCATAGTCTCTAAAGGTTTCACATAGTGAACTATAATAAATTTTTGGCCTAATGAAGCTTTTAATAATTGAGAATTAATAGTCATAACAAGCAATTTCTATAATTATTGTCTAGATTAAACGAACTTTTTAATATGTATCCTTTTAATTTTAAAACAAAATTTTAAAAAGATACGCTTTATTTGAGGAAAATATTTCAAATTTGTGTTAAAACATACGTAAGCCCACAGAGGACTCGATCGGTTCAAACATACACATTACCCACTTTGTGCACGTCTATACATTTAAAACCGGGCAATTGGTTCCATGTTTTCCTTAATAATATTTGGATCAATTTCTCATTCAAAGTTCCAAAACTATTGAATTTTTTCCAACAATCCCCCACATGAATGAAATTGATCATTTTATCAAAATCATTTTGACTCGATATGGTGATATATTTATACGATCAATAGTTGCATAGGATAGATAAGTTTTGTAATATACCAAATTGTGTCTAGTGACCAAAATGAAAATTTTGAAAGTTTTATGGCCAAAGTATAAACTTTGGAAAAGTTTAAGGACCAAAGTGGTAATTTTCTCAAAAAATAAATTTTATCTAGTAAATAAACAGTTTATTCCCAATAATTACATTTTCTTGTCATTCGGATTTTCCGTACGAATTTTGTATTAAAAACTATAAAGAGATAAAGTTCGAGAAAAATTTTGGATAATTGGATCGAATTGGATTTTTGATATATTTTGAATGATGATAGAGGAAGGTTAATAATTCCATTTCCATGTCTTAATAAGGAAGGATTTAACATGGACCATTTGATTTAAGTTGATTTTTCATGTTATATCGAGACACTTGGATTAAAATGGCAAGACTAAAATTTAGAAAATTACAAGGGCAAAGTTGAAAGTTAATAATGTGTTGGTTTATTTTTAACTTTTTGATGAATAAATTAACATGTGTAAAGTTATGGAACATGTGATTTCAAGAGCAAAATGGTCATTTGACATTAAAATGAATTTTTAATTCATTTTAATTATTTAAAGGACAAATGGCCTTAAATGAAAAGAAATGAAAATTCAAGAAATTTCTTCATTTTCCCTCCCATGGACGTGAGCTCCTCCTTAGGTAAGAAAAGATTTCTTTTCAATTTTCAAGCTAATTTATTAAGAATTGGATGAAAACACCTAATACAAAATTGTTCTACATGAAATTCTCTATCATTTGATACCATTTGTTCATGTTTCCATGCTTGAAACCTTGAATCCATGAGTTGGGTGGATGAAGGGGAGGTTAGTTTTATGTTTTAAGGTTGGATTATGATGTAGTTAATGCTGTTGATTTATTTCCATGCTTGTATTATGATTGAAAACAATTAGAAATGGTTAAATCAAGGTTTGACCATTTAGTGGTTTTATAGAAAATTAAAGTTTGAATTGAAATTGATATGAGATTGATTGTGATTGCTTGGAAATGATAATTAGAAGTTGAATTCATGATTGAATCAAGTTGGAAAACAAGGCCAAAGTGACTTTTGGTATTTGGCCTATAGGAAAATGTTGAGGAAAAATTATAGAAAAATTATACAAGGGTTAGAAATGACGAAGGAATGATTCTTCAAGTTTTAAAATATTGTTTAGACCAATTTGGAAGCTTGTAAAGATTAGGGAACCAAATTGCATAATGTTGAAAACATGGGTTTAAAGTGGAAATTGATTTGAAGTTGATATGTACTGTTTAAATGGATTGTTGATATGCTTGAATATGTTATTAGATGCTTGAAGTTGAAGTTGAAATGACAAGGGACCATTTTGAATAAATTGAAAACATTGAGATAAATTCTAAAATAATTCATTTTAGTGATTAAATTGTGGAATTAGAAATGGTTATGTGATATATTCTTTGAATTGGATAATGGGAGAATTGAAATTGTATTTGGAAGTGTTAAGATTGACTTTGATGTTATGAAGTAGAATTAGTATCGAATAAGTATCGAAAATTTTTAAGAATTTATTTCCTATTGTGCGCCTATGTTAGTAAAGTACTAACATGTACTTTGAAATGTATATGTTTTGTAAATGATATTCATATAGATTGTGATCAAAATCGAGAATAAAACAAGCCAAAAGATAAAGAAAAAGTGCAAAAGTGAGGTTTATATAGTTAAATAAAGTGTGCAAGCTAAGTATACTAGGTGAGTGCATTCTTACCTATATGATTACATATGATATGAGGAAGACTTGCGATGAGTCAACCTTGAATTATTTGAAGAAAAAAAAGATTTTTGAATCCTATTTTGATATATTTTATACTGTTTAATCAAATGGTATATGATTTTGATAAAAGCCCAGTGTATGTGCATTGAAAGTTATTGATAAAATTGACATGTCATGAGGTGGAGTGATTATTGATTATAAAACTGGTACATTCGTGTACATTTTACTGGCATTATATGTACATTATGGGTTTAACGATATTTTGACTTTGTGAGATACCATACATGATTAGTGAATACTGGTACAGTGATGTTGTGTTCTACAGTACCTATACGTCTGACTTGCACTAAAAGTGCAATATGTTACTGGCAGTAAAACTACATATTGCACACACTCGCCTGACTCGCGTACCATGCATTCTCATTTATCATACATTGGGTTATGATTACATGAAATTGAAAAATACAAGTTGATTGGTTCAATGGAAAATAAATCTTTCATTGACTCTTTTGATTTGGTTACATGTGATATATATGATCTATTGTTTTACATGTTATTTGATGAGAAAAGACTTTGAAAAGTCTATTTTACATATTCATACATTATCATATGATACTTACAATATTATGATTTATACAATATTTTATATTTCTATATGCCTTACTTTATTTATGTTAATGCCTCACTAAGTGTATATTTATCGTGTGATGATTTCATACGTAGGTAAAGGAAAGCAAGTGGAATAAAGAGCTTAGCTTGTCATTAACTATCGAGGACTACCTACCGGTATCAGTAATGACATCCTACTATTGTTTTAATTTTTTAGTTGGCATGTATACGTATATAAGTGTTAGTAATATTTTTATAAGACTAGATTTAATTGGGTCATAAATGTTCTGATATGTCTATGAAGTTAAATGGTTTATAATAGTTTATATGCGTGAATCTAGTAATTAAAAATGGTTATAATCATAGATTTTAGTCTTATATTTTAATAGTACAAAGATGAATTTCTATTTAGATAGTTTTTAGGCAGTTCCACTTAGAATATGATACATTATTGAACTGCCATGTTGTTGCCTGAAATCAAATTTGAGTTAGATGTTAAAATATTATATTTTGATTTTATACGATTAAATATTTTTATGATTTATGCTAAATTTGATATTTTTAAAGAAAAATATTTTAAACAATATATGTTTTAAATGTCTGATGTGACATCTCTTGGCTCGTATTCGAGTACGAATTTCGAAAAGGGGTGTTACAAATGTCCTCCTTTGAACCTTCTCTTATGAAAGTATATTCACTTTACTGGTTTATCAGTAGATGTGATGTCCTTGAATTGTTCTATCGTTCGTGTAAATGGTGATATACTTCACACAACTACCTTTCTAAGAAGAATATTAGTTCTCATAGGTATGTCCATATAGTTGCGAATATTGCCTGATTCTGCAAGAGTTTGAAAGAACTATGTCCAATAGTCTCCTTGAAGTAGCTCCACTTCACTCTCACATATGTGACTTATGTTGGTTGGCTCACTAAAGCACACAATGGTCATTGAAAGCTTTGGTCAGCCTATCACACTATGATCATTGTTTACATCATAGGAACAAATTTGGGATAAGAAATCCCCACTATGACTAAAAAGAATTTATGTAATTAGGTTGCCTTTTTGAACCTAGATCTTAGAATCTCCAATTAACTAGGTGGGGTTTTCCTTGACATAACACTTTTAATTTTCATTGGCTTTAGTCTCATTCCTTTAGATTTTTTTAACTTGATCTCAATTTAACTCTTTAGTTAGCAGATTGATACTATGATAAATACTACAACAATCACGCAAGTCTATGTATCGGATTCAAGTAGTAAAGTGGATACACAAAACGTATCAGACGTCGAACCCACAGAGAACGTATGTCATAAAAGAGTTGCTATTAGAAAAAAAAGAAAAGATAAGTAATGTGTATTTTAAGAAGGTAAAAGGAAAATAGCAAAGTAATAAAATCATATTAATAAAAGCAGGGGAATGTTACAGTGATCAATGGAGCAATCACACCAATGGACCAAAGAATGATGTTATACGGTAGCTAATAGTACGACTATGTTGTGGCAATACTGTTATGAGTCATGCAACAATTAACACATTAATCCTCTTTCAAGAACTAAACACTTAACCAATTGGAATTAACTTTCATTAAAACAATCAATCAAACAGTTAATAAAGCAAAAACAATCGACAACATACATTTCTATATGCTTAAGTTTACTTTCATAAACACTGATTTTGAAACTAAAGTAGCATGTAGTCTCAACAATTTCTATTTATAAAAATAATTAAGATCGACATTCATAAGGATTAATCCATCTCTAAAAACATCCAATAAAAAGAAATCAGCTCATAAAAATATTATTTTAAGCAAAATCATAAGATAGACATTTCATCGAACACCTTATGTTCAAATCCAAATAATAACATAAAAATAAATAATTCAAACTTAGAAAAGTATCTCTCTTTTTCAAGGAAAAAATATTAAGGAAAACTTGAATCCTGATCGACCGTCGTTGCTACACGGTTGCTCCACGCTGCTAGTACATTTCCCAACGAATGACTTAGGCGGCCATGGTGATGGTAGGAGAAAAAAATAAAAAAGTGGCTAGAAAATTAGGGTTTCTAAGAATAGGAAAAAATGTGTAGAAAATATTATAATTTTAGCAGGTGTTGAATGGAACGGAGCCGATATGCTTCATCCAGACTTCGAAATGGCTGATGTCGATACAAGACCAGAAACTCCGCCTTCTAGAATAACCGAAGTTCCATCTTCCGATTTTACCTCAATAGGTAAAATCAATTTCCCTAACCAATTTCTGCAAACAGAACGCCAGCACCCCCCATCTTTAGTTTACACGGATGGTAAATATAGGGGTTAATGCAATTTACTGCATGGTTGAGCTATTTATCTATTCTATGGTTTTAGTTATAGAAATAAAATGTGTAGGCATCAGAATTCTGGTCGGTCAAATCTGATTATTATATATGCACATTAACAACACCCCTTTGTGATCTGAGTTTTGCTCAATTAGTCATCATTTTGATGTACCAAAATTAGAAAGCAGCCATACCAAATGTAGATGTGTAGAACTGGTGCATTGAGAAGATCATCATTGGATCGATCAACGAATTCGATCCAGTGTATATGGAGATTGTGATGATGGAATCCATAAACCTTTATCCAGTGATTTTTCTTCCGCATTAGCTCCCTCAGCCTTTTCACTGCGGTTGAATTTGATCTATTGTGTTCGCATTCATGGTTGGGATTTGTTGTTTTGTTTTTGCTCATGCAAGTTATAGAACCTAAAATTTACATCATTTGTGCTCAAATCAAAAGAAAAGATAACAGGAACATAAAATTGCCGTTTAAAAATTAAAACGGACATCATTTGGGCTCAAATCACAATATGTACAATGGTATTATGTTCAACGAATGTCTTGCAAGTCTCGGTCAACTTGATTTTCTAATTTTGTCCGAGTTAAAAAAGGATTCAAATGTTTCGTTTGGGAATGCTTCTTCAAACGAACTTTTCCAATTATCTTTTCTAGTGTAAAAGCATCGTTTTTTAGTTTGAATTAATAATCACTTTTTAATCTTGAATTTTCGATTGAAAATGAGTTGTTTGGGAATGTTTATGTGTTTAAAACTGAAATTTAGGTTAAAAATAATTTTATAAATAGTGGCGGATCCAAAAATTTAAAAATGAGGTTTTAATTTTTTAATACTCTTTTTTCTAATAAAATAGGTATGTAAATTTTTAATTTTTTTCTTACTTTGATATATTGAAATATATTTAAAAATTTATCCAAACTAACGATTATGTATTTGATCATGGCCCAAATGGCCCCAAGTCAAAATGAAGATAGATAGGCTTGAGATTCCTAGCTGCTGCTTAATAAATGTATGAGCAGGTTGGGACGACCTTGACTTACACAGTTCATCCTTGTACAACAATTTCCTTTCCACACAACCAAACAAATTTAAGGATAAATTACGTATTTAGTATTTAAACTATTAATTTTGATCTATTTTAGTATCTAAACATTTAATTTTTTTAAAACTGTACTTAAAATTTAGTTTTTGTTTTATTTTAGTATATCGTTGATACAAATTTTAGATTTTGTTTTATTTTAGTATCCCGTTCAAAATTGAACATTAAGTTTTGAACAAAATGAAAGATTAGGTACTAAAATTGATCAAAACTGATAATTTAGTACTAAACATGTTAAGTTTTAATGACAATGCACTAAAATGAAATGAAAACTAAACGTTAGGTATGATTTTAAAAAATGAAAGTTTATGCATAAAAACGAATAAAAACTTATAGCTTAAGTATTAAATGCGTAGTTTATCCCAAATTTAATATACGAGTAATTCATGGAATGAAAAGAACACGGCATTTTCCTTATGAATCTAAATCAACAATTTTAAAACACCAGCTTGCAATTCATGGAATGAAATGAACCCGGCATTTCCTTATGGACCGCTAAATCAACGATTTAGTTTTTTGTTAGCTTGACCCGGCCGCCATTGATGAAGCTTATCAAAGCTTAAAAATCTTTTGAAGCTGTTGAGACTTAAATTTGGTTTGAATTAACTAAGTGGGTACTTCTTATTTTCAAGGAACCGAACTGGGTATTTTTCAGAATTTCGATTTTTGGTCGTATTTGTTTTTCTTCTTTTTCTTTATTCTGTCATGGAGTTGAACGAAGGGACGGCTGGAACTGGATCTCATAAGACGGCGTCGGAGAGTGACGAAGTGGCGGCACCCGAGTCGCTGCAACTTACCGACGAACTCCGCCTTTTGATGTCGGCTCCGGTGACCGATAATTCCAGTTCATTCACGGCTCTCCAAGCTGTTCAGCCCATTCATTCTCCGGACTCGGCTAAGCTAATTGCTGCTCCAGCTCCGGCTCCGAACGTTGATGATTTCAAAGACAGCTCTCATTTTCTTTCTAATAGTGGGTTAATCGAACAAGCGGCGAAGTTCTCTGTGTTCACCGGAGATGGTGCTGGTAACATCAACGACAATAACAAAAGCAACTCGCCTGAACCGTCGTCGTGCGATTCAAGCGCAAGTCTCCAGAAACCAGGGAAGAGTGAGCCGGAGGGGACCGAGTCACCTCAGCCGTTTCTGATCCAACGGTGGAGAACCGGAGTATCAAGGGAAAAGACTGAGAAAAGGTGAAAATTTCTGATATCGGCTTTTTGGGTGTTTTCTTTTTTGGTAAATTTTGATCAAATTAGTTGATAAAATTGGTTTTTGAGCATTTTAGGTGAAAGGGTCGACAAAGGAAAGCAGAACTGCGGCGAAAGAGAGCTCCGACGATGCCGAGAAGCTGCCTTACGTTCACGTTGAAGCTCGCTGGGGACAAGCCACGGATAGACATATCTCAGCAGATAGAGTAATTCACTAATTTTGATGACTGGGTCCTTAATCAGTTTGCTTGTTAGTATTAGTTAATTTGTCTTGATTAAGCCAATAATATTTGTTTTTAGGCAACGAGAGAGAAGATTAATGAACGTATGAAGATCCTACGGGATTTGGTACCAGTGGGCAGTAAGGTCAGTTCAATTGGATTAGTAGGTTCATTAATGATTTGATTATGATTACGTGATTAAGCTAGAATATCCGTCTAAATGGGTACACAAAATTTGGATTACATCTTTAGATTTATTTCTTTTGTAACTGTTTCAGTACTTTGTCAGCTTTTGCTCAAAAAAGCTCAGCTGGTGTGCCATGGCACTAGGGTGTAAACGAGCCGAGTCGAGTTCGAATATTGCTGAGCTCGGCTCGACTCGAAAATTCTGAAATAGAGTTTGACTCAACTTGAAAATTCGTGAGTTTAAAATTTTCAAGTTCGACTCGAACTCGAAATCCTGAACTGAAGCTCGTGAGCAGCTCAAAAAGGCTCGAAATGAAATTTTTTTCTTAAACTTAACTCGATTGAAGCCTCAAACTCGAACCTTAAATACATTAAAATCTTACTATATTTTTAAAAAAAAATCAATACATAAATATTAATATTATTAATAATTTATTTAAAATAAAATAAAATCTTAATATATATTTTCGAGCTGCACACGATCTTTTCGAGTCGAATATCAAGTAGCTCGTTAAGAACTCGAGTCGAGTCCATTCGATATGAGTATTTATCGAGTCTTGATCGAGTCGATCTCGAGTAACTTGCGATCTGTCTCGTTCCATTTATAGCCGTACATGACACTTTGACAATTTTAATGTTTTAGCCCTTCTTCCTTTGTTGGATGAGTTTGTTAGGAGTGCTTTTTGAGGTTAACATCGATTTTTCGAACAGAAACTGTGATTTTATTTGTTGTTTTAGACTTTTAGTGAAGGGAGTAAACGAAAGAAAGCTAGATTTTACAGGTCAAATCGAATCTTCATATTAATGTGCCGCACATTGAATTATCTTTGGAAAGGATAGGTATCAGTAAAATGAAAATTCTAGCATTCGACGTCAATGAAAGGAAATTTTTAGTTATGTGGAATGCTAACTGGATATTACCATGAGGGATGAAGTGCTCTATGAACTTGTCTAGTGGCTTGCTTGATTAGATGTCTTTATGGGGTCCCATTTCTTTGATGTACAGTAGTTGCCAACTTCTTTTACAAGTTCGGCATCCATACTCTTATGGGATAACAAGATAACAAGATAAAAGATCACAAAAGAAAATGCCTTTCATACGCCAAATGGCTGCCTATCTATATGGGTACATAATGTGATAGTGCATGGGAAACTAGTTTAATTGTGCCGAACTTAATCTTGATCATGCCTTAATAGTTCAGAAGACGTTTTCGACAATTGAAAAGGGTGTATAAGTCATTTTCTTCAAGATGTGACCACAATTCAGTGAATATTAGATGGCCAAACCTGTAAATAACCTTTCTTTTCTAGGACCACATGTCATGATCTGCTCATAATTTGAAAGGATCGGCAATGCCTAACTGTTAAAAAGAATATTGTTGATATTAATGACTTACAGTCAATCCCTTGGGAGACTGGAAATCTGTTGCTTCTGGATAGGTTACTGTTTCTGTTTCGAGTAAACCATTTTGGAACTCTTCTATCTGCATCCCATGAAGGTGTATTCAAGTTGAACTTATATGGCTATTGGGAAAGTATAACTTTTCAAACGATCAGATGTTGACTTGTACTTTGAATTTCATTATAGAATCATTGAATTCACGTAGGACCTTTTCTGATTTGCGAAATACCATGTGCTGTAGATCAAGGGCGAAGTGTTAGTGTTGGATGAAACCATCAGTTATGTGCACTCCCTACACCGTCAAGTGGAGGTGAGATGTTACCCTGTAGTAAGGGTCTTGTTATGGAGATTTCCCATCTTCTGCAACCCTCACAAAGTTGATTTTTCTCTCGGTTCTTATTGTGAACATCCCAATAGGCTGGCATGTTTCATTTTGAGCTTTATGCTTTGGTTTCGATGCAGTATCTTCCACCCCCTCGGTCTGAATCTAGTTATCATGTTTTTTTGGTTGCAGTTTTTGTCAATGAAACTTGCTGCAGTTAACCCGCGCATTGATTTCAACCTCGATAGCAGATTCCCAGCAGAAGTAAGTATCAGACACCTTTAGTCATATGTTTCTAGTCTAGAGTCAGAAATTGAAAACTCCTTCCACAAATCTCCCACTTCATGTGGCGAAGTGCAAATCTATGTTGTTCTAACTCTTCATTTTCTCGAATAGATTATGTGATTGTCCATCGAGTTTCTCTTCTGAGGGCAACACAAGGCTGCATGAATCAATTATCCTAAATCAACCAAATACTTCTGTCTTGGATGATACATACCAATATAGCCCATCATCAAATTCATGACTAATACTCAACTAATTATCTCATTCTGGAACTACAATTTGAATATTTAGATTCAAGTATTTTAACAACTGAACTCTAATTGTTCCTTTTGTGTGTGTTTTGTCTTCATGTTCAATGAATAGATTTGGATCTTTCTCATTGCCAACCTTGCTATAGAGATTATATCGGCAGTTTTTGACCAGCTTGCTTCAGTGCGTAAGCCAGGATTCGCCTTGGCAGCAATGTTAATGGCTCTCGTAGGTTTGTTCGGATGCATAACCGAGATAGCTTATAAGGGCAGAAAGGAAAAGGGCAGATGGAGATGGGATAGTCCCAACACTTATAGACATTTCTGTAACTTTGCAGATATATTTGGATTGGTAAGTGCCATACTTCAAACTACTACAGCAATTGTGGCTTATGTCCTTTATCGCCGGCATTCTGATAATCCCATCAAATTGTCCTTTTGGCCAATTCTTTTCGCAATTGCTCTTTTGTGCTCTCAATTTCTTAAGGATCAAAGTCGGACGGCGTCTCGGCTTTATCATGCAGCTCATAGTGCTTAGCTTTTTCTTGTACATCTATATGTGCTGAGATTTTGTTATGAGACAACCGAGATAACTTTTGATAGTTTCAATGAATGATTGACAACGTGATTATAATGTGGTCCGTATTTTTCTCGTTTTTCCGAAACCCATTTCTATATATTTATTTGAAGGGTAAATTATAAATTTGATAACTTTACTCTTTTTCTTAAATCATTTATTGAATTTTAAAATATTTTCAATTTTCTTATTGAACTTAATATATTAGGGTTTTTTTTGTACATAATGTGTTGAGATTTTGTTGATGAAACAACCGAGATAAATTTTGATGGTTTCAATGAATGATTGACGACGTGATTATAATGTGGTCCGTATTCTTCTCGTTTGTCCAAAACCCATTTCTATATATTTATTTGAAGGGTAAATTATAAATTTGATAACTGAACTTTAATTCTCTCTCTCCTATTTCATTTATTATACTTTAAAATCTTTTAAATTTCCTCATTGAACTTAATACATTGGTTTTTTTAACACTCAGTCGTTCCTTCACTAATGGCGTTATGGCGTGGCTTTGTTTATTGTTAATTGAGGAGTGACCAAACAAATCTAATGTATAAAGTTCAATGATTAAATTGAAAATAATTAAAAGTATAGTGAGTGAAATATGAGAGAGATAGAGTAAAGTTAAGTGATTAAATTTGTAATTTACCAATTAAAAAATAAAATATAAAGTTCAATGATTAAATTTGCAATCTGTAAAGTCCTATGTAGATCCCAATTGGGTCTTAGGTATGCCCTGACCTTGGACTGTGGGAGTCACCCTTGACCTAAACTAAGATGTACCAAAAAAAAAAATTACCGGTAAGAATCGATTGAGTTACCAACAAACTTCAATGTATTAAGTTCAATGAGAAAATTAAAAGGATTTAAATATAATAATAAGTATACATATAATTATATAAGTATATATGTATATATTCTTATATATTAGACTTATATATATATAAAGTATATATGTAAGTATAAATATACATATGCATGAGTATATATATAATATTAATATATATGCATATAGATACTTATATATTATATTCATAAGTATATATTATATATATATAATATACATTACACTTATACATCCATTACGGTTGTTTTAATTTGAACCTTACATATTGTTTAATTTATTTAAATAATAGTTTGTAATTTCATGTTTAATTAGTTTGGTCCTTAAAAATATATTATATTATCCAAATCCTTATAAACTTTTGTTCCTCAACTTTTGTAATGAATACAATTCAGTCCATTTTTATATTAATTTCATCTTCACATTTTACAATTATTTTGATTTGATCCCTATGTATTATTTAATTTATTTAAATCTTAACTTGTAATTTCATATTTGTTCATTTAGTGCTTAAAATTATATTTGTATATGAAATTGACCCATACTTATTTATATTTTTATAGTTTACTTCAAACCCCATAAATCACATAATAAACTTCATTTCAAACTCTATAAATTATATCATAATCTCCAAACCCTATAAACTTTACTTCACCAACTTTTTAAATGTATTCAATTTAGTCAATTTTTATATTAATTTCAACTTGACATTTTATAATTATTTTGATTTGATCCCTCATCCATACTTGTTGTTTCATTTATTTAAATTTCAATTTGTAATTTCATATTTGTTCAATTTAGTCCTTAAAATTATTTTTTATTAAAATTGACCCATAATTATTTATATTTTTTAACTTACTCCAAATCATATACAATTACAAATTACAATTTGTCATTCACGAATAGCAAAAAACAATTAACCCAAAAATGACCCTACGTGAAGTCAATTTGTATCTAGTAAGATCCAAATGAATTTTATCTGTAAATGATGTAACCGATCTGAACGGGATCTAACCTGAAGTCCATCTGAACATGAATTAACTTGGCATTTATCTGATTCGGACTTGAACTATTTTAACCTAAACTGTTATTGATCCGAAGTGAAACTAACCCGATCTAAACTCGAGAAGAATCTGATGTCAAATCAATTTGAAAATGACCTGAATTGATTTGACCTGAACCCGACATGATCCAGGTCGAACCATCAAATTAACCTGACATAACTTATATCTAATTTGACATGACCTGAAGTATCCAACTGAAATCTAAACTATTATCTTATTTTACATCAATACAGTCAATGCCTCTGGCAACCTCCGATGGCTAGTGTCGACTCAAGACACTGTTGACAGGAGCATTAATTGTTCCAAACTCAACTAGGGGTGGGTGGCGCGTGCTTTTGGGCGCATAACAACTATGGTTCTGATTTTAGCTGATAGTATTACCCCCTTGGTTTCAGGGATTTCCCAGGTGTTTATTTGGCATACGTTGCTTCTTGATTTCCTTTTCAACGGCCAATGTCTATTATTATGAGTTTCTGTGTCCTAACAGGTAAGTTGGGTCCACTACTTATCAATGGGGGCTATTCGACACGGTTTTTCCTAATATTTACCTTTTTAGCACCGTTTAATATATATTTTTCGAAGTAGCATCTTTTCGGCTTAGCTGGTGAAAGGTGCATCCTCGGGGTCGCGCTTTACCCGGGTTTTCGCTGAGTTGGATGCCACGTGTGGAAGGCGCATCCTCGGGGACGCGCCTTCACGGGGTTCTGATGACTTGGCTGCCACGCTGGTATTTTGTTTAATAATAAATATAAATAAATATTTTATTATTATTATTATTATTATAAATTAGTAATATATTATATAAAGTGTTTCGATTATAATGTAAGAATTATTAAATGTATTTTGTTAGTGTGTGTTAAGGTGGAGTGAATTATCTACATTAATATGATAGAACAATATATGAAAACCAGTTTTGATTTTATTGTAGTTATAGGAAAAATGTATGAAATTATAATATTACACATATGTTTGTATTATTATTTTTTATTTTGATTATTGATCTATTAATTTTATGAGTTAAATATTTAAATGTTATCAATCTAGTCATCTCTTATCAATATTTAACGAAAATATTGATGCATAAGTTAATAAATTAGTATAATTACACATTTAATATTCAAGACTTACATATTATATGAATTTAGTCTTATTGAAAATTTAATTTAATAAATTTAATCCTCCAATCAGAACATGAAAATATATTGAATAAATATATTAATTATTATATTAAATAAATATATTGAAAATATTTATGTATTTAAAAGTTAAAAAAAATTATTTAGGTGTACATACATTGAGAAATTATATAAAATGCAATAACATTAAATTATTAGAAACAAAAACATTCATTTAAATAAAATATTAATTACATAAGAGTTAACGGTTATATGATGATATGGTCAGCATCCAATCGCAGTAGCATTTCGTTTTCCATTATAACTGTAGACAAAATAATATAATTAACACAAAAAAATAATTAATAATTCTAAATAAATTATAATTATATAATATTATTTTAATAAAAAAATAATATTTTATAATTATATTAATATAAAATATAATAACTATTTAAAAAAATACTAACATAAAAATAAATTTCTTACCACTAATAAGAAATTTAAAACTCAAATAGTTGGAGAATTTGAGTTATAAAAGAGAGGAGAATATGATTTTGGTGTGAAGAATGAGGAAGGGTTGAGGGGGTTTATATAGGAGAGGATGAGGGGTAGTTGGGGAAAACGGATGGGGGTATTTATGGTATTTAATGGAAGGCGCGTCCCCGGGGATGCGCCTTCCACACGTGGCATCCAACTCAACGAAAACCCGGGTAAAACTCGTCCCCGGGGATGCGTCTTTCGCCAGCTCAGCCGAAAGGGTGCCACTTCGAGAAATATATATCAAACGGTGCTAAAAAGGTAAATATTAGGGAAAACCGTGTCAGTTTGGTCAAATAGCCTATCAATGGAGTATTTTATTTCCTATAGTTCTGGAATTACGCATGGGTATTATTATATTGCATGGCATTTTCTATCCCATGTACGTCTTCTACGTGGAAGCTTTCCGAGGGTTTTTCTCACTCCTCGTTCACACGTCCGGTATTATCGCATGCATGCTTGCTTGAGTGGCGTCTTTCCTTCATGCACGTGGCTATATAGGACCTTCTTTTACTCTTATATATTTACTTGCCAAATTTTTTTTGGGTTTAATTACATGATTTATTGTTTATGTTTGTGTTTTATCATCTTTTCCTCGTTCATTATGTCATCTTAGTAGAAATTCCTATCATCTACAATTTTTTCTTTTTCTTTAAAGTGTTTATAAAATAATCATTTCCATTGTCGATTTTTAGGATTTGGATGTGTGTCTAAATCATAGTGTCAAGGATTTTGAATATACAAACCACATTAATGTTTTCGGAACGTGAAGGTCCTGGAAGATCACTGGAAATGGGTGTGTATTTGATTCTAGGATATACATTAAGTTAAAAAATTTCACAAGAAAAAGGTCTTTGGTTTTCTATTACTGAACACGTGAGGAAATAGTTTTGCAAGATGATCAGAATTTGGATGACCAAGCCCAAAATGTCTCGTAACATAATTCCATCTAAAACAATATAATTAGGGACATAGTTGACTACACGCCTTGAATAAACTTGTCTAAATAGAGGAGAGTTCCCACCACACAATTCAACATTGCTAATTAACATCTCTGAAATTCAAAAAAAAAATTGAAATACAATTTTGTGACACTATTTAAATCATTAGATAATTTATGAACATATATCAAATTGCAAGCCGATTTTGAAACATGAAGGACAAAGGATAGAAGGTTATTTGTCAATTGAACCAATTTTATCCCTTCCACTTTAGAGATTGATCTGTTGATTGTTCAAATCGTGAAGGGAATAGGTTGTGGGTTGTATTTATAAAATACACTGAGATCCAGAGTCATGTGACCAGAAGCTTTAAAATTGACTATCCAAGATTTCACGTTATTGTTGGGTAATTCGACTATACGACAATCTAATATAAAAAATGACAATCTAAAACTATGATAAAAATCATAAGGGTGAGTGCAACCTGAAATGTTACAATCTTCCTAAAATTTTCGGTTGAATATAAAATGTTCGAAAGAAGGTGTCAACCAAAAATGTTATAATGAATATAACATTTTAGGTTACATTCAATCTAGAATGTTATAATTTTTATCATATTTTCAATTATACCCAAAATCGTTATTTTTCATCCTTGTATTAGATTGTTGTCCCTTGGACTTTTCCCTCTACTGTTTTCAGCCACAAAGAAATAGTCGTTGATCTCTGGTGCATTGTGAAACAGATGGGTTTTGCCTACATAAGTTGTTGTCGCAGAATTTGTTGATTAGGATAAGAGTGGCTGGTTTTTTCATGATATTTTTTTATGATGAGAACCGATACCATGTGAAAATATTCTAAGAAAAGAAAGGAAATTCAAAAAGAAAATGGAGATCTCGGATGAAAAGAAAAGAGAAAGTGTTATTTTTATGTTAAAAAAATCAACCTGGTTTTATAGGTTAAGAATTACAAAACTAGAATTTGACTAAATATATTTTTCATAACATTTATCCCCTAAGAAAATTAATCTTGTCTTTTCAAAGAAAATAAAATCTGATCCTAAGTAATTAGAACTCAAAAATTATTAGGATGAATAGATAAAACCTAATCCTAAATAAATTATAACTCAGAATTTAGGATGAATAGATAAAATCTAATCCACAGGCCTTG
Source organism: Hibiscus syriacus (assembly GCF_006381635.1). Classification (NCBI taxonomy): domain Eukaryota; kingdom Viridiplantae; phylum Streptophyta; class Magnoliopsida; order Malvales; family Malvaceae; genus Hibiscus; species Hibiscus syriacus. The sequence continues at coordinate 529,561 of NW_024061816.1, read as the reverse complement.
CCACTGTTTCATGTATGTGAGAAGCTATTTTGTCACCTTTGGCACAACGTTCATTGGAGATGGAAATTCTTGTCAACATATGATAAGAGAACAAGAACACTTCCATTCGATTATCGACTACTCTCCATCTTTGCCGGAGACACCGGTTGCAGCTTTACTGCCGCTCTTCTTTACTCTCTTAAAAACTTTTTTTCTTGGAAGTAAAGAGGTCTCTGCAGAATCACTTTTGGACGAGCTTGCAACTTTGTTAGCACTGTTTTTAACCTTGGCCTCTTCAATCTTCTCTTCCTCAGATGCTTTACCAGAATCAGCAACAACTACTTCAGCTTGGTCGTCGGTAAGCTGCTTTGAACTGGGATCATTTGGACTTGTTTCGGGAACGGGAAGAAGTGCACGGTGGCTAAGGCGAAGTTGTCCCCTACCATTAACCTGCATTAGATGATACAGTTAATGGAGAGAGATTCCATCAAGGAAAAAGGTTCAGACAAAGACTAAGAATTGTAACAATTCAGCACTTTGATGGATTTACAAGACCAACAGAAAGGATAAAAGTTTGGAAACCACTTTTACCATCTACATTTTTTAGTAGCGTAGATTAAATCTTTAAAATACATAGTACTGATGAACTTATCAAACGACTTTCGTGTTTAAAGGGAGTATTATTCTCCCTAGAAGTCCTAGGTTCGAACAACTAGTCTGTAGGGTGTGTACATTCACTAAAATACCTAGTACTGGTATATAGCTCGAGCCCGTAGAATTGTCCTCACGTGTCGCTCACCCGGGCCTACATATGTAGTAGCTCATACGGTCTACAGAGACGACCTCAGCAAGGGTTAACCTTACATGAGGTTAGGTCGGAAGAACAACATAACAAAACTCGGGTTTTGATACCGTGTTAACCTAAAACCAATTGGTGACGGGTGAGGGGCCCTACTTTAAACAAGAACAAAAGAAACCTGGCACTTGATAGATGTGAGATAACACCACTAATCAATTTTAAGTGAACAACATTAGCCATATTTAGTTTTAAGATTGAACTAACAAGACAAAACAAGTTGCTTACCTCGATAAGTTTAACATCAACACGATCACCAACTTTAACAGCCTATGATGGAAAAAGTTACAATCAATAATAATTTCAGTAGCTCATAATGGTAATGCATCTACAAGTTGAGGATAAAAGATACAGAAAAACTATGCTTACATCTTCTGCCTTGGCCAACCAGTCTGAAGTCAGCTCACTAATGTGGCAAAGTCCCTGAAAAAGCAGATCTTTTTATATATATATTTTTTGGGATAGGTGTCGAAACGATTTTTTTTAAAAAAGGTGAGATTTTAAAAACCATATTAATTTTTAATTTACCTCTTTCAACTGATTTTTAATTTAAAAACAAATGCGATTTAAAAACCTCTCGTTTCGAAAATTTTTGGATTTCCTTTACGATAGAAAAAATACAGTTCAAAGAGTCGCCACCAATCTTTGATTAGGGTGTGATTGGGCACCCAAAAATGCTTTGTCATTTTAAATAAAAATTAATTTTAATTAAAACAACAAATTAAGGTCTGCGTTACCAAAATCCGAGTTCGGGAGTCGGTTACGTGCAGGGAAGGATTAGCACCCCCACAACGCCCTAAACAAACCTAGTCGATTAATTAACGTCTTTGCAATGAACTTTACAAATTCGAATTTATTTTAATTTTTGATCCCATAAAACAAAAATGTAAATTTAAAACATTCAAAAACACCCAAACAAAATTAAAATTACCAAGTCATTTTAGAAAGATAAAGAATGTTCGATTATTTACAAATATCGAGACCAGATCTTAAAGATATAACAACCTTTTCTCGATATATTTAAATAAACGAACATTTCTTTTTCTCTCGTTCCCAAATTTTAGGTGACGAATCAATTTTTTTTGTTTCACTTTCGGGATACACTTTTATTTTAAAATCATTAAAAGCGGACCTCAAATCAGTTATGACTGCCCACTTCAACAATTTTAAATTAAAAGAGTATTACCCTTAATCCGATTATGTAATATGTCGAGTTATGCACGTGAGGCTATCATGCAAATTATGCAAAATAATGTCATGCCAAAATTAATTAAACAGAATAAAAAAATAACATACAATATGACATATAAAAAATTACGCATATTAATACCTAATGTACAAAATGTGACTTAAATATAAAAACAAAATCATAACATGCTAAACTATAAATTTTAAAAAGTGTATATATACATAAATGTAATGACTAAATTTAAATGAATGTAAAATTCGACATACAAACTAAAACTAAAGTATGGATTAAAATGAAACATGCGTATAAATGAGGAATCTACATCCAAATAATCTAACAAGATTATAACTAAAACTAAAAAATTAGAAAATAACTAAATCAAGACAAACACAAAGGATTAAATTTAAAAGCAGTCCTAAAGATGACTAAAGTGTAAAATAGTCTTAAAATTTGGGGATTGGAAACCTGATTTTACCAAGAAAATTTGATGGCCAGAAAGTAATTAACCCAAATTCTTTAATATACAACCTAAACTAAAAAAAAACTAAACTAAATTTAATCCTAACTGAATCATGCGCAAGAAAATTCTGCCGTTCAAGCTCCCTTTTTCAATCTTTTTAGCATACTGACCATACTCATCTCCTCTAACCTTCGACGCCGTGCTCAGCCACCATCCCTTTGGTGACCACTTCTCTTCTAACCATAGCTCACCATCACGCTCTCTTCTCTCCATTTAACACAGACCACGATCGAGGGAAGACAATCACCGCACCCCCTTATCGCTCGTTACTTTATTCGAGTCTTTCACCCGGAGTTGAAGCAAGTAAATGGAGGTGTAATCGTTGGGTAGAAGGATGAAAAATTCTGAGGATTTGTAATTAATTTTAGGGGCTGTAATTTGGGACTTATGATAGGAAAATAAGAAGCTTTAAGCTCAGTTTGGGTCTCGGTTTAGTCGACCAAAAATGTTGATTATCAAAATTGGTTGGAATCCAACATACGAAATTCGGTGGGGCTCTCATATTTGTCGATCAAAGGAATTGAAAGGTGGATTCTTAGAGGCAATTGGAGAGAAAAATGGCTACCGAGTAATGGGGAATTTCAATGCTGCTATGACCTTCGACCATCGTTGCCGAGAGCCTTCCCCAGACAAAAATTTCAACGACAGGTAAACTAGCTATTTCCTCACCATTTTCTATTTATTTCTCTGAAGACTTCACTTCTAACTTACGAATGATGGCTACTCAAGGAAACCTAACTCTTACCAACACCCCAACTAAACGCTATGTGATAATTACAAGGCAAATGGAGAGCAAAATCAAGCAAGGTAATGTAATTGATTAATCTTTCATGCACTTGTTTAGAATAAAAGCATTCACGGAAATTACCAGAAAATGAAATAAAGATAGATGATACCAAAAGAATTGTTCCTTGCTTGTTATTGATCTCTGGAAAAACGAGGATCCAACCTCTGTTACACTGCTCGATCTTTTAATATGGAAATGTTGTTGTTTTTTTTTTTGTTTCTTTCCCCTTGTTCTGCTATGTAAAAAAAAACCAAGAAAATCTGGTTTCCCCCCTTCTTCTTGTAATGGTCTCTGAAACTCGATCAATCCTCCTCCTTTTTCCTTCTGACTGTGTAATTTTTCTCTGCTCTGTTTTTTTTTCCTCCTTTACTGTTTTCTCCTCCTTTCTATCCCTCCCCATGGTTGATAGTTTCTAGTGGTTAAACCCCCTCAAAACTGAACATTTACAGTTTTTTAATTCCCCACTCTCTACAAACCGTTCCCTCTAGTTTTTTCTGGTTTCTTAACTTCCCAGACAAATTAAGCATCTACAATAGGAATAGTAGGCCTCATTAAAAAACCCCTTCATGATTAACGGAACTTGAAAATAGTTCCTTAATCAGCGAAAGGAGAAAAAGAGTGCCCTAGGATTTCATTAACCTCAAATAATAAAAAAGGAATACAAACTAATATCCCACAAGAGATACAAAACCAGAAAGAAACAGCCCTTAACAGAACATAATTATAATGTCTTTAACAATTTGAACATAAACGACAGGACATGAAACAACATCCTTAACCCAGCCAATTGCCACCTTACTATCACTCTCAATAATCAATCTATCTTTAAACCCATGGCGAATAGATTCATAAAAATCTTTTTATATATTTGAATCTCCTTGTTCTCATCATTGAAAAACTTACACGTTCCTTTTATAAATTTGATAGTATTTCAAGCACCACAAGGCTCTTGGTCCAATATTTTACTCAATTGATTCAAGTCAAAGTCATGAGTTTTGTGTCAAAAACAAAAGGTACCACCAATAATGGTGCATATATATGTCTGTTCTATGCATCAATAACTTTGATAAGAGTTGTCACGCTCTTTGTAAGAACCTCAAATTTAAAAACAAGTGGAAATGTGATTTAAAGCAAAGGAGAAAACTTTCTATGTAAAACAAATTCCATATTCCTTAAAGTTGGAAATAAGGTGACTGTAAAAGTGATCTAACTTTTACCCGAAAAATGTGCAATTTTCAGGAAAAAAATATGTACCTCTCTCCCTGGAGCTATCTCAACAAAAACTCCGTATGGAACTATTGATTTGATCTCACAATTCCTGCTTAAAAAGATAACAGAGACTCAGAGTTCCCAAATATCCATTAACATCCAACAAGTGCAAACAAGAAATGCTACACTTTTCAAAGGTACAGAGAACAGAACATTAAACTTGCTTCCTACACTGAATGGTAGCAGCAGTGACTTCTACTGAAATATCACAAGTATGGTACCAAGCATATAAAATCAAGAGCGAAAATTAGCTCATAACTTTTGTCTGTGAGATGATCAATCTCGGTGTAAAACCAAGAGCAAAATTAATTCCCTAACCTACCGTAATGCTAGAGATTTATTGTTCATATATCCTATACGTAGTATTAAGTTATCTTTATGATAGCATAAAGATAGAAAGTTAACAAATTCTCAGTTTATCTGAAGGGCAAGGAATGGTAAATGAATGAGATACCTGTAAATGTCACCCACAGTTGGAACCATTGTCAGACTGCTAATAATGGATTTGCACTTCTCCAGACTTGACAAATCTTTTGCAGTGATTTTTACCTGTGAAAAACATATATAAGAAATCTTGTTTTGAAATAATCATGTCTATTGCATAAAAAGGTTCCATAGGATCTTACAATTCCATCATCTTGTGTGTCAATAGCCTCTACTCCAGTTTCTTCAATAATGCTTTTCACCTTTTTCCCACCAGAACCTATAATAAGGTTAACTTTCTCTGGAGCAACCTGAAATTGGCACGATAAAGAGCATGTAACAAATTTGGATACAGCACATTATCAATTAAATGAACAAGACAAAAGGATGGGCTAAGATCAACAGACCTTCATTATACGAACAAGTGGAGCATACTTTGAGAGACTTTTTGTAGGCGGAGGGAAACAATTCATCATTTCAGCTGAAGAATCCAGTCAAGAACAAGAAAGTATGAAAAAGAAAGAGAAATTAGGTTAAATTATGACAAAAGAATTCTATCTTTTCTTGGATAGTATCTCTACACCTAGAGCTTGTCAATCATCAGACAATACTCTCTATCCCAAGAACATAAGATCAAGCTGCATCAGCAAGCAGTTACCAGAAAGGTAATTCAAATGCTCCAATCCAAAAAACAATACATATTGCACAAGGCAATATATGGTGGGCATGCCACCCGCCAATGGTAGAAACTTAAGCTATATCTGTCTAATAAATATTTAAGGTTGAAGAAGAATGAAGTACAGTTTTAGAGTATATGTGTCTGAGTACAAAAAGAAAACCTAATTCGACAGGAACATGTATGAGAAAGGGTAATGTTAACTAAGACCCTCTTAACTCCACAAATATAAGATATTGGTAAAGGGATAAAAAAGCAACTCTGCCTGGAATAGGAACGGTCGTACAATTAAACATATCAATGTGCCATCCAATTATATTCAACGTGTAAGAACCATTTTATTTACTCCATATAATCAAAAGAATATAGGTTTACATTACCAAGAATACGTCTGCGCCCGTCCCTTGCCTGTAGGAGCGCCTCTTTCATAGTAGGTAAGGTTATCCCTTCTACCTGTCATTGAAGAATAGTAATCATCTATTATAATCTAGAAATGACAAAAGGATGGGAAACACACATCCATAACTGGAGTCCAAAAGGCAGATATAAGAGCAAAACATTTGCAAGCACCAGAGGAATCATGACAACTGTCCAAAGAGGGATTACATAGTATATGATCAACTACCTTTATATCCATCTGAAATGCAGTTATGCCATCTTCATTTCCAGCAACCTGCAAATAACATTCTTATAAGGTAATTTATGTAAATTTTGTGACTGGTTTAGCGTGGACATTAACATAATTTTTATCTTTCAAGAATACTTCATTGAAAAAAAGGATCAAAACCATTAACAAAAATCCATGAAGATGACCTTGAAATCCATATCTCCAGAAGCATCTTCAGCTCCAGTAATGTCAGAAAGAATAAGTGGTGTGCCATCTCCTCCAAATTCATGTGTGTCCAAAACCAAACCCATCGCAATCCCAACAATAGAACATTTTAGTGGAACACCAGCATCTTGCAATGCCAAGCAACCTCCACAAACAGATGCCATACTATTATGCAGCAAAACTTCATGTTAAGTGGTATCACATCATAGAACACTTGCACGCAGGTCTTAAAGAAACAGATGTTTTTAATGCAGAAAAGTGCATGATAGCATTTGGGCACACTTTAAAATTTTCACAAATACCTTGAGGAACCATTGCTTTCAGTAATGGTGCTTTCAACTCTTATAGTGTAAGGAAATTCATCTTCGGTAGGTAATATTGGCTCAAGAGCTCTCTCTGCAAGTGTTCCATGTCCAATTTCTCTTCTACTAGGTGCTCCCATTCGTCCAACCTCTCCAACACTTGATGGAGGAAAAGAGTACTGAAATATCAGATAAAAATGTTGCAAGTTGTTAGCTGATCTCTCTCAGGGAATGGGGTTTCCTATTTAATTATGAAAACAAAGTTTCAAATCCACTAATTTAAATATATGACCACAATGCATAGCATCTATTTATACTTTGACTAGAATAAGCATCTAACCAAAATGAACTCAAAATTAGTTCTCCAGGGAAAAGTTTCCTATAGCATAATCATATCATGAAAAAATTAAATACATGTGATTATTGTTTGTCCTGCAAAACTATTGTGGTAAAATGAAAATTTATCTCTGTCACCATACCAGTTACATTTTCAATAATCAAGTACTTCCAATTAATTTTATGGGATCGCAAAGCAAACCACAATAATTGTCTATATAAAAAGTATGACACGAACATGACAACCAAATAACCATGTTAATGTCATTCATGTTTGTCACTTATATTTGAAGGTAAATCACACACCACCCTATTAGTAAGGCGAACAAGTAGATGCTAAGGATGCAGCAAATTTTCAATGATTATGGTTTTTGTTTCTCGGTTATCAATACAAGCTCATTAATAAGGCATCTGTTGAAGACCATGTGGTATTAGCGGTGTCAGTTATTAATTGCAAGTTCGGCAAGTTCAGTCCCACAAAGACAGGAAATAGTATATAAATAAATAAACTACAGTAGATAACTAAAGAAAAGAATAAAATCTTGAATATTTCTGACTGACCTGAAGATAGAACCTCTTGAATTCCTCTACATTCGCTAGATTGTCTAGTTTTTGTGCCATTTGTTTATCACCAAGTGTGACCACTGCCAGGGACTAAAAGCAGGATGGATGACAAAGATAAAATAAGGATTACGGAAAAGTGAAAACATTGCAATAAGCAACCGAGCATCATGCAGATAAAATCAATAGTCAAGAAAGAATACGAACTTTTTTATCAGGAACAAACATATGGCAATGGAAGTATGAAATTGAATGTTACTTTGGTGACGACTTAAAAATGAAAACACATTTCTGAAAACATCAAAACGAGCAGGAATAACAATCATATGAGCATATTAAATCACTTATCACTAAGCAAGCATACCTGTGGCAACAGAAATGATAGGTTCGCACTTAAAAATTCTATAAGCAAAAGCACTAACTTACAAACTTGTGTCTCCCCACGTGTAAAGAGAGCACTTCCATGTGCCCTTGGAAGTAATCCACATCTTGATGTGATTGGACGTATATCTTCTGGGGACCTCCCATCACTTCTTTTTCCTCCCTGTAACAGTTTTCAGGGTAAAATGTTAAGAAAGAGTATCTGCCAGAAGGAATCACGTTTGGCTGAAAACTGACCTGTACCCAGGAAGCAAACAAAGGTTATTCACATTTTCATAGTGTAGTCAAGTATTAACCGGCTAAAAAGATACTACAGAAGTTACATGATACGATTTGCTGCTTCAGAAAAGTTTCAAGAGACAAAATTAAGTGTTCTTGAGAAAAATACTTGTAAAAAACATGTAATCGTGACTCATGAATTCCAAATCCAAAAAGAAAATAAAACTCATAGGATCCTAATCTGCAGGACTGAGCCATAAAGGCAAATTGCCAATGAAAAAGATAGTGGTCCTAGAAAATATAGGTTTTATTTTTAAGTAACACAAAATTCTAGTTCGCAGGATCAACACTTATTTCACTTAAACTACTTTAAAAATCACAAAATCAAAAGAATACATACAATAAATATGAACCTCCAGGGATAAAAGAAAAAGCTGCCCCTTCATAGTTTTCGAGTTGTGCTTCATTGCTTTGAAAAAAATGCATAACTAAGACAAATTATACCGCTAAAGTTATTATCAATAAATGGTTATTTGGACCAAAAAAATTTCATTTTCTAATTGGAAAAACATGCCTTCATACCTCTACAATACGTCTCCGTAAGAATTTGGACGAAACTTCCTTAAATACCAGCTTCACATCTACTTCAGTAAACTATAATAGAACAATAGAAATAAGAAAATGGGCAACTGAATTGAAAAAAGGCAAAAATTTACAATATTACAAGACAGGCAAATAAAATGCCAATTACCCCATTTACAACTCACCAATGGAGTGGATTTTCGAGAAACCGGCTTTATGTGTACATCACCTTCATCTACTTCACCATCAATGACAATTTCTTCATCCTCATCATCCTCATCAATGAAGTCTTGTATTGCTTCAAAAGATCCTGCTGTGCCCTCTATGCTGATATATCCCTTATCTGTCAGTCTGTTAATAACTTTCTCTTCTAACAATGAGATGGCCTTTCTTCTTGGTATTTTACTCTTAATCTGAAGCACATTATGCAATTCGTCACCAGCAATTTTCTGCATATAGAAAATGATCATTTCATTAGTTCAATGTACAATTTGTATAGAACAATTTACATGAGAAGGTACCGAACTAAATACACATGAAAATAACATAACATTGAGAGACCAGACTCTGAGTTTTAACTACAAAGTTATCATGTTATGCTCAGTTGACTCAAACCATCAGTATTATCTGCATCACCACTAATTGCCCAAAAGTTTCAATTGTTAAAATAGATGAGAGCTAGCTTCATCGAATAAGATAACAAATATTAGTAAAAATATTAGAAAATTATCAGAAAAAACAATATCAAAATTATTTTTTATAAGAACATCAAAAAAGAACCATACTTCTACGAGCTGATAAAGCTTAGGAGGTGGCAATTTGATAGCATCAAGCATTTTGGGTTTCCCACACTTCTTGACCAAAGCCTTCACTGCACTGCAGATTTCTCTCACTGCATCCTGGTATCAGTGAAATAGATAAGATTAGATATTATAATCAAGATAAACTAGAAATCTGTAAATATTTTTTTGGGGTGCCATTTTCTAGATACTTTATATCATATTCTGGGGGAAATGCTAACAAACTTTCAGCATAACGATGCAGGACAGATACAGTAAATGCATAACTGCGACTGAAAATTCATACCCACGTATCTATTTATGCCACTGAATATAATCTCTTCAACTTGTAAAACAGAACAGGTCCCTACCATAAAGGTATGGTTAATACACAATGCTCATTTTTTTCAAAGTTGCCTATTGAGTTTCCTACAATTAATAAATCGAATATCATTTTTAAGGTAAAACCAAAGATCATTGGATAATCCATTTAAAATGAAACACAGCTTCCACAAAAAGTTTTTTATGGTTTCTTCTCCAGAAACCTTCTAAATAAAGGTTTCAAAATTACAAAGGGCAATTAAAAAAATAGAAGATATGACAAGATAAGCTACCTGGTAAGAACAGAATATGCACATCCAAGTGACATGAAGAAATCAGCATGCCTTTAAAATGTAAATCATCTATCAGTATGTAAAGTACACAAGGACATTAATAAGACATGTATCTCATGCAGAAAACGAGATACTTTTAGGCTAGGGGTGTTCACAGATTGATTGACCGTTTTGAAACAAAAATGAAAATCTCAACTATATGGTTAGAATCCCAGTCCTTTTTTATTTACTATAGAATTCAGTTTGAGCTTCCTTTGGGGGCTTTCATAATAAATCTGCCAAATTCTAAGTTTAACAAATGCAATTCAAGTCTTAGCCTCTAATGCAAACACAGACACTCTCTCCATATCACTAGGTTTAACCAAGGAAGTAGATAGATGTCATTGCATGAAGACATAGCAACTCTCATGAGCAATACAAAACTTAGTTTCTCAAATGACAAGAAATTGATAACTCGTGACTTCAAAAATGAAATACCATATAAATACAAAACTATGAAATAAGAAACAACCTGCCCTACTTGTACCGCTTCAAGCAACTTTTCTTCGGGTAGAAAATCACAATAACCCTGCAAGGGATAAATTTTGGAAATATCCGTGACTCTCAACATGCCAATGAACAGTAGTTAAATAAGAAAATAAGTAAAGAAGAGAACCAAAATCAGGAGCAATGCCTTTAATAACATTCATACAGGCAAACAAAGTGAAATGATGAATGGCCTTGGAGCTCAAAATAATGATCAAACAAATAGAACAACTTATAAATGGATAAGACAGCTCCACATCTATGAATCTATAACGTGTGTATGTGTGTGTGTGTGAAATGCTCACACATAAGCAATGATCATTAACAAAATTTACCAAGATCAACCTACTTCAACATATAATCAGTGCTACTGATTTCTGAGTTAATTTCTTTTCTTAGGTATACGAGTCAAATAAAGCACATTGAATGATGATCTAATGAGTGCTCACTCTCCTAGACCCAACTCTCATTTTCCTATCACTAATGCAACTTATTCAATAATTACCCTATCATAAGAAATTCTTCAGTCATTAGAACTAGGGAGTGTCGTTGTGCATAAATTATTGTTACTTTTTAGATTTCAGTTGCTTCTCGTGTTTGTGAAATTTCTGATCTTTCTATCATCTCACCTAAGAAAATGGGTTACATACTATATTCAATTATTTACATTTAAACCATGTCCATTTTCTCATGCTGCTGTAAATTTATTCTATAATGTTTTCAATTGCAGCTCCACAGACTGAAGATGCTCTATTGGAATTCCAAATGAAATAACTTGCAAACAAACAACTGTTTAAGAACTCAACCATAAGCCACATTCTAATCATGGAACATAATAAAGGAGATATCAACAAACAAGTAAAGGAAAAGACACTTCAAATCTCATGATTCTGAACTTGCAATCCCTTATACGCCAGTTAGAACAGATTCCTATCCAACAAAAGAGGTAAAGTTTATAGGAGATAAATCAGATGGAATCATACAAACAGCACATACACCTATCAAAATATCTATATGGAAAAAAAGGAAAAACATTAAAAAGGATCCTATAGAAAAGACCAAAATCAACAGCCATGTGTTCTGGTAACTGGTATAAGTTCATCAAAATCCACTATATCCAAATACAAAGAATTAGGATTGAAGTTAACCTCTATCATTAATATAGCATTATCTGTGCCGGCCAAAATAGGTCTAGTTTTGAGTCTTCCATCTCCTTTGTTGTCGGATTCACAAAAAATTTATCACCAAGCAAACCAACTCGAACTCCTGCTATAGCTTCGGAGTGTGGCACTTCTGAAAGCGCTCTGTGGCATTGAAGAGCATATATTCAAAAACAGCATCTTGTATGTTAATTTACATATCAAAAAAGCCACAAAGGTAAGCAAGAACTAAACTGTTATCAGCCTTACACTGCTATACCGGCTGCAGTAACCGCTAAAGCATCTGGGCAATGCAAACCATCATAACTCAAAACCTGAAAGATGAATGCAACTTAGATATGAACCAAGCAATGAAGTGTATATAAGTAACATGCCACTAATGCCTCGAACCCTTGAAAAAAAGCTCAACAATTGAGCACAGGGAACATAGAGAAGCACATAGTGCACTACTTATCAGTCAAAACTACGCTCAGCAGATAATCTGTTTCTATGGGCAACAAACAGAATTATTAAGTCTATATTACTTCTACACAAATATTACAATATATACTAACATGGAATGTGAACCCCTAAATGATATTATGTACATTATCGTTCAGAAAAATAATCAAAGGCAACATAGGCGTCCACCATGAAAACATCTGCCTATAATAAGTGCTTTCCAGTTATGGATAATGCAATGACATTCTGAACATGCATCTTTTAAGTATATCAAAGTGAATGCTAGAGGGGGGATCTGCTAGCCAAGTAGTTCAGTGGACAAAGCAAACATCTTCTATGGGAGGAAAATCCAGGAGAAGGAAACAAGTTCTACAAGAAACATTTACCTAATGTTGCTCCCTTTGTAGTAAATTATGATCTCTCCCTTGACCAAATGAAGCATGGATGCATTCACATGGAGGGAAAGGAGAAAGGAACAGAGAAGTCAATTCTCCAAGGAACAGTTACGTAACATGGCTCCCTTTGTATCAAATTATGTTCTCCCCATGACCTAGAAAGCATAGACACAGCGACACCAGGATTTGTAAAATCCTGACTTTTCCCCCTTTTTTGGCATGTCGTTATGTGCACGACACGTATTCCAGATCCCACCGTATCACGTGTCTGTATCAGACACATGTACAAGACTAGCATGCAATGGTGAATTTTGCCCATGTTCATAGCCTTTTACCGGGTGCAAAGTGTAACATCCCAAATTACGGGTTAATGACTAAATTGTAAAATTTCAGAATTTGGGGATAAAAGTAGAATAGTTCAATAGTTCAATGATTTATGTGGAGATATTTCCTGAAAGTTGTTAGTAATTATTAAAGGAATTAAAGGGCAAAATGGTCATTTGAAAAGAAAGATATTTTTTTCCCTTTTATAAGCATGAATCACGTTGAGAGGGGGAGAGTTATCTGAAAACTCTCTTATTATTCTTCTCCTCTCTTCTTCACGTGTGCCAAGCTAGAGCAAAGGTGAGTTTTCTATTTACTTGATTAATTGTTGATTTTATAGTTGGGTTTTGATCATTAGATGATAACTAAGCTTAAGGAAAGCTTAAGTTATCTTATAATCAAAAGATGAAGAAGTTATGAAAGATTTAAGTGAAGGAGTTTTTAAATGAATTTCTGTAAAAGAGTTGATAAGTTGAATTTGAAGTTAAATTCGACTTGTCATCAGCTTAATTAAGAGATATGAAGTGATAGAATTGAAATTAGAACATATTAAAAATTTGGGTATGATTATTGATTCCATATGAAAGATGGGATTTTGAGGTCTAAGATGAGATAAATTGATATAAATTAGTGTAAGTATGTATATTTGAGTTAAGAATATGAAAGGGAATGAAACATGAAGAATTGAAGTTGAAATAGTGAATTTTCGTGCATAAACAGTGATTTCTGGGCAAAAATTTACAGATTATGCAGAGGGTACAGATACCCTATGGGGGGTATCGATACCCCCTAAAGGAAAAATGGAATTTTGGTTCATTAAACTAGCATAAGTTATTAATATCAAGTTTAAGGTTTAGGCTTCTAATAATTGTTTTGAAAATTATATTTATGTAGATATAACAAGTTCCAGAACAATCAAAGAATTAGGATCGAATCAAAGCAAGGCTAAGGTGAGTGCAATTTAATTGTACTTATGTTATTGAACATACCTTGGCTTGCGATAAGACAGTGATGGAGTTACTATGGTAAAAAGTGACTCCTAAAATGTTGTATAATTAATGGAATTCTTATATGTGCATGAGTACATGAAAATAGGTATATGTTATTATTTGTGATCATAAGAGCAATAAAATGAATACATGTATATGTCTCTAGAGTAAGTGCATTTCTACATGTGATTTATGTGAATACATGTATGTGTGAATATGTTTGATATGATTACATGATCATAAGATATAAGCAATGAGATAGGTGACATGTGAATCAAATGGAAATGATTTATGTATAAGTTTATATGTTATTCTATATGCTATGTGATGTATATATGAACATATGTGAATAAGATATGACATATGTATATGAACAAAGGAGTAATGATATAAGCCATATGAAACAACCTACGTGATTCCATGCAAAGTGATATGAACTATGTGACATATGAATATGCAATACGTGATACATATGATATGATATGAAACATATGGTTACACATACATGTGGTATGTGACAGAAGAGAAAGAATAAGTGATGTGAATATGTGAACTGTCATAAATGATAATGCTCATGTTATTGATATGAGAGCTAGTGGTATAGTTGGCATGCCAAGAGTCGAGGGTTTTTCTATGTCTTTCGGGACATATGGACAGTATACTTATGTTCTAAGGAACATATGGACAGATTACCTAGGTTCTTCGGGACCTATGGACAGTTGTCGAGGTTCTTTATGACCTCTGGATAGGTCCTTCGGGACATTTATACGAGCTGTGGTGACAGCATAGTGGTGCACAACATCAATGTACTCACATACCTTAAGTTCTCAAAAGTATACATGGGTTAATACATGGGATTTTAAAAGAGTAAATAAATCAATTGATGTGATACTGTGTGTGCTATGTTATGAAATGATGTATATGCTTATATGATAAAAAGAAATTAGTGATAGTAATATAAGTACCGATAAGCATGTTAATAATATAAGTATATGTGTGAATTGATTATATGAAAGGATACACGATATACAAAAATGATAAGTACAAGATCATATGATAAATGGGTTAATGATTATGATAGAGATCATGACAATGATGATATATGTGCATGTATACATTTTGTTATATGAAATGTTTTATGGTTTCCATTACATGTTTATATACCTCACTAAGTCTATGACTTAGCGTGTGATTGTTTCACACGTAGGTTTGGAAAGCGAAAAAGAGAAGTAAAGAGGAACAAGACAGGTCAGTTCTCCTTACCGAAGATCAGATCAGGAATGTAGTTGAATTACATGTATTTGGTTATATAGAATTTAGTTGGCATGTAATATAAAAGATTTGAATCTGATATGCTCTGAACAAGTTTTGTAATGTTTAAATGTATTTTTGTAAATGGTAAATGTATAGAGATGACCGTTTTAAATTTTAAGACTTTATATATGTTTTACGGAAGTACTGTAGTAGGGTATCAGTTCCCTGTAGCAGGGGAATCGGTTCCCTGTAGCAGGGGAATCGGTTCCCTGGCAGCAATCTGGAAAAATTTTGGCATTTGATACTGTAGCAGGGTACTGTTTACAGTACTGTTCATACCGTATTTTACTGTTCATAAATACCTTTTTGCCTCAAAATTTTATAATGAACACAATTCAACAATATATGATCGTATTTTCTTAATATAAGTCCAAATGTTATGTTATTTTACAAGAATAAAGGTTTTGAAATGTCAATGTGACATCTCGGACTCGTATCTGGGTCGGATACGGGTTGGGGTGTTACACAAAGTCTAATAAAATTGCATATTACTGCACTCATGTGACATGTATTGTTTAGTTTTAGTATTTTCCTCGATGAATACGATGGAGTGCATGCTAATATTTCCACGAAGAAAAAAATTAAAGAATAAATAAAAAACAATGACATGTTAAATACAAAGGGGTTATACATGCAGGCATTTCGCATTAGAGACAACCTGTGATCTATACGAAAGCATCATCATACTGTAAAATTTCAAATCATTGTAAAGCATCTAGGTCAGGCTCTTTGCATAAACACAATGCAACAAATTACGAACAAGGAAAAAGAAAGTCAAAACAAAAGAACAAACAGCAAAAAAATGAAGCTTACCAAGCCTGGAGAACAAAAAGTTCAGCCACCTCTCATTTTAGCTAAGTTAGAAATCATTGCAGTAAATGATATAAAAGATTTACTTAGCTAGTGCTGATAATTATCATTTAAAACCTTATCAAGTAGATTGAAAACAACTAAACAGATAAATTTCTACACAATCACATGTTTAAGAATCACCACATTATTATTTTTTTTTATAAGATTAGAAGGCCTCATTAAAAACCTCCTTCTTGATTAATGGATCTTGAAAGCTCTTTAATCATTGGAAGGAGGAAAAGAGCGCCTTAGATTTTCATTAAAGAAAATAAGATTACAACCTCGATAAATCTCTTCGAAATAACCCTTACAACAGTATATAAACCCCACCCGAACAGGAATCAAATGCTAAACTGAAACAGCAAACAACATAAAAATTAGCCTATTCCAGCCTTTGCTAAAGCATCGGCGTCCATATTAGCTGACCTAGCAACCCAATTTATAACCCCCCCCAAAGATCTAAGATTGTCAACAATATCCCTAACAACGGAAGCATAAACACCTGGGCATGAATTAACATTGTTGATCCAGTCTACTGCAACCCTGCTATCACTCTCAACAATCAGCCTATCTTTGACCCTCCCTTGAGCAAAAGCATATAATGAAATACCCCTCTAAATAGCTTTAAGTTCAATCATAGTCGGAGGTCCCGGACAAGCTGGCTCTTGAAAAGATCCTAGGACTGAACCTGAATGATCCCTCCAAATACCTCCTATACCCGATTTCTTCCAGTCACTACTAACGGTTGCGTCCACATTCAATTTTAAAAACCAGAAGGGGAGGTCCCCAAGGGAGTGAGGAAGACTTCATAGAGCTGTAGGGCGAGTAGGAATCTGCTAATGAAGGATCCATAATCAAGGAATCCTTATGAATAAAAACGTCCTTGTGCTTAGCTAGAAACCAAGAAGCCAACCTAACCCGTGATAAGAAAAATAACTCTAACTGATCAAGCTTTCCCCTTTCAAAGACAATAAAATTTCTGGCCTTCCAAATGGTCCAAATGATAGCCCCAAGAATGAAAGCCCAAATAGAAGAATTTGATTTCAACTCATCCCAAGCAGTAAGAAAGGTTTTTGCATCAGCAGGAAGCACAGAACTAAATCTCCAAAAATTATAAAACTTGTACCACAAAGCCCATGCAACCGAACATGTAAAGAATAAGTGCGTGGAAGTTTCCTCAACCAATTTACAAAGAGGGCATAAATCATCTTCGATACCTTGAACCCCTCTTTTGATCAGTTCGAATTTAACAGCTAGCTTACCAAGCACAACCTGCCACATTAAAGATTCAACTCTAGGGGGTACCAAACCTCTCCAAATAATGTTATTCCAGAAGCAACCATCATCTGATCCAGAAGCACAACTTTTAATACAAGAACTGACTGAAAAAACACCATCCCCATTGCCTTTCCAAAGTAAAATATCACTGGAATCTTTAGACAAAGAATAGGAAGAGATAAAGCTCACCAAGTTACACCATTGTTCAACCTCCCAATCATTTAAATTTCTTCTAACTTGAACATCCCAAACCCAGCCAGAAGGAAGGAATTCCCCAAACTCACAAAGTTTACCAGATCTATTAGAAGAAACCGAAAACAATCTAGGAAAAAGAAACTGAAGCGGATAATCTGCAGCCCAATTATCTTGCCAAAAACGAATAAGCTTACCATTTCCAACATAAAAACTACACAAACTTCGAAACTTAGAGCCAAAGGAGTCTTGTTTGTAATGATTGTTAACCACCGATCTCCAAAGCCAAGAAGATTGAGGAGGAACCTTGCTATCAAACAGTAACCTTGAAGAATCAATGTTGTATTTGCTACAGATAAAATTCCTCCAAACAGAGTGTCTCTCATTTGCAAATCTCCAACACCATTTCCCTAGCAATGCTCTATTCATATTAGTCAGATTCCGGACTCCCAGACCACCCTCGTTCTTAGGTTTACATACATCATCCCATTTAACCCAGTGAATCTTCTTTGAACCATTTCCCCCTCCTCCTCCCCATAAAAAATTAGACATGATCGAATTTAGAGTCTTAAGGATTGAAACTGGAATCTTGAACATAGACAAGAAATATGTAGGCAGTGAGGACAGAACCGATTTGATCAAAACCAGTCTCCCTGCTAATGAAAGTGTAGCAGCCTTCCAACCTGCTAATTTAGTATGAAAATTCTGCACCACCGGTTCCCAAATAGCCGATGCATTCTTAGTTGCCCCTAATGGGAGACCTAGGTAATTAGAGGGGAAACTCCCCACCGAACAACCAATAGAGGCTGCCCAGGTCTGAACCTCCTCTTGGGATATATTAATCCCAAACAAACTGCTTTTTTTTAGATTAAGTTGCAGCCCTGACATAACCTCAAAAACTCTGAGTACCCTCTTCACATTCATTATCTGTGTTTTCGAAGCTCCACAGAAGATAATTAAATCATCAGCAAACTGTAAATGTGTGAGCTTGAAAGACCCTTCCTCCTTACCAACTGTCAAACCAAAAAATAGTCCTTCAGAAACAGCCCGCAGTATTAATAAATTCAACAACTCCCCTACTAGATTGAATAACAAAGGTGAAAGTGAACACCCCTGTCTTAGTCCCTTGGCCATCGAAAATTCCTCGATTGGAGACCCATTGACTAACACTGAAATGGAGGCAGTAGAGACACATTTCCTGATCCAACTAATCCAAGTCGAACCAAATCCCATCTTTTCCATCACCTTGAATAAGATAGGCCAATCAACCGTGTCATAAGCCTTTTTGAAATCTACTTTAAAAACACAACCCTTTAGCCCTTTCTTCCTCCAATAATCAATGCCCTCGTTAGCAATGAGGGAGCAATCCAAAATTTGCCGACCGGGTATAAAAGCAAATTGTGATTGGCTGATGATTTCTCTCATACAGCTTCTAATCCTCCTTGACAGACACTTGGAAAGAATCTTGTATACACCTCCTACTAGACTAATAGGTCTATAATCATCTAAACTTCCAATGTTAGAGCCCTTAGGAATAAGGGTAATAAAGGTGTGGTTAATACCATGTTCCCAATTTTTCCCCATGTGGAATCTGTGAAAAAATTGCATGATGTTACCTTTAAGTACAAACCAAAACCTTTTAAAAAATCCCAAGTTCAATCCGTCGGGCCCCGGAGCCTTATTACTATCGCAAGACTTTAAAGTCTCCCAAACCTCCTCCTCTGAAAATTCCTTCTCTAAAAAAATGTTTTGATCCATGGAAATTCTAGGAAACGTCAACCCAATGTCTTCCACATCCAAAGTAGATCGATTATTGAAAATATTAAAAAAGTGCTCTTTAACAGTGGCCTTAATTACAGCTGGATCATGAGTAATATTCCCCTCAATTAACAAGGCATTCAACGCATTCCGTTTTCTTCTAACTGAAGCGCAAGTATGGAAGAATCTAGTGTTTCGGTCCCCATCGTTAATCCACTTCTTTCTGGAATTTTGATACCAAATTTGTTCCTCAATTCTAAGGAATCTCCACAACTCTGATCTACAATTACGTAACTCCTCGATTTTCCCTTGAACCGAGCTGTCCTGCAACATCTGAACGTCCTCCTCTAACTTGTGAATTCTCCTTTCCAAATCTGAGATAGAGGCTCCCAGAAATTGATTTTTCTGCCCTGTCCAATTCTTAATGGCAACCTTAGACTTCTTCAAAACACTTAGGATTCCAGCTTTTCTCCCATCCTTCTTGCAATCTGCTATAGTGTGACAGACCATTTCCTCAAAACCTTCTTCCTCCATCAAATAATTATATAGTCTGAAAGGTTTTTTCCCCCAATCAACTCCGCCATCTTGTAAAAGAATAGCATTATGGTCTGAAATAGACTTAGGAATAAGTGACTGAATTACCTCGGGAAAACCATCCAAGAATTGTCCGTCCACCAAAAACTTGTCCAACCTAACAAAAGTCGGATCATCTTGGTTATTGCACCAAGTGAACCTTCCCCCATTCAAAGGCAGATTAATTAGACATGTTGACTGAATAAACTGAGTGAAAATCCTCATTGAAAGTATGTTCTGAGCTCTGCCCACCTTCTCATCCTCACACAAGTAGACATTAAAGTCCCCTCCAACACAAACCGGCAGATCCTGTCCAGTAATGAACACGCTCAGTTCTTCAAAAAAACTTTCTTTTTCTACATCCACTGAGGGTCCATAAACATTAATGAGAATACTTCTGAACTGATTAAACCTGAACTTCCCTATAACCGCAATGAATCTTCTGTTAATACTGTGATTTTCCATTTCAAACACATTTTCATCCCAACAAAATAATAACCCCCTGAAGAACCAGTAGCTGGAGATTCAATAACCCCCTGAAAAATATTCAATCCCTTCCTTCTCAGAAAAGACCTATGGATGTTCTCTGTTTTAGTTTCTTGTAACCAAAGAAAAGAAGGATGATAGTTGGAGACTAATCTCTGAACTGCTCTTTGTTTCTCTCTTTTTCCCAAACCCATGACATTCCATGAAATTATAGCTAGTTTATCCTTCATAAAAACTGATGAATAATCTAGTTTCCCCAAAATGGCAACTTAGTTTGCCACCTTCAAACCTTTCTCTAGCTCAATGATTTTATCCAAGAAAGCTTCCTTCCCCTGTGTAAAAGAAACCCCCAGAATCTGACTAACTTGCCATGTAGCTACTGCTTCATCCAAGATTTCCGAGAAACCTGAAGAAGATGATGTATAAATATTGACATGTTCCAAAGCTTCTCTAACCAGAATTCTTCTTGCCCTTCTCTTAGAAGTGTCAGAATTGTAGATAGACAAATGTTTTTCCTCAACACCACCTTCAGACTCTTCAACCAAACTCCTGGCCCCAGCTTTATCCACTAAATTTGGAACCTCACTGCCCCGTAAATTAGACTCTGATGTTGTAGTAATCTGGAGAACCGTCGTATAATCCTGTTCATTAGCCTTCATTAGCCTTCTTTAGGCCTATCACATCCTCTGTAGCATTTTTTTTTTATAGGAATCCTCTGTAGCATTATTTTCTTTTTGATCATTCCCGTACCAGTAATTCCTCTCCTTACATCTTCTGTAGACTCTTCTAAAGCTAGCCATTTCCCTCCTCTGAAGAGACTCACTTTTTGTAGAAAGGGAACTTCTACGCACCACCCTCGTTCTGCCCCTTGATAAGCTCTTTGATAGTTCTGAACTAGGAACTGTCAGCTTAGAGTTAGTGTTATTAACCTCCAGATCCGCACTGCCGGGCGAACCTGGAATAGAGCAGAACCCCTTATATTGTTTTCTGACACAGCTTGCTTCTGCAATTCCCCTGTTCTGGACCAATTTACCAAATTTATTAATTGTATACGCTGGCCCAAAAGGAATTATGTTAGAAGCCTCCAACCACCCAGTTCAAAGTCCTCAGATTGGGCTTCTGGCCCATCAGCCGAACTTTTTGAAAATCTGATACCCAGACCTGCAAAGTCACATCTGATATTCCCAAGGTTCTGACCATCTGACACTCCTTCATTAATATTTTTCCCATGTTTAGTAAGTCTTGGAAGATGTTGTTTTTCCCCATCAGTACCTTCTGAACCAAAGGCCATGCCCTTTTCAATCCACAAGTCAACCTTTTGTCTGAACGTCTCAGCTGATTTGACTGAGCTTTCCTCATAATCTGACTTCCCTCTATAATCGCCTTCCTCAGACCCCATCTCACTAAACTGTTTCCCAAATGTTCTGGTCGCCGGAGAAAATTTAAAAAAAGGATTTGAATCTTCACTATGTGATCCAACTTTAATGGAGACTCTATACGATCTACCATAGGAGCCGAGAGTAATAAATTCGGGAACATCAAAAGGACTAGCAACTCTCATAAGAATTCTAGCAGACGTGAGATCAACCCTGTTCTTTGTGGACTCATGAATTTCTACGTTATTCCCCCATCTCCCAGCAACTTGTACCAAAAAAGATTCATCCCAGCATAACAGAGGCACCCCAGATAACTCGAGCTGGCAGAAAGCCATTGGCACTCCTTCTTCATTCAGTAAAGGGGCCAATCTGTCAAACCAGAAGCCTATTACACCTCTCTTCTTTGTCCATGCCTCCGACATCTCCTCTTGAGATTTGAAGATGATAGCACAGGAATTACGGGCATAACCCCAACCAGCAATCTGAACTTCATAACCGTTACTAAGGAAAAACTCATAAACTGACTTAAAATCAAGAGAGAGCTTAATAATCCCCGTTAAAGATCTTCTGACCCAACTCCGACCCTCGGTTGGGATATACATTTCCAATACATTCTTCTTAGTTTTCTCCCTATGGCTCCCTTCAGAAAATTTCTCCCTATACTCCAATGCATTCACCCTCGTAACCTCAGTAAGTAAAGCATCTCTGTACGTTCTATCATCTCTAACACTCCTACTGGATAAATCTACCTCTTTCAACTTAGGAGGTCCTGCTGTGGACAAATCTGGAACCAACTTACCTGGACTCTTGTTTGCCAAAATCCTTGGACGAGCATCATTGTATTTACCAACTCCAACAGAAATCCTTCTCCCATCTATCAGTGAACCATTCAACATCTCGATTGCCCTCTTCAAACTAGATTCCCTCTCAAACTGAACAAAAGCGAAAGTGGAAAATCTGTGGATTTTTGGTTTCTTTCGGGATGAAAACTCTCTCCACAGTCTCATGGGACGAAAAGATATCCCTAAGCTCCCGCCGAGAAACTCTCCTGCTAAGATTATCGACAAAAGCCTTCCAGACCTCGTCGGAATCTATTTTCCCTTTTAACTTTTCTCTCTCTACTTTTCTCTCTCCCATGTTCAACTAAAAATATTTTCTCAAATTGCAGATTAGAATCACCACATTATCAAATTCCATTTTCAAAAAAGAACCACAATATAAAACAAAATTACATAGAAGTCAACAGAGTCCAGCTAAAAGCTATGAAGATAACAATCATGTGGGGAAAAAGAAATAAGGTTTACCCAAGATAGTAACTGAGTTTCATGGTAGAATCCTTTGAGCATAGTTGGACGCAATGGCCTATCAATCATCCGGCATATAAGAACCTACAAACAACGAAGTAACAAATAATAGTAAATGAAAACTTAAAGGGCATTTGAATCAATGATTCATGAAGAGATGGGAGCCATAAAATATCATCAAAGTACTGCAGCCTTCAGCAAGTTATTGAAGGAAATAGCTCCTCAAACATAAAGTGATGTGCCAAATTAAAAGAGTTAAATTATCCTAGAATAGTCAATTTTAAATACTAATTTTCGGAAAACCAAAAGAGGAAAGTTAAATAATGATGATCAAAGCAATAGTTTGCAGTTTGCACAGTGGGATGTCTTACCTACTAACCGTAACCATGAGAGTAATAAGGGAAACTGATGTATTAAATATACTATCTTTTTGAACAAGGACGTTTTAGATTGGCCAATTTACAATGATAAAGTGATTAAATGATATGATGGATGGAGCAAACACTTCCAAGCAAAATAGTAAGTTAGCGACCATAGTTCCGAAAATTCTTCATATGTCAACTGGGTCTAAAAATTTTAAATCCTTAGACAGTGACCGGTACCTCATTATCCTTTGTCTTCCCTTCTCGTTTAAAGAAACCACCACTGAAGCAACAAAAAGTTAAGCATGATACATAACTACATATGTTCATTTCAACTAATTAAAATAAAGAATAAAGGATAGAAAAATACACACCTAGTCCGGCCTGCTGCCGAAAAACGTTCTTGATAAGTAACACTAAGGGGGAAAAAATCAGAAGGCTCACTTGGAACATCTGACAAACAAACAGATGTGTATACAATCTACAAAAAAAAACAATAATTATAAGCCTCCACTATTTCTTTTAACATATGAAAAATAGATATAAAAAAATTCTTTATGCAATGAATTTGAATATGTTTTCGTAGGAACACGTTACACATTCATAGAAGGTAAACAGCACTTACAGTTTCTCCATCAGTTGCCATCACAGAACCACTAGCTTGCCTCCCTATATGACCTGTCTCAATAAGAATCTGCAACATGCAACAAAATCACTTATATAATCCGCTAAATAGCATCAGACTGAGTTCAGTATTCACCTGATTATTACTATGAAACCCAAGAAGAAACAACACCAAAACAAAGCTAGCATTTTAACTAATCCAACGTGCAAAATCTTAGCAAGAAAAGAAATACTAAAAATTTAGGGCCGCCATCAGCTATCGAAATAGATGTTATTATATAGTGGTAGCGGTGCCGTCTGAAACCGTCATTGCAAGACCGCCATACCGCAACGACCGCAATAGCACCCGTTATGTACGCAATCGAGATAATCGCAAGGCAACCAAAAAGGCGACCGCAACCACAATTTAAATCCCTGGCCGCCATTTCTAAGAAAACTGCCTATGTATTTTCCCAACTATTGCAATAGCAGATACATATCATATACTCCTTTCCCAAAACATTTTCAGGATGAAGTTCTAGTAACAACACATTATTTTGAATTTGCTAAGTTTTTTTTTTTTTTTTTGCAAGCTAGTGGTAAAAAGACTACGTTCAACCAAAGCAAGCACCGAATCTTTTAAATAATTGAAATATTTAGATAACAAACTTCATGATTCTAAATTTATGTTGTAAAAACACTGGCAGTATTCGCTTACTTTTTACCACTTGCTTCTACTTTGTATTCCATCTACGACTAAATTTTCACAATAAAAGTAAAATAACAAGTTCTCTAAGCTTACCTCTCTATTTCCAAACGGAATTTTGACAGAAACGGGTTGCAGTAAACTGGAACCACCAGCACCAGCAACCAAGTCAGAAACATCCAGGTCGGAAAAAGATGAAAAGGCAAAGCGGTTAAATCGGACGCCGTTTCCCGATAAAAACAGCGAGAGAGAAGAAAATTTAGAGGATTTTTGGGGAGTAAGAAAGCGAGGTCTATTTGGAGATGAAAGGAATTTGCAACAGCGAGAGAAAGTGAAATGCGATGGTTGAGCATAGCACGGCGTGCTTCGTACGCCGCTAGAGCTTGCCAGCATTTCGAGTTTTGTTTCAGAGCTTTGAGAGGGAAAGAGAAGGAAACGAGCAGCAGGTTTATCCGTTTCACGAGGCGAGCTTACATGTAAAGAGAGTGGGAGGGAAGGGGGAGATGAACTTGTTTGGGCTTTTAATGGATTCTTATTTTGATGGGCCTATTCTTTATTATGGCCTTTTTGTTTTGCAATTATTTTTATAGGTTTTTTTCCAATAGAGCACCCTCCGTAATTATTTAACTCAATAAGACACCTCAAAAATTAATTTAGAATCTAAAGTATTTTCTACCGTCCAGGGTGGACTCATCACGTCGATGTGATATTTTCTATGAGATATAATTTATATATTCTGAGTCTAATATTTTAATATTTTATGTGAAACTCGTCACCTCGAAATGATGAGTTTTATTAAAAATTATTTTTTCAGATTATTATGCGAATTTAATGTTCGAAAGAAAAAAATACACAGGAACTAATCACGTTGAAGTGACGAGTTTAATTAGATTTTTTTACTCTCCAAAATGTGGTAGAAAATAACAATAAACTTTGAATATTATTAGACTTTAAAAAATACACATTAAGAAGAAAAAAACTATAAACTTAGTTCATTAACATAAAGACGTAAATATGATTATTTCAATCAATAAAGTCTATTCTTAATCCTGTTGTGGCCTTCACCTCTGCAGTGGCCACATAGCTTTCGACAAACCTTGCTCTCTTTAAGAGTCATCCATATTAGCATTAATTCAATTAGATTCAGGACGATCCCTCAACTTCCTTCGTAATTGAGAATTGTACAACCATTCTTCAGAAACAGTATGTGACCAATATGCTATGTCAATGATTTTATTTAATATTTATGATGTTCGTAAGGTTAGTCATATTTACATCCTTATGTTAATGTATTGAGTTTGTAGTTCTTTTCTTCAAAATGTGCAGTTCTGAAAGTTTAATATAATGTATTAAGTTTGTACTTATTTTCAAAAAATAATCTAGCAAATCTCATCATTTCGACGTGACGAGTTCATGTGTATTTTTTCAACAATAAATTCGCATAATAATATGGGGAAAAAATATTTTTTAATAGAACTCGTCACCTCGAAGTGATGAATTTTGCAGGAAATATTAAAATATTAAGCCTAGAATATAAAAATTATATCCTATGAAACTCGTCACGTCGACGTGACGAGTTCGCCTTGAACTATAGAAAATATTATAGATCCCAAATTAAATTTTGAGATGCCTTATTGGGCCAGATAATTACGGCGGATGCCGTATTGGGAAAAAAGCTATTTTTATATTATTATTTTTTAAAACTTAAATATTCACTTCACTTGTTTGTTATCACGTGATTGCTCAATTAGAGATGGACAACAATGATGCTAAATAAGGGAAACAATGCATTTTAAAATTGAAATTTGGGAAATGGGGCTTTTCAAAATAAATCTAGGCAAATTTATAACAATTATTAAAATTATTTTTAGATGTTGACTTTGATAAAGTTGTGTTCTCTTCACTTGAAAAATATAATATTAATTTAAAAGATTTTTTTACTATTAAAATCATTGATAGTTGAAAACGAATTTGAGCGAACAACATACCACAGAATTGGCTCTCTCAAACAATCGATGGTAACTATACATGAGTTTTTAGCTCATGACAACCAAAAGAATTTTCATAAATCTGTATTGATTGACTATGAATATGAGAAAACTTACACTATATTCGGCTTCAAGAGACCAAAAAAGTATGGTCTAGTCTTAGTACATTGTTAACCAAAAACAATAGTCTTGGTACATTGGCCTCGAATAACCAAACCATTAGAGGCGATGCGGCGAACACCAACAATCGGTGATAAGCCGACGAGGCTCTACAAAGACGTCGATGAAGGGTTGAGAGAACTTTAGCAAGCGTTAATTCAGTAGAAAAGAAGAATGAAAAATGAAGGCTAATTGTGGGCATTAAATACCCCTTTCAAACAGCGTTCTTTTGGGAGGGGGCAGTTAAAGCTAAAACGACGGTGTTTTGGAGGGACCCGAGTGACACGGTCAAGAGGACTCGCGTGTTTTTACAAAAAATTAGGGTAATCATGCTTTTGGTCCTTGTCATTTATTCTACAATTTAACTTGGTCCTTTATTGCACAATTGAGCTTTTAATTGTGGCTTAATAGTCTCAATTATCCTGATTTAGTACTTAATTTCAGTAATTAAATACTAGATTGGCCCTTAAGTCTTTAATTTTATCAATTGAGCCCCTAAAATTATTAATTAGTTGTTGATGAGATATTTTCTATTGAAGGAAATTATTTGGGGGTCGTGTTCATGTTGTGGAGCGCCCATGTTTGTGGAAAAAAGGTAAAAGCTTGGATTTAAATTCAGGAAATTAAGGTATGTACACCTCAAAATCCAAAGTGTTTCATCATTTTCATAATTATGATGTTGTGTTTTTCATGTGTAAACGTTTAAATAATTCAAGTAGTCATAGGGTGAATTTACCAAATTACCCTATTTATAAATAATGTCTAATGATATAACGATTAAATAATTCACGTAGATGTGGCGATTCCCATGAAATATATTATAAAATTAACCCACATTAGGTCCACTTACCTGTGGCCATTAAAAAATAATTTTTTGATAAACTCGTCATATCGAAGTGACGAGTTTACCCTGTATTATAACATTGACCATAGATTGAAAAAAAAATTGAAACGACCTATTGAACCAATTAATTTTTCTGCCTGGCTTAATGTGAAACCCCCCCCTCAAATAACTAGGTTTGATTAGTAAATTGATACTAAATTTTAGTGGAATTTTCATATTTATTTAACTTTTTTAAAATTATTAAACAGATAAATAAAACCATTCATGATCCATATAAAAAGTGTTTAAAATACCATTTTTTTATTTTAGCAAAAAAATATTCGACTTTCAATAAAATCATGTCACATACTATAAGTAGGGATGGACACGGGTCGAGTTTGGGTCAACCCCACCCGACCCAAAATTAATACATCTTCTACCCGATCTGATCTGACCCGAAAAATATACATCATCCACTCGATCATAACTCAATTTGACTTTTTAAAATAAAATATAAATCAGATCAGATCCGATCCGATCCGACATAACCCGAACCGAAATAATATATTTATTTAAAAAATATTATTTTTATTCAATAAAAATAGGGATTTAATTGAACAATAATATATCGAGGGATATTATTGTAATTATCCCTAAATATATAAGGTAAAATTATATTTTTCGGGTCGGATTGGGTCGAGTATTTTCTCCCCATAAACCTGAACTGACCCTAATATAATATCTAAAAATCCCAACCCGAACTCGAAACTTTTTTAATAAAAAACTGACCTAATTGGGTCGGGTCGGAAGCAGTGGAGTTTAGGTTCCGTTCCCATCCATGACTATAAGGTACAAGAATTAAATTTTTATAGTAATTTGTGATGATTATAGGTAGTATTTATTTAGAATCTTTTTTAACCATCGATATAATACACACTCTGTAGACACATCTACTCGAACCCAAATTTATACAGAGAAGCAACATTCCCATAACCACCAAAGCTACTTAATGAGTTTGAAAAGTTATATTTAAACTAAAATATGAAAGAAATTAATGGAAGTTTGGAAGGCAAGTTAGAGGATAGCGATGCAAAACAAAAGCTTGTTATAAAGATGCATACGGATGCCTAATTCTTTATGCCAACAAAATTCATTAATCTACTACTTCGCATTAGGAGACATGTTCTAATAGAATTTCCTCTAATTATATCAGTTCCAGATCAGAAATTGTACGGACAAATGTTAGTAGGGCAACTAAAAGAATTGCTTAAGAAAGTCTTGTTTTCCGTATTGGTCTCAGGTTCGAATAATTGTATCTGTAGGATGTATATGCGTTTTCAATAACTAAGAAAGATTTTGAACAAATATTACCTTATAATCACCACATAGTATTTAAAAAAATTAATTTATGTTTGAACAATCTAGCTAAGTACTCATGTTTCATTCCCATATTTGTTATAGCAAATGCTTGTAGCACAAGCAAGGGTTCCTATTACTAATTCGGATGAACCAACTTCCTTTTCCAGGATTAAAATGTTGTAATTTGGAGATATTTAATTGCTTTCTTCACTTCCTTTTCAAGCTTTGGCATTGGGAAATTTCCTTGCCTTTGTACATAATAGAGGTACAAGCCATAAAATGCTTATAACTTTGTAATCAATAAACAATCGAAGGTTTTCCCTTCCACAGTGTTAATGCAAACACAGAAATCCATTGAAACTCACATATTCTCTCGAGGGAACTGAAACAACAAACAAGGGAAAAAATAGACATTTTCTCCCACTTTCTCATCTTCCAAACATTACTTCAAAGGTGTAAATTTGGAAACGTTAAAAACACATGTAAAACCCCAAGCTACAATACAGATTGTTAGACACTATTTGTTGAGAAAATGAAACATTTTTGCTCGTCGTTTACTGTTATTTTCTTGATGTTTTGAAAAAAAAATACTTTCTTCATGGGGAATTATCCCTCCCTCACCGTATAACAAAGCTTGAAAGAGAACCCTTCATTTGAATCACTTAAAAATCATTTCTGCAAAGTTTCGAGTTCTATCAAAACTGTTAATGGCAACTTCGTTGTTTCTGCCTAAGAAACTCCCTCTTTTCCTTAACATATCCTTTGTATTCCTCCTCTTCTTTGTTATAAGTTACAATTTTCTTGGCCAATCGAATAATGGGAGAATTCCCATAATTAATAGCCGCCCTTCGATCCGCCATGTGAGTAACAACGATAGCTGTGCCAGTCTCCATGACTTCACTGATCATAGGCTGAGGTGCAAGTATGTGAAGTCCGAAATCGGGTGCAGGCCTAAAGGGTACATAAACTATCTGCAGATTTTTTATTGCACTTGTGGTAGATTTCCAATCCTTGGCCATCTTGTACTCTTAACATGGCTGCTTGTTTTGTTCTATCTATTGGGTGACACTGCAGCAAGCTACTTCTGCACTTCCTTAGAGAGCTTGTCTAAAATCCTTAGGCTTTCCCCTGCCATTGCTGGAGTCACCCTCCTGTCACTCGGCAATGGTGCTTCCGCTGTTTTCGCCAGTGTCGTTTCCTTCACAGGGTCCGGAAACGGAGCTGTTGGTCTCAATAGTGTATTGGGAGGTGCCTTCTTTGTGTCTAGCGCTGTTGTCGGGGTTATTAGTATAACGATCAGCAATCATCGGGTCGACAAGCCTAGTTTCATTAGAGACATCGTATTCTTCCTTTTAGCACTTTCTTCCCTCATGTTTATCATTTTTGTAGGTGAAATCACTTTGGGGGGAGCTATTTCCTTTCTTTCTATCTGCTTCCTGTATGTTTTCGCCGTTTCTCACATTTCTACTACAAAAGCAATGAAAGTAACACGGAGTACATACCGGTCTCCACTGATAACATTGGAGATGTTGGGATACCATTGCTTGGTTATGCAAGTGATGGAAAATATTTGCTTTTGGATAAAGAAACTCATGGAAACCAAGTCGAAACCCCAAAGTTTTTCGACTTCGATTCACAGAGTTTTTACTACGTCGGTAAGTTTCTGTACCTTTTGGAGTTACCTTTATACTTGCCAAGGAGATTGACTATTCCGGTCATCGATGAGAAGAGATGGTCTAAGCCGTATGCGGTCGTTTCAACGACATTAGCACCACTAATGTTGGCTGAACTCTGCAATTCTCAAAGGGAAAAAGCCACGGGTTCCAACACCAGTTTGGTGACCTACATGGTTGCAGGGCTGGTTGGATTGGTGTTAGGGAACCTAGCCCTTGTGACCACCAAGAAATCTAGCCCACCAAAGAGGTGCCAATTGGCCTGGCTCATTGGAGGGTTTCTCATGAGTGTGTCCTGGACATATTTCACAGCTGAGGAACTGGTGTCTTTATTGGTCTCTTTCGGGAATATCTTGGGGATAAGCCCTTCAGTTCTGGGACTCACTGTCCTTGCCTGAGGCAACTCACTTGGAGACTTGATCTCCAATTCAGCAATGGCACAGAATGGTGGGGAAGATGGGGTGCAAACTGCCATCTCAGGGTGCTATGCCGGGCCCATGTTTAACACATTGGTGGGTTTAGGGGTATCATTTGTTTGGTCATCATGGTCAGTATACCCTGCTTCATTTGAAATCCCTAGGGACCCTACCCTTTATGAGCTACTGGGATTTCTAATGGCAGGCTTGCTTTGGGCACTGGTCATTTTGCCAAGGAAAAATATGAGGTTGGATAAGTTCCTTGGAGGTGGGCTCTTAGCCATTTACTTTTGCTTTCTCTCTCTCAGACTAGCCAGAGCTCTTGGTATACTCAAACTTTACGAGGCTCTTTCACCTCGTACCCTAAAATGGTGGCCTTCTTCATTGTAATTTCCGATCAGGAATGGACCAAATGGAGGTAGATGAGAACAATCATTCAACTGAAAATTTTAAAGTATCATATATTTTATATATTTTCTATTGATATTATGTTTTTGTCCCTCTTAGAATTGTCATAACCATTTTTTTGTAAAACAATTAAATATTATTTTTAAAACGATTATGACTTTAATTTGAAAAAATGGGTGATTTTGAATTGATTTGAATAAAATTAAAAAGAGTCGCCATCAACCTTTGGGTTAGGTAGGTCGAGTACCTAAAAACGTCTTTTAAAACAATTTTAAGAAAAATCATTTTTTAAGACAAGATTCGGTCTGCGTTACAAAAGATTCATTTAAATGGATTCGGGAGTCGGTTACGTGCGGGGAAGGGTAAACACCCCCGCAACGCCCAAAATTGGTACTGTGTCGCTTACACATCGTTGTAAATGGTGGAATTTATGAGTCGAATATAAAGTTAAAATGTGATCTATTTATCGAACGTTGATTAATTTGCTTCGAATTAAATAATTAGAGAAAATTCTTTAACTCGAAAAGAAATCTCGAAATTAGCAATCCTCCATCGGGAAAGCTAACTCGACTATTTCTCATCTATAAAGAATATTTCCCTCTTGATAAAATGTGAATCGAATATAAATAAAATTGATGTTTGCATACAACAAAATAAATTGATTAACTAAAACGTGAATTGAATACAAATGCAAACTTTGAAATTGACATTTACATAAAATAAAATAAATTACTATTTAAAATAACACACATTGCATCATTTGCACAAATTAATTAGTGAAATATACTCGACTTGTTGCAAGTTCCTATGTCGTTAAAATGCCGTATCGGATCGCACCACTTCGACCAAGTGATACTTTCCGCGCTCATTCTACGCATACGTGTACTTACAAGTATTTGGACAATATTTAAATAAAGAAAAATGGAAATAAATAGAAATAGAAATATGAGAAATAAATATTTACAACAAATAAAATTAAGCATATTTAATTACATATGGCACAAATAAATACATAACATGAAAAATGTACATACATAGTGAAATAAATACAAATGAATATTACAACCCAAAATAAAATAGTCATAAAGTAAGTGTTTAATAATTACAATGATTAATATGGTAATAACAACTTAAAGGGCAAAACAGTAAAATAGAAAATTGAAATACTAAAATGCCAAAAACAGAAATGTAAGAACTTAAAATAGTAATTAAACCGAATGCAAACTAGTGACTAAAATAAAAAGATTTACAAATCTTAAAGTCAAAATCGAAAATCAGCCAATATATGACATACAAAATCAGTGACTAAAATGAAACTAACACAAACATTGTGGCCAAAGTAAAATATGACTATAATAACATTACATTTAATAATAGGACTAAAATAAAATATATATAACTGCATAATACAATGTACAAATTTATAAAAATATTAGCAGCAGAAGATCTAGTGACCAAAAGACAAACTATACGAACATGGTATACAAAATACAAAATACATAAACTGTAAGGGTGACCAAAATGTAACATGCATAAATATTAAGGCCAAATTAAAATATCAACAGAAACATAAAGGGCCGAACAGTAATTAAATAAAATAATAAACAGTGACTAAAATGAATAATCATAAATTCATGGGCCAAAATTTGAATATCAAAGAAACATGCATGAAATATTAAATCAGTGGCTAAGATGTAACATTTATAAATATTGAACCCAGAACCAAATATACACAAAAATGATATAACCTAGGATAGTGACTAAATATAAAATGAAAAGATAAAGGCTCAAATTGAAATAATGTAAACTTCATTCCATGGCTAAATAACACGGTTACAAAACATCAGGGACCAAAAGAGTAGTTATCCCGTAACTCAAAAAATCAGATGATATTGGGGGCAAAACGACTGCGTTTTGCTCGGCATACCCCCCCCCAAAACCGAGCTCATCTCTCATATTCCCTCATTTTCCCTCTTTCAGCAACAAGAAAAAAAAAGAAAAGAGAGATATAGTTGAGAACTCTCTCAACTTCTCTCGCCGGAGACGAGGGCGTTGGCCGCCAACGACGGAGTCCACGGCGGAACTCACGGCGGCCGGAGAGAGAGAAGCCTCCAAAAGACTCCTCTCTTAGCTCTCAACCCAAATCTAAAGTCCCCTACCCCAAAATCCAAACAGAAAACCCTAGATTTAGGATTTACCTCACGGAAAACCGAGACTCCAACGCCCCTTTGGACTTCCGATGGTTCCTCCGATCAAGGTATGGGTTCCCCTCTCTCTGTTTTTTTTTTCGTATTTTTGTTTGAATGGGATGGATGGTTTTTTTCTTGGTTTCTTTCTTTTCTTTCCTCTGTGTACTTTTCTCTTTTTTCTTTTTTTGAATCCCCTCCCCCTTTTGACTCTGATATCTTGCTTGATTTATGGTTGATTTTTTCGTTTGGTGAGATGATGATGTCTAGGAATAGGATTTGATTAGATTTGCTTGGATTTTTTTTTAATTTTTAATTGATTTCTCTGCTACCTCACTGTTGAGGATCACTGTGGATGACGGATGGACGGCCCTTCAATCGCTGTGGATGCAGGAGGCCGGCGTCAGAGGCTGTCGAGGGGTGAGGCTCGGCTGGGAAGCTGAGGAGTCGAGGCGGCTGGAGCTATTTTAGGTTTCAAACCCTAAGCTCTGCGTGATCTGGACCGTTGGATGGGTCCAGATCCAACGGCCAGAAATGAGGCGGCTGGAACATTTAGGGTTTGAAACCCTAATCTAGTTTAGGGTTTGAAACCCTAATCTGATGGGTTGGGTTGTCTGGGTCAACAGTGGCTTGATGTATATTGGGCTTTGGCCTGCAAAAATTGTAATATGTAATATTAATAATATAAAAATAATAATAATAATAATAAAATAACGATAAAAAACCCGGAAAAAAACGGGTGTCTACAGCTGCCCCTCTTTGCACATTCTTGTGTTAACAAGAATAGGGCAAAGGTAATAAGACAACACGTTTTTGTCTGGTTCTCTTCCATTTATACATAGAAATTGGATAATATTGGTTGTTGGGGACGACACTGCTCATACGTGATGAAGAGTT
The DNA here is from genome assembly GCF_006381635.1 of Hibiscus syriacus. Lineage (NCBI taxonomy): Eukaryota > Viridiplantae > Streptophyta > Magnoliopsida > Malvales > Malvaceae > Hibiscus > Hibiscus syriacus. The sequence goes on along the minus strand of NW_024061816.1, from coordinate 494,709 downwards.
TGGGTCGTCTAAAGGTGACACGGCTCCTACGTGATGAAGAGTTCTTGGCCATCTAAAGGTGATAACACGGTTCCTACGTGACGAGGACGGCTGTTTATCTATGGTTGACACGGCTCCTACGTGATGAAGAGTTCTGGCCATCTAAAGGTGATAACATGGTTCCTACGTGATGAGGACGGCTGGTTATCTATGGTTGACACGGCTCCTACGTGATGAAGAGATCTGGTCGGGAATGACACGGCTCATACGTGATGAGAGTTCTGGCCATCTAAAGGTGATAACACGGTTCCTACATGACGAGGACGGCTGTTTATCTATGGTTGACACGGCTCCTACGTGATGAAGAGTTCTGGCCATCTAAAGGTGATAACATGGTTCCTACGTGATGAGGACGGCTGGTTATCTATGGTTGACACGGCTCCTACGTGATGAAGAGATCTGGTCGGGGAATGACACGGCTCATACGTGATGAAGAGTTCTGGCCATCTAAAGGTGATAACACGGTTCCTACGTGATGAGGACGGCTGGTTATCTATGGTTGACACGGCTCCTACGTGATAAGGAGATGGTCTGGGGATGACACGGTTCCTACATGATGAGGACGGCTGGCCATCTTTAGAAGCTATGGTTTCAAGAGAAACCAACTCAAAGATGTGCTTCAATAGAAACAAACTCAAAGATTGAATTTTGATAAAAATTGTCTCAAGGGAGACAAAATTCGTTTCAAGAGAAACGATCTCAAAGATATTCGCTTTGTTTCAAGTGAAATAAACTCAAAGATAAGTTTTTCCAAAGCAACTGTCTCGAAAGAGACAAGATTCGTTTCAAAGGAAACAACCCAAAGATGGCATTTAAATGGAATTGTCTCAAGCGAGACAAAATTTGTTTTTAAGGGAAACGTTCTCAAGATCGGTATTTCATGGGAAATTGTCTCAAATGAGACGAAATTCATTTCAAGGTAAACGATCTCAAAGATGTTTATTTTGTTTCAAGGGAAACATATTCAAAGATGGTAATTTTGTTTCCAAAGAAACAAACTCCAAGATTTTTCTCAAATAAACTGTCTCGAGAGAAACAAAATTTTGTTTCCAAAGAAAGAGATTCAATGATTTTTTTTTTTTTTAAAACATTGTCATAAGAGACAAAACTTTGTTTTTCAGAAATTGTATCTTAGTGAGACAAAATTTTGTTTTCAAAGAAACAGACTCAGATTTTTCTTCAAAAGAAACTGTTTTAAGGGATAAAACCTTGTTTCCAGAGAAACAAACTCAAAGATGATCTTATTTTAAGAGAAATGTTTCAAGAGACAAAATTCGTTTGAAGGGAAACGACTCAAAGATGTCATTGAAAGGAACTGTCTCATGCGAGACAAAATTAGTTTTAATAGAAACAATCTCAAAGGTGGGTATTTTCAAAGAAGTTGTCTCGAGAGACAAAATTTTGTTTCAAAGGAAACAAACTCAAAGATTTTTTTCAAAAGAAATTGTCTTTAAGAGATAAAATTTTGTTTCAAAAGAAACTGACTCAAAGATGGATCTCATCTTAAGTGAGACCAAATTTGTTTCAAATGAAACACTCTCAAAAGTTAGTTTTTCATTAGAAACCGTCTCAAGAGAGACAACATTTGTTTTTAAAGAAATTGACTCAAAGATGATTTTGTTAAGAGAAACAAACTCAAATATTTTCAAAATGAACATATTCAAAGATTTACTTCAAAAGAAACGGTCTCAAGAGATACAAAATTCATTTTAAGAGAAACAGATTCAAAGATTTTTGTTTCAAAAGAAATTATCTTAAGAGAGACAAAATTTTGTTTCAAAGAAACAAACTCAAAGATTTTTGTTTCAAAGAAACTATCTTAAGAGAGAAAAAATTTTGTTTCCAAAGAAACAAACTCAAAGATTTTTTTCAAAGAAACATCTCAAAGATTTTTTTCACAAAATTGTCTCAAGAGAGACAAAACTTTGTTTCAGACTCAAGATTTTTCACGAAATTATCTCAAGAGAGACAAAACTTTGTTTCAAAATAAATAGACTCAAAGATTTTCAAAAGAAACGACTCAAGATATTTATTCAAAAGGAACAAACTCCAAGATTTTTATTCAAAAGGAACAAACCCAAAGATTTTTTTCAAGAGAAACTGTCTCAAGAGAGACAAAAATCGTTTTAAAAGATTCAAATATTGTCGATTTTGTTTATATGGAAATAATCTCAAGGTGTTTTCAAAAGTGTTTATTTTGTTTCAAATGAAACAATTTCAGGATTTGTTAAGAGGGAAATGTCTCGTGCAAGACAAATCAGCTTTGAAAATCTCAAGTGATATTAATTTGCTTTAAGTACAACAACCTTGAAATTGTATTATGAGAGAAAATGATGTCTCAAGCGAGACGAAATTTGCTTTAAGATATAGTCTCAAATGAGACAAAATTTGTTTTTAGAGAAATTGTCTCAAGCGAGACAAAGATTGTTTTTTGAGAAAACGATCTCAAGTGAAATCAACTTTGTTTAATGTGAAACAAATTCGAAATTTGGATCTCAAAGGGAAAAGGTCTCAAGCGAGACGAAATTTGTTTGAAAGAAACAACAATCTAAGGTGAGATTAATTTTGTTTTAGTGAATCAAATTCAAAATTTGTATCTCAAAGGAAAAATGTCTCAAGCGAGACGCAATTTGTTTTAAAATTCTCAAAATTTGTGGAAAATGTCTCAAGCGAGACGTAATTTGTTTTAAAGAGAATGTTGTCTCAAGCGAGACAAAATAAAATTTGTTTTAAGAAAACTATCTCAAGTGAGACGACACTTTATTATTATTTTTTTAAAGAAAATAATCTCAATAGCTCAAAGTTTATCTATTGATTCCTGCATGTTGAGGAAACATCTTCAGAAGATCTGATTGTTGACTTCAGGAAGCCAAATATGTGGATTGCATTGTTCTTTCAGGTTGAAAACACCTGGTTATTTCCGAGCTCTAATTTCCTGAAAAGATCAGAATGATGCAATTTTGACTAACTATCTTGGAAGTTATGATAGATGTCAAGATGAATTTATTTGATCTTCTTTTATTGAATTTGTCCTCAAGTGAGGAGAAAAATGTCTTTAATACATGATGATAAATGTTTGATGCAAATTTTATGTATCATGGATGTATGTATGTATGTATGTGTGTGTGTATGTATGTATACTTTTCTCGATCTAGAAGGAGAATGATCGCGAGAGCAGTCTATCATTGATTCAACTTGTCCGTATTTCCACCATGGTGTACTCTTGCAAACCTTGACCTGAGACCATTTGTTTGTCCCATCAAATTTTGTCCAAAAATTACTTTCTCTTGCCCCAGCTTCGATTCTGAGCTTCGGTGAGATATTGTTGAATTCTAAGATATGCCTCCAGAGATTATCTTGTTTGAAAATTTTTTCTTCTTCTTTTATTTTCAAAAGTATGAAAATATCAATTAAAATAATTTTGAAAAATGTTTAATCAAAAGATATGAAAATATTGCCCCTTTTAAGGTTTCACAATTGACAAATCATAAAACAAGAGTTCATTGGATATCAAAGAATTAATTACTCTTTTAATCCTTCAATAAATTATAGCTATTTGACAAGTGTCAAGATCAATGCTATCTTTGAGAGATGGTTAAGTAAGGAAGGATAAAAAATCTCAAGTGGTTATTTTTGGTCAACAGTATAGTGTTCTCATTTATTTGATGTTCTCTGATCTGATGGAGTAGCTTCTGTACTCAGCTATTGGAAGTGTGCTCTGACTCCCAACTCTCATGTTCTCATTCATGTTGTGTGATGCCTCATCAAGGGATTTAAGCAATCGTCTCCTATGTAATAACCTTCATATTCGAGCCGCCCTTTCAGGTTTTCAACTCGAATCCTCCTTTGGTTTCAAGACGTTACTCAGAATTTTACGTCTTTAACCCCCCTTTGTTATTTTTCTCTATCATGCATTAAAGATTTTAGAAAACTTTTTTTTTGAAAATAAAAGATTAATCCTGACGGACGGGATGAAATATGAAGATAGTCTCTTCCGCTTAGAAATCCATGTATGATTAGAAGGGACTTGTAAGGCACGTAATGTAGGTCATGGTTCAGGGTTATGAAAGAAAGGGATAAAAGGCCCAAACATGTGTTTTAAGGGTATTTGAACCAAGGATCAATTAACTCTGATGCCTTCGATCCTGTTTTGCTCAATTTGAATCTACTCGCATGCTCTTCTCTTGATGTTTTATGATCTTCGAGTCAAGTGATTCTAGAGTGATTGTTTTTGATTAATCTCACGGTTTGAAGCTCAATGCGCCATTTAAGTCAGGAGACTCTTTGTCTGTGTTCTTTGTCCTCTTTTGTTCTTTGCTTTTTCTTTGATTTTTGCTTTGATTTTTTTCTTTGGTTTGATCTTTGCACTCTGCGTCTGGTTCACCTTTCGGTATCTCATTTGGATCAATTTTCTTCACTCAGATTTCCTTCACATTGCCCCCCAGTGTGGAGGGTGATCCTTGGTTAGGGTTAAATCAAAAGAAAATATCATTCAGGCTCAAGGGGACACAAGGGATATATTTTCTCCTTTTGTGAAGGGATAAAGAAAGAAAGCCGTTCATCATCTCATAGACAGAAGTCCTTGCAGAAGAGGTATCCCCAGGGGATAGATTTTCAGGATTAATTTTTATTTAAATGAAAACAGTAATTAATGCATGATAGAATTATTTTGAATGAATTCTATTTTTTTTCGCTTCTTGCTCTCAACATGTCTCAATTGCTCATGCTCGTCTTCAGAAAATTGATGCGAGATGCCCCACACTGTGTCTTCTTTGTAGGAAGGTTTATGTTCAAGTGAACATCTTGTACTCAATGTCTGTAGGTTTTATTGGTAGAAAATGTTGGTTTTACGTCTAAGAAGACGATGGTGACTTTATTGGCTCAAAGAAAGGTATGGGTATGACTTTTGTGTCTCAGAAAAATAAATACAGTGTTTCAAGGTGGAAAGAATGTTTCAAGGTCTCAAAGAGATAGAATGTCAAAAATTAGTTATTTGGTAGTGACCAGGAATTATTTCGGGTAAAAATCGAGAGATTTTATTTTAAGGTTTTAGACAGGATAAAATAGGTCTAATCTTGCCATATGTCAAAAATCTATAATTCTTGAAGAATTAAAAGAATATGTAATTCATTCGATATTCAAAGAACTAAAGATTAAAATTTGTTCAATTATTTAACCTTAGAAGGTAGCATCATTTCAGTCATCAAAGATTAAAAATATTTAAGCAAATATGAAGAAAGAACAAAACGAGTTCAAACAAAACAATCTCTATGGATGCAAGTGGTTGATGCAATGACTTCTCTGGCTTAGTATTAGGATACCCCTGAATAAATCATATTATGGATTTTGTGCTTTAGTGTCTTGCAGTTGTCAGTGGTATGCCCCGAGCTCCCAACATGATAGCTGCATATGCCGTTAATATCATGGCCTTCAGGATATGGGGTCTCTCTTGGTTTGGATTGAACTGGAGTCACAAGGTTCCTCTCAACTAGCATTGGGAGCAATTCTTCATATGTCATTGGGAGTGGATTGATGCGACAGAATGCCTTATGAAGTTTGGTCCCCAGATTAGATAGATAAGATCCTTCAATGTTAGTATCATCTCTTTCCTCATTGTCGGAATGACTAGTGCCTCCTATCTAGCCATTATTGACTGCTCTTTCGATCATTTCTCTACACATGACAATGTCAGAAAAAACTCTTAGTGGCAACCCCTATCATGTAGTCGATATATGGAGACTTCAATGTATCGATGAATAGAGTGATGAACTCTCTTTCAGTCATTGGTGGATGCACTTGAGATGCGACATCCCTCCATCATTGAGCATATTGTCGGAAACTCTCATAATTCTTCATCTTTATATTCTGAAGCATTGTTCGATCGGGGCCATATCAATCATGTGCTTGTATTGGCCCAGAAAAGCACTAGCCAAATCCCTCCAGGAGCGGACTTGAGAACGACTCAGTTGGTGGTACCACCTTGAAGCGGGTCCAATCAAACTGTCTTGAAAGCAGTGGATCAACATCTGATCATTGTTAATGTATCCAGTCATTCTTCGAATAAACATCGTGAGGTGGGCCTTGGGGCAACTGGTTCCCCTGTACTTTTCAAACTTGGGCATCTTGAATTTGAGCGGGAGCACCAAGTCGAGAACTAGTACTAGTTCTGTTGCATCCATCCCGTTGTGAGAGGTTTGTCCTCTCATTCCATGGAATGTCTCTCTGCACCACTGTTTCAAATTATCTGGGATCTCGTTCTTGGCTCTTCTCGTCGCTAGGTGACTAGGAGTCCCGTTGGACGAGATAATTGGTTACGAACTAGCATGTGCTTTCACACATTTAACCGTTTCACGGGTCAAGGAAATCTTCTCTTTGCCTTTTCCTTGGTTAAGCTCAGTCAATCTTGTTACCATTTGATCCACCAGGTCACTTTGATTTTGCAAAATACAATCCACGGTAGTCTTTTGCATCTGCTCCATTTTAACCTCCCACTCAGCTTGTATCTTTTGCAAACTCTCGTTCAACTCTTTCTTCAATACCTCAAATTTTGCATCCATTCTCAGTACTGGTGAATGCAGTTGCACAGTTAGAAGTGCTTCCTCAAAGTTTCCGCAATGTATGATTAATGCATGTAAACATGCTTAAATGAATGTTATGCAAAATGCAACGATGCAAATGCAAATGCAGAAATGTGGATCCCAACAATGAATATTTTAGAACAATTTTCACCAGAAATAAAAGTTTTCACATTACAAGACAATCCAATTTACAAACATGTCTTCGCTTAGATGGTGAGCCTGGAATGGATCACTGCTTCATCTCGGATCTTCGTCCACAATAATGATGCCCCTCTAGCGCTCTGTAATCTGACTCCGTTAATGCCTCGGTGGTAGTGAGGTCGGTGTGTCGCTCTTTGATAACTAGCGATAAAATGATTGTAGATAAGACTCCACTGCTAGATTACTCCTTGAATCAGTGGATCATCATCTCATTATTGAATGATGCACGATCTTCGAGCTCACTGCTTCGTCTCGGATCTTTGTACTTGGAACCGATGCCCCTCTATGCTCTGTAAACTAACTCCATTAATACCTCGGCTATGCTGAAGTTTGTGCTTCACTCCCTGATGGTTAACGATGGAATAATTGTGGATGAGAATCTACTGCTGGATTACTCTTTAGATCAGTGGATTATCATATCAGTCTCGAATGATGCACGATATTCGAGAAAATCTCATTCTTGTACTCTGGACTTCTTTTTAGCCCTCGATGCATGTCTGTGTATGCGATCGCTTGATTGAAAACTTTTATCTCTTCTTGTGAAAATTTTCTCTCGAATATCCCCTTACGGATCAACACTTTTGCATTATGATGATGCAATGCAATGCAATGCAAATGACAAAATGACGCAAACAAAAGAGAAGAAATAAGTTAGTATACACAAACAAAAGAGAAAAATAAGTTAGTACATGTAAAATAATTGATACAAATAAAAATGTAATTCAGAGATGGATATAACACCTACCCCGTCATGATATCTACCCAAACATGCTTTCAATTAAATAACAATCCTACCCGGACATGTTATCTACCCAAAATGATCTATTTTCAAGAAATTGGTCCTAACCGCATGGTATCTAGTTCGCATGCTTTTATTCAAAAAGAAAACAAATTCTACGAAATTAAAACAAAAGATAAGGGTTTAGAAACACTCCTCCTTTGTGTACACCTAGTTTGGGTACCTACTGACGGACAGAGGTTCGATATAACTATACCTAGGGTGATCGTTCGATGGTTCACTATATGCTTGGTTTCGGATCTAACGAAAAAAAAAGAGACTCGAATTGTCCTTGATGTCGGTGCCCCCTTGGGCTGCCAGACCCTCGATCCTCACCCATTACAGGTTTCAAACGGAACGAGTCCAATTCGAGGGGATTCACTGTCTTATACCCGTACGAGGAATAAATCCCTACGAAGGTATAAAGTATGTATCCCATGGGTTATTTGCTAAAACTCATACGAAGAATAAATTCTTACGAGAGTGAAGCATTCACCCCAACTAATTTGGATCGAAGCTCGTGTCTAGAGCTTATGTTATGCCAATGCGAGTGATGTGTGTGAGGAGGAACATACCTACCTTTGACTCAAAATGAAAAGAAAAAACTCGACAAAAACTTGGACAGAGCCTGAAAGCAAAAAGATAAAATGTTAGTATGATAATTAAAAATGAAGCAATTAAAAATTTCAATAAACGGATCATAAGTTAACTATGTACTCAAACTTATAATTTCCACTAAGACGACAATATGTAAACGACATACAGCCTGACTCTCTAAAAAAAGTCCCCAGCAGAGTCGCCAAGCTGTCATAACCATTTTTTTGTAAAACAATTAAATATTATTTTTAAAACGATTATGACTTTAATTTGAAAAAATGGGTGATTTTGAATTGATTTGAATAAAATTAAAAAGAGTCGCCATCAACCTTTGGGTTAGGTAGGTCGAGTACCTAAAAACGTCTTTTAAAACAATTTTAAGAAAAATCATTTTTTAAGACAAGATTCGGTCTGCGTTACAAAAGATTCATTTAAATGGATTCGGGAGTCGGTTACGTGCGGGGAAGGGTAAACACCCCCGCAACGCCCAAAATTGGTACTGTGTCGCTTACACATCGTTGTAAATGGTGGAATTTATGAGTCGAATATAAAGTTAAAATGTGATCTATTTATCGAACGTTGATTAATTTGCTTCGAATTAAATAATTAGAGAAAATTCTTTAACTCGAAAAGAAATCTCGAAATTAGCAATCCTCCATCGGGAAAGCTAACTCGACTATTTCTCATCTATAAAGAATATTTCCCTCTTGATAAAATGTGAATCGAATATAAATAAAATTGATGTTTGCATACAACAAAATAAATTGATTAACTAAAACGTGAATTGAATACAAATGCAAACTTTGAAATTGACATTTACATAAAATAAAATAAATTACTATTTAAAATAACACACATTGCATCATTTGCACAAATTAATTAGTGAAATATACTCGACTTGTTGCAAGTTCCTATGTCGTTAAAATGCCGTATCGGATCGCACCACTTCGACCAAGTGATACTTTCCGCGCTCATTCTACGCATACGTGTACTTACAAGTATTTGGACAATATTTAAATAAAGAAAAATGGAAATAAATAGAAATAGAAATATGAGAAATAAATATTTACAACAAATAAAATTAAGCATATTTAATTACATATGGCACAAATAAATACATAACATGAAAAATGTACATACATAGTGAAATAAATACAAATGAATATTACAACCCAAAATAAAATAGTCATAAAGTAAGTGTTTAATAATTACAATGATTAATATGGTAATAACAACTTAAAGGGCAAAACAGTAAAATAGAAAATTGAAATACTAAAATGCCAAAAACAGAAATGTAAGAACTTAAAATAGTAATTAAACCGAATGCAAACTAGTGACTAAAATAAAAAGATTTACAAATCTTAAAGTCAAAATCGAAAATCAGCCAATATATGACATACAAAATCAGTGACTAAAATGAAACTAACACAAACATTGTGGCCAAAGTAAAATATGACTATAATAACATTACATTTAATAATAGGACTAAAATAAAATATATATAACTGCATAATACAATGTACAAATTTATAAAAATATTAGCAGCAGAAGATCTAGTGACCAAAAGACAAACTATACGAACATGGTATACAAAATACAAAATACATAAACTGTAAGGGTGACCAAAATGTAACATGCATAAATATTAAGGCCAAATTAAAATATCAACAGAAACATAAAGGGCCGAACAGTAATTAAATAAAATAATAAACAGTGACTAAAATGAATAATCATAAATTCATGGGCCAAATTTGAATATCAAAGAAACATGCATGAAATATTAAATCAGTGGCTAAGATGTAACATTTATAAATATTGAACCCAGAACCAAATATACACAAAAATGATATAACCTAGGATAGTGACTAAAATATAAAAATGAAAAGATAAAGGCTCAAATTGAAATAATGTAAACTTCATTCCATGGCTAAATAACACGGTTACAAAACATCAGGGACCAAAAGAGTAGTTATCCCGTAACTCAAAAAATCAGATGATATTGGGGGCAAAACGACTGCGTTTTGCTCGGCATACCCCCCCCAAAACCGAGCTCATCTCTCATATTCCCTCATTTTCCCTCTTTCAGCAACAAGAAAAAAAAAAAGAAAAGAGAGATATAGTTGAGAACTCTCTCAACTTCTCTCGCCGGAGACGAGGGCGTTGGCCGCCAACGACGGAGTCCACGGCGGAACTCACGGCGGCCGGAGAGAGAGAAGCCTCCAAAAGACTCCTCTCTTAGCTCTCAACCCAAATCTAAAGTCCCCTACCCCAAAATCCAAACAGAAAACCCTAGATTTAGGATTTACCTCACGGAAAACCGAGACTCCAACGCCCCTTTGGACTTCCGATGGTTCCTCCGATCAAGGTATGGGTTCCCCTCTCTCTGTTTTTTTTTTCGTATTTTTGTTTGAATGGGATGGATGGTTTTTTTCTTGGTTTCTTTCTTTTCTTTCCTCTGTGTACTTTTCTCTTTTTTCTTTTTTTGAATCCCCTCCCCCTTTTGACTCTGATATCTTGCTTGATTTATGGTTGATTTTTTCGTTTGGTGAGATGATGATGTCTAGGAATAGGATTTGATTAGATTTGCTTGGATTTTTTTTTTAATTTTTAATTGATTTCTCTGCTACCTCACTGTTGAGGATCACTGTGGATGACGGATGGACGGCCCTTCAATCGCTGTGGATGCAGGAGGCCGGCGTCAGAGGCTGTCGAGGGGTGAGGCTCGGCTGGGAAGCTGAGGAGTCGAGGCGGCTGGAGCTATTTTAGGGTTTCAAACCCTAAGCTCTGCGTGATCTGGACCGTTGGATGGGTCCAGATCCAACGGCCAGAAATGAGGCGGCTGGAACATTTAGGGTTTGAAACCCTAATCTGGTTTAGGGTTTGAAACCCTAATCTGATGGGTTGGGTTGTCTGGGTCAACAGTGGGCTTGATGTATATTGGGCTTTGGCCTGCAAAATTGTAATATGTAATATTAATAATATAATAATAATAATAAATAATAATAATAATAATAAAATAACGATAAAAAACCCGGACAAAAACGGGTGTCTACAAGAATTTTATAGGTTCGCTCCAAACATAAAATCACGTCAATGTTTCTTATAGATATACACATAACAAGCAGTAAACTAGCATGTATATACACACTATATGGAGATCAATATAGCAAGGATTAAAGTAGCATATACACACACATTATGCAAAGTTGTGTTTATATGAATGAGGTACTCTCTTTTCTTTCTTTCTAGTTTAGTTTGAAAACAAGAGGGCAACTACTATCAATGTGATTGATTTGATCCACATGTTGATACTAATATGATGGGAAATTTGGTGATCTTTTGTTATAGTAACATTAGAAAATACTCATCATTAGGATTCAGAAAATTATATTGAATTATTTTTTTTTATTAATTTGGGATAAGTATAAGATAATATCTGTTCAAAAAACACTTTAAACCATTTGATATTGAACGCATATACCTCTAGTATTCTTGATGCTCGAATCCGAGATCTCAAGGAATAACAACAATTCATTTACCACCGAGGTCGTTTGGTTCGTGCTTATATTGAAATTTTATATACGATATTTTGTATTGATATACAATATTTGAAATTATCTAATTTTGAGTAAATTAACTAATCATTAAAATGAAATGATTATATGAAGTTAGGCATATGAGGTTGTGTCCGTCCTAATGGTCCTAATAGAGTCCATGTTTTTCTTTTCTTGAAACACAAATCACATTTAAATTTTATAATTTAAATAAATTGTTCTTTGAATTTTTTTATATTAAATTAATGTTTGAATTTTTTAATTAAATTGTCTACAAACCTAAAAAACGTGATACAAAATGTAATTTGGTTAAATTATTCTTTGGTTTTTTTATTAAATCAATCTTTAAATTTTTTCCAATTAAATTGTTTATAAACTTTAAAAAAACATGACACAAAATGACTTTGAGATTAGTGATATAGGTGCCAAACACTGATCTGTGGGGTCACAACTTCTTAAAATTGAAAAATTATAATTTAGACTTTTAAAATGGTCAAGAGATTTAATTTGTCTCTCACAAAATTTTTATTAATTTAGATTAAAACTTAAAGTTTTTTAATGTTCTTAATTAAATTCCTTCAATAATTTTTAAAATTCTCAATAAGTCTCTTAAATTTTCAAAAAAAAATTAGTTAGATCCCAACTTTTTTTATAAATATAAATTGAACCCTTCAAAATTTAAAAAATTTAATTTAAATCTCGAGTTTTTTAAATTTTAAGTTACTCAAAACTCTATCACTAAATTCTGCCCACGGGAAGTGGAGACAATATCAATAGAGGATAAGGGTTTTAAGTTTTAATTTTAAAAATTAACGTGTTAATCTTATAAGTCATTTTGTGTTTGTTTTTAAAGTTCAAAAATAATTTAATCAAATCTACTATGTTAAGGGAGCAGTTTGACCGAATGAAAAAATTATAGGTCAATTTAATTAAATTTATCAAGTTCAGAGTTCGATTTAGTCCATATCCCATTTGCAACCCGTCTAGCATTTTAATTCAAGCCAAATCCCTCCTTATTGCATGTAAAAAATGGTCTTATTGCTATTTGCTCCTTGAATTAGTCTCAGCAACAATACTTCACTCTTTCCTTGTCCTTGAGAAATCTTTTATTTAATCCTTTTAATTTGATCACTTTTCAAATTAATCTGTTATTACTATTCGGTTACCACATGACTCAATCTCGAGATCCTCGATTTTTATATCTTTGAATAGTACAAATTATGACTCCAAGAATTCCAAGGCGTTATATTAAAAGAAATATTAAACCTTTTAGGACCAGATTTGTTCATATTTATTTTTTATTCGAGGTTTTTTAAATAAGTTTTATCATTTCTTTGTATGATATGTATATAATCTCGAATGGCTAGATTAACGTATCAATAATTATAGAAAAATATTCGAATTATGTATTTAGGTTACAAACTTCATTATAATTTTAAATATTTTATCTTTTTAATAAAATTAATGACCATATTTGTATGAAAAAACTTAATAAATCTCACCTGACAACTTTTTCATAATAATGTAACATGTTGTCTAAGGTGGTGTTTGTTTTCACTGTGCAAGCTCTTCAAACCACTTATGTCTGCGTCGCGCAGACCACGCGCAGACATTAGGCTTCGCAGACTGTTTGTTTTTTAGAAGACAGAAGCTCTTCAAACGTCTGCGCGAGCTCTTCTTGGTGCAGACTTGGTTTTATGTCTTCAAAGGTCTTCAAACCTCTTCAAAAAAAATTATAAAATATAGTTATTTATTAAAATAATTTTAAATAATTTAATAAGGTTATTTATTTTAAAATAATTTATTTTAAAATAAATTATTATAAAATATGGATTGATTTATTTTAAAATAATTTATTTTAAATAATTTATTAGTATGAATTGATTTATTTTAAAATATGGATTGATTTATTTTAAATAATGTATTAGTATGTATTGATTTATTTTAAAATATGAATTGATTTATTTTAAATAATTTATTAGTATGGATTGATTTATTTTAAAATATGGATTGATTTATTATTGTAGTTGTATGGATTGATTTATTTTAAATACTTTATTAGTATGAATTGATTTATTTTAAAATATGGATTGATTTATTATTGTAGTTGTATGGATTGAATTATTTTAAATACTTTATTAGTATGGATTGATTTATTTTAAAATATGGATTGATTTATTTTAAATAATTTATTAGTATGGATTGATTTATTTTAAAATATGGATTGATTTATTTTAAATAATTTATTAGTATGTATTGATTTATTTTAAAATATGGATTGATTTATTTTAAATAATTTATTAGTATGGATTGATTTATTTTAAATATGGATTGATTTATTATTGTAGTTGTATGGATTGATTTATTTTAAATACTTTATTAGTATGAATTGATTTATTTTAAAATATGGATTGATTTATTATTGTAGTTGTATGAATTGATTTATTTTAAATACTTTATTAGTATGGATTGATTTATTTTAAAATATGGATTGATTTATTTTAAATAATTTATTAGTATGGATTGATTTATTTTAAAATAGGGATTTATTTATTTTAATTACTTTATTAGTATGGATTGATTTATTTTAAAATATGGATTGATTTATTTTAAATAATTTATTAGTATGAATTGATTTATTTTAAAATATGGATTGATTTATTTTAAATAATTTATTAGTATGGATTGATTTATTTTAAAATATGAATTGATTTATTTTAAATAATTTATTATTGTAGTTGTATGGATTATTTAAATTTCAGTATTGTAAAACTAAAATTATTTAAATCTCAGTATTGCAAAACTCTTTTAAGTTTAAAAAATCAGTTTATTTATATTTCAGTTCATTTTATCAGTCTGCAGACGTTAAAAAACAAACAGTCTTCTTTTTGCAGACTGCAGACTTTTGGTCCACCTCTTCTGCTGCAGATGCATGCAGATGTGGTCCGCAGACTGCAGACCTTTTACCTCTGCAAAAACAAACACCACCTAACTCTTTGTCTTTGATATTAAAATATAACCCAAGTTACTAAACACTTGTTAGTCTTTGTTTCGTTTTGTATGTGTATCCATTGAATACAGTATAAAACTCTCCTTTTGAAAAATATACTAAACACTCACACTTGCATAGTCTAATTTTTTATTTATTGAATTCCGAATAGACTAATATAAAAAATATGTATGATATCTTATATTAATACATTTGAGCGTGATTATTTATTTTTAATCTTACTCGATCAATAAGCATGTAATGTGGCTCACATTATGTAGGAGGGAAACCATATCCTGATCATGTACATCCCCATTGTCACACCCTAAAAAATGGGGTAAGATTTTTTTTTTTATTCTTGAGAAGACTAGTTTTAGTTTAAGAAAAAATATTGATGATTAAATTTGTTAAATCAGAAGTTAGATGGCATGGTTGAATTTTTTGGAAATTTGTAAGGGATTAAATTGATAAATATTTAAGTCCGAAATCTAAATTGAAAAGAAATTGTGGAAATTAATGACCAAGCTGAATACATAAAAAAACTTGGAGTTTAAAGGGTCAACTTCAATGAGATCAATAGCTTTGTGTGTAATTTACCCATTATTATTTGGAACAATGAAAATAAAAAAGATTGAATTTAGGTTGTGGAAAGGCTAAAACTCATTACCAAAAGGATGAAATGAAGCCTTACAACTAGAGATGTAAAATGAGGTAATCGTTCAGGTTTCAGTCATATCCTGTCAAGTTAGGTAAAATCATATACAGGTTGTGTCAGGTCAATTTGATAGTTTGAGTCAGATCAGGTTGGGTCTAGGTCAAATCAGTTCAGGTCATTTTTAGGTTGATTTGACATCAGGTTCAATTTGAGTTCAAGTCAGGTTAATTTTAGTTCGAATCGATGTTATTTTATGTCAAAACAGTTTAGGTCCAGAGCACTTAATTCAGGTTCAGATGGACTTCAGTCAGATCTCGTTCATATCGAGTCAAATCATTGACAAACAAAATTCAGGTTGGATCTTACTGGGTACGGATTGACTTAAGGGTCATTTTTTATTTTTGGATCAATTATTTTTTGCCTTTCATGAACATTGAATTAAAATTTTTAATTGTATATGATTTTGAGTAAATTACAAAAAGTATAAATAATTATGGATCAATTTTGATAAAAATATAATTTTAAGGACTAAATTGAACAAACATGAAATTACAAAAATAAATAAATTAATTAATTAAACAACACACATTGATAATGGACCAAATCAAAATTGTAATGCCCCAAATTCCGGGCTAGTAGTTTTGGGTTTACCCGAGAGGTAAATGGACCTCGTGGAAGTAATAAATTAAGTCGTTGGGCTTAATTGGGTTTAACTTGGGCATAATATTACCCTTACAGTATCGATAATGAGGGTATCTGGTATTGATATTGTGTTATTTTTTAGGACTTCGAAGTTATTTTGGCACTGACACTCATAAAGGTATTGATACTACAAGTAGAGTATTCATACTACCCAACTTGGATGATTAAATTCAACCCAGTTAAGCTTAGAATGGTCCGTGATGGTAGAAATTATTCCGTTGGGGACATAAATGGTCGAAGGGGCCCAGAGACACTCGTAGGAGTGGGTTACAACCAGAGTAACCATGGGAGGCGTAATGCACTAAATTATCCTCAATCGAACACGTAGCGAGTATCTAAGGATTAAGGTTCATAACAGGGAATGTATCAACAAGTAGTATGATGGATTAGTAAGAATTTAAAGTAATGGAGTCGTGCATAACAAGAATGTCAGTGAATGGTGAATGTACAATTGTACCTTCAATTCGAGAGCGAATTGAGGGAAACATAGTAAGAGTGATTAGAGAATTGTAACCCAATAATGAACTCAATCAGATAACGAACTAGACAGTACTACAAACACGAACAACGAACACAAAAATTGTCATAAAATCAAGTAAATCGTAGAGACTTCTCTAGAGACAGAATGACTAAAATGCCCTAAATAGCGAACGACCAGAATAGTGACCCATGTTACCTTAGTTTCCCTAGTGGGGAATTGCCAGTGCCCGAGGCACTTCAGAGGCTAACTAGGGTACGAGACCCAAACACTAGCGAGGAGTGGGTTAGTTTTGTTAGTGTTATGTGGCTTGTGAGCTTTAGTTATACATGAGTAGTTGCATCAGCCTAGTACAACAGATACCCTTAAAGCTTGGCTTGACGGCTATGTGAGACTGAGCCAATGCCTTAGTTAAACGGGAATTGTACTGATGTTATGTGATACCGGGTTCCCCCTTAATGATCTACCTGATGGCTATGTGAGGACCAGGAGATCATTTAGTAACTTAGTGGGAATTTTACCGATGTTATGTGACAATGGGTTCCCTCATGTTAACTAGTGTCTGATGTCTATGTGAGACCATATACTAGTCAGGTTTACATTCAGATAATGCACTGTATGTCAGGTTTGCATTCAAATATTGCACAATATGTTAGGTTTGCATCCAGATAATGCACATGAGTATTAGTGTTGCATTTAGATAATGCGTAACATGTTCAGTCGTTAGGGTTAGAGACCTTTTAGTGGAGTACTCATGGAGATGCCCTTAATAGAGGATTAAGGGAAGTGTGAGACCCCTACTTAGGTGATAGTTCAATAAAGCCTTAAGTGGGTAGCACTTGATCTAGATCATGCATGCACCTACTGCTTAGTACCATGTCTTTAGCATGTTTATGTTTATAGAACTCATAATGCTGCTCTAGATTAGTGATATTATTGTTGGGCTTTGTAAGCTCAGCCTTCGGATGTTTTCCCTTGGCAGGTCACTAGTTGAGCAGTTCGTGAAGCATCGTCGTAGCAAGACTTCCAGCATCTCCTTAAAAGTACTGTACTGTACCGTAGCTTAGTGGGTATATGTATTCATATGACCGTACTTATGTATTTAGATTTTTGAGACGGTTTTTATTATTTTGATTTAAACTATTTGTCAATGAGCTCCAATTTATAAAATGTTTTATAACTATTATTTATGTTTATTATTAATACCATTCAGTTTATTTGAAAAGAAAATAACAGGTTTTGGAAAATCAGGGGTTACCTCGACATCCCAATGTGGCACCTTAAGGTGTTATAAAAATAATTTTAAAAATGTGAATTTGAAATTAATATAAAATGGACTAAATTGTATCCATTTAAAAAGTTATGGGCCAGTTAAAGAAATATAAATAATTAATAAGTATAGGCCAATTTCAGATGCAAATATAATTTTAAAGACTAAATTGAACACATTTGAAAGTAAAAATAAAAATTTAAATAAATCAAACAACATAGAGAATCAAGTGAAGAAAATTTATAAAATAGACTAAATTGCATTCATTTCAAAAGTTGAGAAAAATTAAAACAATTATATTATATTAATATGTATATTATATAATAATATAATACGTATAAATTATATAGTTATAATTATATACTTATAGTTTATATATTATATAGTTTATATACTACATAGTTTATATTTTATACTTGTAGTTTATATATTACATATTTATATACTATATATTTTATAGTTATAAACTATATATAAACTATGTGTACTATATATTAACTATATAGTTTATATTTGTATACTTATATTTATATTTATATATTATATAGTTTATATATAAACTATATAGTTTATATTTATATACTATATATAAACTATATAGTTTATATAAACTATGTATACATTATATAGTTTATATTTAAATACTATAAGTTTATATATATATATATATATATATATATATATATATACTATATAGTTTATATATATATATATATATATATATATATATATATATATATATATATATATATATATATATATATATATACATGAACATATTCATACATCATACATATAGTATATATTAAATATATATAGTTTATATTAATACTTATAATTTATATACATTGAATGTATTCATACATACATATATATATATATAATATTAATTGAAAGAATTGAAAAATATATAGAGATCAAATTGAAAGAATTAAAAATGTAAAGCTTAAATTGCATTATACATTTGGACTAAATTGAATGAATATACAAATTGGGGATGACGCTACAATGCCAATTAAAATTAAAAAACATACGAGCCAAGAGGCCCAAATTTAAACTAATATTTAAACCCCAATTTTTCTAATTTCAAAAAAAAATCATTTTATTCTCATTTTATCATTTCTCTCTCTCTAAAATCCAATTATCTCAAAATCCTCTGAATTTTCTCTAGAATTCTAAGCCACAAACACATAAAACCCAGAAATTATTCTATTTTTTCAATCAAACACCCCAGATTCAACCCTTGTTTATCCCCAAAATCCTCATTTGATCTCTACAAACACCAAAACCCAAGATCAAACCTGCTTTTTTTATCAGACACCCAAAACTCAACCCATGTTCATCCGTGTTCATCACTAAAACCCTCATTTAATTCTTATAAACACCAAAATCCAATACCTAACCTATTTTTTAGATCAAAACCTAAAACTCAACCCGTGTTCATCTTTTCTTCATCCCTAAACCCTTGTTTGACTTTACAAACACCCAAACCCAAGACCCAATATGTTTTTTCAATCAAAACCCAAACACTGTTCAAATGAGTTCATCCTCAAAACCCTCATTTGATCCTTTCAAATGTCCAAGACCCAATATATTTTTCTAGATCTAACCGAGAAACCTTAAACCTTATCATCTCTATTTATCCCTAAAACCCCGTATTATTCATCTTTTTCTTCTTTTTCTCTAACCCTAAATATAACTGAGTATTGTTCATCTTCTTCTTCCCTAAGTACTATTCATCTTCTTCTCCTACAAGTATTGTTCATCTCCTCCTCCTCCAAGTATTATTCATCTTCTTATTCTTTAACCCTAAATCTTACAGAGACTCTTATTCTTATGTTCATCTTCTCTAACCCTAAATCTAACTAAGACTCTTCATATTCTATTTATCTTCTCTAACTCTAAATCTTAATGAGACTTTTCTTCTTCTGTTCCTCTTGCCTAATTGAGACTCTTATCATTCTTTTTCTTTTGTTCATCTTCTTTAATCAAGATTCTTCCTCGTTTTCTTCTTCTTTTTCTGTCTCTATTCATCTTCTCTAATCGAGATTCTTCCCTTTATCTATTTGAAACATGTTTTTAGGGTTTCATAGATAGTTTGTCTTACGAGTTGAACTTTTCATGTAATGTTCGAAACCTTTATTTATTTATTTTTTAATTTTTTTGAATTAATAATTTTTGGTATTTTTTTGTATGAGATTTACCAACAGATCAGAATGAACAACATTCTGAAAGAGGTAAATAATCAATTGTTTAATTTTTATTATTTATTTATTTTTATATATAATATATTTGTTTATATAAGGTTTTTTTTATAAAGGGATGTAAATGATCAATTTTCCGAAGCAGTTGATGTCAATAAATCCTTTGAAGCATACATGTTTATCCGAGTTTAAGAGAAAAATTTCTCTTATTTGGGAGCATTATACCTTCATTAAATTTGCTGATGGTTCTGTTTATGTTGAGTGTAAGTATTACAAAATTAAAAGGTATAAAAATGATTCTTATATTAGTACATCTAACCCTAGAAGGCATGCTGACAAATGCCAAGATTATAAGGAATATCTTGCTGAAAATCCTGGTATGGTAAGTTCTTTTGATCAAAACAAATACTATGAATTATTTGTTGAGGCTAATATGTGTCATGGTTATGATTTGAGTATGGTTGAGTATGAAAAACTTAGGGATTTGTATCATTACCTTAATTTTAGTGTGAAGGATATCGAGGTATATTGTTACTTAGTATTGCATGTTGGAGCATGAAAAGCATAAAAAATTGCTACTTGATTCAATGCATTTTGTTTCACGTCATATTTGTTTTACATGTAATGGATGGTCTGCCTACACTTTACATTCTTATTTTGCTCTTACTGCACATTATGTTGATAATAACTGGAAACTTTAATCTAAAATATTGAATTTTCATTGTTTTCCTCCACCCCATGATGGTGAGTCAATTTTTAAGTTTGTGAAAAAGATGATATACGAGTGGGGTCTTGAAAAAAAAAGCTTTTACCATAGCTCTTGACAATACTTCTGCAAATGATTTAAGAGACTTAGAGATGATTTGAATGTCATTTTTCCTATTCCCTGCAATGATAAGTACTTTCATATAAGGTGTGCTGCCAACATTTTGAACTTGATAGTGAAAAAGGTTTGAAGGTAATTGATTCTTCTGTTATTAAATTACGTGAAATAGTTAAGTTTATCGATTCTTTTGATTCTCGACTTTATTCCTTTGAATTAGCTGTTAAAGACTGTGATTATTCTTTCCGTGGTAAGTTATTATTGGATGTTCCTACTCAATGTAATTTTACTTACTTAATGATTCATAGGGCACTTGAGGCTATATTAGCCATAAACTTATTTGTTGATAGGGAAAATGAGTTGGACATGATTACTAATCATGAATGGGAAACTGTTCAAACAAAATGGGATTTTCTTGAGTCATTTTATGAAATTACTACTTTGTTCTGTAGATCTAAGTATCTCACTTCTAACTTGTACTTGGCTAATGTTGTTGCAATTGAAAAATTGTTGTGTGATGTTCATAATGATCCTTGTGAAGGTTTTTCTGCAATGGTAGGACCTATGCTTGAACTATATGAGAAATATTGGTTTGATCATTCAATTTCTATTTTTTGTTGTTTTACTTGATCCTCGATATAAATTACAACCTCTGAAGGAGTTGTATAATGTTCTTTATGTAGAGGACGAGGTTCAACAGAGGGTAAGTCTCATTTATAATGAGTTTCTTGAGTTATATATATATATATATTATTCAAAAAATGCACCTTGTGGTTCTTTTTCTTATTTTGTCCAAAGTAAATGTAACACCCCCAACCCGTACCCGACCCGAATATGAGTCTGAGGTGTCACATTGACTTTTCAAACTTTGACTCTTGAAAAAATTCAAAGAAAATTTAAAACTTTCATTAAATAAAAGCGGTTTATTTACATAAAGCGACCAAAATAACCAAAATCGATCAGAGCATATTCAACTCAATCAATTAGTACATGCCAACTATATTCAAAATAACCAAACACATTTAAATTATCTATTTTCTGATTTGAAGTTTTGTAAGGGAGATGCTGACTTGTCTTGCTCTTCTTCGCTTCTCTTCTCGATTCTGTACCTACGTGTGAAACAATCACATGCTAAGTCTATGGCTTAGTGAGGCATAAACAAACTGACTATATCATATCATAACTAATTCCTATTATGCACATTTCATGTAATCATGATAAACCATAAAATGCATCCAAACATAAATATATATATATATATATATCATATACATACATATTGTTTCACAAAGAAATACCCATATCATCATATAATTCTGGTAACATATTTCCTAACACAAAACATATAAAGCGTATGTAGTAAATTTCTCATTATCTCTTTAATAGTCTTATTTTCTTCTTTATCTTTTAGTCATATGTTCTTGTACCTATTCTTCTTAACCAAGCTACATACACATCATCATCATATCACATATATCATTTCACCATAAAGATTACAAACAAAGCACATAATATCATATAAGGTTCTTTTATATCATCTTCTTTATTAGCCCATGTACACATGTGAGAACTATAGATATGTGAGTCTATAGAGGTTGTGCACTAATGTTGTCACCACAGTTCGTATAAATGCACCGAAGTGCCACGTAGAATTGCACCTAAGTGCCGCGTAGAAATACACCGAAGTGCCATATAAGATGTCCCTAAGGACCACGTAGAAAATTCCTTAAGAATCATATACATATACAAAGGATCAATTATGTGTCTCAAAAGACATCATACATGTTCCAAGGAATACATATATGTCCCGAAGGACCGCGTAGACCCTCGACTCTTGGCATGCCATCTATACCCCTAACTCTCATGACACATATCATGGGCATTATCTTTTATATCCTTTTTCATATTCATGTAAACATATCACATATTCATATAAACTCGTAGCTTCATTCACATATACATTTATTCACGTAGTTCATGTAAATTCTCATATCATTTCGTATTCATGTATCAAATGGTATATAACACTTCTCCTGTGTTCATATAAACATGTCATATCCTATGACTTATATTTTTTCGTATAATTTATGCTTTATATTCACTTGATTCAATATCATTTAACTTGTTTCACTTTCTCATATCACGTATACTTTCTCTTTCATATATTTAATGTCCTGTATCATATCTTGTAATTGTGTAAACATGTCTCTTTAATGTAATTTACATAGTAATGCCCTATATTTATATCATCATATAATGATTTAACCTAAGTCATCCTTTATAAAGTTTATAATACATGTTCAAATAGTCTCATTCTATCCTATAAATAATTTCTACTTATTTTATCTCATTTTCCTTTTCACTTACATAATTCATCTATATATACTAATTTAATCTATTTAATTAGTTCAATTTCCCATTACTTCATACATATACTCTCTCATAAAGCTTTGTAGCTCTTCACTTTATAATTCATAAACCATAGTTTCCTTTAACTATATAAATCTTCCCTATATAACTTATGTATCCTTATTTATGCATATACCCTCGAATTTATACATCCTCCTAGAGTCTTCTAACCTTTCCCGTGTAATCACCTATACCATATAATATATGACTTATACTTGATTATCTTATGCTCACTCGTTCATTTCATTCCTTATGTCTCTATCATATAATTTATTTCATATTCTTTCATTATTACATTTTAGTGTTTTACACAAATCCTATAGCATATACAAAGCATATCAATATCTTTAGTTATGCATACATACAATTAATGTAAAATATATAATCACATATAACACATATAATAATAACAAACACATAATCTCATTCATGACTTCATATATATTATTCTAGGAAATAGACTCATCGCAAGTCCAATTTCCATTAAACAATACATGTCACTATTATGCACTCACCTGGCCTCACTAGTCAATTTTAATCACTTATCTTTCCCCTTGATCGATCTTACTTGTCAATGATTCTGAAACTTGTTTAGGCTCTGAATCTACATGATTATACATTTTAAGACAATTATCAGATACCTATACCTTGTAATATGATACTAACAACTTAAACAAACTTAATAAACTAATATTCACTTTTTTCCTTTAGGGGTGTACCGATGCACTATAGATGCATCGGTACCCAAAATAGCTTCGAAATATTGATGCATCGATGCACCCCTTACTGCATCGATGCACCTTCAAAATTTGTCTTGGTGCATCGGTGCACACTCATAGTGCATCGATGCATTCCTGGCATTCGATGTTTCTTCTTTAAAGAGTGCATCGGTACACTTTGAATGTGTACCGATACACCTTGCCCAGAAATTACTCTTTAGGCACGATAATTCACTCTTTCATCTTCAAAACTTCATGGTTCATCCTCTTTTATAATCCTAACTTACATATACATGCTTAGATTCATTTTTATTTATTTATCTTGTCTTTAACCTTAATATCCTCTCATCTTTATTAACTTCAAAGAATCATACCAAATTTTCAACATGTTTTAAAACTCATTCTATCACTTCACATCTCTTAATTCAACCCTTGGCAAGTCAAATTCAACTTCAAAATCTATTAACTCCTTCTATTTTAAAAATTCACTTAAAAACTCATTTTTCTTAATTTCTCATAACTTGTTAATCTTTGAGTTTTAAGCCACCTAAAGCTTTTCTTAATCTTTCTTAATATCCCAAGAATCAAAACAAGCTTTAAAAACGAAAGAATTAACCAACTGAAGACCCACTTACCTTATACCAGGCTTCACGGTGGAGAGGAGGAAGAAGAAGACTGAAGAATGCTCTGGAAAAATTATCTCCTTCCCACGTGCTTATTACCTTTTATAAAGGAAAATAAAAATCTTTCCTGAAAATGACCATAATACCCTTATTACTTTCAAACTTTATTATTACATCCAACATCAATACTTTTCATTTAAATCCCTAAACTTTTAATCTTTTCTGAGATTGGTCACTAAATTACCAAAAATTCTATTTTGGTCATTGACCCAACTTTTGGGATGTTACAGTAACACATCTTTAGAGATAAGTAGCTCAAGTTCCAATCAACCTTGATCATTTAAAAAGTTTGATCTATTTGAGGTTACTTTCTAGAATTTGACATTAAATTTTATTTATTTTAACTTATTTTATTATGTTTTCATAATTTAATTATTTTGTTTTCTTTATTTTTCCATAATTTTGATGTCAATTTAGCTGCTTCAAGGAGTGGATGATCAGATGTTGACTCCTACATCATTTTGCCCCTTGTCCTCGTACTGGAGAATATGAATTTGATATTTTGGATTATTTGAAAAATCAAAGTATTTCTTATCCGATACTTTCTCGAATGGTGAGAAATATATTAGTCATTCCAATTAATTCAGTTGCATCTGAATCGTCCTTCATTATGGGGGTCAAATTTTGAACAAGGTGAGAGCTAAACTCTTATCTAAAAATGTTGAGATTTTTGTAACAACTCATAATTGGTTGTAAGGTTTTGAATCGGAGGAAAGGGATCAAGATTATCTTACTATAGTTAATGATTCTACTTTGTAAAGGTAAATATATTATTTATTTTATTATTTATTTTAATTTCATTAATATTTTGAATTTTTTATTAATGATTTTATTTTTAATTTTGTAGGGTGTTTTACAGTAAGTCAAAACATTGGAATTGGTTTGTGAATGATTTTGTCTTGTTTCTTCCTTTTTGAAGGTAACTTTATTTTTTTTATTTTGTTTATTTAATTAATTTTTCAAATTGTTTATTAATGATTCTGATTTTGTAGGGTGCCTTACAAGTTACAACAATCATAATGTTGAATGATTATGTCCTGATTCTTCTTGGTATTGCCTGATTTAGAAATTTTTGTTGAATGCTTGATACTGTAAGGGTTTGGTAAAGTCAGAAATGTTTGACACTATTGGCCATCATATTCCCTTTGGCTTTACGGCTGACTGGATGCTTGTTGAATGCAGAAATTATGAATGTTGAATTGATGCGATAATGCTTGCTGAATTGATACAATGTTGTTTGTCGCTGCTTGTTGTTGTCTGCTGCTGCCTTGTAAATTATTGTTGGTCTGACTAAAATAAATTGTTGTAACTTGTAAATTCTTTTCTAAATAGTTATTCATGTTAAATTATGTTTGTGATATTTTGGCTTTTAAAGCTGAAAAATTGTCCGTAATTTAATAATGTTGGTAACATTTAGATCTTTTGAGATAAAAACTCGATGAAAAAATTTCTGGTAGCAGAGTAATGTTTTTATCCTTATAAAACTTTTGTTATAAGATTCAAGAGCTTAAATTTTAACACAAATTTGTTTTTGTTCATTTTATTGTATTAAAGTGCAATAAATTTTATGCTATTCAAATTTTCAATATCAAGTAAATTCATCTTTTATATATATGTTAAATTTTTAGATAAATTATATTTACATTATTAATTAATTATTTATTAATCATGTTCAATAAATAAATTATTTAATAAAATTAATTTAATGATTATAATTAAGATTTATAATATAAGAATCATAATTAATCTAGTAAGTAAATTTATTAATTTATTACCATAATTAATAATTTATTTTAACATTTAAAAATTAATCAAGTTAATTAGCATGGTTTGTTATAAACTTAAAGTCTTACAACTTCGTCAAAATTTCACAATTTCATCAATGATAATTTATAAGTCATGTAAATATCAAATCAGTTCAATAATAAGTCAAATCATTTACAGATTGAGTTAATTACATGTCATGTTCATAACAGGTCAGGTTGAAAACGGGTCGAGTAATACAATTTATTTACTAGGTTGATCTCGGGTTTGGGTTCATATTAGTCGGATGCAGGTCGGGTTCAATTATTATTTTTCCGGTTCAATTCAGGTTTAGTTTGTTTTCAGATCGGGTACACTTGGGTTCAGATATACAATTTTCAGGTCCAACTCGAATTCATGTCAACACCAATTCAGACTCGAGTCGGTTCGGATCACCACCGCTTAGGTCCCAAACAACTTTGACTTGAGTCAATTTTACAAGTCGAATTAGGTTTTTACCTCCCTGCTTACAACCATCTACAATAAGATAACTTCAAAAACAATGTTATCCTAATTTAATTTCTAACTTTTCCCAAGCTAATCGTCTTATCTTTAAGTACAAAACTCATATTTCTCATATGAGAGACCTTTGGTCTCCAAAAATTCTTCACTCTCTTCTTTTTTAATATGTTCTCCATCGTCGATTTGTTGATGTCATGTTGTTCATCTATGACGTTATATCGTCATGTCGTCAATTTCATGACTCCTTTATGTTTTGTTAGGATTTATCATTTTGGAATACGCATGTAATTTTAATTCTTCTTTCTGAAATATTTTTTTTTTATTTTTTTAATTTAATCTCTTATATTTTCAGTTTATTCAATTTAATCCTTTAGCAATAACTCTTTGTATATTTTTTCTTCTCGTTAACTCGTGAATAAGATTCTTAAAATTAAGTGTCTAGGTCATACGAGACTTTGGCATTACTCACAATTGTTTCCATCTTTTATTTTCTTTAATCACTAGATTAGATTCTTTTCAACTTTTTTTTTCTTATATAATCTTATTATATTTAACGAACGAATCAAATTTTAGAAAAAGAGCTTACAAAATAGTGAATAAGATCATAGGTTGGCCACAGTCTAAACTTTTAAACTCCTGTTCCCAAGTGTATTTCTTTCTTTTTATTAACCTAAATTTATTTGGAACTAGTTTGACGAATCTTATAATTATTTTTTAAAATAATAGATATCACATTTAGGGACGGATTCAGAATTAAATATTGGTAAGGGTAGAAATATTAGCATGTTTAAGAAAAATATAAAGACTTATTAGGTATTTAAACTCAAAATTCAGCATGAACCAAGCGACCTTAGATTAAGGAATTATTGTTAACCTTCAGGTCTCGAGTTCAAGCACGTAGGTAGGGGTATGAGCGTTCATTGTCAAATAATTGAAAGTCTTTGTACAGATATTACATTGTATTCGTCCTAAATTAACTCAAAATATAACTTCTAATTTGTCTAATATTTAAACTTACAATTACTTAAATTATAAGTAGACCAAAAATTTGAGAACACGGATTTATCATTCTTTAGTTCGACCCCTACTTGATTAAATATTTAATAAATATTTATATTTTTTAAATTTAAATATTTATTTTTACATGAACCAAAATGCTATTAACCAAAATTATATATAATATATAAGTTTTAACAGGGATCGGGGGCCCCTTGGGCCCTAAGGGAGATCCATCCCTGATCACATTCAAGATAAATGTAAGGATTCGAACATATATAAAACAAGATAACATGAACATCTTTAATCATTCGGACAATTAATGGATCTCCGACGAACCATATTATTATTAAAGAGAAATAAAATATATAATAATTTTATTAACATGTTATACTTAAAACAAAATAGAAATGGTTTTATGAGTAAATATTAATTTAAAGTCCATCTCATACATTTGGGATGTCAACTTACAACAAGTCGGATCACTATAACTATTACTATTATTACGGCAGCGGTCACATTTGAAAACTATATTTTCCTTCGATCTGAAGCAGTTTTTTTATCCAAAAAAATAAAATAATAAATGTATGGTAAAACATCGTAATATCCGAATCCTTTAAACACCTATTTGAAAACTTAACATTCCAATTTAGGAAATTAAATAGCAATTTCTTTTTTTTATGCAATTGGGGATTTTATAAGATCATAAATTAGTTGACTCTTATTCCCATATGTAATGGGGTAAGGGGAGGTAGGATAGTAGACTGCCCCCAACGCTAGGTTGAGAGCAACTTCCGTAGGAGACTTCCGAATTATGAAATGTCCTCCGTGGGACTCAATCCCACGACCTCAAGGTTAAGAGCCTTGTGCTCTACCAACTGAGCTGGATGGTCAATATAGTCCTATTTTTGTTTAATTTGATATTTTTTCCATTTACTTCCATATTATAAAATAAAAAAAAGAATTATTCACTATATATTTATTCATAACATGGTTTGAGTTATCTATGTAGTTCAAAATGGACAATGAAGAGAAAATAGTTTCTGTTCTACAAGTTGACGAGCTATTTTTACGTAAAATTCTTTCGAGGGATGATTCTTCCTTGGATGATTCAGTTCATATTCCTCACCGACGGAGCGTCGGCGCAATTCCGTTCCAATGGGAGTTGGAGCCTGGTACCCCCAAACATCGTTTAGTGTCGGATAAGGAGATCGTTTCACCAATCAAGCCACCGTCGAGGACGATGTCGCGGATGAGCCAAGAGAGAAACAAGCAATGCATGAATGATGCAAGAGAAACAAGACCTTGGTTTTGGAAGAAATCAAAGAAAAAAACAAGAGGTAAAGATAAAACAAAATCTGACGGAAATATTGGGTTTGATAATCCAACATCTTCTCCATCAACTTCCTCTGGAGTCACATTATCAAGATTACGACGTTTTGCTAAGATATGGTATAAATGTCCTTTCTAATCCTTTTATAAGCAAAATATTTAATTTGATGTTGTATTATTATGCATTAATTTTGAATCGAGATTTAAACCATGGTTTTCAGAACCGGACCGGTTAGCGAACCGGTCATGCTACCGGTTCACTGGTTCAACCGGTCGAACCGGTCGGAAGAACTGAACGATGTCATAATTATTTAAAAAATTAAATAAAAATACCAAAAATATTTAATAAAAAATAATTTTTTATATCACAAGTCATATTCAAAGCAAACCATAACATATATAAGTTAAAAACCATAAAATCAAGTGAAACAAAATGATTCAAATTAACTACAACATAATATTTAAGGTAAAACATATTAAATAATAAATATAATTATATAAACTATAATTAAAAAATAAATTTGGGATTAAAAAAATCATAACAAAATGATATTGTTTGGTTTAATTTTTTTTAAAAACACAATCTCACATGGCTAATAAACATAGAAGAACATCCCAAAAGTCTAAAGAGTAAAAATATGAGAACAAAACAATCTCACATTGCTAAGAAACATAGAAGCGCATCACAACTAACTTCTATAAATAATAGAGGTAATTTGACATTCAAAATCATGGAGCCTTTTGGTGAGCATTGAGTGAACTATTCTTTCACTTCAATCAAACTCGAATTTTATGCTTCAATCGAGCTTCAAATTTTTTTTTGAGTTCAAGCCTTTTTGAGTTCAAGTTTCAATATTATATTTCGAGTTTGAGTTGAATTTGATAATTTTTAGCTTGTGAGTTTGAGTTGAGTTGAGCTTACTTTTAAAATTTTCAAGTTCGAGTCGAGCTCAGCAATACTCGAGTTCGACTTGGCTCGTTTAACAAACGACGTTGTTTGGTTTAATTTTTTTTTTAAAAAAAAAAACAAAAATCCCAGTTTTTCTCGATTTTTTTCGGTTTTCAGCGGTCCGGTTCGAACGGTTCAACGGTTCTGGCCGATTCACTAATAGCGGTTCAACCGGTTTAGATTGAACCGGATTAAGCAACGGTTCCCGGTTGAACCGGCCGATCCGGTCCGGTTTTCAAAACAGAGATTTAAACTTAATTTCTAGGGTACGTAACGTATGCCATTGATAACCTAACTATTATCCTTTTCACTTTGACCACTATTTTTAAAATTTTATCATTTATGTCATTCAACTATTTAAATGAACACAATCAAGCTACTTGCCGTTAATATTTGACGGAGGAGGTGACATGTATGTTAAAAACATTAGTATAATTATACATTTAATCCTTAATGTTTATACATTTTATCAATTTAATCCTTATTTTAGTTCCATTAAATAAATTTAATCTCCAATGAGCGGTTTTCTACACACAAATCAACCACCGGAGAAAGTACCTTAATTGGTAATGGTTTATAAGAATAGTTTCATAAACTTACTAATCCATTGAACCATATTTACGTATTGTTAATCATTTGCTAGTATATTTAAACCGCAATTTTTTGTTATGTATGTGTGTATATATATCCGATAATATTTTTTTAAATTTCATTCTTTTCAAAATATTTAAATCATTATTTTTTATTTTTTATTAAATTGAATTAACTGATAAAAATAATAAAGTTATTAATCTAACATACTTCAATTCATCCTTTTATCATTACAAAAGTAAATTATTCAGTCTTTTTTATGAAAAAAATCCAAAAGTTATTTAAAAGTAATACAAATATTAAACTTTGTAAACGTACAGAATATATATTAAAATTATTGAAAATGTAAAAAACAGAAAACATGATTTTTTTTTCAAAGTACAAAAATTATTAAATATTAAAGTTTATTATATTTTCTGTTAATTAATTTAATTTAATAGAAAGTAAAAATGAAAAAAAATAACACAAATAATTTTTTTAAATAAAAATTTCCGTCAAATTATATATATATAAATACATTTATTTATTTATGTATGTTACTTATATTTTAATTCAAATTTATTAAATTTACTAAACCCTGTTTCTTATTTCACAAATAATATATTTTAACTATTTAAGTATGGTCTGTTACAAACTATTATCAATTAAGGTAATGTTGGGTTGAAAAATGCTTTTTGAGGAAATATCAAGTGTCATGGAGAGCATTTGACATTGACGGGGGAAAATGTTGGGTAAACTATAAGAATGGTCACTTTGGTTTTAGTTTTATCTTTCTTCAGTTGTTAATTTTAAAAACTTATGTTTTAGTAATTTATATTATCAATTGTTATATTTTGGTCACTTATCGGTTGTTATATTTTGGTCACTAAATCGTTAATCGCTATTGGTGATGTGAAAAGTTAGAAAAAGAAGTTATTTTTTAATTTGACCCTTAAATGTTAGATAGAATACTAATTTGACCATTTAAATTTAGTTGAAATATTATTTTAACCCATAAACTTTAGATAAAATATCAATTTGACCTATAAATTCTACCAATGTCTCTTATTGCCAACCATCACACACCATCTTCATCATCTCTTATTTGAATTCCACATTTAAATATAAATTGATTCATTTATATTTTTTTTATACATTTTATAACTAGTAAACAATAAAATTATTAATTAAATTTAAAATACTCAGTTTAAAATTATATATATATTATTAAATTATAAATGTAAAAAGAAAAATATCAAATTTAATTTAAAATATATACATATTTTAAATTTACATTTTGGGGTGACATTAACTATATATATATATACATAGTTATATTTATTTTATACAAATATTTAGCATTATTGTATTTATATATATATATATATATATATATTCATCTTAAATAAATATTTTTTAATCCGATACGACAATGAATGATGTTAACTCCTCAAGTTCATCACTACCTTATGATAAAATTGGGGATTTCAACCCAGCAAAATCCCATAAATACCCTACTCATACCCAATGTCATCCCACATAAACCCTAGGCAAAAGAGTCATTCCATCACCATCTCAGTGCCATTTTTACGATTGCAGGTGACAGATGGAGGCCTTCACTTGAAAGCAAAGAACCCTCCGCAGATTTAAATCCACACACTTCCATTAAAACGTTTCCATTTGGTCATGATTCCCATTTCTTTCTTCTTCCCAACTATCTGAAACATGGGGATCAAAGCTTTCACGGTGTCCTTCATTTTCACTTCAATCCTCCTGTCCGTTCTATACCTCCCAACCAAACTAACTATCCCCATTACAAGGTTCAACCCCATGTCAACCTTAAACATCGTACAGAAATCCAACAGGACATATCCGGTTACCTTTGCCTACTTAATCTCAGCTTCCAAAGGGGACATAATCAAGCTAAAACGTACCCTACATGCTTTGTATCACCCTGGGAATCGGTATCTGGTTCATCTGGATCACGAGGCTCCTGCACATGAGCACAAGGAGATTTCAGAGTTCGTGTCGGATCACCGGGTTTTCAGTTCGGTCGGTAATGTGTATATTGTCGGGAAACCGAACCTGGTTACTTATAGAGGTCCTACCATGCTTGCCACAACTCTCCATGCTATGTCCATGCTCTTGAGATGCTGCGAATGGGATTGGTTTATTAATCTCAGCGCTTCTGATTATCCTATAGTTACTCAAGATGGTATGGTGAGTGGATTAATGGGGTTTTGTTTCATGTTTTTTTTCGCATGATTTTGCGAGTTTTTATGATTCATAAGCTTATTTGTTTTCTGGGTTTTCTTTTTCAGATCTGATTCACGCCTTTTCTGGTTTGCCGAAAGATCTGAATTTCATTCAGCATACAAGTCAACTGGGGTGGAAACTGTAAGAAAATCTTGTTTTGTCTCTTTTTTCTGATCCAATTTGTTTACATTAAATGTGATGAACAATTTGCAGGAATAAGAGAGGGAAACCCATAATAATAGATCCAGGGCTTTACAACAAGAACAAGTCAGAAATTTGGTGGGTGATTAAACAGAGAACACTGCCCACTGCTTTCAAGCTTTATACAGGTTATTTCTCCATTTTTCATTCAAGTTTTTCCTTTAAAATCATCACTTATCTCTAGCATGTGAGTTCACGCATTAGAATCTATTGGGAGCTCAGAAAACTAAAAGATTTTTGGGATTTTGTAAAACTGGATCCCTTTGTTTATTCTAGCTGAAATCATGGCCATTAAACTCTAGTTGAATGAAAGACAAAAGCAGAAGGCAATGATTTGTTTGAAGATGAAGAGGATGTTTTTCCTTTTGGTGTGAAATGGACTTCAATAAATGGCTATTTATTAGTGCTGATCATGTTAGTCATGGTAGGTAAGGTTGGTGAGTTGTTGCTCGCTGGGATATTGATGTTGTAATCAACCATTAAAACGTTTCTAACCAATGTTGTGTGTCATTCCATCATTTTATTTGATTATAAGATTTTATAACATAGGACGAATTTGTAAAATTTAAAATAAATTTTTAAAGAATTAAAAATAATAATATATTATTAATAAAAATATAAAAAAATCTTTAAATTATATGAAAATTTAAAATTTTCGAAAAGTGATTGTCCCCTTCAGCCCTCCCTGATCATCTTTATTTATGAACAATATGTTGGGTTCAACCATTTTCATTCTATCCCTTAATAGTTTTTAATCTGATGCAGTGACTACTTATCCAAGATGGATCAATGGGTAAGTCGGGCAATTGCGTCTATAAGATTTTTAAATTCTCTTATATTTTAGATTTTTTATTAGTATTTTTTTATTGATAATCTGTTTTTATCTTTTTAAAATTTATACATTTACCTCATAAATTTATCTTTTAGCATAAAATTATGCGTGAATCTTGATTTAAACCAATGTTGATTTATCATTTAATTTGCTTGAAAACCCAACAGGGTCAGCTTGGACAGTGATCTCAAGATCATTTGCCGAGTACTCCATTGTAGGCTGGGACAACCTGCCAAGAACTCTACTACTATACTATACCAACTTCGTATCTTCACCAGAAGGTTACTTCCAGACATTGATATGCAACTCAGAAGACTACAAGAACACAACGGTGAACCATGATCTTCACTACATCACATGGGACAACCCTCCGAAACAACACCCGAGGTCACTAGGACTCGAGGATTTCAGAAGAATGGTGATGAGCGGCCGCCCATTCGGCCGGAAATTCAAGAGGAACGATCCGGTCCTCGACAAAATCGACAGGGAGCTGCTCAAGAGGAGGCATGGGAAGTTCTCATACGGGGGCTGGTGTTCCGAAAATGGGAAGAAACAAAGGGGATGCTCTAGTTTACAGGGCCAGAATTATGGTGTTTTGAAACCTGGAGCTGGGTCTAGAAGGTTAAAAGCTTTGTTAACTAAAATTGTTTCGCCAAGGAGTTTCAGTAAGAGGCAGTGTAGACCCGGGATTTAAATTGAGATTACCGTTGTGTTTTCGGTTACGTTACTTTTATCGTAATTACAATAATAGATGATGTTGTTACGGTTATCGCGATCGTACAATAATGATTTCGGACGGTACCTTTCTAGTTATATAATTTTTGTTATTCCGATAACAGATCGTTATTTAAATCCATGATGTATAGCATAGATTCTTTTCTTCTTAGAAAGTTAGGGCAGAAGCTTGAAGCTTTTCAGTGGAGAACTTTTGACTAGCATGTGGTGTAGCAAGGGAAAAAGGAGAACCAGTATTTGATGCTTTATATTTTACTGTGGAAGAAACCTGGATAAATAAATAAAGGACTATTATGTTTGTTTTTAAGTGTATTTTCTTTCTTTTGCAAATAATTTTCCATTTGTTAATATATAAAGGGTAAACTACACATTCAATACTTTTGGTCATTCAACTATTTTTTTTCAAAAACATATCTAACATTATGTTTTTTCAAAAACATATCTAACATTATGTTTTAGTTTCATTTTGATCATCCACCGTTGAAAAATTAACAGAATTGCTGACTTGATCTATTTTTATTTTTTTCAAAAATAACATGAAATTATCTTATGATGACACTTCAACATCATTGTTAATTTTTTAAAGGCGAGTGACCAAAATGAAACCAAAACTAAATGTTGATGAGGGAGAAATGATTTTTTGTGACAACGGTTGACATGAACGGTGGTGGAAATCGGCGATGGTGATGAGCGCTGGTCGGAAATAGGGATTTTAATCGAATCCATGACTCAATTTGATATTTTATCAAAAGTTCAAAGGTTAAATTAGTATTTTATGTAAAATTTAGGTTTAATTAGTATTCTATCTAGAATTTATGTGTCAATTTAAAATTTATTATTTTCACTAACATGCCAAATCATTAACCCGTTGAACTGGTAACCTAAATGACCAAATCGTTGTTTTTTCAAATTCAGTGATCAAAATAAGACAGTCTAGAAATAAAGTGTATCAATTTTGCGTTTTATACAAAATAAAATATTCTCAAAGGGAGTTTGAAAAGATGAAAACCCTTGGCCATCTACGCCAATGTTGATTGTTGATACCCCAAGTGGCCGCACCTTCTTCTCCAAAGATCGCAGCATCTTTCACCGGTGCAGTGGAATCGCGGTAGGTGACCCCAAAACCCAACTCAAAGCAATCTACTTGACTCAGCTTTTAAATCCAGGGAAGCTATTTTAGTTTCAGAAAAATGAACCCATTATCTCTATTTTTACGGGCAATTCTCTTTTTCCATAGCTCAGAATACGTTTTAGCAGTTGCAATTCATGGGATATCAAATGTTAATCTTAGTTCACTTCTTGTCAGCAAAGAATATGTTTTAGCCATGGTCTTCTCATTGGTCGAATACTTTTTTGAACTCTTTTTATTCCCTGGACTGAAAGAACATTTGTGGGTCAGTAATCTGGGCCTGCTAATGGTTGTTGTAGGGGAAATTGTAAGGAAACTGGCTATTGTAACTGCCGGTCGGTCTTTTACACATTTGATTAGGGTTCGTCATGAGGATCATCATAGGTTGGTTACTAGTGGAGTTTATGCATTCGTCCGTCATCCGAGTTATTGCGGTTTCTTGATTTGGTCAGTTGGTACCCAGATAATGCTTTGTAATCCCATATCCACTGTTGGTTTTGCCATTGTTGTTTGGAGGTTTTTCGCTTCCCGGATTCCTTATGAGGAATATTTTTTGAGGCAGTTTTTCGGTGCGGATTATGAGGAGTACGCTCGAAGAGTTCCTTCTGGAGTTCCATATGTGATGTGAAGATTTCAGATTATGTTTGTAGGACTGAATGAAGAGCGTTTTTTGTGTAATCTGAGTTTAGTAGCTTCGGGTTTGTTCTTGTTCTAATAGTAGTAGATATTAGAAACTTGGTTATTCTGACCATAGTTATTTGTTTAAGCATATGATTATGGAGCATTACAAGGTAACTTTATGGAGTTTATGTATTGGTTCATCCTATGTGTCATTAAGATTTCTTTGTTTGGTGAATTTGTAATCAGATAACACTCGGTAATCCCGTGCTAATGATAGTTCCCTGTTATGATTTGGCCATTCTTTGCAAAGTATCCCTTATGATTGGGGCCAGATTATGAATTATGCTTAAAATCTTTGTTCTGGGGCTCCATTTGACTTGTGCTTGTTGTGTTAGCATGACTGGCATTGGCTTGAACAAGTTTTTCAATTGAGGAAAAGGAAACTTATTTTTGTTAAGGTATAATAAAATACTATGAGAAGCATGGTAAGTTGGTTTGACGGAGTTTGTGAATTCCACATCGTTGAGGGCATAAGGTATCTTTGTTTGGTAAGTGAATACTCAAATAATGTACCTGTTTATGATTACGCAGATCCAGGTGTGTATGTCAGACATGGTCATACATCCAATACAGTTATGTTAATTTTATTTTTCCCAATTTTTTCTTGTATTCGGAGGAATTGATGATTGTGTTAGTAGGGCTGGTAACTTGGTATTGATTTGTAAAAGATGTTCAAGTGAGGAAAATGAAAATTCTTAAGGTTAAGGTATAGCTTTCCATAACAAACACCATAAGTTGTCGAGAATGAATTCATTCGTCATTCAGCTCATAAGATTTCATTGTATGGTTAGTTGGTACTCAGATTATGCCGTGTGGTCCTGTTTCAATGATTATTTTGCAGTTGCGGTTTGGCAATTCTAAGGGAGGATCACTTGTAAGGGATTCTCTTTGAGGAAAAATGTTTGAAGTGTTTGTTCTGGCTTGGGGTTTAGGGTGTGAACTTGGTTTTAAAATGCGAGATGCGCTCTGATGCGTTTAGTGTCCCGAGAGACGATGCGTGATGCGTGATGCGCTCGCATCACGAACCCGATGCGCTAATTTTCACACAAAAAATACTTTTGAACTAATTTTATACCATGTAAATACTTATATATAAAAAATGCATCAAATAATACCAAAAGTAGTTTAATAGTACTTCATAAATGTTAAATAACATAATAGACAAGTACGCGTAGGAAAATCAAAACAACCAAAAGACAAATCAACAATAGCTCCCACTTCCCTTCCCCCTACAGAGTTCTCCAAACTTTCTCTAGTCACAAACTAAATGTCTCCAAGATCCCCTTCATCAAACCCGAGCACGTCTCCATCTCCCTCATCATCATCAGTCACTCCAATGTCTTCCTCCATCTTATCTTCATCGACAAGAGCAGGTCTTTTTCCTTTATCATTTCTTGATGGGCCGACTCCATCATCACCTCCTCTTCTTGATCCTCTAGTGAAATGACTTGGCTCATTAGCCCCGGAAGCTCTACCCACCGCATCCCATGTAAGATCATCATCAAGAAACACCAAATCTTCTTCATCTTCATCATTTTCCATTCTACCCATCAACCATTCATTACTTTCATCAATATCATCCAAAGCAATAGGATCAGAGGTTCCATTTCGGCGTTGCAATGAATGATTGAATTTAACATAAACCATATCATTTAATCTTTCTTGTGTCAACCTATTGCGCTTCTTGGTGTGAAGCTATCAAAAATTAAATTGTATGTTAATTGATAATATATTTTAATTAAAGTACGAAATTGAGATATATATACACTATTACACTTACGTGTTGAAAAACGCCCCAATTTCTTTCACAACTTGTGGCACTACAAGTAAGACTAAGAACTCGTATGGTAAACCTTTGCAAGTTAGGAGCCGAAGCTCCATATGTTTCCCACCATTTCGCTACAAGGAGCAAAAAATTAGAAGAGTAAAATCAGTATGCATAAGAGTAATAACATATTTTTAATTTAATACATTTATAGAATTATTCTTACCCGGTGCCATTTGCTTCCTTTGCCTAATAGTCAAACTTTTACCAAACATCCCTTCGGCTTTCTTATACTTGTTTAATTCTCTTATGGTTTGGTCTTCCACTTGAGCATTCGGGGACAAACTTTCAATGCAAGATTGTAAACCATCCATTATTTCTTCACAACTTTCAATCCGCTTCACATCATCATAGAAAATGGATGGGTTTAAGTAATGGCCCGCGGCATGCAAAGGTCGGTGGAGTTGATGTTCCCACTTATGGTCAATGATCTCAAATGTTTTTTTGTAACGATCTTCTTGATTTGGAAAGCTTCTAGCAATACTCTCCTTGGCCCTATCCATGGCTTCATAAATATAACCCATGGCCGGCCTTTTTTCCCCATAAACCAATCTAAGGATACTAACAAGAGGACCCGTCAACTTGAGTGTATATTCAATGTTCCTCCAAAAGGTCTCTTGTAAAAAGTAAGAATGCACCAATTTGCCCTTATGTTCCTTAGACCACTTGCTCTCCATCCATTCTTGAGAAGCAACCATCTTCCTGAAGTTATTTTTTTTGCTTGTGAAATTGAAGGAGAGTGATAAAGGATGTTGCAAATCGAGTAATCGCGGGCCTATGCAAGTTCCTTTGATTTGTGAACTTCCTCATCAAGTTTACTATACCAACATAACTGTATATATACCCGTTTATTGACATTGCCTTTTTCAAACAATTTTTCACCTGTGGAATTTGCTTCCCAATATCTTCTAACATGAGATCTATACAATGTGCTGCACATGGAGTCCAATAAAGATGTTTTCTAGTAGCTTCTAACATCTTTCCAACAAAGTTTAAAATAAACAATTAGGTGGCATTATATATATATATATATATATATATATATATGAAAGAGAAATACTAAATTAGTAAATGTTAGTAAGTAGTAATTTAGTAGTATGTTACCTGCTTTGACATAGGCGGATGCATTATCGGTGATCACTTGCACCACATTCTCTTCGCCAACTTCATCTACCATTTTGTCAAGAATCCCAAACAACAAGTTGGCATCCTTGGAGACATCCGAAACATCCATCGATTTAACAAATATGGAACCCTTTGGAGAGTTCACCATGAAGTTAACGATGTCTTTTTGGACAACCGAATCTCTCCATCCATCCGATAGAATTGAGCAACCTTTATCGGCCCATTCTTTCTTGTGTTCGTTGACTTGCTCTTCCACCTCTTTTACTTCTTGCTTGAGTAATGGAACTCTAAGCTCATACATACTTGGTGGTTTCATTCCCGGACTAAATTGTCCTATAGCTTCAATCATAACCTTAAAGCTATCATAATTTGCGGCATGAAAAGGAATACCCGCATCATAGAACCACCGTGCTATATATTTACAAACTTTTTCCCTCAACTCTTTTTGAACCGTGACATTGATAGTTTGTTGTTTCCCTCCTTTTCCAACTTTTCCTCCTTTGACAACATCTTCGTGATTAGGAGCGAAGAACTTATCTATAGGACCTTTTTTGTCTTGGCTTTTTTCTTTGAGACATTTTGCTACTACCCCCTTGCACTTCAACATAATCATTTTCATCAAGATCATAGTCACTATAGTCGAATCTTCTTGAGTAAGTTGAGTTAATCTTTTTTTTCTATAGTTTCCATTCCTTTTTTTTTGCATGAAAGACCTCACCTCTTCCTTTACATTCTCTGGACAGTTTGGGCAACTAGTAACATCCGGCAAACCACCAATGAAATGCCATTTCATTCGATACACACCACCCTTCACTACTTTAGGACAAAAATGTCAACGAAAATTGTTTCTGTTGGTATGCTCTTGCGTAGAATATTTCCTAGCTGGATCAGTTGATTTGTTGGTTGTGTTTGTATTTGAACCCGTTGAGGTAGCACTAGGAGTTGGTTCTATACTAAAAATCACAAAAAACAACTTGTTTTAGTACATATAAAGGCTTAAACAAGTAGCAAGTAGCAAAACAATCACACACCCCAACAACAAAAAGAAACAGTTCTTCGCTAAACCTTCAGTAAAATCAATTTAAAGCTATTGCGGCATTAAAGCTTCTTGATTTAGTTTTTTTCAGTAAAATCATAGGACGTAAAAACAGTTCATTCATTTAAGCAACAAAAAAACAACTTGTTTATGTTTCTAAAAGCTAAAAGCTTTTGCAACTAAAAGCTATTGCAACAAAAAGAACTTATCTATAGGACGTAAAAACATTTCATTCATTTAAGCAACAAAAAACAACTTGTTTATGTTTCTAAAAGCTAAAAGCTTTTGCAACTAAAAGCTATTGCAATAAAAAGAACTTATCTATAGGACGTAAAAACAATTCATTCATTTAAGCAACAAAAAACAACTTGTTTTAGTGCACATAAGAACTTAGGGATGAAAAAAATAGCAGCATCCTCTTGTCAAGTCTATTGCGAGTGGCAGGGATGAAAAGAAACAGTAAAATCGAGGATAAATGTAAAAAAAATTGAGACTTACCTTCAAGTTTCTTCAATGGCAGCACTCAGCAGACCGATCTTCAATAGCAGGGGGAAAGCTCGATGGAGGAAAGCAGCAACCAGGTGACATTTTATTAGAGATTTAGGTCAATTGAATATGGGCTTTTTAAGCCTATTCCAACAATTAAGTTAGAAACATAAACTAGTCCAACTAAAAGCCTAAAAAAAATCTTATTAAACGCATCGGCCCGCATCAGCCGCATCGAATCGCATCAGACTGCATTATGTACCCCCTACCGCATCAGGCTACCCAATGCGCTTTGACCATCGCAATGGTCGCATCACGCATCAGGCTTTTTTAAACCAAGGGTGTGAACTTGGTCAGACATTCACTATCCGTTAATCATAGGCTTACCGGAAACCAGTTTAGTCTAGGGATAGTGAAATAATCAAATTTGACGGGTTTCGATATGATCCGACTCTATAGGGTTAGACTCCATAGGGTGAACTTTTAAAATTTTAGAAGGGGATGAACTTATAAAATTTTAGGGAGGCAAAAACAAATTATCAATTGAAAATACAAAGAAAATATCTAAAATTACTAATTTGAAACTTTTAGGGGAGATTGTCCCATTTGTCCCTTGGTTCATCCATGCAAGTATTTATTTATTTCCAAGATCATTTTAATTAGATATTTTTTATTTTATTTTTATAAGATATTTATCATGTAAATTTTTTATTTTTGTAAAAATAATATAATATAATTTCTTAGGTTGGGTAAGTTGGAATTGGGTAATTAACTTTTTTACATGATATATTTAAATACTCAAATAATATATTATCAACAAATAGAATTTTTATATAAATAATTTTTATTTAAACATTTAGAATTTAACTTGTTAAAAAATATAGAACAATGACAATTTGGTAAAATATACATTCCAGTAATCTTTTATTCATTCAACCAAACACTGTAATCTTACATTCCTGCCAAACCAACCAAACACAGTAATGTAACATTCCCAGTAACCCTATTCCCTAGTAATCTTTTATTCCTACTGGTAATCTTACATTCCGTGAACCAAACACACCCCAAGTGTACTAAGATTATCTTAAAAAATAAGCTTGACATATTAATAAGTTTGTTACATTATCTTATTTAGAGGGAATGTAATATTTTAATTTTCTTGGAATACAAGATTATAAAAAACATGTTTTAGTACATTGTTCTCCATGTTTTTTTTATAAATAAAATTAACTTTTAGCATTAAATTCTAGTACGAGAGTACATAAAACTCTTTCTATTGGACTTTGTCAAAATTTTACATTTGACATATTATTAATATAATTAATTTATTAATAAAATGTCTTAAACAATAAGATACTATATAATATAAATATATACAAAACATTTTGTCTATATGTGTAGTTAGTGAACCAAATTTGTGAGTTAGTATTTTAGTGGGTTTAAAAAGATTAAGTTGATAAGAGTTATAAAATTAAGAGAGAAAATTATTTAGAAATTAATATTGCATGAGAATGTAATATTACCTAAGAAATAGGACTCAAGAGATTATATAATATTTCTAATCACCATCAACTATTGAAAATATTGCATTATAGCCACTAAGTAATATTGACAAATCAAACAATGTAATATCATTTGAAAATAATAAATTATCATAATAATCTTATATATATAGTATAAAATCGAACAAAAAATTGAAGGGTTAAATTGCAAAATGCATTTACTTTTAATAAAAATATCCAAGATTATATATATATATATATATATATATAGCTAGGATCCAATTACATAGTATAAAATAAAAAAAGTTTTAATTTTTTTAGGATCGTTGGACAAACAAAAATAAAAAAAAACTGGGATTAACAATAGGAAAAGAAAATATATTCACTGGGGAAAAAATGAGTTAATCTCAGTCTTTGATTTTTCTCAATCCATTGGTTCTAAAAAGGTGTAAAACTCATAATTTTATGCTGTTGTAAGTGGATCCTAACCCTATATATGACATAGAATTCAATTAAACAATGTAAGTTTTTTTAGTTTTACAC
The DNA here is from genome assembly GCF_006381635.1 of Hibiscus syriacus. Lineage (NCBI taxonomy): Eukaryota > Viridiplantae > Streptophyta > Magnoliopsida > Malvales > Malvaceae > Hibiscus > Hibiscus syriacus. Next base: position 451,567 of record NW_024061816.1, on the reverse strand, counting down.
ATATTTAGGATCGTTGGATGAGTAGAGGGGATGTAAATGAACCGAATTTGAACGAATAAGGTTATGTTCATGTTCGTTTATTTATTTTTGAAGGTGTCCGTGTTCATTTATTTATTATTCACAAACATATTCATTTAATGTTTTCGAACATGTTCGTTTATATGTTCACGAATGTGTTCGTGAACATGTTTATTTAGCGTTCGTTTAATGTTCATGAACGTGTTCGTTTATATGCTCATGAACTTGTTCATGTTCGTTTAGCGTTCATTTAGTGTTCATTTAGCGTTGTTTTAGTGTTTGTATATCATTTGATTTTTAGTTTCATTTGCAAGCTAAAGAAAAATGATAAAATTACGCACTATTGTTTAAACTCCTTAAAATTCATAATTTAAAATACAATTTTTATCTTGTGTTCAATTTACTTCTTATCTTCACCAATATTTAAAATGTAAATAAAAAACATAAAAGGAGAATTGGGTAAACGAGCTTATTCATGAACATAAATGAACGAGTTGATAAACGAGTTTGTTTATGAACATAAACGAACCGAACACACATCTGTCCGTGTTTGTTCGTTTATTAAATGAACATAAATTTTTTTGTTCACGTTCGTTTATTTAGCCTAACAAACGAACATAAACGAACAGTTCACCGAACGCTCTGTTCATTTACACTCCTAGATGAGTAGAAATAAACGATTATAATTATCAATGTGAAATGAGAATATATTCAATGAAAAAGCAAGAAGTTAATATATTTTTACTCATCTAACGATCCTAAATTTATATATCACTAAAAAAAATTTACACTTCAATTGAAAAATAAAAATCAACATGTGCAAAAAAAAGTTAATTAACCTGGAAATTGACAGACAAGTATACCAAGATGATAAATCATTCATTACATGAGTTGCATCTATAAACAAAACACCACTAATGATAATCAAAACATATGTCAAAACACCCCTACAATTATTGTCAACTTGGTCTTTTGTTTAATCCAGGGTATCATCTTCTAGTCTTTGGGATTTTTAAGTCACTAATAAGGAGTTATATACTAGGAATAGGCGATGATCATCCAGGCGAGCAGGGCGAGAGGATTGTTCGGGAAAGAATGTGTTACGATTATCATCTTCAACATTCCAGAGTTTCTTCATCATCAAGGCCTTTGGCGTTTTTTTGTCAAATATGGTGAGGTGATCGATTCTTTCATCCCTATTAAAAGGAGCAAGGGAGGAAGCAGGTTTGGTTTTGTTCGGTTCACCAGTTTAGCTAATGCGAGGAAGGCTATCTCTTGTGCCGATAGATCGTGGATTCAAGGCAACAAAGTAAGAGTTTTTATGGCGAGATTTCAACCTCGTGAAACTTTCTGGAGAAAGAAATGTTCTGTTCCAAAACTAGCTGTGAACAAGAGCAGAGTGGAGGATGCTAATCTTCTTAAGGCTCCCATTATCGGTGTTATTGATGAGGATAAGCTTTTTACTCTTAAAGATAGTTTGGTTGGTTGGTGCAGGAAATTCTTCAAATTGAAGGAGCTGGCTACTATCATGCAAAAAGAAGGCATTTTGCGTCCGAGACTTATGAGATTAAGCGGATTAGCAATTTTAATCATATTTGAAGATGAAGAGAGTATGAATTTTACACTTAACAATCAGTCTGAGGCGTTGCAAACCTGTTTCGGCAAAGTGGAAGTGTGGTCGGAAAATGTTCGGTGCAGCAGTCGACGGGCATGGTTATCGTGTAAAGGGATCCCACCGTTTGTGTGGAGTCCTTCTACATTCAGAAACTTAGCAGGAAAATGGGGAGAGCTCATTTCCATAGAGGATGGAACTTTAAATCCTGGTTCCTTTGATAGGACTTTGTTTCAGGTTATTACGAACCAACAAGCTCGAGTGGAAGAGATTGTTGAATTGAGAGTCGGGGATAGAACTTTTTCAGTATTCGTCTCAGAGTTTGAACCTTGTTTCAACCCAGAATCTGTTTGGGAAGATTCGTTGTTGTTGGATGAAGCTGTTGCTTACCCGGTTTCTCCTGTGGGTGAGCGTGATATGGTCTCGCCAGTCATGGCTTCTGAGCGGGAAACTTGTGCCGGTTTATCTTTCCATGCTAATCTTGATCATATAGCGAATCGAGAGTTCATCCATGGTTTGAGCGAGGGTGATGTATCGTGGCGTTTCGAAGAGGATCGACTTTTGGATTCAGATTCCCAGGCAGCTCGTTATGGGGCAGCTGCGTATGTTGCGTCGTGCCAGAGGAGTTGTCTTTCTTATGCGGTGGAGGAAGACTTTTGTGCGCATGTGGACCCAAGAATGGTTGTAAGTGCTGGTGTAGACGGTGTTAATTTTGAATTGGATTTGTCGCTTAGCATGAAAAAGTTGGCACATGCCAATTCAAATTATAATGCGCATGAGGTGGGAGCATTAGTTAATTTGCAAAAGGATTCAGATCTTTTTAATGCGCATGAGGTGGGAGATTATATTAATTCGCACAATTTGATTGCTGGTCTCGAGGATAATGGTTGCGTCAGTCCTATTACACCGTTGGATAGGTCGTCATACAAGGGTAATTGTGCTAGCCCGACTGTCGAGTTATTTTCATTCCAAAGATAGGATGAGGGGAATTTTTCTAAGTCTCATGTTGATCGTGATTCTGAGGACACGGTGGTATTGCCTTTTCAGTCCTTCACCAAAAATTTGAAGTTGAAGAAATTTAGATCTATGCTTGATATTCAGGGTAAAGTCCTATCTAAAGCTGAAAGAAGAAGGAGAGATCGAGCGCTGAAGAAATTAAATTTGGATAAATCGGATCTTTTATTATCTGAATTATCAGGTATTTCTATTTCAGATTCAGTTTTAAAGAAGAAAAGGTGGGCTGAAGCCTTTGTTGAAGCGCAGGAGGCAGTGTCAGTTGATAGGCAACTTGGACTTTTCGTTGGTAGTCCTTGATATGTGGTTCTTTAGAAGCTTTGTCGTTAGCTATGCGTTCTCGCAGATGTTTTTACAGCATAGTCGGGGTTGCTTTGTGAGTTTAGGACTATTTATGATGTCGCAGATGAGAAGGTGATGGGAGTTCTATTTGGATGGTCCTTGGTGCAGTTATAGTCTTGATCCGAGATGTTATGGTGCCGTCCTTGAGGATCTATTGTTTGATGTCAGGCAGTCATGTTTGTGGGGTGGACTAGTGTAACTGGAAGTTTATTTTGTGGTTAGTGCTTTCATTTCGGGTTGATGTAGTCTCATGTTTCTTAGATAGTGTGCGTTTTCTCAGGAGCTAGTTTATGGCTTTCTGTTCTTTCCACCTTATGGTTCACTCTTTTTCCTCCAAATAGGTTTAGGGAAGTTTTTTAATGAAGTCCATGAGATGGTGTACCTTGTATCCTTACCAATACAAAGTACTCATTTTTCAAAAAAAAAAAAATTATTGTCAACTTCATTACAATATTATGGATAATTTAGTTTCGGGATAAACTATTACTATTTCCTTCACCTACAGCTATACATTGGTTCCAGACCAAAAAAAAAAATCAAAAATCAAAACCAACAAAGGAGACAGGTCCTAATCCACCATTTCCAAATCTTGTTTTCTAAAAGCAATTGAGGATATCTATGAATGATTTTTTTTTCAATACTTTACAGTGTGCAATTGATCATTCTAGTTGATGATGATAACGGCAGATTCATTAAATAATTGAAGTTGTTGATATTTTCTCTTCACACAATTTAATACATGATTAAGTCAATAGCATCAGTGTGCTTGAAATTAGTGACAAAAACCCAACTTGCAGGCTCAGGTGGAAGAAGAGAATAAAATACCAAATCTTTGAGCTTAGATTAATGTCTCCAGATTTCCACTAACTAGATTTATATATTGGGCATATAATTTAACACATTACCCTTATTTTATGCCTAGCTAGCCAGGGGTGCAACTAAGCTGCAACTGCAAGATGGCATGAACTGGTTGGATGGGTATTGGCCTCTGTTAGGTCATATCCAACAATTGGGGAATGTTCATATTAAGTAATAATAATGATAATAATTAGTTTTATTAAATAAAAAAGAAAAACAAAAAATTACATTATAATTTAACAAAACCCATGACAACGACAACGGCGATGCGAGTGAGTTATTTAACAACATTCAATAAGGAAAAGAGTACCCCTTTAAATACCTTCTCCAAGGCATTTTCCTTTTCAATGTAGGATAAGTGTCTTAACTCCCTTGGGCACTACCAACAAAAGGGTGTGCTATTCTTTTTAGAGGATTCAAATTCGAGCAACTGTATTTGCAGGGATTATGAATAGACGTGTACAAACACAATATTTTATGCTAAGGGCGAACTTCTAAAATTTTAAGAGCAAGTGTACTTGTAAAATTTTAAGGGACAAAAACAAATTTTTAATTAGAAATATAAAAAAATATCTAAAATATATAAAAATTTAAAAGTTTTAATTAGAAATACAGCTTTCCCTCTATAGCTTTTACTTGGATCAGCATTCCATATGTACATAAAGAAATGTGCACGTCCCAATAACCGTACTCTACAAAAACACCATGCAAAGTGCGTTTTGTGGTACAATAATGGTTATATTGATTTGTTGGTTACCGCACTTTGGGAAATCACGTAAACTACATAGTGTATTTTCGAGGCTTTATATATGGATAATGGTAAAGATAGTTTTAGAATTCATCAAATTATCTAATCATATTATAAAATTCATCGTGTGATCTATCAAGTATTGTAACACACATCTTAATCAAAGAAATAATTTTCCTTTCACTTTATATGGCAAAAAAAATTCTAACACGTTATTTAAATAATTTTATAATTTTTATTTTTTTCCTATGGTTTTACTTTTATTTTCTCCTTAATTGATAAATCATTTAATTAATATAAATATTAATATACCCAGTGACGAACACATGATTTTATATTAGGATGGGTGAATTTCTAAAATTTTAGGAACATATGAACTTACAAAATTTTTGGAGGACAAAACATATTTTTAATAGAGAATATATAAAAAATCTAAAATATATGCTAATTTTAAATTTTTAGGTAGGTTACTTTCTGTACCCGCCTCTTGTTCCATCTCTGAATATACATGATTAATTAATGATACCATATTCTATTAAGATTTCAATAATTAGTATAAATACAAAAATATGAATGGTAGTTCATACTGAAATGTAACTTTTTATTATGAGAAATCTTTACATTGTGATTGTGCCAAATTTCAGTATTATAATTAATTAAGTATTTTAAGCAAAGTTTCACTAATAACTTGATTTTATATATAAGTTAAATAACATAAGTGATAAAAAAGAATATTATTCTTTTTAGAGAATTCGAGTTCGAGTAATTATATTTATAAAATATATATACATTATCAATGATTAAAACGATTTGAAACAAATATTATTTTATAATTATTCTGAATTATTGAAAAATATAATTGGTAAGAAAAAGATGATGTAAGTGTTATGTGATTTCAATTATATCGATTTGGGATGATGTTTCTCCTCTCCTCTCCTCTATTATGTAAGTGAACTTTGTGAATGGGACCAACCTTAGCCGACCCTTGGATCCGAAAATAACCTAGGAGACAAATTTGCCTTGTCACATAAAATGGTCTTATTACATGACAAATGTAGATGTCATTTTAGACTATCCACCGCCCAAACCAACTTCTTCCAAAATTTGTCGCATAAATAATAATATTTTTATCTCACAAATTGTTAGATAAAATAATTAATTCGAGACATAAAATAATAATAAACAAATATTATTATATAAATTGAACGAAGTAAAATAAATAAAGAATTGAAGTAGAGAAATGAAATTTTTTACTCGAATTTTGACATGAAATCGAGGATAAGCAGAGTCATATAAACAGAAGAGGAAGTTTTGTTGAGCCATGTATGAATAGGTTCCTTAAGACAAATTCATCATCTCCTTGGTGCTTTGAGTAACGTTGGGAGTCAGTCTCCCAGGATACAAAAAAAAATGATTGCAACAGTAAGAACAACCGTAGTGATCAGTCGAACACAATCTTGCCTTTCTCTATAACCGGAAAGAACGAATTTGAAATGGATATTTCTAAGTACCTTCCTATTTCAAAGTTCTAAACTTACATGTTGCAACTTCTGTCTCTGATTTGTGCCTTAACTAACCTATATATATATAGAAGAGAAATGATTGAAAGGTTAAGACCTTTTGATAAATAGTTAACACCTTTTAGTGAAGAGATTTGTTGAATAAGTACAATTGAATAGATGCAACTTTAAACTAAAAAATAATTCTATATATCAAATGACATGACTTATTGTAATAAGTCTATTCACCAAGTGACACCATTTATCATAAAGAGGTCAATTTTATTCAATTATTTCATAATTTTCCAACAATCTCTCACATGAATTAAATTGATGATTTCAAACTGACTCAATATGTTGATAGATTCTACGTTTGACATTTGCATAGGATATGTATGCGTCCCCATTTGAACCTTCCCTTGTGAAAATATGTTTACCTTACTGGTTTCCCAATAGACGTGATGTCCTTGAAATGTCCTGCTATTTTTGTAACCGATGACATACCTCACACAAATATCTCACTGACAAGAATTTGGTTCTCATGGTTATGTCCATATAGTCTGAACATCTCTTGGTTCTGCAGGAGCTTAGAGAACTATGACTTAATAGTCTCCTTGAAGTGGCTCCACTTCACTCTCACATAGGTGACTTATGTTGTTCTGCTCACTGAAACACACAATGGTCATTAAAAACATTGCTTAACCTTATCCACATTTTAGTCATTGTTTTCATCATAGGAATGGACTTGGGATAAGAACCCCCACAGTGACCACACATGGTCTATGCAAGTACGTTACCCTATTAAACTTAGATCTTGGGATCTCCAGTCAACTAAGTTGGGTTTTCCTTCACATAGCTCTTAAATATTCATGGACTTTAGTTTCATTCCTTTCGATGTTTTATCAACTTGATGTCAATTCAAATGTTATCTTTTGATCTTACAAAATCAATGAATATAACTCTTAATTTGAGATCAGCTGTCTAATGGTATAGTGTCGATAACACATAACATACATTACATTATGTGCTCTACCAATTGTTTTTGGTTATCACAATATATGTATATTTTGGACACATATTTTAGCCATTGAAGAGTATGCTTCAAAATTATTTGTAGTCATTACTTTTGTAAGACACCCCTACACTTTCAAGTAGTTGTATGAAGGTTTTCTACCTTTCCATAATTCATATGGAGTCTTGTCCATTTTCTTGTAGGGCACCTTATTTAAAAGGAATTAACTAATAAAACAGCTCCCCCACATGTCATGTGACAACCTATAACATCATAGCACGACGTTAATTATTTGATTTAAGATAATTCTCTTAATTCATGGCCCAATACCATCCATAATTCTTTAGTCATCTTATGGACCACATCATCTCTCTAATAATAGGAGGATTATCATGTACATATGTGATCATATTCAACATTGTAACATCCATTGTTGTCATATTTTGAAATTCTATTCATAGAATTTAACATGCTTCTCATTGTGAATCACAATCATTGATATCATTGAATTTTATTTGAAGTCTAGAAAAATCATTTCATATCACGATTTAAGTGAATTGATCAGATTATCTAATGTTTCATTTAAGCCACGAAACTAGAATCCGTAATAACTCCAATAATAAATTGAACATTAATTCAATTTATTTTACCATCCGGTTTTGTTAAATAACAATGTTACTTTGAAATGATTTCAACTATGAAAAATAAATCGAATAAATTATTTTGGATGACATAATTAAAATCCTGAAACAAATCTTTTGTTCACAACCGATCACAATTTTGTTTCGGTACCATATTAATCACAACGAGTAATTTCTGTTAAACAACGGGAATTTAGTAAAACTAAAACCCAAAAAAAAAATCACAATCAACATCATTTTGTTGAAACTATTAAACACCAGATTTTAATAAAATTAAAACCCGAAACAAAAATACAAAGCCTAACACAATTACGTGTATAATATTAATTTTGATGCCTTGTTCTATAGCACCATAGTTTCACTTTTCCATTTTCTAATTTTGCAGACCGAATATTTTATTCTTTGTTGATTTCAAAGGTAGGTAATATGTAGTTCATTTTTTCGATAACAATGAGATCAAAGGTTTGACACCAATTCCATCGTGACATGCACCAATGCACCACGTGAAGATTTGACAAAGAAAAACATAAAATTAAACATTCCCTGCAAATGTTGAATTGTAAATTAAAAAAAATTCATCACGGACCAGACTTTCCCACTTGTTCGTTCGTTATCCATGGTATTTTTTACTTACATTAAAACATAAGTATGTTTCAGTTTAAAAGAATAAATAATATCTCTTAAGATTGTTAGACAAAATGTTATTATATAAATTGAACGAAACAAAATATATAAAGAATTGAAGTAGAGAAATGAAACTTTTTACTCGTATTTTATCATGAAATCGAGGATGAGCAAAGTCAGATAAATAGAAGAGGAAGTTTTGTTGAGGCATGTATGAATAGTTTCCTTAAGACAGATTCGTCGTCTCCTTGGTGCTTTGAGTAACGTTGGACGTCGATCTCCCAGGATAAAACAACAAATGATTAAAACAGTAAGCACAACTGTAGTGACTAGTCTTTATCACCAGAAATAACGAATTTGAAATGAATATTTCCAAGTGCTTTCCTATTTCAAAGTTCTAAACTTATATGTTGTAACACGTGTCTCTGATTTGTGCCTTAACTAGCCTATATATATAGAGGAGTGAAAGGATTGAAAAGTTAAGACCTTTTGATGAATAGTTAAGACCTTTTAGTGAAGATATTTGTTGAATAAGTATAATTGAATAAGTATAATTGAATAGATGTGACTTTAAACTAAAAAATAAGTCTATTCATCAAATGACATGACTTATTATAATAAGTCCATTCACCAAGTGACATCATTTATCGTAAAGATCATCAATTTATTCAATTAATTCATAATTTTCCAACATAAATCTCATCTCCAATATACATGATTTTATAGCGATCTTTTAAAAGTTTGAGAAAATATAAGTTTATAAAATTTTAGAAAAAGGGAAAATAATTTAGATCATGATTCGTCTCTAGAAAATTTGAACAAAAGAATGAATAAATAAAAAGGTTTCAAGCAGGTATATTTTCTGAAATTATTTAATGTCATGATATGCGGGTGAAATTTAAAGATTTTAGAAATCTTAGGCTAGCTAGATGGACACAACTACCAAATATAAGTTCAGATTCGAAGAATATATCAATGTCAATGATCAGTCGTAATTTTAAATTTAATCAGATTTTGAGAACGTAAAGGATAGTCCTAATTATACATCTCAAGAATCCCTATATTTAGTTTTCAAGTAATTCTTCAATGTACTTTGAGTCACTCTTAGGTGTGCATGATTTAGAGAACGTATGAATGATTGTTTTTTAGCGTAAAATTTCATCATGTACATTTGTCAGTAAAATTCCATCATGTACATTCTTGTAGTGTTCCCTAGTTTTTGTGCACTTATATGTGTGAGTGATAACTCCGTAAAAGGCCACATTTTGGGACCTTTTAACTTAAGTTATTGAATGTCTAAAGGCTCATTTAGGACCATATAGATTCATTTACAAGCATTTAGTTGCATGTGGAGGATTTCGGTTTGTCGTGACATTTTATTTTTACAGCGGTGCTGCCTTATGGGAAAGGTACTTTTCTGATGATGTGCAGGTATTGGAAGCAAGGAAAAGAGGAAAGAAAATGTCGTGTCATAAGGAGATTGCTGAGTTAAATAAAAATGCCAAGTTCGATTGGCATTTCGAGAGCGCACAAGGTGAAAGAAGGTATTTTCCAGCCAGCTGTCCCCGACTCTTCGTGACCTCTGCCCGAGAAATCCACCTTGAAGATATGCCTGGAGGAATCGGCGCTGCAACCGCCGGTTCTGCTGATGACACCGTCTGACCCTGCAGATCTTGTCTGTCCTTGGGCACCTGCGATGGGATTATGCGGTCACTCAGCCAGCTACCCAGGCTGTATCATAGACTGTACTGTTCGACTCCCAAGCACTTAACCATGGTTTTTGGGGTTTCCTAGGATAGTTAACAAAAAATCCTAGGATTTGTTTTCCCCTATAAATAGAGAATGAAGCCACCTTGAAGAAGACTTTGGTTCCACCCAGATTTGAGCTTAAAAAGTTAGAGAGAGAAGGTCTCATCTTTCTCCGTCAATCCTACTTGTCGTGGTATTTCTCCTTGACAAGCCAGAGGAAGTGGCGTTCTAAGCATCCGAAAGGAGCTAGTTCGCTAGGAGAAGTTCTTGGTGGCCGAGGAAGGCATTTGGCAGTGCCCGTTGAAGCCTTTTTCTCCTCCCCTTAGTTCTTGCTTTCAAATTTTGTATTGGGTTGTAAGGAACGAATGATACTTGCTTTGTGCTTGTTAATTTCGAACTCCACCATGAACTAATCCTATTTGGTGGGAGTTCGCATGGATGTTTAAGTTTTTATTTTAATGAATGGTTGCCTTTCTTTGCTTTATTCTGTTTTGTTTATGAAACTTAATGCCTTAAGGTTGTATGAGTTGCGATAGTAGCCTTTCCTTAGGAGGTTCTTAGGGTTCGAGAGAATGCCTTGGCAAATTATCCTTAGTATTCGAGAGAAACTAGGGAGGAACTACATAAACAATGGGTTCTAGAGAGTAACTAGGCCTAGTCCACCTTAGAGATAAGGATAGGACTTCATTCGACTAAAAGGAGTTGTTCTTGAATGATATGTTAGATGTTAATGCTGCCGCAAAAAGGTATTGCCGAGACATATCCTATTATCTGGACCAATAGGATCACTGCAGGGGTTACGCCAATCGGTTTTGCCAGGGCATCTTTAATATGTCGAGTCCCTTACTAGAGATAACATAGGGCACCTCAGTAGACTCTGTCGGGCAGAGTAAGCATAGATGAAATACCATTCAGGGAACTAAACTTAGGTTTTCCTTGTGACTCCTATCACTCATTTCCATGGCTGCTTGTCTTGTGAGAAAGCCAAAGTCCTATATATATTAAATATAGGATTTACATTTTATTTTGCCTTGACATTTCTATTTGTTCCCATGCATTATAATTTCATTTGCCACGACATATCCAATTACTACCACACCAGCATCATTCCATTTCCACAACATCCGTCTCATTTTGCCACAATATTCTCATTTGTACATACCATCACTAACTTTACTTAGGTGACAAAGTAAAGTTCCTTGACAAACCTATTTGATTTCTCCAATTCCCTGTGGAGATGATACTCAACTTATCATTGTATTACTTGTTTGATTGTGTATACTTGCACATATATCCACACTCATTTATAGTACTCATACCGAGCGGACAAGTTTTTGGCGCCGTTGCCGGGGACTTGGTAACTGGAAGTTAAATTGATTTGTCATAGCATTTTTATTTTACTTATTCATATTTTCTTTTCACTTAGCTTTACTTTTTATTTTCCTTAATTTTTGTTCATTTGTCTCTCTAGGTACATGACCAGAAGCAACCCGGAAGAGCCATTAGAACCGATTGATCCTGAAATCAAGGCATTAGTCATGAGGAGGATCATAATATCGGGGCAAATTTAAATGCTGGGAATGCAACCAGACCTCGTGTCATTCTTGATCACTTAAACCCGATCTTAGATGATTTAAATCCTGGAATAGTGGCCCCAGAAATTCAGGCAGCCCACTTCTAGCTCAAACCTGTCATGTTCAATATGTTAGATTCAATAGGACAGTTTGGGGGCATGCCAAATGAAGATGCCAGACAACATATTCGTAACTTCTTTGAGGTGTGCGATTCTTTTCGCCAACAAGGGGTGCACGAAGATGTTCTGAAATTAAAGTTATTTTCGTACTCCCTGCGTGACCGAGCAAGGGGGTGGTTGAGTGGCATTCTACTTGAGGAACAAAATTACTTCCTTCCATCAAGTTGATGACGAGTCGATGTATGAATGCTGGGGTCGATACAAGGCATTACTTCGCAAGTGCTCAAACCATGGTTTTCAAGATTGGACACAAGTAGTGATGTTCTATAATGGAGTAAACGCACCCACAAGGATGATGCTAGATGCCTCGAAAAATGGGACATTACTTGACAAATCACCAGCAGAGGCATTTGACATTCTGGATAAGATTGCCACTAACGATTATCAGTTCCCATCCACAAGGCTTGGACTTGGGCGCAAATCACATGGAGCTTTCGAGTTAGACTCTAAGGATAACGTGTCCGCCCATCTTGCTGCTATCACCAACATGTTGAAGAATCTGCAAAGGCCAAGTGAGGTGAGAGAAGTGAAGGCAGCCCATTCAACATGTTTATTATGCCACGACAATCATAATGAGAGTGACTGCCTGACCAATCAAGAATCCATCAACTTTGTAGGTAACTTTAACCGAGGCAACAACAACCCCTATTCCTACACATATAATCCCGGATGGCATCAACATCCAAATTTCATAGGGAAATCAAGGATCCAGCACTTCTCATCAACCATTTCGGTAGGAGAATTTCAATGACTCCCAGGGATTTCAATCGAATATGCTATGGCATAATTCTAACAAGGGAAGACCATCTTTATCAAACACTTTCTTTGGAGGCCACAATGCAAGAGTTTATTGCAACAACGAAGACAATGCTGCAAGATCATGCGACATTCATCAAAAATCAAGGAGCCCTGCTTCAGAGCCATAGTTCGTCATTAAGGGCGCTGGAGAGTCAGGTTGGTCAAATTACCGCGACATTACAAGAACGCAGACCAAGACATCTGCCAAGTAACACTAAAGTCACAAAACCTCATGGCAAAGAATAGTGTAGTGTGCTAACTCTCCGAAGTGGTACACAAATTAATGTCGAAGATAAGTTTGGGAGAAGACCGAAGGATGATTCACCCCCTATAACTGTGCAAGCTGATTGAGAAGTGCTGGAATAAGCACCAATAGAAGAGGATAAGGATGAGGGTTCGTTAAGTAAAGAAACTGAGGGGGCAAATAAAAATGCTAAGGCAACTTCTGTTCGTACCCCGTTCGTACAAAAAGCCAAACCCCCACCTCCTTTTCCGCAAAGACTGAAGAAGCATAACGAAGATATCCAATTTAAGAAGTTCGTTGACATCCTGAGTCAACTACAAATCAATGTTCCTTTTTTGGAGGCCATAAAACAAATGTCAACATATGCTAAGTTTCTCAAGGAAATTGTTACCAAGAAGAGAAAAGTAGAGCAGTATGAGACAATTGCCACGGAAAAAGAATTTTGCTCTTCATTAAGTAAGCTGCCACCAAAGAGAAATGACCTGGGCAGTTTTATCATCTCATGTTCGATAGGAGGCAAATTTGTTGAAAATGAACTATGTGACCTTTGTTCAAGTGTAAACTTGATGCCTAAGTCAATATTCGTGAAGCTTGGGATAGGAAATGCGAGACCAACCTCGGTCATCTTGTAATTAGCCGATCGTTCACACGTTTAACCAGAGGGGCGAATTGAAGATGTCATTGTCCGGGTTAACAAATTCATTTTTCCTGTCTATTTTTTGATTCTGGATTGTGAGGTCGACGCCACAACACCCATCATCTTAGAGAGACCCTTCCTAGCTACCGTTCGTATTCTCATCGACTGTGAGAGGGGTGAGCTAACCATGCGAGTGACCGATCAACATGTCATTGTAAATCTCTTCCGATCACTTAAGTACATGGATGATTCTGAAGAATGTCAGAGCATTTTTGAAGTAGATACAATAATTGCAAAAGAAGCATATTAATTCTGCCATAACAATTTCATTTAGCTGGATGATAATGAGAGGCTATTGGAAGATTTAAAGGCCAAAGAGCCTAACGATTTTTCATTCAAGGAATATCAGGCTAGCTTTCTCAAGGCTAGCCCAGGTACGCGTTTTGAACCTTTGAACTTTGAAGAGTTTGTTCCTCCCAAGCCCTTATTACAACATGCTCCTACCCTAGAACTTAAGAAATTGCCACAGCATCTTAAATACGCTTATCTGGGAAGTGATGAAACTTTTCCTGTGATTATTTCCTCTGCCCTCACTCCTAACCAAGAATCCAGTTTGTTAAGTGTTTTGTCACAGCATAAGAAAGCGTTAGGCTGGACGATGACAAATCTCAAGGGAATAAGTCCAACAAGATGCATGCACAAAATCCTACTGGAAGAATGCCACGACAAATCCATAAAGCCACAGTGCAGACTAAATCCAATCATGAAGCAAGTTGTAATGAAAATAATTCTCAAATGGCTTGACGTTGGAGTGATTTACCCCATTTCGGATAGTTATTGGGTGAGTCCCGTTCAATGTGTACCTAAAAAGGGAGGCACGACCGTGGTGACAAGCGAGGACAATGAATTTATACCTACTCGCACGATCAACGGGTGACAAATTTGTATGGACTACCGCAAGCTTAACAAGGCCACCAAGAAGGATCACTTCCCTTTGCCGTTCATCGATCAAATGCTGGATCAACTTGCTGGAAAGACATTTTATTGTTTCTTGGACGGTTACTCGGGGTATAACCAGATTGTCATCGCACCAGAGGACCAAGAGAATACCACATTCACGTTGCCCTATGGCACATATGCTTTTCGAAGAATGCCTTTTGGACTATGTAATGTCCCGACAACTTTTCAGTACAGCATGCAAGCCATATTTTCTGACATGGTCGAGGATTTTCTTAAAATCTTCATGGATGATTTTTCTGTTTCTGATGACGACTTTAAAAAATTCCTCGCCAATTTGGCAAAGGTATTGAAGCGGTGCGAGGAGGCCGATCTCGTACTAAATTGGGAAAAATGCCATTTTATGGTGACCAAAGGCATTGTTCTAGGACATAAAATCTTAGCAAAGGGCATTGAGGTAGACAAGGCCAAGATTGAGGTGATCGAGAAACTCCCCACACCAAATTTTGTCAAGGGCATTCGAAGTTTCCTTGGGCATGCTGGGCTTTATAGACGATTCATCAAGGACTTCTCCATACTATCCAAGCCCTTGTGCACCCTGCTGCAACAGAACCAACCATTCGTGTTTGATCAAAAATGCCATGGCGCATTCAAAGAGTTGAAGCAAAGACTTATCTCTGCACCGATCGTAGTTCCCCCAGATTGGACGGCCCTGTTCGAATTAATGTGCGATGCAAGTGATTTTTCCGTGGGAGCTGTGCTTGGGTATTGTAGAGGTAAAATCTTTCATATCACATATTATGCCAGTCATACCTTAAATGATGCACAATTGAATTATACTACCACTAAGAAAGAATTACTTGCCGTAGTATTTGCATTTGACAAGTTTAGGCCATACTTGATAGGCACCAAAGTTATAGTTCACACTGATCATTCAGCTATAAAATACTTAATGAACAAGAAATATGCCAAGCCTAGACTGATTAGATGGATATTACTCTTGCAAGAATTCGACTTAGAGGTATTCGATAAGAAAGGTACTAAAAATCAGGTTGCAGACCACTTATCTAGGCTAGAGAACATTTCCGAATGCCATGACATTTTTGATATTAGAGAAGAATTCCCTGATGAGAAAATTTTATATACCACAACAATTTCGTGGTACACTGACCTTGTTAATTTTCTTATTAGTGGTGTTTTTCCTTATGAACTAAACAACCAGGGCAAAAAGTGGTTTTTGCATGATGCTAAGTTCTATTTTTGGGACGAGCCTTAGTTATTCAAGCAATGTGTCTATCAAATGATTCAACGGTGCGTCTTCGAAGAAGAACAAAGTGATATCTTACACCATTGCCACTCAGCGACCTGTGGGGGGCATTTTAGAGGTTCGAGGACTGCTGCAAAGGTCCTCTAATCGGGCTTCTATTGGCCATCGCTATTTAAAGATGCCCACGAAATTTGCAAAGTGTACGAAATATTTTCAGACGACACGAAATGCTGTTGCAAAAATATTATGGAGATTGAACTTTTCGATGTTTGGGGCATTGATTTCATGGGACCATTCCCATCTTACTTTGGAGACTTATACATTTTACTTGCGGTGGACTATGTTTCAAAGTGGGTTAAAGCAATTGCTATGCCAAGGAACGATTCTAAGACGATGCTCAAATTCTTTCACAAGAACATATTCACTCAATTTGGAGTCCCAATAGCCATCATTAGCGATGAGGGCACTCACTTTGACAACAAGTTGATTTCCAAGGCATTATAGAAATATGGAGTGCGACATAAGATTGCTACGACATATCACCTACAGACAAATGGGCAAGCTGAAGTGTCCAATCGAGAAGTCAAGCAAATCCTTGAGAAGATGGTGAACCCTCGAAGGAAAGACTGGTCCCCTAAGCTCGATGAAGCATTATGGGCCTATAGGACGACATTCAAAACACCTCTGGGAATGTCGCCTTTCAAGATGGTATATGGAAAAGCCTGCCACCTACCAGTTGAACTATAACACAAGGCATACTGGACAATCAAGAAGCTAAACTTCGACATGCAACTTGCTGGGGAGAAACGATTTCTTGATCTAAATGAAATGGAGGAGTTTCGAGCGCAAGCATATGAAAATACCAATCTCTAAAAGGAAAAAACCAAAAAGTGGCATGACAAAATTCTTTTGCCACGACATTTTCTGGATTTTCATGTGGGCCAGAAAATGTTGTTTTTCAACTCAAGGCTCAAACTCTTCCCTGGCAAACTAAAGTCACGTTGGTCAGGACCATTCGAAATCCATCATGTTTACCCATACGGCGCTGTTGATATCAAGAACATGGACGATGGATCCATCTTTAAAGTCAATGGCTAGCGCCTAAAGGCCTACCAGGGAATCCCACTTGCACGTGACAAGTCGACACTGCTCTTGCACGACGTTGACACTGGTCCGCCATCTTAATAATGCTGTGGCATTTTAATTTTACTTCTGTACATAAATTTTTCTTGTCTTACCATTATTTTAATATTTCTTGTTTTAATTAATTATTTTTATTGTTTTTTTGCAAGGGTTAACGCACAAGGAGAGCACGTGAGTTGTATGGAAGAAGCTTGTGAAAATTTAGGCAAAAAAAAAATGGAAAATGAGGGAAATTTTTTACCCTTTTGACTTTTGACTTGAGGGATTGAATTTTTTTTACTTTGTTTCTTTCCCGCCTAGACCCCACCTTTTTATAACATGTCCCCACAAAAATCTTCACTTTGTTTATATCCCTTTTTTACTTTTTACCTTATCTCTTTCAACTTTCACTTTCCATCTTCTTCTTTTCCTTTCCGTTTGACCGCGACTCCATAACCGATCACGATCCAAGCTTTCTTCCTCATTTTGTATTTTGTTTTCAAGATGGTCCGATCACGACCCCCTCCACCACCCTCGCCACCACGATTTATAGATGATGTCGCCCGTGAACGGTTCCAAACTATCAAGAACCGATAAGTCTTTTTTGAGTTGGGGTTTATCTTCTCCGAAAAGGAGGATACCGACTTGGGGAGCGAGGTGCTCGATGTGGTCACCAAACATAAGTGGGAAAACTTTGCCAAGCATCTCGCCACCGTCAACGCAACCATAGTGAAGGAGTTTTATTCAAACATCATTGAGCCAAATCAGCATGACGTGGTGGTTCACGACATTTCTATTCGTTTAGTCCTTCTGCCATTAATCGTTATTTTAAACTGCAGGTTGCTGAAGACCACCATGCTAGTTTCGCTCAAGCAGCTGACAACGAAACTTACCAAGGCATCCTAGAAGACCTATGTTTTCCCGAAACGCAATGGAATGGTCAATAAATGAGCCGCAAGACCGTGGACCGGGAGAGACTACTTCCACAAGTGAAGTTGTGGAATCATTTCATGAATTACAAACTCTTCCTCACTTCCCACAACACCACCGTGTCCTGCCAGCGGATGCTCTTGCTGCATTCAAGCATATTCGGGCAAGCCATCGATTCAGGGAAACTTATCTTGGAATAGACTCATTTGTGCCTGAAGAGACCTTCCAGCGCCTTGGTATTTCCAAATCTCATCACCGCCTTATGCCGTAAAAAGAAGGTCCCTGAAGAAATATTTGATAAGATTTTACCGGGTATTTCTGGAATCACCAAAGCGAAAACCCTTTGTTGTTGGGTTATAAAGAAGCCAAAGGGAAGGAAAAAGAGGTAACCACATCTCGCGCTATGCCATTTCCACATGCTAGGGTAACTTCAAATGCCCTGGAGCAGGCAGTCCAGCATACTCAAGAGCATGTCGGGCAGCTGTCCGACAAACTGATGACATATTTTGCCTATACCAAGCATCGAGATGAATTTTTTGCTAGTGCCTTAATGGAGTTTCTCTTGCACACAAACTTTACCATTTTTGTCTTCCCTGACATACTAGCACCACCGCATGAGTATGTCGAGGCATCTGCAGAAGCACCCCACCCTGCTTCACCTGCTGTTCAACACTCATCTAGTAAAGACAGTCACCATCCTGCTGAAGCGGACGATCTAGTTAACCCTGATCTAATCCATATTATATCACTCGACGTAGATCGCGAAGCCAACCTCTAACTCGCCAATATCCCAAAACCACCATAATTCGTTGAACCCCTGGCGGCCGAACATCCTTATATGCTGCAACCTATCGTACCAATGGAAGAAGAGCACCCTGAAGTACCACAGCCCACTGAGTCAACCGAGGAGTCACAATCCGAGATGCCACGACAAGCTCCCTTGCGTAGGAGCCGACACCACCTCAGGAAAGCATATCAGCATCAAGAACCCCCGCTTCCAGCTGTTCCAGAATGACCTAGCACTCCTCCAACCGCACCTGCGTCTGACTCCGAACATTCTAGTCTCGCCAAGCTAAGAAAGCGCAACACGCTTAAAGCCAAGGTACCTTGCATTTGCATTGCATTCATAGCATGTAGTTTCGTTTTCCTTAGTTTTAGTAAGCATTGGGGACAATGTTTTTCTCAAGTTTATAGGGTTTTCGCATTTTTGCATCATTGCATGATAGTAGCAGTAAATTAAAAATATCATGACATTAGTAATTGCCTGAATAGTTTTCTGGAATTAGTTAAGGATGCCTAATGATGATGAATTTGATGGCTAGGATAGAATGTACATGACTGGTTGAGGATGATAGAACCAACCTTAGGACTTGTTTCTCTGAAATTCTTGAATACATGATTGTATTCTTTCCATGCTTAAGGAATTTAAGAATTTTTTATAAGAGAATTCTTAAAATGTCGTGGCATATAACTTTGACTGTTGAAAGCCCATTTTTATGCTTTAAAAAATGCCTGAATAATTTTCTGGAATTAGTTAAGGATGCCCAATGATAATGAATTTGATGGCTAGGATAGAATGCACATGACTAGTTGAGGATGATAGAACCAATCCTAGGACTTGTTTCTCTGAAATTCTTGAATACACGATTGTATGCTTTCCATGCTTGAGTAATCTAGGAATTTTTTATAAGAGTTCTTAAAATGTCGTGGCATAAAACTTTGACTGTTGAAAGCCCCTTTCTGTGCTTTAATTTTTTTTTTGAAGTTATGAATAAATGCTTAGGCATATCTATAGAGGGACACTCCGCTATGCCATGTCATATGAGTGAATGAAAGATGTCACGGGATGACTCTACCTGACTAGCTCGAGGGTGGAAGGTATGTTCCCTTTCACCTAGAGTGTGGGATGATAGAGTGATGGGCTAACTCCCCTCATAGCAGAACTAATAAAAGAAAAGAAAGGCAAGGTGGGAGCTGATTTAGAAAATGTCATGGCAAATTAAGAAAGCTTGCGTAGAAAATTTTTAAGTTTGTTAAGCATTAATTGAATACAAAAACGCACGCATCCACACAAAGAATCTTGTTCTAGGGGACATTACTTGAACTCTCAAACCTAGTCTAGCATGTTGAAGCCATATGTGCTGAGGGCTGAAATTTAATTCCATAAAACTATTTGTCTTCTGAACTTGTCATGGTATTTTTTGTTTTGCTTATTACTATCCATTGCTTGAGGAAAAACAATAGCTTAAGTTTGGGGGTGTGATAACTCCATAAAAGGCCATATTTTGGGACCTTTTAACTTAAGTTATTGAATGTCTAAAGGCTCATTTAGGACCATATAGATGCATTTACAAGCATTTAGTTGCATGTGGAGGATTTCGGTTTGCCGTGGCATTTTATTTTTACAACGGTGCTGCCTTATGGGAAATGTACTTGTCTGATGATGTGAAGGTATTGAAAGCAAAGAAAAGAGGAAAGAAAATGTTGTGGCATAAGGAGATTGTTGAGTTAAATAAAAATGCCAAGTTCAACTGGTATTTCGAGAGCGCACAAGGTGAAAGAAGATATTTTCCAGCCAGCTGTCTCCGACTCTCCGTGCCCTCTGCCCTAGAAATCTACCTCGAAGATATGCCTGGAGGAATCGATGCTGCAACCACCGGTTCTGCTGATGACACCGTCTGACCCTGCAGATCTTGTCTATCCTTGGGCGCATGCGACTGGATTATGCCAGTCACTCAGTCAGCTACCCAGGATGCATCATAGACTGTAATGCTCGACTTATAAGCACTTAACCATGGTTTTTAGGGTTTCCAAGGATAGTTAACAACAAATCCTAGGATTTGTTTTCCCCTATAAATAGAGAATGAAGCCACCTTGAAGAAGACTTTGGTTCCACCCAGATTTGAGCTTAAAAAGTTAGAGAGAGAATGTCTCATCTTTCTCCGTCAATCCTACTTGCCGTGGTATTTCTCCTTGACAAGCCAGAGAAAGTGGCATTCTAAGCATCTGAAAGGAGCTAGTTCGCTAGGAGCAGTTCTTGGTGGCCGAGGAAGGCATTTGACATTGCACGTTGAAGGCTTTTTCTCCTCCCCTTAGTTCTTGCTTTCATATTTTGTATTGGGTTGTAAGGAACAAATGATATATTTTCTTTGTTCTTGTTAATTTCGAACTCCACCATGAACTAATCCTATTTGGTGGGAGTTCGCATGAATGTTTAAGTTTTTATTTTAATGAATGGTTGCCTTTCTTTGCTTTATTCTGTTTTGTTTATGAAACTTAATGCCTTAAGGTTGTAGGAGCTGCGAGAGTAGCCTTTCCTTAGGAGGTTCTTAGGGTTCGAGAGAATGCCTTGGCAAATTATCCTTAGTATTTGAGAGAAACTAGGGAGGAACTACATAAAAACGGGTTCTAGAGAGTAACTAGGCCTAGTCCACCTTAGAGATAAGGATAGGACTTCATTCGACTAAAAGGAGTTGTTCTTGAATGATAGGTTAGATGTTAATTCTACCGCAAAAAGGTATTGCCGAGACATATCCTGTTATCTGTACTAATAGGATCACTGTAGGGGTTTACGCCAATCGGTTTTGCCATGGCATCTTTAATCTGTCGAGTCCTTTATTAGAGATAGCATAGGGCACCTCAGTAGACTCTGTCGGGCATGATAAGTATAGAAGAAATACCATTCAGGGAAATAAACTTAGGTTTTCCTTGTGACTCTTATCACTCATTTCCATTGTTGATTGTCTTGTGAAAAGCCAAAGTCCTATATATATTAAATACAAGATTTACATTTTATTTTGCCTTGACATTTCTATTTGTTATCACGCATTACAATTTCATTTGCCACGACATATCCAATTACTACCACACCACCATCATTCCATTTCCACAACATCCTTCTCATTTTACCACAACATTCTCATTTGTACATATCATCACTAACTTTACTTAGGTGACAAAGTAAAGTGCCTTGACAAACCTATTTGATTTCCCCCAATTCCCTGTGGAGACGATACTCAACTTATCATTGTATTACTTGTTCGATTGTGTATACTTGCACATATATCCGCACTCATTTATAATACTCATACCGAGCGGACAGTGAGAATGGTGGTACATGAAAGATTTATTATATTCACAATATTAGTTTCTAGAACGACACTTATCTATATGATATATGACATACACTTGATTTACAATAGTGATTTTTTATGCATCTTAGATTGGTCTGATATATGATAAACTTCAATATTTGACACTTTAATTCTCTTAGAATCTTTAGATATAGTTGCATGCCATAGGATTACGAGTATATACTCTACAGTACAAGTATAGGTTGATCTCTATGAGATCTACAAGGACGTTATAAGGTGAACGCTTTGCTTTGTGCATTCGTTCTACATGAATTTTAGCCATCTAGGATTCTTTGAATTGTCTTGCAGGCCGTCTAGTTATGTTAAGGATATTTTGACCTCTTTGGGGTTTACTAAATTGTTACAAAGAGATTCGTTTATCTTTCTATGATTAGTTTCAGAAGATTTAATATAAGCCAATAAATTAAAGAATGATGAATTACAAGCTATGATGTTATGATATCATCATCATCAAATAAATTGATATAAATTATTCTTTCATTGGACATTGACCCACTATGATAAAAGTCTAAAATCAATTTCATTAACTTCAATTTCTTGATTCAACGACTCATTGCTTTCCATATTAATTTGATTAACATACTTGGAATCAGATTCAAATTTCTAATATGGATAATGATTAGGAGTTAGGTCACTTTTACTTCCTTCAGCTTCTAGAATATTGTATATGTCTGAAATTTTTCTTTTGTACAATTTTTCAGTTATCTTCGTTTTTTATATTTGTTGACACCATTTTTTAACGAGTTAAAATAGCATGTACGACTTTTGAGAAAATGATGGGAGTCGATATCGACCTTTGGATTAGATAGGTCGAGTACCTAAAAGCTTCTTTTGAAACAATTTTAAGAAAAATCATTTTTAAGATAACGTTAATTAAAGATTTGTTTTTATGGGCTCGAGAGTTGGTTACGTGTGGGGAATGATCAACACCCCCACAACGCTCAAAATTGGTACTTGATCGCTTATATACTGTCATAGTGGTGGAACTTGTAGATTCGAGTCGAAATTTAAAATATAATACTTTTATTGAAAATTGGTTAATTTATTTCAAATTATTTATTTAAAACCTCACATTAAACATGAATATAAATTAAATAAATTCAACAACAAACAAAAAAAAAAACACATTGTCATTATTAAAACAAAATGATGATTTCGTTTTTATCAAAGCATACTCGATTATTTTCAAATTCACTCTTCATTCAAACATCGTATTGAATCGTACCACCTCGATAGGTTGCACTTTTCACACCCATTATACAAAATAAGTTCTTGAAAATTGATACGAGCATACACAAAATATTAACAGTTGCCATTGACTAATTTAAGGATATCTTAACGTTTTAATAAAAAAATCTAGAACATATGGGCCACATTAATACTCGCAAATTTTTTTTTAAAAAAAGGCATAGACGTTGAGTAAATGGAATTAATGGACTAAATCAGAATGAAATGAGAACTTCAAGGACCTATTGCCAGTAAATTATTTATTTTCATGTAATAATCATGCTAATTAGTAGCCAAAATAAATATTTAACAAACCTAGGAGGACATACAATATAAATATTTCTTTTTTAGGGCACAACCAGTTGAGGACTAAAATATACTAAATTAGAAATTGAGAATTAAATCAAGCAATTAGACCAAAACATGATAAAGAATGCATAGTGGCTAAAATGTAAACTGAATAACATTTAGAGATATTTAAAAATAAATGAAATGTTCAAAATGAAACCATTATAAAACATGAAGGGTTGCGAAAATTGTTAGCCCATGAGCCCAAAACGCGCGCCCAAGACCCCTGAAACAACATCATTTTGGTGTGGGTATATAATCCTAAATTATGGCTGAAAATGGTCATTTTTCACATTTTGTTTCATTTCTCTCTTTTTCCCAAAATGCGAAAACACAATTCACTCTACCTTCTCTCCTCTTCCTCCCTGAGAGAATCAAAAAGCCTATGGCCACTGCAGTCGAGCTCCAGCCATCACCGCCGACGGTGGTAAAAAAACCCAAAGTGAGCCAAAATGCTCCTCTCTTCCCCTCAAAGCCAAACCCTAAGCTAGTTTCCCTTAAAAATACCCCCTATGGCCTATATCTAAGAGAGAAAACTGAAAACAAAAACTACCTTCGTTGGAGCCAAATCCACTGTCTGATGGTGCTGCCATTGAGATATATGGTTTCTACCTCGTCGATAAAGATTCTCACTGAAGTGATCACTGGTTTGTGGACTAAAATTAGGGTAAGACTTCTTTTTCTTCTTCGAACTCCTCTCCCTTTTTAAACCAAAAAAGTCTCCTCCTTTTTTTATTTTTTTGGATTGCATGTTGAAATTTTCTTTGACTTTTGTTTGTTTCCTATTTTTTTTGCTATGATGCTTTGATCGAGGCGGCCTGGTCAGCGGGGACAAAGCCTAGTATTAGAGGTGGCGATGCGAGCCAAGGACGTGGGTAAAAACTTTTTACCTCGAAGCTCATTTTCATCTTTTTTGTGATGACAGACAGATTTCTCGGCGACAGAAAAAGTCCTCAGAAGTGGAGGATTCACGGGCGAGCATGGAAGAGCGGCACTGTAACGTATGCGCGGGGGCTATGGGCGCGTGGAGGTGGGGGACATGGATGATTAGGTTGAAATCCTAATTAGGGTTGATCTAGATCGTTGGATGAGATATATATCTGATGACTGAGATTATACAGCTGGAGGACCATGATAAAACCGTAATTATTGTTGGGTTGGTACACGAGCGTGATGGGTTCTCATTTTATAATTTGTGCCCTTTCATTTTGTTTTGGGCTTTGTAAACATTTTCATTTATTTATTTTTAATAATAGAAGTATATAATAATAATAATAATGATAATAATAATCGAAAAAATGTTGATTACAACATTGTTTAGGTAAAAAACCTATTCCACCTAATTAGTTGAAAGGATCATATGTATTGACTAACATTCACACTTATCAAGTCTCCATTGTTTTTATACAAATTTTTCTTTTCATCAACATTTCATCACTCACACTTAAATATAAAAAATTTATTCCCATTACAGTAATCAAGCTTAATAATAACAATTAATTGACCGTAAAAATCATTTTTTAACTGCAAACTTCTTTCACTAAAACACCATTATTTTAAGTGTGATAAGTAGTTCCACGTTTTATATTTTAATATTATGTGAATCTCATCATCTTCTCAAGACTTTGTTTCGATTAATTATTGTTATTGTTATTATTATTTGTTTCTTTAATTTAGAATATATATATATATATATTGGGATAAGATCCACTTACGTAATATAATTTTACACATATTTAAAACCATTAGATGGGTAAAAATAAATGATTAAGATTAATAGTAGAAAACAAAAAGATATTCACTGAAAAAATAATGAGTTGATCTCAATGGTCTATTTTCACTCATCCAACAGTTCTAAATTTGTATAAAACTAAAAGATTTTTACATTGTGTAAGTAGATCCTAACTAATAATATATATATGTTAGGATCCACTTACACCTAGTGTAAAACTCTTAGTTCTACACCTTTTTATATTGAGTACACCTTTAAAGGGTCTCTAACCCTAATGACTATAACTACTATGCATTATTTGAATATGACACTAACATTGTTGTGCATTATCTAAATACAACACTTTGTTAGTATTTGGTCTCACATATCCATCAGACACTAGTTTTATTGAGGGAACCTGATGTCATATCACCCTCGGTGAAATTCCCACTAAGTTACTGAATGATCTCCTAGTCTCAAATAGCCATCAAGTAGATCATGGAGGGGGAACCTAGTGTCACATAACATCGGTGCAATTCTTGTTCAACTGAAGCATTGGCTCAGTCTCACATAGCTGTCAAGCCAAGATCGAAAGATATATGTTGTATTGCACTCATACAACTATACATGCATAACTGAGGGTCCTAAGGCCACATAACATTCACAATGCCCCACCAGGGCAACTGAGGTAGCTTGACTATAGTGAGGTTACCCTCTCACTAGTTGCTATCTCACTCGTTCTCTTACTTAGAACATTATGCAAGGGTTTATTAGGTTGTTACTTTTGTTAGTTTCTAAGTGACTCTATTTTGTTAATTCGTTACTTAAGGGTGTTTTAGTCATTCTTTGTCTCTAGAGAAGTCTCTACACTTTTTGTATTTTTTAACGATTATTGTGTTTGTTGTTTGCTGTATGTAACACTAGGTAGCCTGATACCTAACTCGGGTTCATTACTAGGTAGCGACGCTCTAATCACTCTTATCGTGCTTCTCCCAAACACCCCTTGAATTGAAGGAATGTCTTATACGTTCTCAATTCACTAACATTCCTGAAGTACATGATTTTTTCTATTACTTGATCTGGCTTACTCATTGTACCGCTTGCCGGTATATCCTCTGCAACAACCCTCGTCCTTAATTATTTGATACATGCATATACTTGGACATATCATGCTTAGTATGGTTACATCGGTTGTAACTCACTCCTACGAGTATTTCTAGGTATATTTGGTTATTTATGTTCCCACGGAGTAAGTTCCACCTTTACGAATCATCTTTATCTCTTACGGGCCTTAACGAGGTCAAATCTAACCATCCAAGATGGGTAGTATCAATACTCTACTTGCAATATCAATACCCTAGGGTCAAGTATCGATACCCCTGAGTATTGGTACTAAAAATGGCTTTTTTCGCTTAAAATTTGGTCCAATATCGCTTAAAATGTCTTTTTTAAGCTCTAAAAAACCCAAAAATCACCCTAAAGGTCTTAGTTTGGTTCATAATCATGTAATAAATCTTTAGGAGGTTACTTAGGGTCAAAAGTGACATAAAAACACATGTTTTACATCTAAAACGTCATTTAATCATGAAATCAAGCATAAACTCAAAATGCTCAATACACAAATCTTAGCAATTTATCATGCTTACGAAAGCCTTAACACTCCAAAATGATTAGAAATACACTACCTTGTTGTTAGAATCCCGAAATGAAACTCCTTGCTTATCCACACATCTTTCCTCTAAGATTTGGATGAAAAATCTCACTTTTTCTTTCACTATAAAGAACCCAAGGCTTTAAAACATCAAACAAGTTTGTTGGAGGATTGAGGATGAATTGAAGTTTAAAATAAATATAAAAGGTTCTCAGATCTTACCTTTGAGTTAGGCACTTGGAGAGAAAAATAGAGAAGGAAATGGGAATGATGACATGAAGAGAAGAAGTGGAAAGAGATAATAGAACCATCATCTTCTTAAAAAGGATAAATTATACATTTGGTCCTTTCATCTTTCTACAATTCAAATCTGTTTTTTATGGTTAATTGGGCCCAATTCCAACCCAACTAAGCCCAACTTAGTCCAACAACTTAAATTATACTATCCCAAAATTTCTAGTGTTACAAAGATAATTTACACAAAATTAATTCACCCAAAACTTTTAACTAAAATCTTCAAATATAAAAAAACAACTAATCTTGATAAGATGGATCTTGAAGTGAAATCAAATGAGAGTTGCTCACGAGATGAATCTGATCAAGATCTTTTGAATATAAATTTAATCTAATTGAATTTGATTTACTGAATTTCACTAAAACTTTCCAGGTATATTAACTGAATCTGACAAACTAAATAACAAAATGATATTGGAATAATGATTTTCAAAAGTCAAATGGACCTAACACCACCATGGAATATATATAGTCCAAATTAGTTAATTTATGTAAAAACTAGTACCAATTAAACCCCGTGAATCTCTATCTGTTTGTATCTACCCTATGCCATATATTTCTTCAATTGTTAGTTAAAAATCACTTTTTTTTTGTTAAAAAAATCACTTTTTTTATGTCAAGAAAAATCACCAATTATTGTATGGCTATAATGATAATTTAGATTTTAATAGTTTATTAATTTTATTTTTATTTATTTTGTATTAAATTTAACTCTCAACTTTCTAAAGAGTGAAATTTGATCCGCAATAAAAAAATTAGAATTATTATTTTAAACAAAATACTAACCAAGACATAAAATTCTTAACATTATTGATATGCCATTTCATATATTAGTTCATGTAGATAAAATTATAAAATATAAATAAATCATGTAAATAAATTATAGAAAATTAATTATAAACATATAAAATAATAGGGTTAACTACACAAATGATCAGTTATGTTTGTGTTTTATTCACTTTTGGTCCCTGATTTAGAAAAAAATATAAGATATGATCACTTTCATTTTTATTTAATTAAGATATGGTCACTTTCATTTTTGTTTAATTAAGATGTGGTCATCACGGGTTAATTACTGTTAACAATTAACATAATATGTGATGTGATAGTTGGTATGAGCACACATTTGGTCCCTTTTATTTACAAATTCTCTCAATTTAGTCTTATTTTTAAATAAATTTTAACATAAAATATATATTTTTAAATGAAAATAAAAATAAAATATTTTTAAATTAAGTTAATAACAAAATATATTTAACAAGTTAATATTAAAATATTTTTAAGTTAATATATATATATATATATAATATTATGAATTTAAGTATTTATAATCTAAGATACAAAATATATACATCATGTTGTCTACTTTAGATCAAACAATGGTCTTGGCTTAATGATTGAATACATTGTTTCGTAAGTGTCCAAGGTTTGAATTCCCCCACCCCCAATTTGCTTTCCTTTGTTTTCTTCCAATCAAAAGGTGACAAATGTCACACTTTGATTGATGAAAATAAATATATTAAATTAAAATAAAGTTAATCCTCCAACCGAATGGTAACAAGTAGCATGACACGTGGCATCATTCAATTAGAGAATTAAATTTATTTTAATTTATTAAAAGTAGATTTAAATTGAGAGAATATGTAAATAGCATGGACCAAATGAGTGATTATATACAAATATTTAACTATTGTTAACAACAGTTAACTTGGGATGACTACATATTAATTCAATAAAAACAAAAATAATTGTATCTTATATTTTCTAAAATCAACGATCAAAAATGGAGAAGAACACAAACATAAGTGACCATCAGTGTAGTTATTCCAAAAAAAAATCGTAAAACATTTCTATATATAAATGTTTATATAATAAATGGGAATATTTTTTAATTTTAAAAATTTATTTAATCATAAATTTCTAAAATTACATAAAAGAAAGTTATTTTTTTTTAGAGATTTTATGTTTGAGCAATTACATCTGTGGGATGTGTGTACATTCAATTTAGAATTAAACCTATACTAACTTATAATCATCTCATATTAATTAAATAACACAAATACCTTAAACACTACAAATAAAAGTTATTAGCAAATCGACATTAATGTAAATATAAATATATAAAATTTTAAATAAAAATATGATACGAAATCAAGAGAATTATGAATCCAATAGAGGAGATAGAGTTAGGCTGGTGTTATAAGCATCTCATATTAATTAAATAACACAAATACCTTAACACTACAAAATAAAGTTATTAGCAAATCGACATTAATGTAAATATAAATATATAAAATTTTAAATAAAAATATGATACGAAATCAAGAGAATTATGAATCAAATAGAGGAGATAGAGTTAGGCTGGGGGAACTCACCCAACTTTAATATCAAATAAATGGAAGAAGCTGACTTTTTGTGAATTGTACAACTTTTCATTTTTTTTCAATTTCCTTTTAATTAATTTGGAATTTAAAAATTAAAACAATAGTAAACGTAAAAAAAAAAAAAGAATTCCACCACACTTTGTCTCTAACTCTATATAAAGCAAGGAGCTCACATGCTTTCCTTTGCCATCACCAATTCCTTTTTCTTTTGTCGTATGTAAACTGTTGATGATTAACATGGAGAACAAAGCTTTTGTAGATTGTTGCTACTTTTTCTGGGTTTCTCTTATCTTCTTCTTCCCTGTGCTGCTGTTCCCACAACTAGTAAGTCCATTATTTTTCTGGGTTTCTTATATTAGTAGATATTATTTATCATTAAATTTTTCATTTTTTGGTATACAGGAAACCTCAAATCAAACAAGGAACTCCTTTCTTCTGTCCAAGATTTACTTGTTAAGGTCTTCTCTCTCTCTCTTTCTTCGTATCAGGGCAGTCATCTCTCGAAAATTTTAAACTATTATATATTTTAATTTTTTTATTTTCTATTCATAACCTATTTTCATCCCTTAAAATTTACGATCTACTCCTAAAATTTTAGAATTCGTTTCTAACAGAAATTTTTCGACCAGAAAAAGTTTTTATGAGTCTACAAGATTGCATGTAAAAGTTTTGTTTTTTTTGCAGGATGTAAGAAATTGAGTGAGGGGGCGAGGAGCTGTTGGAGGAAGCTGATGGGTTGAATGGGAAAGGTTGTTACTGGAAAGCACTGATTCCAGGACAGGTGCAAACAAGGACCATGATCCCAAAACTCCAGCCAGAGTTTAACAAAACCAATAATCTTACTATTCTTCATGTTAGATTAAGACATGACAGCGAAACAACACTGTTTCAATCTGGTTTTTCCGGTTCATTTGCTGCAATTCCTCTCTCTTTCTGATCTCTGGTATTAATAAATGATAATCATATTTAAGGTTGTTTTACTTGTAATCTGCGTAATTAACGCATTTTCTGGGTGTTATTTATAAATAATTTCCTTAAAAATATGTCTTAAGTTAGTATAAACCATGGAGTGTTGTAAGTGATTAAAGAAAAATATTTCTGTTGAGGTTTTAAATTTAGATGGTTAGATATGCGTTATGAATAATTAAGAAAATTATAAATAATTATAATCAGTTTAGATTATTTAAAAATTATATTATATAAGAATTAATTATATTTTCTTTAATTAATTACTATTTATAAAATTAATAAATATAATTTATTTATGATAATAATAATAATAATAAAAGTACATTATTCGACAAAAACCTTACGGGTGCTCATATAAATATTATCAGGTAATGTCGGGAATATAACTATTGGAGCTGAAGTCTTCCATAAAGCAATGCTATCAAAAGGAGCTCTTTTGAGTTTGTTGCAATGAAATAATGCCTAATCCATCATTCTTACACTTTTTTCCTCTAAATTAATACATAAAATATTTTATATTACTTTTCACGAGTCGAATTTACGTTATATAGATTTTAACAATTTTTTTAATAAAAATATTTATATGAATTCATTAAGGATTTTATAGTAAAAGAAATTTTATTTTCCTTTTGAATTTAAACAATTGTTTGTTGGGTGTGTATATTGTTAAAACTAATAATATTAAATATATATTATCTATAATCATCTCAGTTTATTAAAAATTATTAGTCCTTCACACAATAGTTTTTTTAATTATAGTATCGATACCTCATCTTGGTATCGATACCTTCACATCAGTATCGATATGCTTCAATTAGTATCGATATTACTTCAATTAGTATCGATATTGTTCATCGTATTCATGGTATTCCTTCAATTTTAATCTTAGTATCAGTATTGCTCTTCCAGTACCGATACCCTTACCCATAATTCATCTATTCACTTCGAAAATTTACCAACTTTACTTAAATCTCCTACTTAGACTCCATTCATGCCTTTAAACTTATTTACACTTATTACCATTAACTTATATCCTTTGAAACCCCTTTAACACCTTAATTTCTCTATAGAACTCTTAAAACTAAAAATCATACCAATTTTTCAAACATGTTCTCAAGCCTTTCTAACACTTCAAATTTCTTATTTATACCTATGACAAGCCAAATATTCATCAATTTCTAATAATTCCCTTAAAATCCCATTTACAATTCACCATGAATTTATCCATCTCTTAGTTACAACCCATCTTTAACCTTTATTAAACTTCTATATTACCCAAAGAACCAAAACCAAGTCAAAAATGAAAGAATTAACTAACTTCAATTAACTTACCTTAGCCACGGAAGCATACGGTGGAAGAGAAGAATAGAAAGCCAAGCTTCCAGACTTTTCTTTTTCTTTTCCTCTATTTCCCCACATGTTATATATAACTCTTTAAAATGAATTTTAAATTCTTTTCCTGCTAAAAGACCATAATGCCCTTCCATCTTTCCATCTTTGATAATAAATCCTAGACAACAATTCCCAAATCCGTCCTTGAAATTTTCAATTTATTCAAATTAAACCACCAAATTTTTAATCCTCACATTTCAATTACTGACCGAAGTTTGGGGGTATTACACAGGATATGTAAAAAGTTTCTTCATTTCATTTATATTCACAAAACACTATAACATGTAAGGGTGAGCATTCGATTGAGTCGAGTCAAAAAATCAAGTTATTCGAGTTGACGAGTCGTATTTTACAACTCAAACTTAACTTGAAATTTTTCAAGTCGAGTCAAGTTTAAGAAATTTGAGTCGAGTTATTCGAGTTTCGTACTAATTTTATTATATTTATAGTATTATGCAATGATTTGTTCCAAATTGACTTTATCTAACCATAGTATATATATTATATTCTTTCATATATAATGTTATTTAATATATCAAATACAATCTAAAAATAAAATATATTCATAATTATATTTTAAAGAAAGTATTTTGAGGGTAAAATATTGATGAGAATAAAGAATTTGCAAAAATGTAGTCAAAAGACCTAATTGAGTAAAATGCAAAGTTAGGGACAAAAATAAAAAGATAGTATATCTTTAGTAAAAAAATAACAATTAAAGTTACAAAGGTATTCTATTGTGGTATATGAGCATGTGGTTCAAATTTGGTAAAACAAAGGACTTAAAATAAATCACAAATTGAAGGAATAAGGACATTATGAAAAATTGAAGGACTAAATTCAAAAATAAAAATTTCTATAAAAAATAGGAATTGAAAGTCATATGTATTCTACTATGTTTAGGAGCATGTGGCTCAAATTTGGTAAAAAACGGACTTAAAACAAATGACGAATTGAAGAAATAAGGAGATATGAAAGATTGAAGGATTAAATTGAAAAATAAAAAATTTGTTATCAAAAGAGGAATTGAAAGTACACATGTATTCTACTGTGGTTTAGGAGCATGTGGTTCAAATTTGGTTAAAAATGGACTTAAATGAAGGAGGAATTGCAGAAAAATGAAATCAAGGATTAGATCGTAAAATGTCAAAGTACTAAGTCAAATTTTGGTTTTTCGAGTAACTCAAAAATTTAAAATTTCAACTCGACTCAAACTCGAAAATCGAATTTATAATTCGAGTTGACTCGAATAACTCGACTCGAATAACTCAAAATTGAAAAAAAATCGATTTTTTGTCGAGTTTTGCTCACCCTAATAATATGTACTTATACATGAAATGTAAACTAAGCTAAGTTCTGATCTAGTCTGATTCTTTGAGTCGAGTTTTGCAAGAAAAAAATGGAGTTTCGATCGAGTCAAATTTTTAGAAGATAAGTTTGGGTTGATCGAGTCGAATCCGAGTTTAGGGTGAAAATATCCGCCTTGACCGAAAAATAATGTATTATTTATTTATATTCAAGAATAATTGCAATAATACCTAATAATTGCAATAATACCTCCTACTTAGATCCATTCAATTTAACCTATAGTATGAGTATTGTTCTTTCCATACTGATACCCTTACCCATAATTCATCTATTTCACTTCAAAAATTACAAACTTCAATTAAATCTCCTACTTAGACTTCATTCATGCCTTTAAACTTATTACACTTATTACATTAACTTATATCCTTTAAAACCCTTTAACACCTTAATTTCTCTATAGAACTCTTGAAACTAAAATCATACAATTTTCAAACATGTTCTCAAGCCTTTTAACACTTCAAATTTTTTACACCTATGACAAGTCAAATATTCCTTTAGAATCCAAATATTCATCAATTCTATAATTCCCTTAAAAATCCCATTTGATAATTCACCATGAATTCTCCATCTTAGTTTCAACCCATCTTTAAGCTTTATAAGCTTCTATATTACCCAAAGAACCAAAACCAAGTCAAAAATGAAAGAATTAACTAACTTCAATTAACTTACCTTAGCCTCGGAAGCATACGGGGAAGAGAGGAAGAGAAAGCCAAGCTTCCAGACTTTCTTTTTCTTTTCCTCTATTTCCCCACATGTTATATATAACCCTTTAAAATAAATTTTAAATCCTTTCTGCTAAAAGACCATAATGCCCTTCCATCTTTCCATCTTGATAATAAATCTTAAAACAATTTCCCAAATCCGTCCTTGAAAATTTCAATTATTCAAATTAAACCACCAAATTTTAATCCTTACATTCAATTATTGACCCGAAGTTTGGGGGTATTAGTCGGATATTTAAAAAAATTCTTCATTTCTCATTTATATTCACAAAACACTATAACAGGTAAGGGTGAGCATTCGATCGAGTCGAGTCAAAAAAATCGAGTATTCGAGTTGACGAGTCGTTTTACAACTCAAACTAACTTGAAATTTTTTCAAGTCGAGTCAAGTTTAAGAAATTTGAGTCGAGTTATTCGAGTTTTTGTACTAATTTTATTATAATATTTATAGTATTATGGCAATGATTTGTCCAATTTGACTTTATCTAACCATAGTAATATATTATACTCTTTCATATTATAATGTATTGAATATATCAATAAAATCTAAATTATAAAATATATAAATTATATTTAAAGAAAGTATTTGAAGGTAAAATATTGATGAGAATAAAGAATTTGCAAAAAATGTAGCCAAAAGACCTAATTGAGTAAAATGCAAAGTTAAGGGACTAAATAAAAAAGATAGTATATCTTTAGTAAAAAAATAACAATTAAAGTTACATAGGTATTATATTGTGGTATACGAGCATGTGGTTCAAATTTGGTAAAAAAGGACTTAAAATAAATCAAAAATTGAAGGAATAAGGACATTATGAAAAATTGAAGGACTAAATTTAAAAATAAAAAATTCTTATAAAAAATAGGAATTGAAAGTCACATGTATTCTACTATGGTTTAGGAGCATGTGGCTCAAATTTGGTAAAAAAAGGGACTTAAAACAAAAGACGAATTGAAGAAATAAGGAGATATGAAAGATTGAAGGACTAAATTGAAAAATAAAAAATTTGTTATCAAAAAGAGGAATTGAAAGTACACATGTATTCTAATGTGGTTTAGGAGCATGTGGTTCAAATTTGGTTAAAAAATGGACTTAAAATGAAGGAGGAATTGCAGAAATAATGAAATCAAGGATTAGATCGTAAAACTGTCAAAGTACTAGGTCAAATTTTTGGTTTTTCGAGTAACTCAAAAATTTAAAATTTCAACTAGACTCAAACTCGAAAATCAAATTTATAATTCGAGTTGACTCGAATAACTCAAAATTGAAAAAAAATTGATTTTTCGAGTCGGTCGAGTTTTGCTCACCCCTAATAACAGGTACTTATACATGAAATGTAAACTAAGCTAAGTTTTGATCTAGTCTGGTTCTTTTGAGTCGAGTTTTGCAAGAAAAAATAGAGTTTCGATCGAGTAAGATTTTTTAGAAGATAAGTTTGGGTTCACTCGAGTCGAATCCGAGTTTAGGGTGAAAGTATCCGCCTTACCCAAAAATAATGTAATTATATCTTTTATATTTGAGAATAATTGCAATAATACATTTTTCTATATTACTGTTTCAATTGGATCCCTATTTTTTCGAATAAAATTAATGATCTTTTTATAAATATATTTGTTTCAAATTGGGTCAAATTTGAGTTTTATCTCGACAGATAGAACGGGTTTCAAATAAAATAAAATCACCCTAAATTTAAGTATATATTTTTCCGGATCAAGTTGGTTGAAAACCCTACCCATCTCCATCCTAAAATCAACGTATTCGAGTATATGATAAGAGATTCATTAATGGGACAAATTTCAAACCATGATACGTTAGGGAAAATAGAGTCTAAGTAGCATAAACGTATAACCAAATATGGTCATCTTTTTCTCATAAAATGGACAACATAAATGATGTATAAACCTTGTAATATAAAGCTGACATCATTTCACCTTTCTAAAAGTGTAACTGCTCAACTAGACATCAAAATTCAGTTTGCAAATTAAAATGTTACAAAAGCCAGAATTCAGCACTTATCACATCTATGACAAATATTAATATAATTTCCATGCATAAAGGATCGAAATCAATTGTAAACTTCAAAACTGCCTTACTTGAGCGCCAGAAAAACAAGAAGAAAGGTGAAAATAAAACATCAAGAAATCAGTCATTCAATAAATAAATACTCAACAAAACATGACTACCATTGATCAAAAACATTTGGTAACCAAACTAGAAAACCCAAAAATCTATCTCCAAAAAGGAGGTTAGGAAAACAACCATGTTAAAATAAAACTGAAACCACCAAACTCTTTCTAAACTACATTTTGTTACTTCCATTCATGATGAGTAGAAACCCGACTTCGCCTTCTTACCGTTCATGGTCTAGTTCATTCCTTCCGCTGAAGAATGAGGCAGCTCAGCCGGATTTGATTCTAGGCCTTGTTGCAAAGCGTTCTGTAATCCTCCAGATATTTTGCCTCGACAACAGGTAATTTTGATTTGATATCTCCATGATCCTGTGTTTTCTCAATCATACTAGGAACAATCACTTCCTCAACATCAACCCCTACATGAAGTTGCTTAAAAGCCAAATCAATATCTTCTGCTGATCTTGCTTCAAGAACAGGCAGCGCCACATTTGTCTCGGTCTTCGTATAGCCTGAAGAAAGCGGCAGCTCAGCTGAACTAGATTCTGGAGCTTGTTGAAATGCTTTATGTATATCCTCCAGAGATCTTGCCTCGACTGTAGGTAATTCAGATTCGACATCTCCATGATCCTTTGGTTTCTCAATAATACTTTGAATAATCACTTCTTCAACATCGATCCCTTCAGGAAGTTGCTTAAAAGCCAAATCAATATCTTCTGCTGATTTTGCTTCAAGAGCAGGCAGCACCACATTGGTCTCGGTCTTTGTATCTTTTGATGATTTGTTCTTTAAGCCTGAAGAATGTGGCATCTCAGGTTGACTAGATTCCGGATTTTGATGAAAAACTTTATGTATATCCTCCGGTGATCTTGCCTCGACAACAGGTAATTTTGATTTGATATCTCCATGATCCTGTGGTTTCTCAATCATATTTGGAACAATTACTTCCTCAACATCGACCCCTTCGTGAAGTTGCTTAAAGGCAAATCAATATCTTCTGCTGATTTGCTTCAAGAGCAGGCAGCAGCCCGTTGGTTTCAGTTTGTATCTTTTGATGATTTGTTCTTTAAGCCTGAAGAATGTGGCAGCTCAGGTTTACTAGAATCTGCACGTTGATGAAAAACTTTATGTATATCTTCCAGAGATCTTGCCTCGACAACAGGTAACTTTGATTTGATATCTCCATGATCCTGCGGTTTCTCAATCATACTTGGAACAATCACTTCCTCAACATCGACCCCTTCGTTAAGTTGCTTAAAGGCCAAATCAATATCTTCTGCTGATTTTGCTTCAAGAACAGGCAGCACCACATTTGTCTCGGTCTTTGTGTCTTTTGATGATTTGTTCTTTAAGCCTGAACAATGTGGCAGCTCAGGTTGACAAGATTCCGCAGGTTCATGAAAAACTTTATATATATCCTCCAGTGATCTTGCCCCGACAACAGGTAGTGTTTCTTTACTATCTATATGATCTTGCAGTTCTCAATCATACTCGGAACAATTATTTCCTCAACATCGACCCCTTCGTGAAGTTGCTTAAAAGCCAAATCAATATCTTCTGCTGATCTTGCTTCAAGAACAGGCAGCCACATTAGTCTCGACCTTTGTATAGCCTGAAGAAGGCGGTTGCTCAGCTGGAATAGATTCTGGAGCTTGTTGAAATGCTTTATGTATATCCTCCAGAGATCTTGCCTCGACTACAGGTAATTTTGATCTGATATCTCCATGATCCTGTGGTTTCTCAATCATACTTGGAACAATCACTTCCTCAACATCAACCCCTTCATGAAGTTGCTTAAAAGCCATACAATATCATCTGCCGATTTGCTTCAAGAACAGGCAGCACATTAGTCTTCGTCTGAATATCTTCTGAGGATTTGTTCTTTAAGCCTGAAGAATGTGGCAGCTCAACTGGACTAGATTCCGGAACTTGATGAAATTTTTATGTATATCCTGCAGAGATCTTGCCTCGACAACAGTAGTTTGGTTTGTTATCTGCATAATCTAGCAGTTTCTCAATCATACTAGGAACAATTACTTCCTCAACATCCACTCCTTGAAGTTGCTTAAAAACCAAATCAATATCTTCTACTGATCTTGCTTCAAGAACAGGCAGCACCACATTATTCTCGGTCTTTGTATGGCCTGAAGAAGGTGGCAGCTCAGCAGGACTAGATTCCGGAGCTTGTTGAAATGCATTATGTATGTCCCCAGAGATCTTGCCTCGACAACAGGTAATTTTGATTTGTTAGCTGAGTGATTTGCAGTTTCTCAATCATACTCGGAACATCACTTCCTCAACATCGACCCCTTCATGAAGTTGCTTAAAAGCCATATCAATGTCTTCTGCTGATTTTGCTTCAAGAACAGGCAGCACCACATTCGTCTGAGTCTTTGTGTTTTTTGATGATTTGTTCTTTAAGCCTGAAGAATGTGGCAGCTCAGGTTGACTAGATTCCGCAGGTTCATGAAAAACTTTATATATATCCTCCAGTGATCTTGCCTCGACAACAGGTAGTGTTTCTTTACTATCTATATGATCTTGCAGTTTCTCAATCATACTTGGAACAATTATTTCCTCAACATCGACCCCTTCGTGAAGTTGCTTAAAAGCCAAATCAATATCTTCTGCTGATCTTGCTTCAAGAACAGGCAGCACCACATTAGTCTCGACCTTCGTATAGCCTGAAGAAGGCAGTTGCTCAGCTGGAATAGATTCTGGAGCTTGTTGAAATGCTTTATGTATATCCTCCAGAGATCTTGCCTCGACTACAGGTAATTTTGATCTGATATCTCCATGATCCTGTGGTTTCTCAATCATACTTGGAACAATCACTTCCTCACATCAACCCCTTCATGAAGTTGCTTAAAAGCCATATCAATATCATCTGCCGAT
Source organism: Hibiscus syriacus (assembly GCF_006381635.1). Taxonomy (NCBI): domain Eukaryota; kingdom Viridiplantae; phylum Streptophyta; class Magnoliopsida; order Malvales; family Malvaceae; genus Hibiscus; species Hibiscus syriacus. The sequence continues at coordinate 412,497 of NW_024061816.1, read as the reverse complement.
TTGCTTCAAGAACAGGCAGCACCACATTAGTCTTCGTCTGAATATCTTTTGAGGATTTGTTCTTTAAGCCTGAAGAATGTGGTAGCTCAACTGGACTAGATTCCGGAACTTGATGAAAATTTTTATGTATATCCTGCAGAGATCTTGCCTCGACAACAGGTAGTTTTGGTTTGTTATCTGCATAATCTTGCAGTTTCTCAATCATAATAGGAACAATTACTTCCTCAACATCCACTCCTTCTTGAAGTTGCCTAAAAGCCAAATCAATATCTTCTGCTGATCTTGCTTCAAGAACAGGCAGCGCCACATTATTCTCGGTCTTTGTATAGCCTGAAGAAGGTGGCAGCTCAGCTGGACTAGATTCCGGAGCTTGTTGAAATGCTTTATGTATGTCCTCCAGAGATCTTGCCTCGACAGCAGGTAATTTTGATTTGTTAGCTGAGTGATCTTGCAGTTTCTCAATCATACTCGGAACAATCACTTCCTCAACATCGACCCCTTCATGAAGTTGCTTAAAAGCCATATCAATGTCTTCTGCTGATTTTGCTTCAAAAACAGGCAACACTGCATTAGTCCGAGTCTTCATATCTTCTGGTAACAATGCACGTTCAGAATAGGCAACATGAGATGCATCAAGTGAACTAATTTCCTGAATCATATTGGTTTCTGTTAGTTTTGTTATCAGCAATTTAAGTCACACAAAGAAACCCAAATATCATAAAATTTGAGATAAATTGTAAAGCAGGGAACCATAATGCATAATGAAATGGATGCATGTGAAAGCAACAGAATCAAACAATTCAACTCGTAAGAAAAAGAGGACATATTCGTAAACGCCACAGTATTTAAGCATACATGCAATTCGGAAATCTTATGCTGGGTAAATCAATCAGTTTGAGCAATGAAATCCTGATTAGCTGTAAATAGATAAGTATCATATCATCCATGTTCAATTAACTATTTCTACATCATTATTTGAGACAAAAATAATGTTGGAATTCCGAGAATTAAGGGACAGAATCTTTCTCCTTATTTCTAGGAATTTACCTACTGTAAATAGCCTCTAATTTTAGCTCCATAATTTTAGGGATAATTTCCTATTTTGTAGTAACCCTTCTCTATATGTTGTAATCTGTTGATAAAGAAATGGAAAGAAATAACATTTCTTCCTAAGTTTGTTCATGGTATCAGAGTAATAGGACCCTTTCAATCATACTCTTCCTCTTTAGAAATCTCTTATTTTGTCTTTCTCCCATGACAGAAACCATGGAAACTCTTTCCGAATCCAATACCTCATCTTCTTCTGCTGCTGCTGAAATTGTTTTGGACGTTCGTCTAACCAAATCTCAATTTGAAACTCTCCATAAGACACTTGGTACATCAACTGCTCATGGATCATTGGCTATTCAAGGTACTACACTTAATATTACTTCTGAATCTAATAATCAAACCTCCTGGATTCTAGATTGGGTGCTTTCGATCACATGACAGATAACTCATCCCTGCTTTACACCTACACCCCTTGTCACAATCAATCCCATATTCGAATAGCAGATGGCTCCTACTCACCCGTTGCTGGATTGGAGCAGTGCAACTTACCAGAATTTTCTCACTTGAGAAAGTCCTACATGTTCCAAATTTATCTTGCAATTTACTATCAATCAGTAAACTCACTAAGACAAGGCTGCACTCGTTGAATTTTCTGCTCTTGGTTGTGTTATACAGGAACAAAAATCAAGGAGGATGATTGGCACTGCTAAGTTTGATGATGGACTACACGTATGGAATAATGACAATAAAAACAGTTTACAAGGAGGATTGGCTCTATCAGCTTCAAATGAGGACACCATCATGTTGTGGCAACGTAGGTTAGGACATCTAAACTTCTTGTATTTAAAACGCCCGCTTCCACTGTTATTTCGAAATAAAAATTCAAATTCCTTGAAGTGTGAAATTTGCCAATTATCAAAGCATAACCGTGTACCATATCCTTTAAAACCTTATATCCAATCAACATTTCTCCTTGATACAGTGACCTATGGGGGACTAGCGAGTGAAAAAACATTATGGGAGCTAGATGGTTTATAACCTTTATTGATGACCATACTAGAGTTTGTTAGACTTATCTCCTAAAAAAATCCGAAACACCAAAAATATTCCAAATTTTTCATTCAAAGATTCGAACCCAATTCAACTCTACCATACACACGCTCCGCACCGATAATGGGAGAGAATACTTTAACTTTATCTTAAGTCCATATCTTTCTGACCAAGGCATTATACGTCAAAGTTCTTGCCATCCAATGCCTGTAAATACCCTTCAAAAGGCCTTCCCACTATTTCGTGGTCCTACTATACCAGCTAAAATATTTGGTTGCAAAGCCTTTGTCCATAGCCATCAACCCAACCAGTCCAAACTTGATTCTCGAGCTCATACATGTGTTTTCATCAGTTATTCTCCTACACAAAAAGGGTACAAATATTATTTACCAACCTTGCGTCACATGTTTGTCTCTCGGATGTCACTTTCTTTGAAACTGAACCTTATTTTTCAACAACTCATCTTCAGGGGGAGACTCTCAATGAAGATGAGACCCTTAATACACTTCTTATTATTCCACCTGATCCTACTCCAGCCATTGTTGTCACACAAAATCCTAATAACCATCATGTCCTTATAATTCTCGATTTGAAAGCTCCTCCCACACAGCAGCAGGAAAAAACTCTATCCTTCCCAATAATGACCTTTCCATAGAAACACAACGGCCTCTTGCCTCTGAGAAACTACAACAACATGCTCCTGAACTCCTTGTATATTCTCGGCGTCGTTATTCTCCTGAAACTTACACTGCAGTGCCAATCTCATCCACACCTGATGACTTTTCTATACCAGAGGTATCTCCTGCTTCTCCATCCTTGGATCTTCCGATTGCTGTTTGTGAAGGCACAAGAGCCTGCACTCAACATCATATCTCTCGATTTGTATCCTATGGAAATTTATCTAAGTCCTACAAGAATTTTGTGACCAATATTGACCATGTAGAGACTCCAAGGAGTATGGAAGAAGCCCTTAAATCAACCGAATGGAGACTTGCTGTAATGGAAGAAATGAGTTCTCTAAAAAACAATGGAACTTGGGAAATTTTGGATCTTCCTGAAGGAGAGAAAACAGTAGGCTGCGAATGGATTTTCACCAAAAAAATTAAACCTGATGGCAACGTTGATCGACACAAGACTCGACTTGTGGCAAAAGGTTTCACCCAAACCTATGGCCTCGACCACGATGAGACGTTTGCTCCCGTTGCGAAACTCAATACTATACTGGTTCTCATTTCTCTTGCTGTCAACCTTGATTGGCCCTTGACTCAATTAGATGTAAAAAAATGTATTCCTCAATGGTGAATTAAACAAGTATAAATGGATTTTCCACTAGGATTTGAAGAAGAAAAGGGTCGAGTGTGTAGGTTAAAGAAGTCCTTATACGGGCTAAAACAGTCCCCAAGGGCATGGTTTAGCCATTTTGCTAAGGCTATGACCAACAGGAAATATATTCAAGGGCAGGCAGACCACACTATGTTTTACAAACACTCAGGAGAGGGTAAATGCTCTATTATTATCGTTTATGTTGACGATAATTATCCTAACAGGGGATGACTTGAGTGAAGTCAAAAGGCTAAAAGAGTTCCTTAGCACCGAATTTGAACTTAAAGACTTGGGAAATCTCAAATACTTCCTTGGAATGGAAGTAGCAAGGTCTCGAACTGGTATTTCTATTTCTCAATAGAAATATGTTCTCGATTTACTAACGGAAACTGGAATGTTGGGTTGCAAACCTGTCGAGACCCCAATGGAGTTCAATTGAAAGCTAGGCATTGATGAGGATGGAGAAGAAGTAGACAAGAGAAGATATCAACGACTCGTAGGAAAACTCATCTACCTATCTCACACTCGTCACGATATTGCTTTTGGTGTGAGTGTCGTCAGCCAATATATGTACACTCCAAGGGAGAAACACTTAGAATTTGCGTACAGAGTGTTGAAGTATTTGAAGGGAACTCCGGGTAAAGGTTTACACTTCAAGAAAATAGCTAGTCGTTATGTGGAAAACTACACTGATGCAGATTGGGCAGGTTCGGTAAATGACAGACGTTCTACAAGTGGCTATTGTAGTTATGTTTGGGGTGATCTTGTGACATCGAGAAGAAAAAAACAATCCGTTGTAGCCCGTAGCAGTGCTGAACCAGAGTATCGAGCCTTGTCTCATGGTATATGTGAGGGAATTTGGAAAAAAAGACTAATGGGGGAACTAAAGATACCACATATCATACCTATGAAGATGTATTGTGACAATCAAGCAATAGCCAGTATAGCACACAATCCGGTTCATCACGATCGTACCAAACATGTGTAGATAGATCGCATTTTATCAAAGAAAAGGTCGACTCAGGATAAATGTGTATAAGCTGCTTACCCACTAAACAACAAGTTGCGGACTTGTTAACTAAAAGACTAAACAAAAGCATGTTTGAAGATCTTACTGGCAAGCTGGGTTTGATAAGCATCTACACTCCATCTTGAGGGGAGTATTGGAATTCCAAGAATTAAGGGACAAAACCTTTCTATTTATTTCTAGGAATTTACCTACGATAAATAGCCTCTAATTTTAGCTCCAGATTTTTAGGGATAATTTCCTATTTTGTACCAACCCTTTCCTATAAGTTGTAATCTATTGATAGAGGAATGGAAAGAATTAACATTTCTTCCTAAGTTTGTTCAAGTAATGCTTTTGTAAATCAACTCTTTCTTGTGCTGATACATCAGCGAACTAAAGTTATTGTATAAGACCATCAATTCTATAGCAGATTAAGAAAGAAACAATTTTTTTTTGGTGGGATGGGGGGGATACATCATTTCCTAAGAAACTCCGAGCTCACAAAAACAGAAAAAGAAGGGAACTTGATCTTACAAGGCCAAAAAAAAGCATCCAGTAATCGATAAACGAAACAAATTATCGAAGGCAAAATTTGCAATACAGTTTATATGATTAATTTTCAAAGAAACATACTTCATATTGCATAACTTACCTTGAGCTTATCGTGTTCATCCATCTCTGTATCATGCCACAACAGCTGTTTGTCCGATTCCGGTGAAGATGGTGCCACAACAGTTGTCTTGCCATGTGCTTTGGCTTCCTCATTTGTAGACCCTATCAACCTCAAAGGCAAACCCATTTCAGATATCTCAGCTAATGTGCTAGAAGAGACAGATGAAAATGAGAAGAATTTTCGAGTGATGGAGGACTGGAATCATAAACAGCCTGCCTATTTTGATTATCATCCACCGCCCTACTCGTAGAAGGAAACTCTGATTCCTCAAATGAAGGTTGCGTAGAAAAGTCAGATTCTTTAGTTTCATTTTCTTCAGATTCGAAACTTGCAAAATCTTCTCCCTTGACATCAGATATTTCTTCATCTGTTTCTGATGATGAGGAGGAGGAGGAGGAAGAAGACGAACTTGAGCTACTGCTAGAATCCTCCATAATCATTTCTCTTTCAGAATGGATTTCACTGGCATCGAATTCTATATGAGCAGTTGTTGCAGCTTCAGACAAATCTGATTCAGTTTCCAGATGATTTTCTCCACCTCCCAAAACGATCTCAACCACATCATGGTGAACATCTCGATTCTCGGCTAGGATAACATTAATGGATCTAACATTCCCAGATGATTGGCTCTCTTGTTCATCGTGGACAGAAACATGATCTTCATTCAAGATCGGTTCAGTTTCTCGAGAAACACCATGCTCATTTGGCTTGTTGTCCTCTTCGCCTGGAACTGAACTCACTAGTTCCGTACCAAGAACAGAGCTCATCTTCGAGTCACTAGCTTCACTTAACTGCCTCAGGAATGAGGTTCCTTCTGTTACTACCCGATCTGGAACAAAAAAAGGTTTCCAATTAAGCTCTTGTCTAGGAAAACCAAAAGATGACGGTCCCACATTGAAGCTTTCATGTCTCCGAAAGATGGATTCTCTTTGAAGAGCTATTTCCCTTTGATTAAAATCTGAAAAATCTACTGGGAAAGTGTCTGCTTTAGGAACAGGTATTTGCTCGGTTGAGTCACAAGGAAGATCGAAAGGGTTTCTTGGCAGCAAAATGGATGGAGCTGACCCTGGAATGGGAGGTAATCCTAGATCATCACAGGAATCATATGGAAGTTCAAATGGGTTTTTTCTAGTACAAATCAGTGTGATGTGTGAGGAAATGCCAGCACCATCTAAGTTTATTAAATTCTTCTCAGTCATGGAATTCATGTTTTTACAGGCTCTTCTCCTTTCCATAAGAATCTCCAATCGTTGGTTTCTTTCAAGCTCTGAAGTCCCCAATTCAATGAGATTTTTCTGATCATCCTCTGTCCATTTAATTGCAGATTTACTTTCATCTTCGGTATCCGTCTTTGGTCCTTTTCCTTCATTGTCATCATTATCTTCCTCCCTCAGGTTCTCTAACTCGTCTGAATCAACACTATCATCGTTAATACTACCATGAGACCTCTCTGAAGCAGCATAAGAACCATCTACACATACCAGTGCAGGCTGTGGTGCTTCTGAGCCTAAAAGTGGATGCAACTCGTCAATCACCGGCATTATATTCTCCATTGAAAACATCAGGAGAGGAACCATCAGAACCGGAATCCAAATAGTCATCATCATCTTTATCCTTTGGCACATCACTGAAATCTGCTGCAAATTTGCCCACATCAAGATTCCTATCAGTTACCTTATCTGCCAAATTACTTTGATCCTTCGCAAGCTCCACATTACGGAATGCACTATCACTCCCCAGCATCTCTCTCTTCTTCTCGAACAACAAACCATTCGACATTCCCTGCACACCATCAATCTCCCCTTTCTCACAACAAATGCCCATAGAATCCAAACGCTCATTAACTAAAAGCTTATATGAAATGGAACCACCTTCTCAACTTCGCTAACCTCATTATTGACCAAACTAACTTTCTCGAAACCATTCTCTACTATACCTCTCGTCTTTTTTACATGTCTTTCTACAACAAAACCATCACGATCGGCATCTCTCTGGACTATAGAAACATACTCAGTAGCTCCAGTTTTCAATGATGAAACTCCATGACTATCTTTCTCTTCTTCTCCCTTTTCCTCAACTTCGGGTATGTTCAGCGACCCAAAACTCAAAAGAAGACCAAGCAAAACAGCAGTGCAAACCAAAACAGGACATGCAGCAACCAAAATCGAAAACATAAATGGAGAAGATCTATACAATATATGATAAAACTGACCAAACCAACCAACATTGGATGATTCCAAACCGATCTATAACATGTTTTTACTGATATCACCAAAAACCTCCAAACTCTAACTACAAATCCCAATTTTCCAAGCCCCATCTCTCTGTTATGCAATTTTTTTCTTCAAAATTTCCAATCTGTTTAAAAAAACAAAACAAAACAATGTTATCCCAAAATTTTAACTGTAAACGCACATATAGGTAGGATTAAATGAAAGAGAGGGCAACCAGAAAAAGATCAACCCAATACCTGGAAGGCAACAATGAAGAGTTTTCGAGTGGCGAATTGCTAAATGAAAGAAAAGTCAATGAAATTCTAAGCATAGCTCAAAATTTTCAATCAAAATGTACCCCCAAAAGAGAATTGTCAATCACATAACAAAAGCTTTCAAAGAAGAGATAAAGGAACTCAATAATACCTGGAAATTTTCAGAAACCCTGAGGCTTCTGAAGCTCGAAAATTGAAACAGAAGGGGATATTTAAAATGGGCTAAATGAATAGAGATCATTCATTAAAAAGTGAATCAAGGTAAGGCAAATGAAATCTCTGTTTTTCCTCTCATTCTTTTTGCCTACAATTTTGGGTTAGCAAAACAGCATTGCATCGTATTCATTGGAATGAGAGAGGAGACATGGGTGGCAAAAGACCAAGGGAAACGTTGTACTACAAAGACAAGAATGTTTCTATTATTATTTGATTTAAATAATGACTTTTCATTTTAATTTAAAATAATTGTATGAAGGTTTAATATATATATATATTATCAAACTTTTATTTTTAACTATAACATTCAACTTTAAATGAATCAAGTAGTCTCTCTACTAAAGAAATTATTGTCATTTATTGAGAACTCAAGGACTCAGGTTCGAGCACCATGAATGTCAAGGGTGTAAGCATTCAATGTTAATAGGTTAAAAATTATATTTAAATAGATATTACCTTTTACATACACCATATTAATAAAAATTATTCTGGCAGTTTGTACTACCTTTAAAGAAATATTATTCTGCATTAATATACAAACTGAAAAATTATTCTATTTGCACCATTGAAAACTAGACTCGAATAAGAATCTAACCATATAAGTTAATCTGTCTAATTCCACTTATACAATTTATAACGAAATTTCAAAATTGATTGACAAAACTGTTTTGGGCAAAATCTGCTGCACTGTTTTCTGATCTATCACCGATTAAGAATTCATATCTTTTGTGTACTTCTCAAATCAGTTTTTATTTGTTCTAAATAAAAACTATATTGATATATGAATCAATGGTATAAGACTCACCCTTCAATTATTTTTTTAGAATTTCTGATGATTTTCTAAACTTACTATTCATAACATAATTTCTTGGCAGATTTCATTAACTTGCATCCTTAACTTATTTACTAATTCTATTAATTTACCAAATTAACGTATAGGCTTGAATCACACTTCACATAACATTAGGAGTAACTTCTTAACGTAACTCTAAAACTGACTTATCGCAAACCAATGTTTATTCGATAATGTAAATACAAATTAAATGCACTCACCTTTGCCTCACCATCGAACCTTCTCCACAATATTCTTCTCGATCCCACACTTTTCTTTCCCTTTTAAACTACTTGGATCACTAGATTTATCGTGGTCTCACGGCATTATACAATAATATAAAATATTCAAACCATATGTTAGTATCGAACTAACATAATGTAAACGAAATTATAAAATTCGATAGAAATAAAATCAATACTTGAATCGATATAAAACTAAATCATACTTCCTTCATAATTTCAAACTTCTCAAAATACTTATTCAATCCCATGAATATTTATTTCCACTGTCATCGCTTCAATTTTTGCCAATTACACCATCAAGCCATAAATTATGAATTCTTTTTAGAATTTATATTAGCTTTCCCATTTAATTCATAATGACCCTTCACTATTATGATCATTTACATTAATCATATAAAAATTTCAGCGCCTACTAAAATATTCAAATCAACACTTAAACATTCAAAAGCTTACAATTTCATCTAAACTTTCTTAGATTTTTCAATTTCAACCACACAACTTGATAAACTTGCAATTAAATCTCAACTTAATAATTAAACCAAAAATCAGCATACTAAATATAATTTCAAGCATTGTAATAATTACCCAAATGATACTTCCACATTTAATAAACTTGAAATCAAGTCCCTATAATATGAGACTTTTCGAATTTCACCCTCAAGCTTTACCAAACTTGAAATTTAGTTCCAATCAACTTTCTAACTTAAAATTCCAGCATTTCTAATATTGAAATTCAACATTAACACTCCATCTATTACATTTATGCAATAATGTCCCACAATTCTCAAAACTTGTATATTATCCCTTTTACTATCTCAAGCTTCTAAATGGATCCAAATTGATTTTCAAAATACATAGAACACTTCTAGTATCATTTCTATATCATAGGAAATTTTTCAATGTTTTCCCCCAATTTCCCCTTATGGTCGAATATAACAAGTCTTTTAAGACTTATTTTCATTTCATTTCAAGCATGAATTCAACTTCCTTAGATTAAATTCATGCTATTACATCAAAATCCCAACATTTCCAAAAACCGTAATTAGGCCAAATAGTATACAAACATGTACACATCAAATTAATCATCATACATGTCATAGAATTAATCTCCAACCTTAAAAACATCAAAATTCTTCTTCAATTCTTCAAACTCCAAAAATCCTACATAAACCCTAATTCTCAATCTCAACACACAAGCATCTTCACCATAAAATATCGATACCAAATGACAGAGAATTTCATGTAGATTAATTCTCTATCTAATAGCTCAATCCAAAAATCAAGTGTATAACTTCAAAAATCAAAACAAATATTTTTCTTATCTTGAGCAAGGTGGTTCGGCCAAGAGAAGAACAAAAAGCTGAAAATGGGTAATTTCTTGATTATTCTAACATTAAATTAGCCTTTACACTTGTCTTTAAATTAATATAATTGATTTTTTTATTCAATTATGATAAATTCCAAAAATACCATTAATGAATCTTTAAAATTACCAATTTTCATTGCCATTTCCTATATTAAAATATTCTTTGGTCAAAGATAAATCAATTTGGCATTGGCTTTCTACTTTGGCCATGCAATTTTTGAAAATTGCATTTTAGTCACTAAGTTTCCACTGTTCAACCAAATCTAAAAATTACACCCTTCTGAGCCAAATTTCTTTGATATAAAATATGGAAATAATATTTCCAACCATTTTGTAACATCGTTCAAATTTTCATAAAATTCTGATTCAATCCGAATATCCGATTCAATACCGAACTTTGTCAGTTTATAGCTTTTAACATAAATCATGTACTGAAAATCTGATTTCTATAAAAATCATTGTTTTAGGTCAAACTATTCATTTACATGCTAAATATATAACTTTTAAAAATTACATTGTTGGTCCTTGAACTTTTAAAGTTTACACTTTAGTCATAAAACTTTCAAAACCAATATTTTAGTTACTAGTCAAAATTTGGGTATTACACGAAATGGAATTGTTCTAAAAGGTCTATAAATTGAATATTCTAGTTGCTTTATTTTGTCTGTATCTGATTAGAATGCTAAGTCGAGATAGGGACATGTCATAATGCTTGCGAAGACTAAGAAAAGAATGATGTCTTGATGATGAAAACCTTAGAAAAATAAGAAGCCAACCTATGGCCAACCCGTTGATCTTAACGCTTGTAAAAAGCCTATGATTTTTGAAATAAGATAAAATTCATGATTTACTTGATATTCACTGAATTATTGATTTGTTTCGATCTTGAGCCTGAAGCAAGGGGCAATATTTTGCTTTATAAAATTCTTTCATTCTCATCAATTCTAAAAATATAAGAAATAAGAAAAACATTTCCAAATAGGATAATCTCTTAAGAACGAATGAGGTCCTTGAAGCTAATGAGGCTCATTCTGTCTCAAACGAAAAAGTGGGACAATAAGCAAAGACCAAGGTAAGGAAAAATAAGCAATGCAAAAGAAATTAAGGCATTCTCCGATTTTCAAACAATAAAGCCTGAAAAGGTCAAAAAGACTCAAGATCACACTTCTTTGCGATATTTTCAACACCAAAAGGCAAGCGATCGCCTCAGTAAGAAGTGAGCCTCGCTAATTGGAGTGTCAGGGGTAAAAGATGAAAACAAGATGAGCTTATCTTAGAATGTAAATCACTCATGCTTCACTAACAGAAGAGCCCAGAAAAAACAACTCTGATAGAGCAATAAAGTCAGTGACAGAAAGGGCATCAAGGCTAAATTTTCTTGAGTTACCAAGTTGATGTCAAGGAGGAGTCTATTCGAGGGTGATCCAGTGAAGGAAGATTGAGTTATCCTCTTTTGAATCAGAATAAGATTAATGGCTAACATCTATGCATATGAGAAAGTCATGTATTACATTTAGATGCATTTAAGTGCATTCATATTTTCATACATAGATGCATAATTTTACAAATATTCCAATGAAGGAAGAGAAAGAAAAGAAAAATCATAATTCAAGCCTCAAATAGAGGGAATTACATTCAGAGTGGTAGAACCTCAAGAATTGAGGAGTCTAACCCACAGAACAATCATTACCTTGAAGCGGGGCATGTTACCCAACCATATGATATTTTCAAATGAATTTTTAAAGAAGCCAAGTTTGATTTTCAATGGTTTATTGACGATTACCCTGACCGATATGATGTTTTCAAATGAAATTTTAAAGAAGCCAAGTTTGATTTTCAAAGGTTTCTTGATGATTAAGTCCTTTGGGCCATCAATAAGTCTTTCGAGCATGATGATTGAAATACTTCGGGTCATCTGTAAGTCTTTCAAGCAAGATGATAAGTCCTTCGGGCCATTTGTAAGACCTTCGAGCAGGTTGTTTTAAATAAATAAATAAATGAAAAATCGATCTCCAAAGTTTCTCATTTAATAAATTTAGTTTAAAAATAAAAAATGAAAAAGTGAAAAATGAAAGAAGAAAAAAAGAAAATGAAATGTCATATGTCTTTTGCAAGTACAATATATATGAGTTTGGGGCAAATCAAACGAGGGAGGTAGACCATTTCATTGAAAGATGAAGACTCGACATAGAGAAAGACTCAGCAAAGAATCAAAGATTCACTAGACAATGGAGCTCGCAATACTAAAATGACAACATGCATGCATATATTAGGTATTTGTAAAAATAGGAGCATACATATTAATTTTTCATCAAGTTTTGAATGTATGACTGGATTTTAAAGGTCAACCAAGATTTCATTTCAAAAGGTTGTGAGAAAGAAGATAATTTTAGCAAAGATTTAGTCCACATTTTCACCTTTGAAAAAAGTGGATCTCAATAAAGAATTAAAGACCTTCGAGTCATTACTTTTGGATACTTTAAATACATATCAATGAAATATGATAATCTTTTGTAGGTTCAAATTTTTTTAAAGAGAAGATAGACCAAGCATTTCCAATGGAAAGGTTTGTAATGAGAAGAACCGTCTGATAAGAGAGAAGAAGTTCCTAATGAGAAGAACTTGTTCGGCTTTGGCTCTTCCATCACATAAGGAGTTGGATTGGCATCACTTCGCTCGATTCCATCACATAAGAAGTTGGATCAACATCATCTTACTCGAGATAGTTTTCCTTTGAAACTAAAACTTCAATATCATTTTATTTGAGGTTTAAATCCATCACATAAGGGGTTGGATCAATATCACCTTTTGTTCAATTTCATCATATAAGGAGTTAGATCAGCATGTCAAGAGAAGAAGTTCATAATGACAAGAACTTGTTTAATCTTTGCTCGATTCCATTATAGAAGGAGTTGAATCAGCACTTTCGATGGGTTCATAATGAGAAGAACTCGTATCTCAAGAGGCTCGATGGTCACGACAAAAATGGTGCTTTATGTCTTTACCTTATTCCTGTTTCACATCAATAAGTAAAGAGGGGCAGTTGTAATCACTATTTTTATCACAAATTATTATTATTATTATTATTTCATTAAAAAATATTTACAACCCTTGATCCAATACACTGCCCAAGACAAAGAAACCTAAAACCCATCAAGCCCAATACAATTTGAAACTAAGAAACATTAATAGCCACCCTTTGTTCCAACCACCGCATGGCCTCCTCCAGCTTGTGTTGTCGTTGTTGACGACCATCTCACATCCCGAGCCGTACTACCAATTGTTGAGTCGAGCTTCTCCATTTCCATTCTTGGCCAAAACACAAGAAAATCAAGAAGAAAGTCATATTTTCATTCTTTTAAAAGTGACATGGGTGCTTTATAAATCCAAACAAATGCAAACAAAAGGAAAAACCCTTTTGATAAAAAGAAAACAATACAAAAACAAAACTTGAAGGTATTCTTTGTTTCTCTCTGGGTTTTTTTTCTTTGTGTGTTCATGTAGGATTTCGAATGAAATAAAAGGAAAAGGGTATCGAAATTTACCTTAGTATTAGAATTCTACCACCTAAGTTCCTCGTCGGAAAACGATCACCATCGGTGGTGGTTGGGAAGGAAGCCATCATCGTTTAGAGAGACTAGGGGTTTCGGTTTTGGTTATGGGAGAATATACAAAGTTGTTAGGGCCAATTAGACCTTTAGGATACCTTTGTTCGATTGATTAGGAGTTCAGAGAGAAGATGGCCACCGGGCCACGGTGGCCAAAGCGATGGCCTTGATCTCCTGTGAAGAGCAGCGGCCGAGAGATAAGGGTTTTGGTAGAGCTCAAACAAAAGAATGGTTTTCATTTTTTTAGGTTTTCTAAACTTTTATCGTAAATAGAAAAACGATAGGTTAAATACATGGTTGTTTTGGGAAAATCACACTTTAGTCATCATACTTTAGGCGTGTTTTACATGTTGGTCACCTATCTCATGTCCTTTTAATTTATTGAAAAGTTTAGGTCCTAATTTCATATTTTACATTTTATCTTCTTAGTGCGTTAGTGAGATAAAGTTTAGGGTCAAACCATATTTTAGCCCCCATACTTTTCCCGTCTTTTTACACTATGATCCCCATTATTTCTTTTTTTATTATTTTTGAAACATTTTTGTTTACTTTATTTTATTTCAATCACCTATTGTTTGCTCTATTTATTGCATTTTAATGTTCGATTCGATCTTGCGGTGACCCAATCACGGTATAACCCACATTATTATGATTCAGACTCTTTTAACATTATTCTAACTACTGACTTATAACTTCTAACTACTAACAACTAATTTTTTGATTTCTTTTATTTGAATCATTGTACGACCTCGTGGTGACCTACCCCGGGGTACGATTTGCGTTATTACAGTCTGGGTTAAAATGCTAACACTACTAATCACAAACTCCTAACTTTTATTTTATTTTATTTCTAACATTAATAACCTCTGACTACTAATTTTACTTTGTTTTATTTTTATGCCACTAACTGTTAACTTTTATTTTTCGCATTCAAACCATTGTACGACCTTGCGATGACCCACCTCAGGGTACGACCCGTCTTATTACGGTCCAGGTTAAAAATTAAAGTATTAATTTATTTACCTTATTTTATTGTTATTTATATTTTAATTTTTAGCTTGATTTATTCTACCCTTTTATTTTTCATCTTTTGCATTTCACTCCTTTTAAATTCCAGCATTTACGTTTCTATTTATTTTTAATTTGAGCTTTGCATTTTGTTTTATTTCATTTTAGTATGTCATGATTATTTATGTGTGCAAGTATACACAATCGAACAAGTAATATAGTGATAAATGAGTATCGTCTCCACAGGGATTGGAGAAGTCGAATGAGTTTGTTAAAACACTTTACTTTGTCACCTAAGTAAAGTTAGTGATGGTATGTACAAATGATAATGTTGTGGCAAAATGAGATGGATGTTGTGGAAATGGAATGGTGGTATGGTAGCAAATGGATATGTCGTGGCAAAGTGGATGGAAATGTTAAAGAAAAATAAAATGTAAATATACGATTTGATTAATAGGACTTTGTCTTTCTCACACGACAAGCTACTTTGGGAATGAGTGGTATGAGTCACTCTGGAAAACCTAAGTTTACTTCTCGGAATGATCTTATCTCTATGCCTCTTATGCCCGACAGAGTATACTAAGGTGCCCTATGCTATCTCTAGTAAGGGACTCGATAGATTGAAGATGCCCTGGCAAAACCGGTTGGCGTAAACCCCTGCAGTGATCCTATTGGTCCATATAACAGGATATATCTCGTCAATATCTTTTTACAGCAGCATTAACATCTAACCTATCGTTCATGCACAACTCCTATTAGTCGAATGAAATCCTAGCCTTATCTCTAAGGTGGATTAGGCCTAGTTACTAACTAGAACCCCTTGTTTATGTAGTTCATCCCTAGTTTCTCTCGAACACTAAGGATGTGTTATCTTGGTATTCTTTCGAACCCAAAGAATCTCTTAAGGAATGGCTATTCTCGTAGCTCCTATAACTTTAAGGCACTAAGTCTAATAAACAAAACAGAATATAACAAAGAAAAACAACCATTCATTGAAATAAAACTTAAACATCCAAGTGAACTCCCACCAAATAGGTTTAGTTCATGGTGGGGTTCGAAACAAACAAGCACAAAGCAAGTTTCATCTGTTCCTTACAACCCAATAACAAAATATGAAAGCAAAGAACTAAGGGAGGGAGAAAAAGCCTTCGACGTGCACTGTCGGAGCTTCCCTCGGCCACCACGAACTGCCCCCAGTGAACTAGCTCCTCTCGGATGTCTAGAATGCCACTCCCTCAAGCTTGTCACGGAGAAATGCCACGGCAAGTAGGATTGCCGGAGAAAGATGAGACATTCTCTCTCTAACTTTTTAAGCTCAAATCTGGGTGGAACCAAAGTCTTCAACAATGTGACTTTATCCTCTATTTATAGGGGAAAACTAATCCTAGAACTTGGTGTTAACTTTCCTAGAAAAACCAAAACCATGGTTAAGTTGCTTGGGAGTCGGGCAGGACAGGCTATGTTACAGCCTGGGTAGCTGGCTGAGTACCCGACATAATCCCGCTGTAGATGCCCAAGGACAGACAAGATCTGTAGAGCAGGCGGCGTGGTCAGCAGGATCGGCTGTAGCAGCGCCGACCCCTCCAGGCGGATCTTCGAGGAAGATTTCTTGGGTAAAGATCACGGAAAGTCGGATACAGATGGCTTCAAAAATATCTTCTCGCAATGTAAGCACTTTTGAAATGTCGGTTGAACTTAGAAAATTCATTTTTCTCAGCAATCTCCTTATGTCACGGCATTTTCTTTCCACTTTTTCTTGCTCTCAATACCTGCACATCATCATACAAATACATTTCCCATAAAGCAGCACCGCTGTAAAAGTAAAATGCCAAGGCAAACCAAAATCCACCACATGCAACTAAATGCATCTACATGATCCTAAATGAGCCTTTAGACATTCAATAACTTAAGTTAAAAGGTCCCAAAATGTGGCCTTTTACGGAGTTATCAATGTGGTCTATGTCATTTCTATTGCATGTGATTTACTTTACTTGTATGATTAGTCTCTATACTATTATTTTGTTTTTATTTTTGTCCCCGTGAGATATTGATTTTAATTTTCATTAGTGGTTAATTTTCATTTTTAGTTTCCCATATTATTAATGGTTTTAATGCATGACAACCCTCATAATTTTCCATCAATTCAAATTCGACCTTAAATTTAGATTTTTCGATTTTATGAATTTGGCCCCTACTTTCTTGTTTTATTTTATTTGATATTAATTATCACCAAGATTATTTTGCACTCGTGAGAATTTTCAATAATATCTATCGTAGAATGGGCATGAAAAGTGCAACCTATCAAGGTAGTACGATTTATTACGACGTTCGAACAAAAACGCACTTGAAAATAATATAGTATGTTTTGATAAAAAAAAATGAAATTGATTAATGTTCAATAAAATGATCACATTTTAAATTTTGACTCGAATCCACAAATTTCACCACTATGACAACATATAAGTGATCAAGTACCAACTTTAGGCGTGGTGGGGGTGTTAATCCTTCCCCACACATAACCGACTCCCGAGCCCTTAAAATGAATTTCTGGTAACATATAGGCCCAATTTTTTTCTTTTTAAAATGATTTTTCTTAAAATTGTTTTAAAAGACGCTTTTAGGTATTCGAAATACCTAACCCAAATGTCGATGGTGACTCACATCATCATTTCATAAAATTTGATTCGAAATATTCTATCCATAAAAAAATGGTGACGACAAGTATGAATACCAAATTTAGGTTTGATGTTTAGGCAAATAAATCGGTATTGACACCCTTACTTATGGTATCATTACTTCTTCTTTGAGTAGTGTTGATACTTCCCTAGTTTCGATACCAAATCTGGCTACTGGAATTTGTAATTTAACGATGGTACTGATACCCCACCCTTGGGTATCGATACCCAAAGAATAGTATCAATACTCTATGAACAAAGTATTGATACTACTTAGCCAAAACCCTTTGTTTTGGCTATCTGAAGAACAATATTGGTGTTATTCATCTAGTATTAATACTCAAACTCAGAATTTCTTTGTTTACTTGAAAATGACACCCCAACTTCACCCTTATTCCTCTCGGCCTTTAAACATTATTTAAGTCTTATATAAGTCAAAAGAGATCATAATAGGTCAATTTTCATGTTGTAACATCATAAATCATAATCTACCATGGATGCACTTACATACCCTCTGAACTTATACAAGTTAACCAAGCATATACAATGACTTAAAAGTTGTATAGGTAAGTTAGAAATGTGTTACCGTACTCCTATCTACTGAGAAATAACTCCAAGCTCACCCAAGCACAAGATTTTCCTTACCCTTTCCTTTAGAGCTTTCTCCAACCTCTTTCACTAGTCAAAAGACAAGTAAATGAGTTGTTAAGTCACCTATGAACTTGGAAAGAAGTTAAGAAGGCTTCTTAAGGTTTAATTCCACACAAAAATGAGCTGACTAACTTAAAGGTTTCTAAACCCCCACTAAAACCCCACTTTTGGCCACCATGACAAACTAGGGAAAAAAATGCTTGATTGGAAGCTCTAAGGGTGAGGATTCCATCACTTATCTTTGTTAATTTGGATTAGTTAAGAATGTAGACCAATAAAGTTTTCACCTTTGCCCAAGCCACCTAGGAAAAGAGATCAAGTTTGAAGGTAGAATATGACAAAGAAAGTGAGAAAAATGAGATACGAGGGAAATAAGATTTTCCCCTTATCTCCCTCCCAGTGATATCACAAAATTTGAATGAAAATCAGCCTTTAGAACAAACAATGAGATAATCACCCTTTTGGTCCCTCTAACTTTGCCCCTAACTCAAAAATACCTTTTTTATTATCACTATTTGAGCTTGACTCAAGTCCAACTCAATTTAAACTTGGATCAAGGCTTCCTACAATACTATTCGATTTGTCCAATATCCTCTCAAAACATCCCGAAAATACTAACCCGATAATTTGGGGTGTTACAATTTTGCCTCCCAACATTTCAATTTTTGATCAAAACAGACCCTATTGAATGAAAACCGTTAGTTGACTAACAATCAATACATGTTACTAACATTTCATTTTCACAAGTGATTAATGATAATGTGACATGTGTCATGTCACTAAAAGATGATGACATAGGATGTGTCATATCACCCGAAGTGATATGTGGCATATGCCATGTCACCCAAAATAATGACGTGGCATGTGCCACGCTATCTGGAATGGTGACATTACACATGCCATATCATTAATTGAACACATGTAAAAATGTCACGTAAGCAACATGTGTTGAAAGTTAGTCAACTAATGGTTTACATCCAACGAGGGCTATTTTGGCAAAGAAATGAAAAGTTGAGGGTAATTGTGTCATTATCCTTATATATAAAAAATATTAGTTACGTAGGTGTAAATTTATCAGTAATACTAACTAAATCATAACTAATTTAGTCAGAGTATAGTTTAAATAAAGGAAAGAAACCAACCTTTTGACTTTTTCTTACGCATTCCTAACTTCAAGCTCTTTACGGGGAAAAAAACTTCCTCATGACCAAAGTTCAGATGCATGCAAATACATAACCACAATCTATGTTCATACATCAAAGTTACATAAATAAAGGATCACAGAAAAGAAATCTCCCACTATTTTCAGAAACTTGGTACAACATCTTTGTTTTCTCGAGAAACAAACAAAACGAAAGGACCAATGTTTTTGTTATAATGCATGTAAAAAAGGGTTGGTATATAACTGAAAGTGAAGAAGATTAGGTTAACTGATCAGAACCACATCCATAAGTGTAGCAATTTGAGAAGAGAAACAATGGGAGGGGAAGGGGGAGGGGGAGGAGGAGAAGAACAGGGATCGTTCATGTTCACACCAACATGGATTATAGCGTCAGTTTGCTTTGTGATTATTGCCCTTTCTTATGCCATGGAACGTTCACTTCATCATTTAGGGGATGTTTTGAAGAAGAAGAAACAAAAACCACTCTACGAGGCTCTTTTGAAAGTTAAAGAAGGTAACCCCTTTTCTTAATGTGTTCTTTTCCTTTGGAAATTATTTTGGGTAAACTGCATTTTTAGTACCTAAATCATTATTTTTGTTCTTTTTGGTACTCAAGTTTTTTTTTCCAAAATCATGTCTAACGTTTAGTTTATGTTTTATTTTAGTGTCCCGCTGTTAAAAACTTAATGGTGATATTGGCGTGTCACCTTAAATAATGTTATCAGGGACAGAGCTAGGATTGAACTATAATGACGCAAGTTTAACTTCAAAATAAATAGTGTCTTAAAAAACAAGTTAACAGTAAAAATTAAGAGAATATGGGCTTAATTTCATTAATTCTTAAAATTCAAAGGTCTTAAAATGTAATGAAATCAAACAACTTTGGGATTAAGGCAAATTCCATTAATTTTAAAACTCACAATGTCCTAAAATTTAATTATATCAGAAAATTTTGGGAGGAACAAGGGCTTAATTACAATTGTTTCAAAACTATTAATGGCTTAATAGATAATTAAACCATCAAAGTTTGGAAGGCATTGCCCCTCCCACCTATAACATGGATCCGTCTCAGAATGTCGTGTCATCATTGATTTTTTTTTAAATGCCACATCAACAGTTATATTAATTATTTAACGGCAGATACCAAATTGAAACCTAAACTAAATGATATGTATGATTTAAAAAAAAAATTGGGTACCAAAATGGAACACAAGTAATAGTTTAGATACTAAACATATAGTTTATCCAATACTTTATGCATTCGAATTATTGTAACCTTGAGACGTGGGATTTTGGTTTTTGCAGAGTTGATGCTGTTGGGGTTTATATCACTGTTGTTGACAGTATTCCAGAGTGCAATTTCTAAAATGTGCATGCCAAGGGAAATGCATAATGACATGCTTCCCTGTAAATTTCATGACGACGACGATGAACCTCCAGAGTTAGAGCATGGTTCAACCGTGCATGGTGGCGCCCGACACCTACTGAGAGCAGGTCCATTAAATGCAGTCGAATACTGCGGTGCCAAGGTAATATATCCCAATAAAATGGCTTTCACTAGAATACATGCTTGATTGCCTAGTGTTGTTGCTTTACTTGTTCGATTTACACATATGTTATTAGAATCTATAAAAAGATTATAATAAACAATGATAATCATAAAATTTCGTTTACATGCTATTGGCAAAGTTTTGATCTAAGACCATCTCACCGGCTGATCTAAATCAAGCATGTAAGGCCCCTTTGAGATCATTTGTTGGATAGAGGTGAAAGAGAAATAGAAATCTTTATGAGTGGAAGTGAATATATCAAAACAATCTTAAAAAAAACACTCGTTTACTTCCCTTATATGAATAACTATATCTATTCAAAAATATTTCTAGAATGTTTAAATTATAATATCCAACACTTCTCTTAATTTGAGTCTTTCTTGATCACGTTAGCTTCTCCACGCATTTTTTGAAAATCTATAAATTTAAAAGGTGTGTAAATATTTCTACAATTTGGTGTCAATATGCTTACTTTGAGCATAGTATAACAAATCCTTTACGAGTGCTTGTGCAAACTTGTTAGTTAAAATTTCGATAGATTCTTATTGTTATAAGTGAAGACCTTCCACTAATCTTTCCATTAATCTTTTAAGTCAAATAACTTGACAAGTACAAGAAGTTGCTGCTACATGTTCACCTTCACATGTGAAAAGAGTTGCAGTGGATTGCTTCTTTAAACTTGAAGATATTCAACAATCTCCTAAGAAAAATACAAAACTTGAGGTGCTTTTTCTATCATCAATATCTCCGATAAAATCATTATCACAAACTTTAATCGTCAAGTTTTGATCTACCTTGATTAGGTACTTGCACGTAGACAATGCTACCAAACACATGGATATATCTTACATTTTGTTTTCTTCAGTTATGTTCTTCTTGAGGTGCTACATTAACCAGGTTTTTTTTTGGGAAGCAATTAGACTGATAAACAACACATGAAACAATCTCTGCTCAAAATTCCTTGGACATTCTTTGTCTTAACCATACTTCTTGCCATTTTAAGAATAGTTCTATGTTTCTCTTCCACAATTCCATTTTATTTTGGAAATCTGAGAACTTTCAAAGCATAACGACTATAATTTCCTTCACAAAAATTATTGAATTTATTAAAAATAAATTTCTCTCCTCTATTGGACCTTAAAACTTTTATCTCATGCTCATTTTTCTTTTCAATAAGAGCTTCAAAAATTTTAAAAACAAAAAGGCCTTAGATTTATGCTTCAAGAAAATCCAAGTCTTTTGACTACAATCATCAATGAACAAAAAGTATCTGCTTTTATTAAATGATGACGAAATGATTGGTCCACATACATCAATATGTATAAGTTGAAGAAGCCTAATTTCTCTTGATTTTGCATCTTTCGGAAAATTTGATTTTGTATAATTTTCTAAGAGACATGTCTCGCACAATTGATTAGGATGACTAGTGGTCGAAGTTAAAACTATTCATTTTCCTTGAATTTAGACTATAGAACATTACCTTTAACTTTCTCGTCAAGTTAAAAAATGCCTCTTTATCTCTACACATTTGATTGCTTGCTCCATTGTCAAGATACCATATTCTCACATCATTGTTTTATTTATTCTTGATTACTAGAAACAAGGTTGACACTTCAATATCTTGTTGATCTTAAATGACGACCTTCTCTGCATTTTTGTTAGAATGAATTTGGCATTCTGCGAAAAATTGACCAAATTATGAAAATTATGAGATTCAACATCGAGCTTGTCGTATCTCATTTCATTTAATCTTTGATAATTAACACTTCCTCTTCACCATGATCTTCCCTGATTCCTCGATGTTGGGCTTACAACATCATTGGTACGATTTTTACAATAGCCTATTTCACATCTCCATTGATCATAACCTTATCCTCATTTACGTTCACGACCTCAACCTATAACTTATTCATCAGTCACATAGTATAAACCTTTTGAATCAATGACACAAACTACATAATCACAATTTAGATTCAAGGAACAAAGAATCTTTCAATCACATGAAAATCTTCTAAAGTTTCTCCATATCTTTTCATTTGATTGATAATAACCACCATCCTCGAGTAATAATTTGAAATTCACTCAGATTCCTTCATCATCAAAGTTTCAAACTCACCTCGTAGTATTTAGAGTCAAACCTTCTTCACTTTGTGAACTCCTTAGAGAAAAATTTGTAAAATATTCTATGTTTTCTTTGTAATGTTAACATTTTCCACTTTTACAAATACCGATTCATCCAAACATTGATAAATAAAGGTGGGGTTTTATTGATTATTCTTTCCTATTTTCGTCGAAGCCTCATTTTCTTAATGTGATAATGATGTCCAACCTTAAAGAGACTCATAACTTTTTTAAGTGAACTTTCAAACATATTGTGACCCAAGAATAGCTTTTATGCATATACACCAATTTTCTAGCCTCCCTGATTTGTATTGCCCATCGAGTTTTCATATATGAGTCGGAAAGGGAAGTACTCGATAATTCTATAAGTTCATTCCCTTTTACTTTCTTCTTCTCCTTTCTATTTGCCTGATCTCTCTTCTTTCCCTCCCGATCGTATATGACCCTGTCTTGGAAATTCTTTAACGAACCGTATCTCTTTCCTACTCTTTTCCTTGGTGCCAACTCTGAGAAAGAAATCTTCAACCTCCTTTGACTCATCCACGCACTTGTCTTTTGTGGATCCAATATTAACCCACACTCTATTTTACACATGCACTCTTTTTCCCAAGAAGACTTGTTCTTTAAGAGCTTTATATCTTCATAAGCACATGCTAATATATTCTTATTTCCCCATCTGGTATAAACTCAAGTAGACTTGGGTCCCTTCCTTATGATGTTTGTTGTTATTATAATGGTCATCTTCTCACAATCTATTGAATGTTTGGCCATTGTCCTGTTTGGCCTTTTCGCCAAGAGCTTCAAAGCTACCCCAAAGATCTGCCAACCTCTTAAAGGTAATATGGTTCCAGCAATGAAGAGGAACGCCTGCTACCTCCAACCATGCTACCCTTTTCATTTGGTTTATATCTTCCAGTCACAGTGGTGGAAGTCAACATTTTCTTATAAAGGGGCATTTGGAAAATTATATATATTAATGAAAATATTTTAGTTTTTTTTGATGTAGATTATATATCAAAATATTATATTAATACATTTTTTAAATCATTAAAATTCATATGTTTACATAGAATTTTAAAGAAACAAAATTCATCTAGTCTTTTTTGTTTGCCCATGATTTCACACAACTTACCTATAATCATAAACATATATCAACTCAATTTCATAATAAATTCACATAATATACAAATTTAATCAATAAATTTTATATTTTATATTTATATTTATATTTATATAACCGAGATATCTAGAGACATTTTAAAATACTTATATGTGTGTGTGTCTATGTTTGTATTTTTAGAGATGAAAATTTACGAATCTGCATAATAAATATAAATATTTGAAATAAAACTATAAATATAAATTAAATTGAAAAATATTGGAAGACGAATCAATAGAACAAAACTACGAGTAGCATAGAGAAAATCAAATGATTTAACATCCCATGAATGACCTTTCTTATTTAATATATTACTTTATCTGCTCCTCTGGTTTGATTTACTCTTATCATTTCCATATGTTTTTATGCTCTATAGAATAAAGTGCCATTGATGTCGATTGAGGCTCTTCATCATCTACACATTTTTATCTTCATCCTGGCCATTGCCCATGTCTCATTTTCTGTTCTCACAGTTTTTTTTTGGAGGACTAAAGGTAATCTGTCTGACATATATAGACATATTATTTGCTTATTTTTCAAATTTTGAAAGTTAAAGGATGGTGTTTGTTGTTGCAGATACAAAAATGGAAATATTGGGAACATGAAATTGCAAACGAGAATTATGATCCAGAGACACGTAAGATTCATACTAATCTTTTGATATCTTTTCATTATTCAATGCATACAACTAGGGGTGAACATTTGATCGAATCAAGTCAAAAAATTTTGAGTTATTTGAGTTGACGAGTCTTATTTTATAGTTCAAACTTTATCTTAAATTTTTTACTCTAGAGTTGTTTGAGTTTTGTTTAAATTTAAGGGTAAAGTATAGTAATGCTCACTGAACTTTTCTAAAGCTTTCATTTAGGTCCCCCAACTTTTAAAATTTGCAATACAGTCCTCTAACATTTAGTCCATTTGCAATATGGTCCCCGACGTAACTGGTCGTTTGACACCGTTACACTGTCGTTAGTACGTTTGCAATATGGTCACTTAACTTTTCAGGTGCTTGCATTTAGGTCCCTAACTTTTAAAACTTGCAACACGGTCCTCAATTTCATTCTAAACCCCAAATTCCTTTTCTATCTCGAATTTCCTTTTTCGCTTCTCTCTTCTCATTTTCAGCGAAACTTTTCAGTCGGGGATGTATGGGAAATTTTAATATAACTTTGAATTATGTGGAGGTATTGAATTGAATAAGGATCCATTGAGAGAAGACCCGACCAAGAGACTATCATGACCATCAACGATTCAAGGTGTAATGTTAGATACATGTCATCTCATGTGAAACATAGATGTTCGATGAAATGCTTGTGAGAAAAAAATGGAGTTAGAAATGCAGAGTTGACAAATACTACAAAGATGAACTAAGTATCATTGTTGAAAGTCATCAACAAAGATGGAATTATTTTGTATAAATGACATATAATAATTTATTCGTTTAATCCTTGTGGTTAAAGATTTTCCAACAGATGATCAAATATAATGAAATCCCAAACAACACATTCACCTCTCAGTCAAATATAATGAAATCCCAAACAGATGATCAAATATAATGAAAAGTTACGCTCGAAATGAGAAGAGAGAAGCGAAAAAGGAAATTTGAGATCGAAAAGGAATTTGGGGTTTAGAATGAAATTGAGGACTGTGTTGCAAGTTTTAAACGCTGGGGGACCTAAATGCAAGCGCCTGAAAAGTTCAGTGACCATATTGCAAACGTACTAACGACAGTGTAACGACGTCAAACGGTCGATTACGTCCGGGACCATATTGGAAACAGAAAAATGTTGGAGGATTGTATTGCAAGTTTTAAAAGGTGGGGGACCTAAATGAAAGCTTTAGAAAAATTATGTGACCATTACTATACTTTACCCTAAATTTAATTGTAAAAATTTATAATACTATACTTTACACTAAATTTAATCTAAATTTAATTGTAAAATTTTATAATACTATAATATTATTTGATTTCAATTTAAACATTTTTCTATAACCATAACAATGTACATATTTTTTTCATATTTTTTTCATACATATATCATGCAGAGTTGAGTGACTCGACTCAAACTTGAAAATCAATCCATTAATTACAAAAAAATTCGAGTTATTCGAGTTCTATTTTATAACAACTCGAATATAAGTTTTTTTCGAGTCAAGTTGAATTTATGCAATTACGAGTTGAGTCAAATCAAATAGAACCTTTTAAAATCAAATTGAGTTCGAAAATTTGATTTATTCAAATTAAATTGAGTCAACTCGAATGAAAAAAAAATTCGAGTAAAGTGGAATTTTTGCTCTAAACTGATCTGCTAGTTCGTTTTCTTTTCCTTTGGCGCTTTTAACTTTATACATTGTGTTATTGCAGCGTTGGAGAAAAAAAGTCACCCATGTCCAACATCATGATTTTATCAGAAATCGTTTTCTAGGTTTCGGTAAACATTCAGTCCCTCTAGCGTGGTTGGTAAGCTGCTATTTCATTTTATATACAATTCTTTTACAATTAATATTTAGGGTAAAGTATACAAATGATCTATCGACTATAGAAAATTGATTTGTTAAGTTTTTTGACAATTAAAAATTATAAAATAGTCATTTGACTATAAAATGATCACTATTACAAAATGGTCGCTCGACTATTTATATGTTCTAAATTCATCACTTTCTATTAAAAGTTGACGATAATATGAGTTAAACGTTAACATATTGACTGTGATATGATAAAATTTGATTCCAAGATCTCAAACGACTACCATATCTCAATCAATAAGTTAACGTCAAGTTCAGACTATTATCAATTTATTTAGCGAAAAAGGACAAACTTAGAACATATGAATAATCAAATAATCATTTTATAACTTTTAATAGTCGATGGACTCAATAAAACAACATTCTATATTTGGATGACCATTTGTATGCTCTATCCCAATATCTATAAGTGTCACAATTGAACTCAACGAAAGGGAGTCGATTCTATGTTACTTAAACTCGAGTGTGTTCATTTTTTTTTCATAAATGTTTTCATGTATTTAGAGGGTATTCGAAGGATACCATTCAATACACATGTTCGTAAATATGAACATACCCGTGTCCAAGGATGGACCGCGGCGAGTGGAGGCATTTGTATTCTTGAAAATTTAAAATTATTATAAATTTTAGATTTTTTTATTTTTTATTGAAAATATATTTTCCGTCTCTTTGAGATTTTATAAATTCAAGTTAGTCCCCAACATAAAATCTTACGTCAATCCCTGCTGATGCCTGACACTAGAACATTGAAAGAAAACAACAATAGACTAGTGCCTCATGATGTTTCTAGCTCTGACCTGGCTTGCTAACAATGACTCTGATCTTCTTCCCAGAAATCGTTTTTTAAGCAATTCCACGCATCTGTTACCAAAGCCGATTACGAGGCACTAAGGCTAGGTTTCATCATGGTAAGCAACATGTGAAAAATTGATATCACTCGAACGACTTTCTTATGGTCATGCCATTTATATTTGCAGACCCATTGCAGAGGGAACCCCACCTTTAATTTTCACAAATACATGATAAGAGCCTTGGAAGATGATTTTAAGGAAGTTGTTGGTATAAGGTAAGTGGTATTTGGGAGTATATTTCAACTCATTTTCGACTTCGAATCATCATGCTTAGTTTCTTCTGCATTTTTGCAGTTGGTATCTCTGGGCATTCGTAATCATCTTCTTGTTGCTGAATGTTCAAGGTACGTAATACTTATTGCATTCGTTTCCTTTTTTCATGGTAAATATTCAAAGAAAATTCGAATTTCAAGAGTGGACATGCCCACCCTCACCGAGTTGTGGCTCCGGTTATAATAAAACTCTAAAAGCTCCCTCTTATCTTTCTACAAAAACATCTTCCAATCCGGTATCCAAAAAAACATTGCAGCCAAGACCATATTTATAATCTTAGAAATAATACCGAAAAGAAAACGACGAAAAACTTCAACAATAATGAAAAGAAAGAACACCTATTTATACTTCACACACACTCAGACTATCACGAGAATACAACCAGAATAATCGAGTCTCGGCCAATATTCCGTAATCTGTCAATCTACCATACTTCATATATACTTACCCTACATCTTTGCCAAGTTATAATACAACTTGAAAAATTAAACCAAATCTCCTAAAAATACAGATACCAAACAATATTAAAACTTCCTTAAAACCATCTTAGAAAATCAAACAATCCCCATATTGCAGCAGTTTCTTACGATATGGATTGTTATGTTTTGCTTCAATGGCATGTGCTAGACGTTTTCGATGGGATTGCTATCAAGCATTAAAGCTCCATAATGATGGAATTTTCTCCATTTTCTTCTGCAGGATGGTATACATATTACTGGATAGCTTTCATTCCTTTCATTGTGAGTACTTTACAAATTACAATATAGTTTCTTCCACACACATGGAAATACCTAGAATTTTATATTAGGGGCGAACTTTTAAAACTTTAAGAGATTACGAACTTATAAAATTTTAGAGGACTAAAACAGATTATCAATAGAAATTCAAAGAAAATATGTAAAATATATGATAATTTGAAATTTTCTAAGGGCAGTGGGAGACAGTCTTCCCCTCGGTCCATTCCTTGCATGTAAAGAATTTAAATAGCGTTCGCTATCGAAATAGAAGTTGTTATAGAGCGGTACAGGTACCATCCAGAACCATTATTTCACAACCATAATAGCACATATTATTGTCGCAATCACAATAAATACAATACAACAGAAAACGACAATCCTTTCATTGTGTTCCTTTGATTGGCTAGCTTCTACTTGCTGTGGGCACCAAGCTGGAGCATGTGATTACCGGTTTGGCTCATGATGTTGCGGAGAAACATGTTGCTGTTGAAGGAGAATTAGTAGTAAACCCATCAGATGAACACTTTTGGTTCGACAATCCTCGTCTGGTTCTCAACTTGATCCATTTTATCCTCTTCCAAAATGCTTTCGAGATTGCATTTTTCTGCTGGATTTGGGTAAGCTTTCAATTTTCAGATGGCATAATCACAAATATGCCCCCCTATTTATTCAAATGGTCGTTTTAAGTTTTTTTTTTTAGCATTTTAGTCTCCAATGTTTTATTTTTTTTTATCAAAATTCTCCATGCTGGAAGGAAACTGTTACTTGATTAATGATCAACATATGTTGTTGACGAGATATTTTTATATGTCACATCATCATTTTAAATGACGCATGTCATATCATTATTTTAAATGACATGATATATGTCACGTCATCACTTTGGATGATATATCATATGTCATATTAACAATTAAGTACATGTAAAAATGATACGTATCAACAAACTCAACTAATAGTTTCCTTTTAGTATGTGTATTTTGACAAAAAATTGAAACGTTAAGAGTTTAAAATGATAAAAAAATAATAGGGATCAAAGTGATCATTTGTACAATAAATAGGGATAATTTTGTCATTATATCTTTTGAAATATGAACTGCATTGTAAGCAATGGGGATGAACATGATGAAACTTTGTTCATCATATGTAGGTTCAATTCGGGTTAAACTCATGCCTAATGGGTAAAATTGATTATATCGTGCCAAGGATTGCTATAGGGTAAAAACCAATGACCATTCCCTTTAATTTCTGCATTTTTTTTCCGAGATCCCAACATTTGATCTTCTGATGGTCCCTGCAGGATTTTCATTCAAGTAGTTTGTAGTTATAGTACACTGCCACTTTATGCCATCGTCGCACAGGTTGAGTGTATTTCTCTGGTTGAGTGTATTTCTGTCTTTTTTTATATTTTTTTAAATTTTTCGTATCTCAATGTTTGATTAAATAATCATTTTGATTTTTTTAAATATTTTAGTTCTAACATTTGACTAAATAATCATTTTTATTCTTATTCTTATTTTTGGAGTATTTTGACACCAACATTTCATTTTAGGGCAAAAGACTCTTATTTTGGAGGGCTAGTCGTATGTCGACTATTGATTTTCATCCGCGTGATTATTTTAGTCAAACATTAGTAATTTTTTTTTGGAATTATGTCATTTAGACCGGAGAACCTCTTAATGACTGAGTCCAATTTACTTGAGTTTTTATAATATGGAACTCCAATTTACTTGTTTTTTTTTAACTGAATTGAAGATGGGGAGCTCATTCAACAAGGCAATATTTGAGGATCATGTGCAAGAGAGTCTTCTTGGCTGGGCAAAGAAGGTGAAGAAAAAGCAAGCCCTAAAGCTTGCGGCTCAAGTCAGCCCCACGAAACGCCCTTTTGTGGCAATTCAGATAGAGGGTAATTCCAAAACCGAAGCTTCTACTTCCCGGATGGATAATTCCGATGAGTCATCCGATGATACGAAATGAGCAGCGCCGACGGGATAAAACGCCGTGCTTCCTCGCGAAAAGGTGCTGTTTTTTAAGGAATCATTTATCAGGTAAAAATGATAACGTGTTTACCAAGGTTGTGAAACTTCAAATGTGTAGGTTCAAAGAATAAGAAGAAAAGAATTCAGTTACTGCTAGTTCTTATTGTTTCGCTTCTTTCAGAATTAAATTAATTTCATTCAACAATCTTCTCTTTTGAGCTTCAGCCATAACAATTTGACCAGAAACCTTGCTTTGTGTAGGTAAATGAATTGATTTAAAGGGTATATAACTATATATATTCTTATTTTTTTTCAAGTAATATTTTTAATTAACAAATAACAAAGACAAAAAAGTTTAGGATATCCTAATTTTTTAATAATTTCATAATTTAAAATTTTTATTATATACATTAATGCCATTAATAATCATTTTTTAATTCACTTATCACCTGCATTTGAATTCAAATATCTAATTGTTGTTTTTAATTTCATCACTCATATAAATAGAATCTTAAATTAGATTACTTTTAATAGCCCATACTATTATTATTAAAAATATACAATAATAAAGTAATTTTAATATAGGGATATGTTCCATTTACCCAATGTAAAACTAATCAGTTTTACATTAATTTATAGTCATTAGATTCAAATAAATAACTGACTTAAATTTGATTATAATTCATAATTCATAAATAAATAATTCCTTGACTCACGGAAAAACAATATCTTTTTTACTCCAAACCCCAAAATCAAACTCTAAACCTTAAATCCTAAACTTCAACCCCTAAATCATATCTTAAATCCTAAACTCTAACTCTAAAATAGAAAAATATTATTTTACTGTTAGTTAAAGAAATATATATTTATGAGAAAAATAAATATGGGTTACGATCCACATACACTTTGTGTAAAACTAAAAGTTTTACACCTTTTTTGACCGATTGATGAGGAAAATTAAAGGCCGATATTAACTCTTTGATTTTTTTTCAGTGACTATTTTGACATTTTCTACTGTTAATCTCAGTCTTTGATTTTTCTCATCTAACGGTCATAAAATATGTAAAACTAAAAATTTTACATTAGGTGTAATTGGATCATGCCCATATGTGTGTATGTGTGTACGTATATACGTACGTACATACATATGTATGTATGTATGTATGTATGTATGTATGTATGTATGTATGTATGTATGTGTGTATATACGTATGTGTGTATGTACGTACTTATGTATGTACACACATATGTATGTATGTGTGCATGTACGTACTTGTATGTATGTATGTATGTATGTATGTATGTATGTATGTATGTATGTATGTATGTATGTATGTATGTATGTATGTATGTATGTATGTATGTATGTATGTATGTATGTATGTATGTATGTATGTATGTATGTATGTATGTATGTATGTATGTATGTATGTATGTATGTATGTATGTATGTATGTATGTATGTATGTATGTATGTATGTATGTATGTATGTATGTATGTATGTATGTATGTATGTATGTATGTATGTATGTATGTATGTATGTATGTATGTATGTATGTATGTATGTATGTATGTATGTATGTATGTATGTATGTATGTATGTATGTATGTATGTATGTATGTATGTATGTATGTATGTATATGTATGTATGTATGTATGTATGTATGTATGTATGTATGTATGTATGTATGTATGTATGTATGTATGTATGTATGTATGTATGTATGTATGTATGTATGTATGTATGTATGTATGTATGTATGTATGTATGTATGTATGCATGCATGCATGCATGTATGTATGTATGTATGTATGTATGTATGTATGTATGCATGCATGCATGTATATATGCATGTATGCATGTATGCATGTATGTATGTATGTATGTATGTATGTATGTATGTATGTATGTATGTATGCATGTATGTATGTATGTATGTATGTATGAATGTATGTATGCATGCATGTATGCATGTATGCATGCATGCATGTATGCATGCATGCATGCATGCATGCATGTATGTATGCATGTATGTATGTATGTATGTATGTATGTATGTATGTATGTATGTATGTATGTATGTATGTATGTATGTATGTATGTATGTATGTATGTATGTATGTATGTATGTATGTATGTATGTATGTATGTATGTATGTATGTATGTATGTATGTATGTATGTATGTATGTATGTATGTATGTATGTATGTATGTATGTATGTATGTATGTATGTATGTATGTATGTATGTATGTATGTATGTATGTATGTATGTATGTATGTATGTATGTATGTATGTATGTATGTATGTATGTATGTATGTATGTATGTATGTATGTATGTATGTATGTATGTATGTATGTATGTATGTATGTATGTATGTATGTATGTATGTATGTATGTATGTATGTATGTATGTATGTATGTATGTATGTATGTATGTATGTATGTATGTATGTATGTATGTATGTATGTATGTATGTTTTTATGTATGTATATTCCTTGATAATTAGGCTTAAATGTCTCATTGCCCCCTAAATTGTACCATTTGTACCGAGTTGCCCCTTAAAATATTTTTCAGAACATTCTACCCCCTTAACTATAAGTCATTTCCTCATTTGTCCCAAACCCTTAACACAGTTCAAAAAAAATCTCGAACCAATCAGAACACACCACGTGATATCTTAATTTTTTATTTTCTTTATCTAAATAAATAAAAATTAATTAATAAAATAAAATATATAAACTACCGAAATTACCCTTCTTCATCTCCACCATTAACACCACCTTCCTTTCCCTACCCAACACCTCTATAAATTAACGATCGTCAGAATCATCTAAAATTTGAATCAAAATTTTCGACCTTAGCCACTCCAATATGCACATTGAAGCAATGGATTGTTCGTAAACCTGCAATATATATATATATGTGTGTGTGTGTGTGTGTGTTGAAAACATTTTGATGTTTCGATATAACAAATTAAGTTAAATGAATTTTAAGATTTTACAAATGATTTTCTGAGTATATTCGATATAATTACTCAAATAACAAATTATTACTCCTAGTCCTTAAAGTTCAATTTCAAACCTTACTAAATGTGTAAAATTGTGTTTTATACTTAAACTATTTTTGAAACAATTTTCACAAAGTATTTTGAACCAAAATCAAGCCTAAAATCAAATTTTCAAAGTGATGCACCGATGCACCAATCCATGCATCGATGCACCATGAAATAAATTGAACATCGAATGCATTTTATGCATCGATGCACATACCATGCATCGATGCACTCAGGGTTTTATGAAAACATCGAATGCATTTGATGCATCGATGCACCAGCCATGCATCGATGCACTCAGGCTATTTTGAAACATCGAATGCATTTTATGCATCGATGCACACTTGGTGCACCGATGCACTAAGTGTTCCAACGGTCAAAATATTTGAATTTTACACTTGATGCACCTTGTTATGCATCGATACACTGATGCTTCCAACTGCTTTAATTAATTGTTTTCACACTTAAACGGCTCTATTGGCTCCACTAACCATCCCCAACGTTCAGAATCATTTGAAGAAGTATTTAAACAAGTCTAATAGCCATTGATCAACAAAAAAAGAAGAAGAAATCATAGAGAAACAAGAGAGAAAACATCAAATACCAAGTTTGTGCAAATCAAGCCAATTTTCCTTCAATATTGATTTTTCTTTCAAGAACACAATTTGTGCTCATTTGTAATTATCTTTGAGTGTTCTTATCTGGTTCTAGAATTGTGCAAACATATTGCCTTGTGAGGTTTTCCTTGTAAGTTTGCAAATTTGTGTATTTCTCTTTGAAAAAAGAGTGTGCTCACGAATTGGGGTATAATTCTTGAGGGAGTTGTAAGGTTACTCTTTGTCCTCAAAAGAAAGAACAAATTAGTGAATTTGTTGGAAAATCCTTAGTGTGGATAGCTAAGGTAGTGGACGTAGACTTTGGTTGAGAAAGTCGAACTACTCTAAATCGTTGTGCAAATTACTTTCAATTTTCTACAAAAGCTTCCACCAACCTTTTAATTGCCAATTCACCCCCTCTTGGTCGATTCCATCGATCGATTAACTCAACAATTGGTATCAGAGCCTCACTCATTTGAAGGTTTAATCGCCTCTTGAGTCGATTCGGGAAGAGTTACATCGATTTTCAAAGTCATCAATGGTCGGGACTTCAAACTCCGACTTCAGTCTCGATTCATTGCCTGTTAACAAGCCTCCTTTCTTCAATGGAGCTAATTATGCTTATTGGAAGAATATGATGATGTATTTCATTCAAGCAAGTGACATGGGAGCATAGAATATCATAGAAGATGGATACATCAAACCCTCCACTCACCCGAGGTTGTGGAGTGAAGAAGAGACAATAATGTTCCAGCTCAACTCCAAAGCTATCCATATTATCTTTTGTGCTCTTGGACCAGATGAATACGGGAGAGTTTCATCTTGCACAACCGCCAAGGAGATATGGGACAAACTACAAGTCACTTATGAAGGCACAAACGAGGTAAAAGAATCTAAAATTAGTCTTCTAACTCATAGCTATGAAAATTTCAGGATGAAACCGGATGAAGACGTCAAAGCTATGACGGATAGATTCTCAACGATTGTCAATAGTCTCAAATCATATGGAGAAATCATTCAAAATACAAGCTTGTGAGGAAGTTAGTTTACTCTCTTCCAAAAGCTTGGCAATCAAAGAAGACGACGATCATCGAGGCTAAGAATTTGAAATCCTTGACCCTCGATGAACTTATTGGCTCTCTCCTCACGCATGAAATGATGATTAAAGAAGAGGAAGATCTTGAGAAAAGAGACGGGCCAAAGAAGGAGATGGAGAAGAAGAAGAACGTTGGAGTTGCTCTCAAATCAACAAAAGATGAGAGTGACTCAGATGAAGATGACGATGACGAGGAAATGGCATTGTTTGCCAAACGGTTCAGAAAAATAATGAGGCCTAACCGAGGAAGAAAATTCAAACGAAATGAAGACTTTAAAAATGAACCAAAAGAGAATGACCCGATCATTTGCTATGAATGCAAAAAACTGGGGTATGTCAAATACGATTGCCCACAATTGAAGAGAAAGGGTCAATCAAAGAATAAACACAAGGCTCATGTAGCTACATAGAGCGATGAATAAGGTTCCGATGAAGAGGAACAAGAAGTAGCAAACTTGTGCTTGATGGCATTTGGGGAAAATTCTAAGGTAACCTCTAACTCATTTGATTTAGATGATTTATCTTATGATGTGTTATTAGAGAAATATAATGGGTTGGCTTCAGATTATGAGAAATTGTTTTTAAAATATAAAAATGATATTTCAAAATTGAAAAATGAAAATAAACTCATATCCAAAACCAACAACGATCTTGAAAGTAAAATCAAAGATTTGCAAATCAAACTAGAAGAGTTTGAAAAGAAAAATACGGATTTGCAAAATTTACTTTCAAAGGTCAATGATGATCATCAAAAGAAAATTGATGATCTT
The DNA here is from genome assembly GCF_006381635.1 of Hibiscus syriacus. Taxonomy (NCBI): domain Eukaryota; kingdom Viridiplantae; phylum Streptophyta; class Magnoliopsida; order Malvales; family Malvaceae; genus Hibiscus; species Hibiscus syriacus. Next base: position 376,420 of record NW_024061816.1, on the reverse strand, counting down.
AAAGCTTCTTTTGATAAAGTTGGAACAAAACGTTTTGAAAATGGAGAAAATTCAAAATCCAACTTTGTTAGAAAAAGTTTTAAAAACTACAATCATAGAGGTCCCCGGAGAACCTCTAATGGAAAAATCGTTAGAAGTATATGGGTTCCTAAAAGACTCATTACTACTAAAAATAAGGATATTCTACACAAATGGATACCTAAGGGGACTAGGATTTTAGAAACTAATGAATATGGACCCAAAAGAATTTGGGTACCAAAAATCAAAAATTAATCTATGTTTGTAGGAAAAGGAGCATTGCTACAAGGCACGGGAAACAAATTCAAACTCATGGTACCTTAATAGTGGATGCTTAAGACACATGACCAGAGACAAAAGCCGGTTCATAGAACTTAATGCCAAAAATAGAGGAGAAGTGACATTTGGTGATAATTCAAAAGGTCATATTGAAGGTATAGGTACAATAGGTAATACCTCTTCCAAACAAATTAAAAATGTTTTATATGTAAATGGATTAAAGCATAATCTCTTGAGTATTAGTCAATTATATGATAAGGGATTCAATGTCATGTTTTAAACTAATGGTTGTAAAGTCATTGACATTGCATCTAATCGGATTATGCTTGTTGGTCATAGAATAGGAAACATTTACATGGTGCATTTAGATTCTATAGATATGACTAATTTATGCCTAGTTGCTAAGGATGAGCATGATAGTTGGTTATGGCATATGAGACTAGGACATGCTAGTATGAGTGTTTTGCAACGGCTAATTCAAGGAGATTTAGTTCGAGGGTTGCCTAAACTAAAATTTGATAATGATAAAATATGTGATGCTTGTGCTAAAGGAAAACAAAAGCGAATTTCTTTTAAATCCATTAATGACGTATCCACTAGTAGAGTTTTACAATTGATCCATTTAGATTTTTTGGGCCATCTAGAACTACTAGCTTGGGTAGAAAACAATATGCATTTTTTTTGGTAGATGACCATTCTAGATATACTTGGGTTCTATTCTTAAGTACTAAAGATGAAGCATTAGAAAAATTTATCACGTTTTCAAAAGTAATCCAAAACGAAAAAGGTTATTCTATAACTAGTGTTAGGAGTGATCATGGAACTGAGTTTGAAAATATTAGATTTACTGAATTTTGTAATTCTAATGATATTAGCCATAATTTTCATCACCTAGAACCCCTCAACAAAATGGAGTTGTTGAGAGGAAAAATTGAACTTTAGAAGAAATGGCTAGAACCATGCTTTGTGAAAATAATTTGCCAAAATATTTTTTAGGCGAAAACCACAAATACCGCTTATTATGTTATTAATCGAGTAATGATTAGGCCTATTTTGAAGAAAACTCCATATGAACTTTTTAAAAATAAAAAGTCTAACATTAGCTATTTTCATCCTTTTGGATGTAAATGTTTTGTTTTAAACAACGGTACAGACAATCTTGGCAAATTTGATGCTAAAAGTGATGAAGGAATCTTTCTGGGTTATTCCTTAAATTCTAAAGCTTATCAAGTATTTAATAAAAGAACTTTAGTTGTAGAAGAGTCTATACATGTTGTTTTCAATGATAATCTTCTTCCGAGGAAGGATTCTTGTGTGAATGATGATGTAGGTGTTATAAATACAAATGACGTTAGACATGACGTTGGAAAACCATCATCAAAGGAAGAAACGAAAGATGAGGAAACTCATGATCCTCTCGAGAATCCAACCATTGAAGAAATGGAAGTATCTTATCCAAGAGAGTACAACTATGTCAATGATGGTGAAATTTTAGGTGATCCATCCAAAGGGGTAACAACTCGATCTTTTCTTAAAAGTATTTGTAATTATGTTGCATTTATCTCATGCACAGAGCCTAAAAATATTAAAGAAGCATTAAATGGCGAACATTGGATTATGTCTATGCAAGAAGAGTTAAATCAATTTGAGAGAAGTAAAGTATATACATTAGTTGAAAGGCCTAGTAATAAATCTACTGTAGGTACTAGATGGGTATTTAGGAATAAGCTTGATGAAAGTGGTAAATATAGTGAGAAACAAGGCTAGACTTGTTGCTCAAGGGTATACTCAAGAAGAGGGCATAGACTATGATGAAACATACGCTTCCGTAGCTAGAATGGAAGCAATTAGAATGTTATTAGCATTTGCATGTTTTCATGAATTTAAATTATATCAAATGGATGTTAAAAGTGCATTTTTAAATGATTTTATAAAGGAAGAAGTGTATGTAGAACAACCTCCTATTTTGAAGATTTAAAATTTCCAAATCATGTTCTTAAATTGACAAAGTGCTTTATGTTTAACAAGCTCCTAGAGCTTGGTATGAAAGATTGTCAAATTTTTTAATTGAAAAAGGTTTTTCAAAAGGGAAGGTTGACACTACATTGTTTTTAAAGCATAAAGGTAAAGATTTATTAGTAGTTAAAATTTATGTTGATGATATAATATTTGGTTCTACTAATGATGTTCTTTGCCAAGAATCTTCTAAGCTAATGCAAAGTGAATTCGAGATGAGCATGATGGGGGAGCTCTCATTTTTCTTTGGACTCCAAATCAAGCAAAGAAAAGATGGCATCTTCATTAATCAAGCTAAGTACGTCAAAGATATGCTCAAGAAGTTTGGACTGGAAAATGGGAAACCTCATGACACTCCAATGAACTCATCAACAAAGCTTGACATAGATTAAGGAGGTAAATATGTGGGTGTTAAATTATATAGGTCAGTGATTGGCTCTTTGCTTTATCTAACTGTAAGTAGACCAGACATTATGTTTAGTGTTTGCTTATGTGCTAGATTTCAATCATACCCTAAGGAATCACATTTACTAGTTGTTAAGAGAATCTTTAGGTACCTTAAGGACACTCTTAGTTTAGGACTTTGGTATCCTAGAGACTCTAGCTTTAGCTTGCATGCCTTTTTTGATGCAGATTATGGAGGATGCAAATTAGATAGGAAAGCACCTCCGGTACTTGTCAATTCCTTTGAAATATGTTGATTTCTTGGTTTTCAAAGAAACAAAATTGTGTTGCATTATCTACCACTGAAGCGGAATACATTTCAGCCGGTAGTTGTTGTGTACAAGTTTTATGGATGAAACAACAACTTTCTGATTATGGAATTGAAGTAGGTACCATTCCTATCGAGTGTGACAATACTAATGCTATTTGTCTCACTAAAAATCCCATCCAACACTCTAGAACTAAGCACATTGAAATTAGACATCACTTCATTAGAGACCATGTCGCTAAGGAAGATGTAGTTCTAGAATTTGTTGATACTTTGCATCAATTAGCGGATATCTTTACAAAGCCTTTAGGCAATGAAAGATTTTGGACACTTAGGAGAGAATTAGGTTTAACTAACCTATCTTCACTTAGTGTTTAAAATAATTTTAGCACTTTTAAGAATAAATGAAAAATGCTTATAATATTAATTTTTGATTGCATTCATTGCTATTAGTTATGGGGAGTTTATGTTGCTTGATGAAAATGAATTTTATGTTCAAATGTAGTTTAAGGATTAATTTGATTGATTGAACATGATTAATTTTCATTAAATGAGTTGCAAATACCACTAGAGATAATTAATTTAGCATTTTGAGTGTTTAAAACGGATTTTTAACATTTTTGTGCTTAATGCATCGATAAACTTAATAGTGCATTGATGCATCCCTTTGAATAAGCATCGATACACCATGAAGGTGCACCAATGCACGCCTTGAATGTGCACCGATGCACAAGGTCGTGCACCGATGCACAAGGTCGTGCATCGATGCACAAGGCCATGCATCGATGCATCTGTCGGATTTTAGGTATTAAAACCCTATTTTCTCATTCTTTTAAATATCTAAGCCTCAAAACACCCCGCCGTTCATTCCTCTCTCATTCAAAAATCTCTTTTGCTTAAAATCAACAAAAATTTATCGGAATCTTCAAGCTTTTCATCTCTATATCATGATTTTATCATCAAATCGTGCAAAACAACATCACATCCCTCTCAAATCCGAAATTTTCGAGGTAATATTTCAAAAACTCTATTTTATTGATTTTTGATCTTAGGACTAGTTTTAATTAGTTCTAGGATGAACATTATATTGGGCATTGATTGTTTGATGATTACAAACTAGATTTTAAAACTAATTTCATCAAAAACTCACAAATTTTCAATGAATTCGTAAATTTCGAAATATAAAAAAATCGAAAATCTAAATTTAATTTCTAAATTTGATGTTTTTGATTTAATTATGTTGTTTTCATGAAAAACTATACATATTATAATTTTCAAACATTTTTTTCTAAATAGTTTTTCAAAACTATGCCCATTAGGATTCGGTTTAAAGAACCTTGAATTATTGCGGACTCAATTGAGTTTTGGGATTGATTATTGTGCATACATATGTTTCAAATTGTAGGTTTCATTCCTTATTTCGATTCCTTAACCATGTCCAACCCCAAACGTCCTAGGACTTTATCGAGTCATTCAAACTGACCTCCTAACCCCGTTCCTCCTCTACCTAATAGCCTTATAGGATCCTGTTTTAATATGCCTAAACGTCGTAGAGACGAATTGTACCATAGGTATATAAATTCTTTCTAATCTTATAGAATCCGGGAAGAGCGTATTCATTCTCTTCAAGCCATGATCGATTTTGACTTCGAATACCTTTCGATTCTCAAAACTTGGAAGTTTGATAAAATGTTTCACCTCAAACCTATCGTCTATCATCAGTTAGTCCGCATTATATACTCCAATGCGGTATGCATTCAAAACCAAACTCAATGTCAGACTATAGTAATTAGATCCTATCTTTTAGGCCAATATATTAATTTTGACCCCGAGACTATAGCTTTCCGTTTTGGGCTAGATGATGATGAGTTATATAATGAGAATGAAACTGTGGAATATCCCTATGTTCCAAACGCTAGTGTTAGTACTCTACGATATCATCACGATCGTTTTCTTCATTTGAAGATCTCTTGGTGGTTTAGACCATCCGGAGGTAGGCACTCCACTCTTCGTACTAGGGATTTATGGTGGATGCACTGTATCAAGAATAAGAACAAAATAAATCTGCCCCACATTATATTTAGTAAACTAGTGGATACCATAAATATTGTTCCTTCAAATCATGTCGAAACATTAGTTTATGGATGTCTTCTTAGTAACTTTTTTATTAAACTCGGTCTAAACGTCTCTCTCGATAATCTCATCCCTCTATAAAATCAAATCAATCTCACCTCGTTGAAGAAAACGGATTGAAAACAAGATGAGGAAACCAGTCTTTGGGTCTTTCAACCCGGTAAGCAAACTTCGGGAGCGAGTTCTTCACGAGCGTCTCCTAGCTCCTCTCGTGCTCCTCCTCCTCCTCCGGCTCCGGCTGCTGATGATGATCCCGAACTTCAACAGCTTATGCAAGACATCGACGATCACGTACCAGATAATGAGCCTACACCGGAACCAGCTCCACAAGAGGATCAAGTGCCTCCATATTTTCGTTCGTTTTTGGAGACATTTGATCTACGGTATGCTTCCATCGAATCCCACTTGACTGCTACTCACGAAGCGGTAAATCATCGCTTAGATACTTTGGAAGCTCGACAGATAGAGTTTCAAAGGGAGATGCTTGCACGTATGGATGCTCTTTCTCTTGAGATGCAAGCACGATTTCCTCTTCCTCCTCCCCCTCCCGATCCTTCTATGGATGAGCAGACCTTGTTTTGTTTTGGAACAACTTAGAACTTTAATTGTTAAATCATTTTGAATGCTTTGGGATTGTTTTCTTTAATTTGATGTTTGTTTGGATTTATGATTTATATGTTTGGATATTTAAGCTTATTATTTATATTTAGTTTGGTTTTAACGTTCAATTTGAGCTTAATGTTTATTAATTTTGGCATCAGTAGACATATATGACCAATTATCCATTACTTGTTTATGAATATTGATTATGAAACTAAAGGCTAATCTCTCTTTTGATTGTGATCTTAGCAGCTTAATCTTATTTACTTATAATCAATTGGCTATGCTTTTCAAAACCTTGTTTAAAACAATTTTAGTGTCTTTTTTATTTAACAAAAAGGGGGAGAAGTGTAAAAGTATAAAAGGGGAGAAGTGTTAGAGTAAGGGGGAGTAATTTTCAAACTTGATTTCAAAATTTATTATTTTCAAAGAAAATCTTAAAATTACACAAATGTTTTGTTATATCAAAAAGAGGGAGATTGTTGAAATCATTTTGATGTTTCGATATAACAAATTAAGTTAAATGAATTTTAAGATTTTACAAATGATTTTCTGAGTATATGCGATTTAATTACTCGAATAACAAATTATTACTCCAAGTCATTAAAGATCAATTTCATACCTTACTAAATGTGTAAAATTGTGTTTTATACTTAAACTATTTTTGAAACAATTTTCACAAAGTATTTTGAACCAAAATCAAGCCTAACATCAATTTTTCAAAGTGATGCACCGATGCACCAATCCATGCATCGATACACCATGAAATAAATTGAACATCGAATGCATTTTATGCATCGATGCACATACCATGCATCGATGCACTCAGGGTTTTATGAAAACATCGAATGCATTTGATGCATCGATGCACCAGCCATGCATCGATGCACTCAGGCTATTTTGAAACATCGAATGCATTTTATGCATCGATGCACACTTGGTGCACCGATGCACTAAGTGTTTCAATGGTAAAAATATTTGAATTTTACACTTGATGCATCGATGCACCTTGTTATGTATCGATACACTGACTCTTCCAACTACTTTAATTAATTGTTTTCACACTTAAACGTCTCTATTGGCTCCACTAACCATCGCCAACGTTCAGAATCATTTGAAGAAGTATTTAAACAAGTCTATAAGCCATTGATCAACAACAAAAAAAGAAGAAATCATAGAGAAACAAGAGAGAATAATCAAACACCAAGTTTGTGCAAATCAAGCCAATTTTCCTTCAATATTCATTTTGCTTTCAAGAACACAATTTGTGCTCATTTATAATTATCTTTGAGTGTTCTTATCTTGTTCTAGAATTGTGCAAACATATTGCCTTGTGAGGTTTTCCTTGTAAGTTTGCAAATTTGTGTATTTCTCTTTGAAAAAGAGTGTGCTCAAAATTAGGATATAATTCTTGAGGAAGTTGTAAGGTTACTCTTTGCCCTCAAAAGAAAGAACAAATTAGTGAATTTGTTAGAAAAACGTTAGTGTGGATAGCTAAGGTAGTGGACGTAGACTTCGGTTGAGAAAGTCGAACCACTCTAAATCGTGATGCAAATTACTTTCAATTTTCTGCAAAAGCTTCCACCAACCTTTTAATTGCCAATTCACCTCCCTATTGCCATGTACTGGCTTCGCCATATACTGGCTTCGCCATGTACTGGCTAACCACTCTCACTGCTTGTGCAATGTCTGGTCTTGTGCATATCATAGCGAACATTAAACTTCCCATTGCCGATGCATACGGTAGTTGAGATATCTCCATCCTCTCTTCTTCACTGCTAGGACTCATACTGGAGGATAATTTGAAGTTAATAGGAAGAGGGGTAGAAATTGGCTTATAATCTTGCATGTTGAATCTTGAAAAGATCTTCTTCAAGTAATTCTTTTGTGAAAGCCAAATCTTCCTATTACTTTTGTCTCAGTGAATTTGCATCCCTAGAATCTTGGTTGCTGATCCCAAGTCCTTCATTTCAAATTCCCTAGCCAATTGTGCCTTCAATTCTTCAATATGATCTTTGTTGGGTCATGCAACCAACATGTCATCCACATACAACAACAATATAACAAAATCGTTATCAACAAACCTCTTGAAATAAACACAAGGGTATGCATTAAGTCTGTTGTATCCAAGACACATAATGAAGGAGTCAAATCTCTTATATCAACACCTTCACGCATGCTTTAGACCGTACAGAGATTTGTTCAACCTGCAAACGAAGTTCTTCTTTTCTTTTTCTTCAAAACCTTCAGGCTGGAGCATGTAAATCTCTTCTTCAAGATTTCCATGAAGAAAAGTTGTTTTAACATCTAGCTGCTCTAGATGTAAGTTCAATGTAACAAACATTTTCAATACTACTCGAACTGTTTTTAGTCGAACCACAGGAGAAAATATTTCATTGAAATCAATATTTTCTTTTTGAGCATATCCTTTGGCCACCAGTCTTGCACGATACCACTCAACTTGATCGTTACAATTTCGCTTGATTTTGAAGACCCATTTGTTACCAATTGGCTTCCTTCCTTGTGGTAGTGGCACAAGGTCCCATGTATTATTTTTATGAAGGGCTTCAATTTCTTCTTGCATCACTATCATCCATAGTGAAGCATCTGAGTTGTTTATTGCCTCCTTGTATGTTGATGGCTCGTTCCTCTATTAAAAGGAAGTATGCAATATTTCCTTCTATAATATAATCTGAGTACCAATTGGGATGTCTTCTCACACAATCTGATTGACGAGTTGTTGGAGCTTCAAAACTCTCTGGTTCTTGTTCATCATGTGATGGTTCTGCTTCAGAAGAATCTCCTTGTTCAAACTCTTTTTCCACATGTATTTGTGTAGTCTCTAACTTTTCAGCGTTATCATCATCTTCTTTTCTTTGTAGTTTATCTTCTACAAAGATAACATACATGCTGATGATCACTTTGCGGGAAGTGGGATCCCACAAGCGATACCCCTTTACACCATCAACATACCCCAATAATTTGTATTTCTTGGATTTTGGATCCAACTTTGAAATTTCTTGGGAGTTGTACATCACGTACACAATACTTCCAAATACATGGAGGTTTGAATAATCAGCTAGTTTACCAGTCCACATCTCCATTGGTGTCTTCAGCTATATTGCAGTTGATGGAGCTTGATTCACCAAATAATAAGTGGTACTGATTGCTTCTGCCCAAAATGATTTTTCTAGGCCTGCAGCCCTCAACATTGCTCTTGTTCTTTCTAACAAGGTTATGTTCATCCGCTCTGCCACTCCATTTTGTTGAGGAGTGTTCACCACTGTGAATTGTCTTTTGATGCCTTCTTTCCTGCAAAAGTCATCAAATTCTTCACTTGTGTATTCTCCTCCATTATCAGTTCTGAAACACTTTATCTTATTTCCAGAATCAAGTTCCACCCACGCTTTGAAGTTTTTGAAAGTTGAAAACACATCTGACTTCTTCTTAATAGGGTACACCCAACATCTCCTGGAGTAGTCATCAATAGATGAGACAAAGTACTTTGCTCTGCCTAGGGATGTAACTGGTGCTTGCCATACGTCAGAATGAACCAATTCTAGAACACTTTTGCCTCTAGAATTTTACGTGTTGAATTTCAACTGGTGTTGCTTACTTGTTATGCAATGCTCACACAAAGTAAGTGATACATTTGTTAAGCCTGGAAGTGGCTTTTGCTCCACAATGACTTTCATTCCTTGTTCTGAAATGTGTCCAAGTTTCTGATGCTATAGCATTGCAGAATCTGAACTACATGAGGCAACAGAGGCTTCTGCTTCTAGCAAAGTCTCTCCCTTCAGCATGTACAAGTTTGTTGCTATCTTTTCGCATTTCATCACTACAAGCGCTCCATGGAACAACTTCATGATTCATTTCAGTGTTTCAATCTTGCTTGCATTATTATCCAACAATCCTTAGGATAATAAATTTTTCTTCAGACCTTTCACGTGCCGCACATCTCGAACAACTTTTATTGTTTCATCATACATCTTCAATTTGATGGTTCTCACGCCAACGATCTCTAAGGCATGATCATTGCAACTATACACAGATCCTCTTGAGACAGGTTCATACTGATGGAATCATTCTCTTCTTGAGGTCATGTGATATGTTGCTCCCGAATCAATGAGCCATATATCGGCAAATCTTTTTCTTTATTCCACGGTGGTTGACGCTTCACAACATAGAGCATCTCCATCATCTGAAGTGTTTGTGGTATTGCCTTGTGGATTGAAGTTTTTACTTAGACTCCAATAATTCTTCTTCAAGTGACCCTTCTTTCCATAGTTATAGCACTTTAAATTCTTTTTGCTTCTCAACTTTGATCTACAATGTTTGTGATTGCTGCTTTGGTCATGTTCTGTAAATCACCATCTCATCGTTGTCAACGCTTCTGCTTGTTGCAAATTTACTTGTATGTCTTCCTTATTATTACGTCGATTTTCTTCTTGTAGAACAGCAGCTGTAACATCATCGAAGACTAGACTGGTGACATTACTGTTTGTCAAGTTGATGATGAGTTGATCATACGAATCAGGTAGACTTTGAAGTAGAAGCTCGGCACGTTCTTGTTCTCCTATTGTGCATCTTAAGGATGTAAGCTGAGAAAATAAAGTGTTCAGTGTGTTTAAGTGCTCCGTCACTGAAGTAGATTCTGGCACACGGATAGTGTACAATTTCCTCTTAAGGAAAATTTTATTGTGCAACGATATGGCCTCGTACTATTTGGTGAGATGATCCCATATCTTCTTAGCTATCTCCTTCCCCTCGATGCTTGACAATACTTCATCTGCTAATGCTAGATGAAAGTTTGTCATAACATTCTCGTTCATTTCAATCCATTTGTTTTCATCTGTGAAATCTATCGGTCTTTCAGTGATAGCTGCTAGACAACCGTCTTTCCTCAGGATGACCTTCATCTTCAATTTCCACAATGAAAAAATTATCCCATTGAATTTTTCAATATCAAATTTCGTTGACATAGCTTCTATTACGGATAGCCCTCACTATTTCACTATCGTGAATAGTTCTCTGGAACCTTCAAAAAATGGGTAATACCTTCTTACTTTCTTATGTTGTAGGATCCACCTTTTGGTGGCAACCACAAAGACAATAAGTATATATTACACACTCAAATCTGGCTTTGATGCCAATTGTTGCGGAATACGGCTATCGGATAGAGCAAAATCGTAACTGATAATTTGAGAAAATAAAAATAAAGATAAAGAAGACACAAATTTTACGTGAAAACCCCCTAAATAATATAGGGTAAAAAGCACGAGCAAAGGTAGAAGAATTTCACTATGAGAAAATATGAATTACAACTTCTCTCGATCTAACAAGAAGAAAACAATGACAATTCTCTCTTGATAAAAAGGAGAAAACAACTTTCAAGAAAACTCTCTAAATTCTCTAATATTGGGAGAAAGCTAGAATGATTTTAGATGATTTTGAAGCTAAATGAGTTAGGGTATTTATAGTTAAAGCTTAAGGATTAATCTTATAAATATCCTAAAGTATATGGACTAAATTTATAATTTTACCATACCAAAAATTCAACAATTTCGGTGCTAATTTTACCGAAAGTTTTGGCAAGTGGCTTGACTTTTCAACAATATATATATATAATCCATAAAGAAAACAATGGGATCTTTTCAAACGTTAAAAAAAATGGTAATTTTCTTGTTATTTACCTCTTTTTCACCATTGGGAAGAGTCCATTTCCAAGAGCTGCAACAACGTCTTCTTTGGGAATTGGCTTCATCTTTTTGAAACGGATCCAAAGACGACATAAACAGAGGATTAACCTAGCTGAACTTTGGGTTAAGAAAAGAACAATGCAGACATTTGCAAGGAATTGAAGCGGTGGAACACATCAAAATCCAATGAGAATATAACTATTCGAAGACATCTTTAACACTGAATGGCGCCGTGAAAATGTTCTTTAATTGAAGCTCCGAAGCAACGAAATGATTTCAACCGTTATAATACGCGGTGATCTCGAAACCAAGTAACAATAAAGATAACCAAAGGAACAATTTGGTGCACGTATGGAACCCGGTTCTAACGGTTCTGTTTTCGCAAGAGGAACTGTTCTCGGTGTCGGATCGACCGGAGGTGATATTGAATATCTTAAAATTATTTATATTTAAAAATTTAAATTTAAATAATATCTTAATACTTTTAAAAAATTAAATATGTCCTTAAACTTTCTAAAAAATCAATTAGGCCCTTGAACTTAATAAAAGAATCAATTAAATTTATCTACCACGCCATCATCAATAGTATACTATCACGACAACATCATAAACTGTCACGTTAATATTTTAGATTATCATGTAAGTTTTTTGAACTGTCATATAAGTGTCGTGATAGTTTCATTTTATCGGTCAAGAGATTAAATAGATTTTTTCTCAGTTTAAGGGTTATATTTAGTTGATATTATTAACTAAAATAATTTTTATGTTATGAAATATCATATCAACTTTATTGTTTTATATTTGCATGACTCGCATGTTATACTTATGTAATGAAATTTTTTAATTATTATATTTTAATTTAATTATATAATAAATGTTTAGTTATCTCTGTTTAAAAGAAATTAGGTACCAAATATATTTTCACTATTCTATTTTCGAATTCAAGTTTTCATTTATATTGCTAACCATATTTTCTAATTTTTAAAAAACTAAAAATAGAAAATATTTTTTAGAACCAAATGTAGATTTAATTTTTTAATTTTAAATTTAAAAATTTAAATCCAATTTTCAACATCGTTTAAATTCTTTTTTAAATTTGTTAATAGAAAATAAAAGCAACCGTGTTGATTTGATTGTGTTCTTCAACATCAAAGCAACCGCGTTGAGTAAATGCAAAACCAAAAACCACGTCACCATAAATGACACTTTAAATATTATCCTTTCTTGTGTCATCTTTTCCTATAAATATTCATTTGCTTCAGAAAAAACATCAATTAGAAGAATCCGCTACAACAAGGTAATATCATCTCATCAAACTGACAATGTTTTCTTAGTTTACAGCAGCTTTCTTCATCTGATAATATACTTCTGTTTTCTTTTTTGAATGTATGATCCATGGTTTTCTATTGCTATCGTGATTATATTTTCGGTTGTGTTGTGTTTATTACGATTACGACAATTAGGGATGAATTTTGGCGGGGCGGGTGGGGGCGTTATCCCCTAAAAATTTAAAATTATCATAAATTTTAGATTTTATCCATGTATTTTTTTATTGAAAACTTGTTTTTGTCCATTGAATTTTATAAATTTAAGTTCATCTATGAAGTTTTACAAGTTCAAGTTCGCTCCAACATAAAATCATTAGTCGGTTATATAATTGGTATGATCAAATTAACAATGTTTGTTAGTACAATCAGCGTGGCACAGTTTGATCATTACTTCATTGTTAATGGGACTGGAAAACATGTATGATTGTATCTGTCTCATAAATTGGGCTTTAGATTATATACACTGTAGGTTATGGAAATTGAGTACCGTTGAAATTTCTTCATCTTTTACTGTTTTTCTGCACTCCATATACGGAAATTGAGTGTGTTTCAGCTGACAATGTTCTGTTTCTTTTAACTCGTGGCAGATTGGGAATTTTTTTAATCATCAAAGACTAATAAATATTCTGCAGAGACTGTAAGAACCGGTTAATATTAAATTAAAGAAAAATGGGAGGTGGTAAGGAAGGCGAATCTAGTGACAAAGGGCTGTTTTCTCAGCTTGCTGGATATGCTTCGGGACATAATTCGCACGGATATCCACCACAAGGTTACCTTACTCAGGGATATCCACCACAAGGCTACCCTCCTCAGGGATATCCACCACAAGGCTACCCTCCTCAGGGATATCCATCACCCTTTGTTGTTATTATTGTTGTCAGGGGTTTAAATTGTAATTGTGGCTGCTTTTTCAGTTTCATTGCGTTTATCGCGATTGTATTTATTGTTGACATTGGATTCAAGTGTACGTTCATCTTTTTTTAACCTGAATCCTGAAATTTACAGGATACGGTTCACATGGACATGGGGTGGGAGGATTACTAGCCGGGGGTGCAGCTGCGGTGGCCGCAGTTTACGGAGCTCATCATATGGCGCATGAAGCTCATCATGTTGGACATGGGGTTTCCACGGCCATGGACATCACGGGAAATTCAAACATGGGAAACTTAAGCCCTGAAACATGCCTCGCTGAGTTTAGCCCTTCAAAGTGATGACAACACTGCAAAATACCGATAAGAGAATTAAACCCTTTTAATTTCTATTTCGCCAAATGCACACGTTTTCTTTGTCACCTAACATTAGGAAATTGACCTGATAATCGCCACAAAATTCCTCCTTAAAAGCCAACCTTAATAGGTTCAGAGGATGCTCTATGACTCCCACCAGTATCAGTCATCAAAATCAGAACTTTTTAGAAAGTTCAAGATTCTTGCTTTTCAAAAAAAAATCAATTCCATATTATGATATAAATTCTTTAAGGATTCCTCAAAAATAACAAAAAAAAATAAAATAAAATTTACAAGTACAAAAGGAATTCCCCACTGACTCATGTCATATTGTCATTGTCATTGCCATGTATTCTTAGTCTGTTTTTCTCTATCAAAAGTTCCATATGTAACCCCAGGTATTCTGCCATTTTGCATATCTCATCGGACTGTGGATGAGATCTATCTCCCGATGAGAACCCGTGCAAAGACATTGAACTGTTGATGTCACCAACATCCACCCAACTAAATCCTACTTCCTTCCTCACCCCCCTCTGTCTCATCATTTTCCTCAGTTTGGCTACCTTCTCCCACTTCCCTTTCTCTGCATACAAGTTCGACATCAATACATATGGACCTGACTCATTGGGTTCTATTTCCATCAAAGTATCAGCTACCCTCTCACCCATCTCTACATTTCCATGTATAGTGCAAGCCCCGAGCAAGCTTTGCAGCATAGACAATCCTGGCCCTCCAGGAGTGCAACCCATTAGCTTCTCTGCCTCCTCCAATCTACCTGCACGTCCCAACATATCCACCATACAAGAATAATGCTCCGAGGATGGTTCGATCTGATATTCTGTCAACATTGAGTCGAAGATTTGTTTACCGATATCAACCATTCCGTTTCTGCCGCAAGCAGTTAGTATGGAAAGAAAGGTGATTGAGTCAGGTTTCACTCCTTCCGTTATCATTTCTTTGAATGAAGCCATCACTGAATCATAGTTTCCATGCCTTGCATGAGCAGATATTAATGATGTCCAAGCAAATTGGCTCTTTTGAGGAATCTCATTGAAAACTTTCTGTGCCTCGGAAATGCTCCCACGCTTTGCATACATATCAAGAAGAGCATTGGACACTATTGGATCGGTATTAAATCCAACCTTTATTAAATGCAAGTGGCACCATTGACCATGTTTTAGAGATAGATGTTCACAAGAACCAATTGCATTCAAGACACTACCAAATGTGTATTGATTTGGTTTACATTCCCCAGCTGCTGAAAAAAATGTCCTCATAGCCTCTAGGAACATTCCATTTTGAGCATATCCAGAGATTAAGGCATTCCATGAGACAGTTTCTCTAGATTCAAGTTCCTCGAAAACCTTAACAGAGTCTTGTATCAACTCAAACCTAGCATACATGGTGATAAGGCTGTTGCAAACATTTGATTCCGACAAAAAGCTACCCTTCACACAACAAGCATGAACCATTCGGCCTTCTTCCACTAATTTCCCACTGGTTATGGCATGGATCAATCCAACAAACGTAACATCATTAGGATGAACATAATCTGATCTCATTTTGTTGAAGTGGCGTAAAGCATCCTTTTCATCAATAGAGATCATTGTAGTCCACGAGATCACATTAGGCTCATTCATTCTTCTGAATACCCATTTTGCATCTTCAACAACCTCACACTTAGCATACATCGACATCAAAACATTACAAACAGAAACATGTGTACCATACCCTCTTTTTATACACAGACCATGAACCTGTCTTCCAACCTCTAAGTTCCTCTGATGGCCGCAGGCTGAAACTGCACCAGTAAATGACACATTATCAAGCTTCATTCTTTGTTTCACCATTTCAATAAACGTCCAAATCGCTTCTAACCCATAACCATCTTCCTGGCTGTACCCCGAAAGGATCGCATTCCACGAAACCAAATCTTTATTCCGCATTGCATCAAATATCATTCCGGCTTGCTCTAAACGCTTCCACCTTGCATACATTGTTATAAGAGCATTCCCCACGAACACCTCACCATCCAATCCAGACTTCACTACAAGAGCATGCAACTCCAACCCCAAAAGAAACCCTTCAAGGTCCAAACAGAAAGAAAGAGCAGTGGTACAAGTTACAGCATCGAAAGCAACCCCATTCAGATTCATCTTCGAAACAAAACCCAACGCTTCTTCACTTTTCTGAAACCCTGAAAGCAGAGTATTCCACGAAACAATATCGGGACCATTTAAGCCCTCGAAGATGCACAAAGCCTTCTCGAACTGCCCAGATTTAGCGTACATATTCATTAATGAATTTGGAACCGTGACGAAGGACATGAGTCCAGAGGTGATGGCAAATTTGTGAACTTGGGTACCCTGTTTTGAATCACCGCAAGATCCCTTGAGAGCCAGAGCCAGTGTAACTTCATCTATAGCATTAAGTTGGCCTGATTTAAGAAGTAGTTTGAGCCTTTTGAAGGCGTCAAAGGGGAGATTAACAGGGTAAAAGGCGGTTGGGTTTGAGCGAGGACTTTCATCGAGCAGTTGGTGAACATGTTTAGACGGATGCAGGTGTCCTGATAATGTGGACCATTGGTTGGTGATATAACGTAATTGACGGGCAGTCATGAGAATTTCATGAGAGACAGGGATTGAATCAAAACAAAATTGAAGTTAATCTAAAACCCAAATGACTGTTCCTTGTGCGTGTGTATTTGTTTTATCAACGAGTGCGTTATGTGTGTTTGAGCATCTGAGCTAAAGAACATGCAAAATTTGTGAAATGCTGCTGCTAGGAAAAAACTAGGGGATGGAATTAATTTCAGACTATCTAGTGAAGTTGTCATTATAATAATATGAATTTAGGTAAAATGGGATTATTTTCTTTAATTTTTAAAAAATATTGTTTCGGTTTTTATGTTTTTATTTTTTTAATTTTAGTCTCAATTTGAATAAAAAAAAGGAATAAAATCGCCTTGAAGATAAGACGACTTTGCGTAAAATCATTAAAATTACACGACAACTTCCTTTAAAAATAAATATATATCATAGGTGGGAGAAATAATTGTTAGAGGTGTTCACAATTCATTAATTATATTGTTAGTCCTCATCGTATAGACTATGATGTGAATGAAATATTGGTTTTTTTGTATGATTCTTAGATAGTTACATATATGGATATAAATTATAGTTGTGATCACGTTTTTAGTTGTGGTGACGATTGCGGTAATAATAAGTGTTATTTATGTGTATCGCGTGTCAGACACACCTTTATTACTATATAACGGAAATTATTATGCGAATAAAATATTGGGTTTTTGAATGCAAGATCGGGCGGACTGCTCCATGCAAACACACTAGAGTTGTGCCGGCAAAATGTTGAATAAAACAAATTAAAAGCCTTGCAATTGTATCTTCTTCTTTGATGCTACAATGTCTATGAGACCTTCAATCATGATGCACATTACTAAATTCACTCTCTTGTTTCTGTTCATTAGTTTTTCAGCAAATTCTGCTGAGAATGAGAGTGAGGTCTCTTATTCTGATCACTGCTCTTCTGTTGTTCCTGAATCTGTCCCCAACTCTGAATCTTACAATGATAGTTTTGGAGCATTTGATGGATATAGCCCTGGTTATTACATTGGTGGAAATGGAATTCTCAACCAGAAGATCACCGGAATCTCGAATCAGTTCTCGTTCGAGACGGGATATGCGTCTAGAACCGTTGCAGATGGCGTGTGGAAGATTAAAGGAATCCTTACATTTCATGGATCATATGATCCTGTACTGTTAAGTCCATTTCATTTGAATCTCCATGGATTCTGGTCTGAATTCTCTGGGAATCTATGTATGGTGGGAACAGGCTCTGCTTACTCTAAAGAAGGTAATTTGCTTACTCCTTCAGCAGTTTTTAAGCTTAGAGATCTCAGGAATTCAAGTAACATCACTGCTTTGATTACCGGAACGTTAGACAGTCTAAGTTATAGTGATGGGGTGGACTACTTTAAACCAATTTCCATGATCATGTTTCCGGTGTCGAATTACGAGTACGCTTTCGATTCGAGAGAATTTGAAGATGAGTTTGCTACTGAAAGTGATGCCTTGATGAATTTTCCATCCAGTGAACTTCCAAGTAGAAGTTTTTGCTCAATGATGTTGGGAAATGTAAATGAATTTGAGTTGCAGTACACAAGTGACTGCACTTCTGGGAAGCAAAATTGCCTTCCGGTTGTTTGGTTGAATGGCTATTCGCCTCGTTTTCTGTCGTTTTCGAGCATTCGATGTTCAGAGGTCGAAAAGAGAATTCGGGTTTTGGTCGAATTTAGAAACACTAGCCATGTTGGAAAATACCCTTCTTTCAATCCATACACAACGTTGATTGGAGAGGGAACATGGGATGATAAGAAAAAGCGGCTGTTCGTTTTCGTTTGTCGGATTTTAGACATCAGAGAATCATGGTCTAATGCTCATGTCGGTGATTGCACAACAAGGTTGAGCTTCAGGTTCTCTGCAGTCTTGTCTATTCAAGATACTAGCAGCACCAGGGGGCAAATTTGGACCACGAAAACTGCGAACGATTCTGGTTACTTCAATCGAATCGTGTTCCGAAGTATTGGGAATCCTATGCAGGGAGTTCCTGGTTTGAAGTATGAATACACTGAGTTTAACAGAGTAAAGAATCTATGCCTGAGAAATGTGCGACCAGTGAGAAACAAGGCACAAAGATATCCAAGTGGACATTCCACAAATATGAAATTCGACATGTTGGTTATAAGTTCAGAGAGAAAATATGGATGGGGTTCGGCAAATCCTCTCGATATCGATGATCAGTTGCCTGCAGCAAGGCTTATCAATGTTAGCTACGAAGTGAGCATCACATTAGAAACTCCTAGAGAAGATGATAATGGAGTTTATTTTGCTTATATTGAACAGAAACTGGAGATTACAGCTGAAGGGATTTATGATTCTGAAACCGGGACATTGTGTATGGTTGGTTGCAGAAAGTCGGCATCCGAAAATCAAGTGTTGGACAATGCTTTTATCGACTGTGGAATTCTTTTGAACTTTCAGTTTGCTCCATTGGAACCAAATCAAAATGAAGGATGTATCGTAGGAAGCATCGAAAGCACACGGAAAAGTTCTGATCTTCTTTACTTTCATCGTCTAGATGTGTCTTCAGCGACCTACAAAACTGATCGACGAAGAAGTTTGATTTGGACAATGGATGTTGAGACTACAAAGGTTCTATTAACTAACACACTAATGTGCATCTTTGTAGGATTGCAGCTTTATCATGTGAAGAAGAACCCCAAAGTACTGCCCTCCATTTCACTTGTTATGCTTGTGATTCTAAACTTGGGCCACATGGTTCCTCTTGTACTAGACTCCCAAACCTTGTGCTCACACAAAGTTCTGCCCCACAATGGTGGATTGATTGGATTAAACAAAGTGATCGTGACAACAGTTATGGTCGTCACTTTCTTACTACTATTTCGCCTTCTCCAATTAACGGCCTCCGCTAGATCGCACGACAGCAACCGGAAGAAATTGTGGCATGCAGAAGAAAAAACCCTACTCGTGATTGCATTTCTATATGCTGCCGCGGCCAAATTCATGCTGCTTGCCGCCTGGGAGAATCGCAGACCGCATGTTGCGTTGCTACTCTCATCGTACGGCCAAAATTCCATCTGCAATTACTTGAAATCATATGCAGGTTCAATCTTGGACAGTTTTCTTTTGCCTCAAGTACTTGTCAACATGTTCTCTAACTCGAGACAGAAGTCTCTCGGCTGCTCGTTCCTTATCGGGATCACTTTCGTTCGATTGGTTCCACATGCATACGATCTTCATTGCAATCTCAGCAATGTTTCATTGAATCCTGACCGTTCTGTCTCTGCTGCTTGGGATGTTACTATGTTGTGGGGGCTCCTTGTGCTTGCTGCAATCATTTTTGTTCAGCAAAAGTCTGGTGCTCATTGCATTCTTCCCTCTAGACAGTTGGACTTAGACAATTAATGAATAAGTAATAGACGGTATATTAATCCCTCCGGGATATGTTATAGTCTATATATAGTGTATATAGTATGAGTAGAGTTTACCTTATAGTTAAAAAATAAAGGTAAAAATTTTGGTAAGTTTAACAAACAAGTCGGGTAATAATTTTTTAACAAGTATGAGTTGAACATTAAAATTTTTTAACGAGTATAAGTCGAGCACTATCTAACTCACGAATGGGTCACTCAATAAACACTCCTAAACCCCCACAATCGGTCACTAGCTCTTCCCTTGGTGCCTCAACTACTCCCAAAAAATATAATTTAATTATGTTTAACATATGCGAAGAGAAAGTGAACTTATGAATGAAAGTAGAAAAGTTTACATCAGTAAAAAAATCTTAATTTTTTGAATTTAGATGGAGAGAAGAGAATGATAACTTATAATTTTATTATTTTGATACGATTATAAGATAATATGTTTATAATTTTTTTTAATTATTGACAATGTATATTATAGATGTAACTATTTGAACCTAATAAAAGACAATAATCCTTTTAATTATTAAAAAAATCCGATTTATTAAAAAGGAATTACATTCAATATTATGTAGCTTAATTATAATAACAACGGTTAGAAGTTTGATTATTTATATTTATTTTGAATTTGATGTTAATGTTATTTATTTATTTATTAATGTAAGGTGAGTATAAAGTAATATTTGTTTAAAGATAATTTTTAATCATTTGACTTTGAATTGTTATATCTCTCGTATTTTTTGTGTTTGAACTCGGAATCTTAAAGAAGAATAATAATTTTTTTACCATCGAGGTCACTTGATTTGATGTTAATGTTTTAATAGAATTATTAAAGTGTATTAAATGCAATTGGATATCCTTAACGTTAATTTTCTTTGTCTCATTTCACCCTTTAAATTGACAAATGTAGGAGGCCCTAACTATCAAAATCCTCCAAATTATCACTCCTTTCTCCAACAATGGCAGCTCTTGTGATTCCTACCTCTCTTTTCTACCTTGTTTCTGCTGTCCTTATTCTCTCTAATCTTTGCCTTAACGAGGGTCAAACGACCAGTTTAAGCGTCGAACTGATCCACCACGACTCATCAAAGTCTCCCTTTTACAATCCTATGGAATCGAACTACGATCGTGTAACCAATTCCGTGTGTCGTTCATTCAGTCGTGTTCGTCACTTCAAATCTACTTCTGTCTTGACGAAGGGGGGAAGAATGCGTTGTTACTGTCAGTTATGGTGAGTACCTGATGAATATATCGATCGGTACCCCAGGTTTCAATATTGTTGTTGTAGCGGATACGGGAAGTGGTCTCGTTTGGACTCAATGCAAGCCTTGTTTTCAGTGTTTCAAGCAAGAGGCTCCTATTTTCGACCCTAGTCAATCATTCACATACAAACTGATTTCGTGCAATGCAAGTCAATGCCATGATATTCCTCAAACCTTGGCTTCCATTGGTGATGTTGCTGTGGACACAATAACCTTGGCTTCCACGACCGGTCCCCCTGTATCGTTCCCGAAAATGGTCATTGTTGAAAGTAAACAAAACATGGGCGGCTAAATGGTCATATTTAGGTAGCCAACTTTTGTTTAATTTTTGGATGGTAAAACTATGCAATTAGTAATTGTAATTTAGGGTATTTATAAGATTAGTCCTTAAAGCTTCTATTATAAATACCCTAGCTCATTTAGCTTCAAAAACATCCCAAAGCATTCTAGCTTTCTTCCAATACTAGAGAGAATTTAGAGAGTTTCTTGAGAGTTGTTTTCTCCTTTTTTATCAAGAGAGAATTATCATTGTTTTCTCCTTGGTAGATCGAGAGAGGTTGTAATTCCTATTTTCTCATAGTGAAATTCTTCTACCGTTGCCTGTGGTTTTTACCCTAATAATTTTAGGGGGTTTCTACGTAAATTTTGTGTATCTTTTATCTTCATTTTTATTTTCTTAAATTATCAGTTGCGATTTTTCTCTATCTGATAGCCGTCTTCCGCAACAATTGGTATCCGAGCCAGATTTGAGTGTGTAATATCTGCTTATTATCTTTGTGGTTGCCACCAAAAGGTGGATCCTCCAACATAAGAAAGTAAGAAGGTATTACCCATTCTTTGAAGGTTCCAGAGAACTATTCACGATAGTGAAATAGTAGGAGCTATCCGTAAAAGAAGCTATGGCAACGAAATTTGATATTGAAAAATTCAATGAGAGAAATTTCTCATTATGGAAATTGAAGATGAAGGCCATCCTAAGGAAAGACGGGTGTCTAGTGGCTATCAATGAAAGGCCGGTGGATTTCGCAGATGACATCAAATGGAACGAGATGGACGGGAATGCTATGAAAAACTTTCATCTAGCATTAGCAGATGAAGTATTGTCAAGCATCAAGGAGAAGAAGACAGTTAAGGAGATATGAGATCATCTCACCAAATTGTACGAGGCCACATCGCTGCACAATAAAATTTTCCTTAAGAGGAAATTGTACACTCTCCGTATGCTAGAATCTACTTCAGTGACGGAGCACTTAAATACACTGAACACCTTATTTTCTCAGCTTACATCCTTAAGCTGTATAATAGGAGAACAAGAACGTGTTGAACTTCTACTTCAAAGTCTACCGGATTCGTATGATCAACTCATCATCAACTTGCCAAACAATAATGTCACTAGTCTAGTCTTTGATGATGTTGCAGTTGTTGTTCTACAAGAAGAAAATCGACGCAAGAACAAGGAAGACAGACAAGTAAATCTGCAACAAGCAGAAGCGATGACAACGATGACAACGATGAGAGGGAGATCAATAGAACGTGGCCAAAGCAGCAGTCACAAATATGGTAGATCGAAGTCGAGGAGCAAGAAGAATTTAAAGTGTTACAACTGTGGAAAGAAGGGTCATTTGAAGAATGATTGTTAGAGTCTAAATAAAAACTCCAATCCACAAGGCAATACCGCAAACACTTCAGATGATGGAGATGCTCTATGCTGTGAAGCGTCAACCACCATGGAAGGAAGAAAACGATTTGCAGATATATGGCTCATTGATTCGGGAGCAACATATCACATGACCTCAAGAAGAGAATGGTTCCATCATTATGAACCTGTCTCAGGAGGATCTGTGTATAGTTTCAATGATCATGCCTTAGAGATCATTGGCGTGGGAACCATCAAATTGAAGATGTATGATGGAACAATTAAAGTTGTTCGAGATGTACGGCACGTGAAAGACCTGAAGAAAAATTTATTATCCTACGGATTGTTGGATAATAATGCAAGCAAGATTGAGACACGGAAAAGAATCATGAAGGTGTTCCGTGGAGCGCTTATGGTGCTGAAAGGCAAAAAGATAGCAGCAAACTTGTACATGTTGAAGGGAGAGACTTTGCTAGAAGCAGAAGCCTCTGTTGCCTCATGTAGTTCAGATTCGGCAATGCTATGGCATCAGAAACTTGGACACATGTCAGAACAAGGAATGAAAGTCCTTGTGGAACAAAAGCTACTTTCAGACTTAACAAAGGTATCACTTCCTTTGTGTGAGCATTGCATAACAAGTAAGCAGCACCGGTTGAAATTCAACACATCAAATTCTAGAGGCAAAAGTGTTCTAGAATTGGTTCACTCTGACGTATGGCAAGCACCAGTAATGTCCCTAGGTGGAGTAAAATACTTTGTCTCATTTATTGATGACTACTCCAGGAGATATTGGGTGCACCCTATTAAGAAGAAGTCGGACGTGTTTTCAACTTTCAAAAACTTCAAAGCGCGGGTAGAACTTGATTTTGGAAATAAGATCAAGTGTTTCAGAACAGATAATGGAGGAGAATACACAAGCGAAGAATTTGATGACTTTTGCAGGAAAGAATGCATCAAAAGACAGTTCACAGTGGCGAACACTCCTCAACAAAATGGAGTGGCAGAGCGGATAAACAGAACCTTGTTAGAAAGAACAAGAGCAATGTTGAGGGATGCAGACCTAGAAAAATCATTCTGGGCAGAAGCAGTCAATACCGCCTGTTATTTGGTGAATCGAGCTCCATTAACTGCAATAGAGCTGAAGACACCAATAGAGATGTGGAATGGTAAACCAGCTGATTATTCAAACCTCTATGTATTTGGAAGTATTGTGTACGTGATGTACAACGTCCAAGAAATTTCAAAGCTAGATCCAAAATCCAGGAAATGCAAATTCTTGGGGTATGATGATGGTGTAAAGGGGTATCGCTTGTGGGATCCCACTGCCCATAAAGTGATCATCAGCAGGGATGTTATCTTTGTAGAGGATAAACTACAAAGAAAAGAAGACGATGATAGTGCTAAAAAGTCAGAGACTACACAAATACATGTGGAAAATGAGGTTGAAGAAGGAGATTCTTCTGAAGCAGAACCAGCACATGATGAACAAGAACTAGAGAGTTCTGAAGCTCCAACAACTCGTCAATCAAATCGTGTGAGAAGACGTCCCAATTGGCACTCAGATTATGTTATAGAAGGTAATATTGCATACTGCCTTTTAACAGAGGACGGTGAGCCATCAACATACCAGGAGGCAATAAACAACTCAGATGCTTCACTGTGGATGATGGCGATGCAAGAAGAAATTGAAGCCCTTCATAAAAATAATACATGGGACCTTGTGCCACTACCACAAGGAAGGAAGCCAATTGGTAACAAATGGGTCTTCAAAATCAAGCGAAATGGTGACGATCAAGTTGAGAGGTATCGTGCAAGACTGGTGGTCAAAGGATATGCTCAAAAAGAAGGTATTGATTTCAATGAAATATTTTCTCCTGTGGTTCGACTAACAACAATTCAAGTAGTTTTGGCAATGTGTGCTACATTGGACTTACATCTAGAGCAGCTAGATGTTAAAACAATTTTTCTTCATGGAAATCTTGAAGAAGAAATTTATATGCTCCATCCTGAAGGTTTTGAAGAAAAAGAAAAGAAGAACTTGGTTTGCAGGTTGAACAAATCTCTTTACGGTCTAAAGCAGGCGCCGAGGTGTTGGTATAAGAGATTTGATTCTTTCATTATGTGCCTTGGATACAACAGACTTAATGCAGACCCTTGTGCTTATTTCAAGAGGTCTGGTGATAACGATTTTGTTATTTTGTTGTTGTATGTGGATGACATGTTGGTTACAGGACCCAACAAAGATCATATTGAAGAATTGAAGGCACAACTGGCTAGGGAATTTGAAATGAAGGACTTGGGATCAGCAAACAAGATTCTAGGGATGCAAATTCACCGAGACAAAAGTAATAGGAAGATTTGGCTTTCACAAAAGAATTACTTGAAGAAAATCTTGTCACGATTCAGCATGCAAGATTGTAAGCCAATTTCTACCCCTCTTCCTATTAACTTCAAATTATCCTCCAGTATGAGTCCTAGCAGTGAAGAAGAGAGGATGGAGATGTCTCGAGTACCATATGCATCAGCAGTGGAAAGTTTAATGTTCGTTATGATATGCACAAGACCAGACATTGCACAAGCAGTGTGAGTGGTTAGTCGGTACATGGAAAATCCAGGCAAAGAGCATTGGAATACAGTAAAGAGGATTCTGAGATACATCAAAGGGACCTCAAATGTTGCATTATGTTACGGAGGATCAAATTTACTTATCAATGGGTATGTTGATTCTGACTATGTAGGGGAATTGGATAAAAGAAAATCTACTACCATAAAATGTGTTTAAAGTTCCTGGTGGAGCTATAAATTGGGTTTCAAAATTGTAGTCAGTTGTGGCTACATCTACAGCAGAGGTAGAATATGTAGCAGCTACACAAGCCAGTAAAGAAGCAATTTGGTTGAAGATGTTATTGGAGGAGCTTGGGCACAATCAAGAGTATGTCTCTTTGTTTTGTGACAGTCAAAGCGCCTTGCATCTAGCAAGGAATCCAGCATTTCATTCAAGGACAAAGCACATACGAGTTCAGTACCACTTCATTCGTGAAAAGGTGGAAGAAGGGACGGTAGATATACAGAAAATTCATACCAAAGACAACATAGCAGATTTCATGACGAAGGCAATCAACGCGGATAAATTTACCTGGTGTAAATCCTCATGTGGTCTGTCAGAGACATAAGCAACATGATGGTACAAGATAAAAAGAATGGTTTGAAGATATGATTGTTCCAATCAAATCTTCAAGTGGGAGATTGTTGAAAGTAAACAAAACATGGCGGCTAAATGGTCATATTTAGGTAGCCAACTTTTGTTGAATTTTTGGATGGTAAAACTATGCAATTAGTCATTGTAATTTAGGGTATTTATAAGATTAGTCCTTAAAGCTTCTACTATAAATACCCTAGCTCATTTAGCTTCAAAAACATCCCAAAGCATTCTAGCTTTCTTCCAATACTAGAGAGAATTTAGAGAGTTTCTTGAGAGTTGTTTTCTCCTTTTTATCAAGAGAGAATTATCATTGTTTTCTCCTTGGTAGATCGAGAGAGGTTGTAATTCCTATTTTCTCATAGTGAAATTCTTCTACCGTTGCCCGTGGTTTTTACCCTAATAATTTTAGGGGGGTTTCCACGTAAATTTTGTGTCTCTTTTATCTTCATTTTTATTTTCTCAAATTATCAGTTGTGATTTTGCTCTATCCTATAGCCATCTTCCGCAACAATCGGATGTGGAGACGAAAATTATCAAGGAACGGATGGAAAAGACTCAGGTGTAATTGGCCTTGGAGGTGATGAATTCTCACTTATTTCTCAAATGGGATCCTCCATTGCAGGTAAGTTCTCTTACTGCTTGTTGTCAATCACTGAATTTAATAAGTCGAGTGAAATGAACTTCGGGTCTAGTGCTATCGTCTCCGGAACTGGAGCTGTTTCGACCCCCATTGTTTGAATCATGCTCATCTAGTTTCTACTGCCTCAACCTGGAGGCAATCAGTGTTGGTACCAAAAGAATAAATTGCACAGATGTTTCTCTAGGCAAACCAGATCATAAGGGTAACACCATCGTTGATTCAGGCACCACATTGACTCTGTTTCCGTCACGGATTTACTCGGAATTGGAATCGGCATCGGCTAGACAGATTAATGCAACAAGGGTTCATGTTAACGAGACTTTCAGTTTATGCTACGACGCTAAAACCAAGTTTGCTGTTCCGGACATCACAGTACATTTCAACGGTGCCGATGTCGAATTGCAGCGTTTGAACACCTTCCTATCGGTTTCGATACCGTAACGTGCTTCGCCTTCACTTCTTATGGACATCTATCAGTGTTTAGGAACATAGCACAAGCGAATTTCTTGGTCGGATATGATAATGAGAACAAAACGTTATCGTTTAAGCCAACTGATTGCACCAAGAATTTGCTTATATATCAGTTTATTTACAGCAATGTTTCAGTAGGGTTGTTTGTTATGTTATATATATGTACTGATATTTACAGCTTTAATGATTTTTTGAGTGATCAATAAGTTGAATAGTTTGTGTTTGAATTTGAATAGGTTATAACTCGGTTAACGTTCGTTCCTGGTTGATTTGGATCATATTCGAGCTCAACTCAAGATCTTAACGAGTTAACTCGAGTAAGATCCAACTCGACTCGATAAGTTCGTTAATAATTTATTAATTTTTTTAATAATTTTTTAGCTGTCGTCCTAAAAGTTTATTCCATTAAAAAAATCTAACTAATAATTGCTAATTTACTGATACATAATAAGATTACGAAAGATGCTAGATTATTAATTAATAAAATAAGAATTACTATTATTTTTTTAATAAACAATAATAAAATATTAATTAATTAATTAATAAGCATAATTTGAACAAAATTTTAATAAGTAACGAGTCAAGTAACAAATGTTTTTAATAAGCACGAGTTGAGCAAAATTTTAATAAACTTAACGAGCAACAAGTTAAGTCGAACAATATTTTTTTTCTAACAAACATGAGTCGAACACTACTCGACTCGCTCGATAAACACCCGTAAACGTGGTTAATATTAATTGAATCCTTCGAGTTCTTTAGATTTAGATTGGTCTATTTGGTGAACTATTTAGTCCAAATCAATCTGAAAACTCCCATTTCAGCAGCCTTTAATTTTTCACTCGAATTTATTAAGTGATAAAAAAGAAAAATATTCTCTTAAAAAGATCTGAATTTAAACAATTACGTTTACATCCCCGAAAAATCCGAGTTCGAGCATGCCACACCATTAATCATATATACGAACATACATTATTCATTTTTGGTTTGAGCATATATTACAAGCATACATTATTCATTTTTGGTTTAAGCATATATTACAACATATGTTATTCATTTTTGGTTTAAGCATTCACTAACCATCTGTTGAGACGCTCAGATGCCTTTCTTACCTGTTACAAAAAGTCATATTAGAAAATCCATTTTTTAAGTTTTATTAATTATGATTTTTGTATTAGTATTAATTTTTTTTAGTAAAGTGCACAAATGATTTCTCGATTATATAGATATAGGGTGTTGCTTTGTTGAGTTCTCTGACTATTAAAAATTACATAATGAACTCCTGTTATAAGACGATGTTTTATTGAGTCTTCCAATAATTAAAAGTTACAAAATAGTCATCTAACCATTTATATTCTAAAATCGTCATTTTTTTTCATTAAAAATTGACGATCGTCTAAGCTGGACGTTAACTTACTGACTGAGATATGATAAAATCCTATTTTAATGATGTCCACCGTCACCGCCGTTGCTTTCAAGCACTTACTCGGCAACATAATGTTTCAAGCATTGGTTCGACGGCATAATGTAAATGGAGATGCGATGCAAAAAATACAGCTAAAAATATTATGGGATCGGATTTTATCATATCACAATCAATAGGTTAACATCCATCTTCGATGACCACTAATTGTTTAGTGAAAAAGGATAGGTTTAAAATATATGCATAATTGGGTGATCATTTTATAGCTTTTAACGGTTAAAAGACTCAACAAAACAATATCTTATAATATGAAGATCATTTTAAAATTTTTAATAGTTAAAAAACTTAACAAAGTAACTTTATATGATCGAATGACCGAGGATCGTTTGCGTACTTTACCTTAGTATTTGTTTGAGTAAATGTACCTGTTCATCCCAGTCTGTTTTCCAAACAAAGCAGGCTAGGATTAGCGATTGCATTACCACCCCGCTCATTAATCCAATCCACACCCCCTGACAAAAAATACAAAATAAAAATTTATAATTAACTTATATCTGTCACTGCTTTGAATAAATTAATATAATAAAAATATTTTTAATATTATTTTTTATTCTAAAAATTATTAATTTAATAAAGATTTAAAACATATCAAGATAAAGTTAAAGGGTAAACTATGTATTTAGTTGTCTATCTATTTTTATTGCTCAATTTTGATTATTCGATTATTTTAAAATTATATCTAATGTTATATTTATGTTCCGTTTTAATTATTTACTGTTAGAAAATAAACATAATTGATGATGTGATAATTATTTATTTATTTTTCAATGATAATGTAATATTATCTTAAAAAGTTACATGTTATTATATATAGTTTTTACCTTAAGTTGATAATCAGCAACATATCCAAGCAGAATTCCAATAGGTATTCCTATTCCATAATAGCATCCCAAGTTCACATATGCTACTGTGCTTTGCAAACCAGCTCCTGTGGCAATACCTGCATAACATATATACACGAATTAAAAACTTAATAACTAAATTGGCATAATGTTAAAATTAATCTACAACGTTTATTAAAATGATTATTTTAGTCTCGGTTTCCTTTTAAGTATTTTAATTTTTAACATTTTATTTTTAGATAAAAGACCTTTAACGTTTGATTGAATAGTCACTTTAGCCCTTAGTCTCTTTTTTCTAAACGATTTTGACCCTCAACTTCTTCTTTTTTTTTGGATAATTAAGCAAATTATTACCCAAAATAGCAAAGTTTGCTACAACCAATCAACCAATCAACAAACAAAAAAACAGCCTAATTACACAACCAATGATTGGTTAGACTATACCCCAAGCAATACAAAGGAAAAATTAGTACTATCAAGTCTATTAATGGCTTTGCCCTTAAGACGAGCAGCAACCACGTCGACGATTTCCTTAAGAATATCATCAGCAGATCGGAATCGGCCCTGAAATAATCTCCGGTTCCGTTCCTCAACTTCAATTTAGGATAAAAAGACCATATTTTAGAGCTTTGTTGACTTCAGTTTCCATCCATAGAAGGTCTTTTTGCTTAAAAATGAAACGTTGAGAGTCAAAATGTTCCAAAAGATATAGTCCAAAGTGACTATTTAGTCAAACGTTCGAAGCTAAATTGCTCTAGAAAATATAATCTAAAGTGGCTATTTAATTAAACATTAAAATTATATAAATATTCATGTATGAAAAGTTTAGAATAGTTTACCCGAGAGTACCGGCTGAACACTGTTGATTAAAATTGCAAAAGCGAAGTAAATTGAGAGAGTTGAGACTGATTGTACGACTTGTTCGTCATCCGAAAACAAGTATGCCATTCGATTTCCGAAAGCCATACATAATATCCACAATACAATCCCTATACTTGTTGTGATTCCCAGTATTGTTTTTATTGCAAATTTCACTGCCTCTGCACTTCCTCTCCCCAATTCATTCGAAACTCGTACGCTGGAAAAGAAAACCGAGTTTTCGTTCGTAAAATATCTTTTTAAACAAAGGTAAATTACAAATTTGGTAAACTTTTTTTTTTCTCTTGTTTCACTCATTGTACTTTAAATCTTTTCAATTTCTTCATTGACTTAATACATTGAGTTTTTTTCGTCGCTCATCCGTTTCCTCACTAACGGCGTTATGATGTGGCTTTTTTTACCAAAAAAATCCAATGCGTAAAGTTCAGTGATTAAATTGAAAAAATTAAAAGTATAGTGATTGAAATAGGGCAAAGAGTAAAGTTCATTGATTAAATTTGTAATTTACCCATTAAAAATTAAAAAAGCCACGGTATAACGTCGTTAGTAAGGAAACGGCTGAGTGACCAAAAAAATCCAATGTACTAAATTTAGGAGAAAATTGGAAATATTTAAAGTATAGTAGGTGGAATAAGAGAGAATAAAATTCAATTACCAAATTGGTAATTTACCCGTAAAGAAAAGATTCAGTCATAAAATAAATATTCAAATTATATTTTTTTTATTAGTTTTGGGTGTTTAAAGAATTTTTCGCTCAAATTATGTGTCTAACGTTTCTAATTTACTTTTTTAGGTGCCTAGATACCTAGTTCATCCTTAGCGTTAAAAATTTTATGTTATCTAACATATTTCATGCTTAAAAATAAAAATAAAAATTTTAAAAAATCAAAAAAAATTCTTAACTCTAAAAATCCCGACTCCAAATCCCTTCATTCACATTGACTACCGTTGATGTTTCCTTGGTTATCGCCTTTTGTCTTTTGTCATTTTATCTAATTAGATTCTAACACACGATAAAAAGAATCGTCGTTTTAATAGCTGAAATCGTCACTTTTTGTTGGAATCATCTATCCAAAGTAGTAGTCCTGCAATCCTTCATTTTTCACTACAATAGTTGCTTGAAGCATGGGGTTCAGATAGTCACTCGTTATCGGAGTTTCGGTCAATTGGCGGTTGATGACAGTCGGCGATGATAAGGGGATTTAAATTATGGTTTTTTTTTTTGGGATTTTGAAGTTTGTAATTTTAGGGGGAAATTAGGTTTTCTTTAAATAATACTTTAAGTATTTTAAAAAAATAAAAAAAGTTTATAAGTATGACATGTGTTGGATAACATATTTTTTAACGGTTGTTACAACATAGACGCCTAAAAAGTAACATAATGTTAGATACTTATTTTGAGTGAATTTTTTTTTAAATATTTAATTTTAGATATAGTTTTAACATTTATTTTTACATTAAGTCTAAAAAGCGACGTTAAAAAATCCGAGATCATATACCTTGCTGCAACTAAGAAGCCTAAGTAGACCATAAACTCCCATCCATAGATATTCAGGCTGCACCAATAAAATTTCTTAGATGTAAAAGCAATTGTTTTTACAAAGCTGAAGAATCAAAAGCTGTTAATTACCAGATGGAGAAAGCATCAATGGCGACGGTTGCATTTTTGGTGTAGCCAGCCATTAAGACGAGGATGGAATAATACCATAGTTCCAAGCTATTCTAAAATCAATTTGAGAGAATTAAAATAATAATGCAAGTTAATTTATTGGGTAAATTACCTTAACTATCATTTTTTTCCGTTTTGTTCTTTCAATTTTTTTTTCAAAATCATACCTAACGATAAGTTTTAGTTTTATTTTAGTCACCTACAGTTAAAAAAATTAACGGTGATATTGATATGTCACCATAAGGTAATGAC
This sequence comes from Hibiscus syriacus, assembly GCF_006381635.1. Lineage (NCBI taxonomy): Eukaryota > Viridiplantae > Streptophyta > Magnoliopsida > Malvales > Malvaceae > Hibiscus > Hibiscus syriacus. The sequence continues at coordinate 344,054 of NW_024061816.1, read as the reverse complement.
ACTTTATCATTGAATTTTTTAAAAGAGTATCGCGTCAATAGTTATGGTATTTTTTTAACTGCTGGTGACCAAAGTGAAATCAAAATGTAATGTTATGTATGCTTTAAAAAAAATAGTTGGACGACTAAAACAGAATAAAAGTGATAATTGGAGTATTAAGCATATAAGTTTAATTTATTTATTCTATGGAAACTAATGAAGAGTAAAGAAAAATAGGATTGTTACCAAATCATGACACCAGATGATATGGAGAGCTTCAAAATAGAGAACATATCTAAGAAAGCAGCATTAGAAAAGCCAGTCCATGTATTAGGGCACCACCCTCCAATCACATACACCAACTGCCCCACAACCATTATCCAACCGGACATATTCACGGCTGCCATTGCTCCATTCACGCCCCACTTAAACCTGATCACAAACACCCACGACAAAAACACGTGAATGACAAACGATGCCATCGATAGCCATCCCACGATCAAGTTCTTGAGTTGTGCTTGTAGGAACATCGAGGTAGTCATGGAAACGACAAAGCTATAGATGGTTGGGATGAACCATAGAGAGATTGGACCGGCCTTGACCGCGAGCTCCTCCTCCTGGCCGAGGAACCGGATAATCGGAGTCGCGAAGATGAATAGAGGTACCATTAGTGTTGCCGTAATGCCATCGACGATCCATGATCGTTGCAGGTAAATCGCCATCATGTTTTGATGCCCTGCACCAAATGCTTGCCCGCATAGAGTTTCGGTTGCACTCGACATGCCCATCTTCCATTCATGAACAACAAGGTATTAACCAAATTTTTTAAGGATTCGGAAAATTTATAATCATAAAAATAGAAGAAATGGTCATTTCAAAAGAATTTAATTTAACGGGGAGTAAATTTAGCTTAAACATAAACTTCCCAGAAAATGCAACCTTGGTTTGGATTACCCTCAAATATGATTTTTCCATGGTAGAAAAGTTAAAATATACATTTAAGAGAATTATTCTTTTGAGATAAATGTTAATCATACATTGATTTTATCACAAGAAAATTAATAATAAGTATTAATTTATTTTTTTAATAGTCTGGAGTGATTATAAGATAATATATTCACAATTTTCTTAATCAATTAATAATGTATACACCGTTGTAAAGGTAATTGCTCAAACTTAGGACCTCTAGCAAGAATAACATTCCCTTTAATCACTTAAATTATTTGATGAATTCAAGTATTAATTTATTCTCATTATCAATAAATCATTTAAAAAATAATTAAAATAAATATAGTTTTATATTTTGAATAGGTGGTTTCTTGTAATTTATTGGTAGTATATGAACTTAATGCTGCCCATTTTTTTCTAAAGGTATCTGTCCAGTTTATTAAATACTAGTCCTCTTTATAATTTATTTACTAATTAAATTGACTTCAAATGAAATCTAGCCTTTAGGATCCAAATATATAATTCAACGTGACAATGGCTGAAAAAAATTAACTTATGTTTTTCAGTTGAGTGTTAATATTCAACAAGAGTATACATCTAACATGAGTATACTCAAATTTTAAGTTGAATTTATATGCATGTTCAAGTATATTTAAAAGTTAAGTCACCTTAGTGGTAAAATAATTATTGTTATTCTTTGAGGTCTCGGATTCGAGTATAGCACCTCAATTTCTAGGTTAGTAATTTCATGTTTACTCTAGAGTTTTGTGAACCTCGCGAAGTTCATGATTAAAGTTGTTGGACCGAATGTGGGCTTAATTTGGTTGGAATTGAAACCAATTATCTATAAAAAGGAGGTTTTTTAATTGTAGAAAGATGAGAAATGACTTATAGTACGATTATCTCATTTTTTAAAATATGAAAGCTTTTATCTATTTCATCTTCTCTTCTTTTCTTTATTTCCTTCTCATTTTCCCTCTCCTTCTTCCTCTCCAAGTTCCATAGCTCAAAGGTTAGTTCTTGAGCCTCTTTCATACTTCAAATTCGTTCAAAATCCCTCCAGCAACCTCGTTTTAAGGATTCAAGCATTTGGGTTTCTTATTTTGCTAGACAAAAGTGATGATTTCATCATCCAAGCCCTAGAGGGGAGTATTGGTTGGCTAAAGGAGCTTCATTTCGGGATTCTAACATCAAGGTAGTGTATTTATAATCGTTTTTGGTGTTAAGGCTTTCATAAGCATGATGATTTGTTAAGATTTGGATATTTGATCATTTTAGGGTTTTATACTTGTTTCATGCTATAGATGATGAATTTAATGTAAAACATGTGTTTTTATGATACTTTATGACCCTAAATGACCAAACTAAGACCTTTAGAGTGATTTTTGGCTAAGCTTAAATAATCAATACTGGATGAACATTATCGATATTGGATGAATTGGGATGAATTTGAGGTAAAATTAGCCGAGAGTATTGATACTGATGGGAAGAGTATCGATACTGCCACCACTGTATAGATAGTCATGGTACCTGGTATCAATACTAGGTCAATTTTCAGCAAACATAAGTCATTTTTTGTATCGATACTCATCAGGGTATCAATACCCTAGGGTATCGATATTGCAAGTATAGTATCGATACTACCAATTTTGGATGGTTAGATTTAACTTTGTTAATGCCCGTAAGAGCTAAAGATGATTCGTAATTGTGGAACTTAGCCCGTGAGAAACACAATTGACCAAGAGGGCCTAAAAACACTCGTAGGAGTGAGTTACAACCAAAGTAATCATACTAAGCGTGATACGTCTAAGTATCTTCAATCGAGCTTGTATCGAATAATTAAGAACAAGAATCGTTGCAGAAGATGTACTGATAAGCAGTACGGTACAATAAGTAAGTCATATTAACTAATAGCGAAAATCGTGTACTTCAGGAAAGCCTGTGAACTGAGAGCATATAAGGCATCCCTCCAATTCAAGAGATATTAAGGAAAAGTACGATAAGAGTTATTAGAGTGTCGTTACCCAATATTGAACCTGATTCAGGTATCGAGCTAGCTAGTATTACCACCAGTGAACAATAGAATCAATAATCGTCATAAAATCATGAAATGCGTAAAGACTTTTTTTAAAGAGATAAAATGATTAAAATGCCCTTAATTAACAAATGACCATAATATAGTAGCTTAATAAACTAACAGAAGTAACAAACTAACAATAAAAGCATAACGTTCTAGGTAAGAGAACGAGCGAGATAGCAGATAGTGATAGGATGACCTCATTTTAGTGTGTCCATATATGTTATGGTGTATCCAAGTTACCTTAGCTGCCCTAGTGGAGCATTGTCAACATTATGCGGCCTTAGGACCCTCAGTTATGCATGTATAGTTGCATCAGTCCAGTACAACATATATCCTTAGAGCTTGGCTTGACGGTTGTGTGAGACTGGGCCATTAATACTTTAGTTGAACAGGAATTGTATTGATACTATGTGACACCAAGTTCCCCCTCCATGATCTACCTAATTTCTATGTGAGACTAGGAGACCATTCAGCAGCTTAGTGGGAATTTTACCGATGCTATATGACATTGGGTTTCTTCAGTTAACTAATGTCTGGTGGCTATGTGAGACCAGATACTAATAGTGTTGCATTTAGATAATGCACAACAGAGTCAATGTCACATTCAGATAATGCATAGTAGTTACAGTTATTAGGATCAGAGACCCTTTAGAGATGTATTCATGGTGAGGCCCTTAGTAGAGGAATAAAGGAAGCATGAGATTTATACTTCAGTGATAGGACAGTTAAACCCTAAGTAGGTAGCACTTGATTTGGATCATGCATGTACCTATTGTTTAGTACCATGTCTTTAGCATTCATATGTTTATGGAGTTCATAGTGCTGCTATAGATTAGCAATTATACTGTTGGGCTTTGTAAGCTCGGCGTTTGGATGTTTTTCGTTCGCATGTTATTAGCTTGAGTCATTCGAGGAGCACCGTCGCTGCAAGACCTCCATCATCTCGTTCAAAGTATTGTACGGTAACTTTAGTGGACATGTGTGTTCATAAAATCTTACTTATGTATTTGAGTTGTAAACCACATTATGTATTATTTTGATTTAAACCATGTGTCACGGAGCTCCGATTTATAAAATGTTTTTATAATATTTTTGTGTTTATTATTGGTACCATAAAATGTGTTTTGAAAATGAACATATATTGAAAATCAAGGATTGTCTCGGTAACCCAATGTGGTATTTTAGGCCCAATCGGGTTTAGAGTATTGCATCGGGCGCTAGGAATACCAGAGTTATGAACGTTCAATATCAAATGATTAAGAGTTATTTTTGAACAATTACTATATTTTACTTACCTAGGTTAATAATATATATATATATATATATATATTAATTGAGTTTATTTCGATTAAAATACTGTCGTTACAATACATAGGAGGGTATAGGATCAACACATGTTATACAAGTGATATTATCAAAAGCTTGTCAAATTATAATATAGTATATTAATTTAAAATTAATAATAAATATATAATTTTTCTCTGTCTATATACTGTATTTGTACGAATGATTTCAATAAGAATATTATAATATTTTATAATGAAAATTTTAATATTTAATTTTATATATAATTTTTATCATAATATGTTGGTAGCCCTTGTACTTTGGCAAAATATGACATTAGTGTCTCGAAAATTTTAAAATTATAGTTTCTTAAATTCTTTAAAATATAACTTATTAAAGATTTACACTCCTCCTGACACGAATTCAACGGTTCTTCCCTGCTTATAAGAACTGTTTGTTGCAAGGGATTTATATTAGTTTATTCATTTTCGAATTAATGAGAGAATATACTCCTAATTCTTGTTTGATATTAAGAAACACAAACCAAAACAAGGGTAAAATACATAAATTGTCTCCCTACTATAGAATAGTAGTATTGCATTGTTGAACCCGAACTATTAAAAGTTACAAAATGGTCCTGGGAATTTTTTTGTTGAGTCACCAACTATTAAAAGTTACAAAATGATCACTTGGCTATTCATATGTTCCAAACTCATCATTTTTTGTTAAAATTTTGATGACAACGTAAGTTGGATATTAATATGTTGATTGAGACATGATTTACGTTTGAGATTTTGGGATCAAATTTTATCATATTACAATCATCACTCATCAGGTTAACGTTCAGCTCAGACTGCCATCAATTTTTAACAGAAAACGATGAATTTAGAATATATAAATAGTCAAGTGAGTATTTTATACTTTTTAATAGTTGAAGTACTCAACAAAGCAATACCCTATAATCAAGAGACTATTTCATAATTTTTAATAGTAGAAGGACTCAACAAAACAGTACCCTATAGTTAGGGGACCATTTGTGTACTTTAACATCCAACAAAAAAAAACTCTGAATTGGAAGGGATTTATATTAGATTATCCATTTTAAAAGTAATGAAAGTATATACTCCTAATTCTTGTTTGATATTAAGAAACACAAGCCAAAAAATAGGATAGGGGGGAAATAAAAAGTAATACCAGTATCCCATGCATGAACCTGACAAAAATGCTTTGAATGAGTGCATAAGTGGCGAGCTCAACATCACCAATATGACCAAGAAATGACTGTGTCACTACCACCATCCCGAATGAAGCTACCCTTGTCATTATTGATGGGATTGCTATTTTGCATATCCTCTTTGATTCATTCCAAACTCTTTTTTTCAAATCATCTTCTTCTTCTGCAATTAATCTCTCCTCCAACTGCTTCTTATCCATCAAGGCTTTCTGCAAAATGGCATAAGCACTGTGATTAAAGATAGTTCAAGCAATGGAAAAAATGAAAAAGGAAGAGTTTTCTTTGACATGCAGACCAGAAAAGGGAAAAGAAGAAGAATCTGATGAGCTTTGGAGGTAGTTGGGGAAGCATTACTTTAAGCTATAGGGTATAGTGTGTAGCAGGTAAAGAAGATAAAATTTTAGGATAAACGGTACGTTTAGTATCCAACTATCACTTTTATTCCGTTTCAATCATACAACTATTATTTTTATTAAAATGATACCTGACGTTACGTTTGTGTTTCATTTTGGTTACCCAATGTTAAAAAAGTAACATATAACCAAATGATGACACGACGTTACCTTATGGTGACACGTTAGCATCACAGATAAATTTTTAAAGGTGGGTGACCAAAATGAAACAAAAATGTAATGTTAGGTATGATTTTGAAACAAAATATAACCAAATAACCAAGACAGGATAAAAGCGATAATTGAGGTACTAAACATGAAGTTTACCCTAAAATTTAAAATGAGAAGAATATGCAGCAGCTAGCCAGAAGGGGACACTATATATATATAAAAGTTTGTGTATGGTCTACTGGTTGTTGGTGATTTGTTTTTACTGATATCAAACTTTGAATGAATGGGGGGAAGAATCAGAATAAAAGTAGAAGCTAGTAAGTCCAAATATTCGGAACACATTAGGTACGTAATAATCTTTTCTAGTTTATCCCTTAATCCGCCATCCTTAAGTAATCATATTCGTTCAAGAATGCCGTCTTGCTTATGTACTTTCAAGAATCTTCACCAAAGGTGTCAATTTGATCAAAAGGCCCGCTTCAAATTTAAGAGGTTTGTAACGATTCAAAATTTTGAATCGTTACAAAACCTCTTAAATTTAGCTCAAACTTTAGGAGTTATTTTAATTTGTGTGTTTGAGTTCGTTGGTTCGATTTGGATATGTTGTAAACCTGATTAGAAAGACATTATACAAGTATGGTTAAATTAACTTCTAAAAACGTGAAGTTTTTGAATAGATAGTCCTAACACCTAAGGGTGTGTTTGGTTCACGGAATGTAAGATTACCAGTGGGAATAAAAGATTACCAGGGAATAGGATTACTGGGAATGTTGTATTTTGTGTTTGGTTGGTTTAGCAGGAATTAGGGATGGCAAACGGGCGGGTCGGGTGCGGATACCCCCTCCCCCATCCCCATACCCACTTAATATTTTTCAATCCACCACCCGCCCACCACCCATGATAGGTACAAATTTTTAAATCCACACCCGCCCACGCGGGTACATTCTCAAATCCATCCCCATACCCACTACCCACTAGCGACGTATCCGTCTAGACCCGCCTGACAGCAAACTTAAGTTATACATAAGCAACAAACATAAAAAAAACATGTCCATTAAGAAACATAATAAAATAATCCAATGATTATCTAAGTTAAGTATTAATATAGATCTTAAAATACACAAAACACCATAATAAAGGACATAATTAAAGTCTAGAAACATAAATGACAAACACATAATGTTTTTGTTCTTTGGCACAACATTCTAAAATTTCAGGCAATATTTGTGACAATATAATACTCCAGTATTACAATCATCATTCTCTATTTCCTCCAACTGAGAGCGCTCCAATTTAAATTCACTACTACCTACATATATAATAGAAAATAAAACTAATATAAGTTAGTAACTAAACTTTAATAAGATAATTAAGCACAATTTGACAACTAATATAAACTAAATAATAATATTACCTTTAATATCGGCCCAAAGCTAATTTTGAGCATACATTAATGCTTCAATCGTCTCCGGAAGTAGTCGACTACGATAAGGACCAATTACTCTTCCACCTATACTGAATGCAGATTTTGATGGGACAGTGGAGACAGGAATGCCCAAAATATATTTTGCTATTTGTTGGAGAGTTAGATAAATTACATGTTATATCTTATACAATATTAGAATTTATAAATTAGTCTCTAAAATTACACATAAATTCATAATGGTCCAAAATTTAATGGATATTTAGCTAGGGAGGGCGGATGTGGGGCGAGCGGATGCGGGGCGGATGCGGGGCGTGTAATGTCTCAAACCCATTACCCGCACACCACCCGCGACGGGTACCACTTTCTAAATTCACACCCGCCCACTACTCGCTAAAATTATACCCATCCCCGCCCCAATTGGAGCGGATACGGTGCGAAATCCACGAAACTGTACCCGTTTGCCATCCCTAGCAGGAATGTAAGATTATCGTGTTTGGTTAAAGGAATAAAAGATTATTAGAATGTATATTTGACCAAATTGTCCTTATTATATATTAGTTTTTTTAACAAGTTGGAAAATATTTATATATTTTCTTTAAAAAATTTAAATTCATAAAATTTATATAATTTTTTTACAAAATTGAAAATATAAAAAGGTTTAATGAAATGGTAAATTTTTATTTTAACCCCTGAACTTCATATAAAATTTTAATTATAGATTTTTTTTGTAAATCTAAAATAGTTTAAGGATAAATTTGTAATTTAACTTTCGTAGAATTTTTATTATTAAATGACAGAATAAGATTATTTTTGAAAGAAAATTTTTTAAGGGCATTTTAGTCTAAAACGTTGGTAATCCAACAATACCTAAGGAAAGGGAGGTAATGATATTCACGGTAATATACCCAAAAAAATCTACTATTGGTAATGTAAGATTATCGGAAATGGCATTCCCGACCAACCAAACGAGGGAATGTGGATTCCATTCCCATGAGAATCTCACATTTCCCCAACCAAACACACCGTAAGGTGTTCTGCAAGTGAAATATGAAATACGACTCCAATTTTTTTAAAATTTTTAAATTAATTTCATAGTGGATGTAATTATTTTATTACTCCGTCGTGTATAAAAGTATTTATAATTTATCTAATGATTTTATTGATTCTTATACAAGTTTATCCCAAGAGATTTAGATGCCACAAGTATTTAAAATTTTCTATAAAATTTGTGCAAATATGCATTCTTAAATAATAAGATAAAATGGATCAGTTTGAGCGTATGTTACATACTTGACTCAATAAATATTTGTTGAAGGTTATAAATAATCCAATTTACTCATATATTTTTATAAAGACATCAAGATAAAAAAAAATTATAATGATTGTATATATTAATACTTTAAATTGGAACTTATGTGTTTTAAATTAGAACTCCTAAATAGCTTCAAAAGCTTCTTTGAGTAAATGAGATACAGAATCTCGAAATCAAATTTTATCTCAGTGTGTAGATAAAAGTCTTAAATACGATTTTTTTATGAATAAAAACGTACTAAAAAGATCTTAAATAGATTCAATGTAAATAAAATATATCTATTAACTATTTAAATATATATTTTTTACTAAAGTACCCTGGTGATTTTAATATTATACAAATGCCAATAAGATAATTTTTGCCTTGAAAGAAGAGAAAAAATATTACGGTTTGGAAGCACTATTTCTGAATGTTTTCAAAATCGGACCGGACATTGAACTGGTTAAGGTACTGATTCACTGGTTCATTGGTTTAACCGGGTTCAACCGCGGTTGAATCAGATTTTATATAAAATAATATATTTTTTTAATTTTACATAATATTCAAAACAATATTAATATATATGTAGCACTTTTTTTAAGTTTACAATATTAAAAGGTATAAAAATATCACAAGTCATAACATGTATAAATGAAAAACCATAAAATCAAGTGAAACAAAATGATTCAAATCAACTACAACATAATATTTAAGGTAAAACATATTAAATAATAAATATAATTATATAACTATAATCAAAAAAATAAAATTGGGGTTTAAAAAAATCATAACAAATGATGTCATTTGGTTTAATTGTTTTTAAAAAAACAATCTCACATGGCTAAGAAACATAGAAGAGTATCCCAAAAGTTTTAAGAGTAAAAATATGAGAACAAAACAATCCCACATGGCTAAGAAACATAGAAGAGCATCCAACTTACTTCTATAAATAATAGAGGTAATTTGACATTCAAAATCATTGAGCCTTTTGGTGAGCACAGAGCAAACTATTCTTTCGCTTCAATTGAGCTCAAATTTTAGGTTTCAATTGAGCTCAAATTTTAGGCTTCAATTGAACTTCTAAATTTTTTTTTGAGTTCGAGCCTTTTTAATTTCAAGTTTTAATATTATATTTCGAGTTGATAACTTTTAGCTCGTGAGTTTTTGAGTCGAGTTGAGGTTACTTTTAAAGTTTTCGAGTTCGAGTCGAGCTCAGCAATACTCGAATTTAACTCGGCTCGTTGAACAAACGACGTTGTTTGGTTTATTTTTTTTTAAGAAAAAAAGTGAATCGGCGGTTCAAACCGGTTTTGTCGGTTTTCAGCCGGTTCACCCCGATTTTCAGCTAGTTCTTCTGGTTCTTTACCGATTATGTGCTAATCCGATTTTGGGAGTTAACCGGATCGGACAGGCCACCGATTCACGGTTCAATCGGTCGAACCGACCGATCCGATCCAATTTTAATAACATTGCTATTTCTTATTAGTCTTAACAATATTATTTTTTTTAATGTGATTTACTTTCACATGATAAGGTGTCAATTATCTTATTCGGAGATAATGTAAAGTGTATACCGTAATTGAAAAAAATGATATATCAAATGAAACATCTGTCTATAAAGCAGGGACAAAGCCTTGATTCCAATTTAAAGGGGGTAAAGTATAATCAATCATAAAAAATGAAGGGCAAAGTATAATGAATCATAAAAAGAGAGAGAGAGAAAATCAAAATAAACTAAAATTTAAAGCTCTAATTTAATATTTTATTATATATTTTTTAATAATAAAAAAATTATCTAATCAAGTAGTAACACATGGAATGACACTTGTCAATAGTGATATGTATCACCACCTGATGAATAATTAATTTTTTTGGATTAAATAAAAATTAGAATCAATTTGATAGAATATATAAGTAATGCGGACCAAATACATAATTATATTAATTTTATTAACTATCACGTTATTTTTTTTGTCAAATATTAGCGATTGACGACTTAATTGACATCATTTAAATGTGATATGATTCATAAAATTAAAAAATAATGATTAAAATATAATCTTTCCATAATTAAGTGTTATGAATTTAGTTTACCCGAAGTTTCATGAGGTAAGTGGTGAAAATGTGCATAAATAAGCTAGAATTTTAACCTGTTGGAGGGAAATCTAACTCCGAGATCGGAATATGCTTGAGCTTCATGAAAACTATATCAAAGTTCAGCCCTTTACAAGAAGCTACAAATGAATTCCTTTACGCTTCTCTCTCCAAAGCCTTATCATCAGCATCAAACTCTAAATACCTTCACAGAATCCACTCAAAAATCATAACTCTAGGATTTGAAAAATCTTCCTTCTTCTCAGGTAAACTCATAACCAAATATGCCCAATTCAAGGACCCAACTTCTTCATTCTCACTTTTCCGCCAAGTTTCACCTTCAGCCAATGTTTACCAATGGAATTCATTCATTCGAGCTCTTACCCACAATGGGTTATTCTCTAAAGCACTTGGTTTTTATAGCCAAATGCGAAGAATGAATGTTTTACCTGATAAATATACTTTTCCTTCGGTTATCAACTCTTGTGCTGCTTTGGTGGATATTGAGATGGGACAAGTTGTTCATCAGAACGTTTTGAAGATGGACTTAGGTTCGGATTTGTATATTGGGAATGCCTTGGTTGATATGTATGCAAGGCTTGGTTGTTTGGACGAAGCTTTAAAGGTGTTTGATGGAATGCCGGAAAGGGATGTCGTGTCTTGGAATAGTTTAATTTCAGGGTATAGTGCAAATGGGTATTGGGTAGAAGCATTGGAAGTTTATAATATGGCACGAATGGCGGGAATTATGCCGGATCCTTTTACTGTTTCGAGTGTTTTGCCTGCTTGTGGAGGTTTGGTTAATGTTAAAGAAGGTGAGCTTGTGCATTGTTTGGTTGAGAAGATAGGAGTTCACTATGATGTTCTGGTAAGCAATGGACTTCTCTCTATGTACTTCAAGTTTAATAGGCTCATCGAAGCACGAAGGATTTTTGATGAAATGGTTATTAGAGATACTGTTACTTGGAACACGTTGATATGTGGGTATTCTCAGATGGAGTTACATAAAGAGTCGATCGAGTTGTTTATGCTGATGGTGGATAAGTTTAAGCCTGATTTACTAACTATTACTTCTGTTCTTTGTGCTTGTGGTCATTTAGGCGACTTGAAATTCGGAAAATTCGTTCATGAGTACATGAAGAAAAGTGGATTTCAGAGTGATGTTACTGCTGATAACATTCTTATTGATATGTATGCGAAATGTGGTGACTTGCCAGCTTCACGAGAAGTATTTGACAGAATGATGTGCAGGGATTCTGTCTCGTGGAACTCGATGATCAATTGTTATATTCAGTATGTTAATTATGATGAAGCATTGAAGCTTGCTAGGAGTATGAAGGTTGATCTGAAAGTTGATTCTATTACCTGTGTGATGCTGCTCTCTGTTTCTACGAGGTTAGTTGATAAAGACCTGGGGAAAGAAATTCACTGTGATGTCATTAAATTGGGATTTGATTCAGATCTCATTGTCAATAACTCCATGGTTGATATGTATGCTAAATGTGGGCTATTGAGTGACTCAGTGAAAATATTTGAAAACATGAAAACTCATGATAGAGTAACATGGAATATAATTATAGCAGCATGTGTTCAATCCGGGGATTTCACTTTTGGGCTGAGAATGATTAATCAAATGAGGACTGAGGGAGTGATGCCTGATGTGGCCACTGTGCTAGGCATCTTGCCTATGTGCTCGTTTTTCGCTTCCAAACGGCAAGGGAAGGAGATCCATGGCTGTATTTTGAGATTCAGATTTGAAACAGATGTTCCAACTGGGAATGCACTGATTGAAATGTACACTAAATGTGGTAGTGTAAAAGATTCTGTCCAAGTATTTGACCATATGAAAGGGAGAGATGTGGTGACATGGACTGCCATGATCTCAGCATATGGGATGTATGGAGAAGGCCGCAAAGCGCTGAGAACTTTTGAAGATATGAAAGCAGCTGGTGTTATTCCTGACCATGTTGCCTTTGTAGCCATCATCTATGCTTGTAGCCATTCAGGTTTAGTAGAAGAGGGTTTGGCTTGTTTCGACCAGATGCAGAGAGATTACAACTTGGAGCCTAGGATTGAACACTATGCTTGTGTAGTTGATCTTCTTTCCCGTTCTCAATTGATATCTAAAGCTGAGAGGTTTATAAAATCAATGCCACTGAAGCCAGATGCAAGTATATGGGGATCTCTACTTAGTGCATGCCGATCAAGTGGCAACACAGAGGCTGCAGAACGTGTTGCTGAGCATGTCCTTGAGAAGTCAAATGATACCGGCTATTATGTTTTAGCATCAAATGTATATGCCAGTTTAGGGAAGTGGGAGCAAGTGAGAACGATACGAAAATCCATAAAAGCTAGAGGGCTCAAAAAAGATCCTGGATGTAGCTGGATAGAAATAAAAAGAAGATTGTATGTGTTTGGAACTGGGGATAGGTTCTTTGAACAGTTTGAAGAGGTTAACAAGCTATTAGGGATAATTTCGGGGTTGATGGCTAAGGACGGTTATGTTGCTGATCTGAGATATGTTTTGCATGACGTTGAAGAGGATGAGAAAAGGGACATGCTTTGCGGGCACAGTGAAAGGCTTGCAATGGCGTTTGGATTATTGAACACAGAGCCCGAGACACCATTGCAGATAATGAAAAACCTCCGCGTTTGCGGGGATTGCCACACTGTGACCAAGTATATATCAATGATTATGCAAAGGGAGATATTAGTAAGAGACGCCAATCGTTTTCATCTTTTCAAGGATGGAACCTGTAGTTGTGGAGATCGTTGGTGATGCATCCATGCCGATGCCTCCATCCTTTTCATCAAAAGGAAAATGAAAAAGAAAATAGATTCATTTTGCTAACGAGGTGCGCAAATACATGCTTACATGTTGACATATACATATACATATACATGTACATGTACATGTATTATCTCAAAAGCCTTGCCTTGACAAACAGTTTCAAACTTATTGCAGCAATATGATGCCTAAATTATAATGTAAACCATCCATGGTAAGACATCATAAACGGATCATTTTGCAGGATGGTAATTTTCGTAATATGCTTGGCACTTGATGATCATCTTGTCATGAGGAGGCCATGTATCTTTAATCACAGGGAATTCATAAAACTCTTCAATCCAGGCCAACAACAATGGATATCTCTCATCAACTATTTTCAAGCCAGTTACCTCTTCAAAAATACAGATCAAGTTAGTAGGGATGGCAAACGGGCGGGTCGGGTGCGGATACCCCCTCCCCCATCCCCATACCCACTTAATATTTTTCAATCCACCACCCGCCCACCACCCATGATGGGTACAAATTTTTAAATCCACACCCGCCCACGCGGGTACATTCTCAAATCCATCCCCATACCCACTACCCACTAGCGACGTACCCGTCTAGACCCGCCTGACAGCAAACTTAAGTTATACATAAGCAACAAACATAAAAAAAACATGTCCATTAAGAAACATAATAAAATAATCCAATGATTATCTAAGTTAAGTATTAATATAGATCTTAAAATACACAAAACACCATAATAAAGGACATAATTAAAGTCTAGAAACATAAATGACAAACACATAATGTTTTTGTTCTTTGGCACAACATTCTAAAATTTCAGGCAATATTTGTGACATATAATACTCCAGTATTACAATCATCATTCTCTATTTCCTCCAACTGAGAGCGCTCCAATTTAAATTCACTACTACCTACATATATAATAGAAAATAAAACTAATATAAGTTAGTAACTAAACTTTAATAAGATAATTAAGCACAATTTGACAACTAATATAAACTAAATAATAATATTACCTTTAATATCGGCCCAAAGCTAATTTTGAGCATACATTAATGCTTCAATCGTCTCCGGAAGTAGTCGACTACGATAAGGACCAATTACTCTTCCACCTATACTGAATGCAGATTTTGATGGGACAGTGGAGACAGGAATGCCCAAAATATATTTTGCTATTTGTTGGAGAGTTAGATAAATTACATGTTATATCTTATACAATATTAGAATTTATAAATTAGTCTCTAAAATTACACATAAATTCATAATGGTCCAAAATTTAATGGATATTTAGCTAGGAGGGCGGATGTGGGGCGAGCGGATGCGGGGCGGATGCGGGGCGTGTAATGTCTCAAACCCATTACCCGCCCACCACCCGCGACGGGTACCACTTTCTAAATTCACACCCGCCCACTACTCGCTAAAATTATACCCATCCCCGCCCCAATTGGAGCGGATGCGGTGCGAAATCCACGAAACTGTACCCGTTTGCCATCCCTACAAGTTAGCCATCCAACCGAAAACAAGATCTGCCAGTCCAATATTCTCGCCGCCGAAGAATTTCTTCCCTTTCAGCTCTTCTTCAACAAATTCAGATTCTCCACAATGCGGCCATTGCTTCCTCTCGATCTTTCCCTTCCTTGGTGAAAATGGCCCATATTGTTGGTAGAAGCTGCATCAAGAACAAGAACAAGATGTCACCCATGGTTACAAAAAACCAGTGCTTACAGAAACTGAAAGCCTTTACCTTTTCATCATTGAACTTGGCCCAGAACCGTTGTCTGGCTCAGAACCGTTGTCTGACTCTCTCGAAAGGATCTTCGGGCAATATCGGATTCTGGTTCCATAGAATCACAAGTGATTCTGAGAATGGCTTTCCATTGTGAACAAGATCTGGGACTTTCTTGTAGACAGGATTGTACTGAAGAAGAAGAGCACTCTTGTTGGATAGATCTTCATCTATTGCTTCATATTCTATGCCTCTGAGCTTCAACGCCCAAACAACCCTCAAACCAAAAAGGGTTGACCATGTCTTGAAAAGCTTTACTACTTCTGCCATATTGATTGCTATGTCTTCTTGTTTAACAGGGGTAATTTATATGGCACACTTTGTAAAAATAATAGGGTAAATTACACGTTTAGCACCTTACTATCATTTTTGTTTCATTTTGGTCACCCAACTATTTTTTTGTTTCAAAACCATACATAACGTTACGTTTTGGTTTTGGTTTCATTTTGGTCACCTAACTTGTAAAATTATCGGTGATGCTAACAAGTCATCGTAAGGTAATGTCATGTCATCACTGAATGTTTTTAGAAAATATCATGTCAGTAGTTCTATGGATTTTTTAACGACGAATGACAAAAATAAAATCGAAATATAATGTTAGGTATTGAAAAGAATAATAATTAGATGATTAAAACATAATAAAAGTGATAGTTAGGTTATTAAACATGTAGTTTACCCAAAATAATAATTAGGTACAAACTCTTTCCAATTGATTAGAATAGTTGAGTTGTGGATATATTATTTAGAATTTTAATGGGAAATTATATTACAACCCCATTTTTCTATATGATGATGAAATATATGTGAGAAAAGTAGACCTAAAGTTACTTTTTTTCTGGTACTTTAATTTTCAGGATACTATTTATTTTTAAGTTTACCCCTTATTCTGTCCAACAATTCATGTTATTATTAAAAAGTTTAACTAGAGATTGTCACATATAAAGATAAATAAATTAATAAATGTTTAATGTCTTTAAACAGAAAAAAAAATCAAATAAAATCATAAAAAACACACAATCCTTTAAAAATAAGAAAATCCAAATTTTATTTGGAAAAAATATATCATTTTAAGAAATTTTGGATTTTTTCAATTTTTAACGTAATGATTTTATGATCTTTTAAAAAATAAATTAAGTATAATTATAATTTTGAAAAATAAATCATAAATTATTTTACTTTCAAAACTCTTTTTACATCTTTGCTTTTTAATTTTTTAAAATTTTTATTATATGTGACATGTTATAATTAATCCATGTGATTTCTAAAACAATAACAACAAAGAAGAAAGAGTTAAATAGAGTAATAGTAAATGAATAAACTGAGAAAAATAATGACGGGTTAAATTAAAAGTTAGAATAAAGTAGATGGAGCAAAAGCGATATTAAGCCAATAACTAAAATGAAAGAGAAGAAAATTTTGGAAAATATGGAAAAATTGTGATGGTCGGTCCCCATAGGCGGCTCATATTACTATGTAAAGTGGACCAAATAATGAACCAAATAGAATACGGCACTAATATATTATAGAAAATAATTAAATTTAATACTTTTAAGCATTAAAATTTAAATTTATTAAATTATATCAATAATAAAAAAAATTATTCTCTTGAAAATCTTAAATTTATTAAATTATATCAATAATAAAAAGGCATTGTTCTCTTAAATTTTTTTTGAATTTATTAAATTATATCAATAATAAAAAACATTTTTCTCTTAAAAAAATTGGATATGCATAGTTGGGTGTATAAAATATGTATACAATATCAGCAGACCAAAAATAATTCTAAATAAATATTATTTTATTTTTATTTTAAACTATTAAAAAGGAAAATTAAAATATTAAAATTTATATGAATATATATATATATACAACAACAACAACAAAACCCTATTCCCATATGTGTGAACATAATATTTGAGACTGCAAATAATCACTCCGATTCATTTCTTCAAGAAATTATTCAATGGGATCGGTTTACCACATAATCTATGGTATTACATAATAAAACTCATCCATCTCAAAATAATTTCTAAATAATTACTCACTCCTTATTTACATGTAAAAAAGAGGTAAAGATTTACTTTGAAAAAAGAATGAAATCGATGAACTTTACTAGTTAGAACCAAGGATAAATTTTGAGGGTGAATTATATATTTAGCATTGTAACTATCATTTTTGTTTCATTTTAACCATTCAATTATTTTTTTAAAATTATACTTAATGTTATATTTTAGTTTTATTTTGATCACTCATCGTTAAAAAGGTAACAAAACTGCTTACATGCCATTTTTGCAATTTTTAATGATTACGTGGTATTGCTTTTTGATAACACATCGGCATCACCGTTAATTTTTCAATAATAGGTGACCAAAATATAAAGTTAAATATGATTTTAAAACAATAAATAATTAAATGAACAAAAAAAAGTAATAGTTGAGACACTAAACCTATTGTTTATCCTAAATTTTAATGAAAAATGTTTATCCTAAATTTCTTTTTTTTTTTTTTTGAAAAAGAAATCACGCCAATTTTTCTTCTTGTCTTTCGGTCTAAAATCTTCTAAACGGATAGACTTAGAAATCTAATACAATAAGGGTTTATTTAAATAGATGTTTTAATATCAAATTAGAACATCTTTAACTAACTTTTAGCTATTGTTTAGTCTGTTTACTTATCGGCAAAGAAATATTATGGATTCAATTGATAAAAAGTAAATTTATTTTTAAAAATTCATATAAATTATTAATTAACCCCACAAACAATTTTGAAAAAAAAAATAATGTTTTATAAAAATAAATTTCTCTTCATCCACTAATATCTGAAAAATCCTTAATCTTTAATTTTCTTTCGCATATATAATTTTTAGGGCAAATTACAAATTTAATACCTAATTTATTCCTTTTATCCCATTTTAGTACCTAAACTTTCTTTTTTCCCCGAAATCATACATAATATTTACTTTTTGTTTTGTTTTGATATCTTGCCGTTAAAAATGGAAATGTTACGTGGCATTTTATTATGGGTAAATTACATCATTCATCACTAAACTATCTTCTCACTCTTATTTTGGTCAGTGAAGTTTAATTTTTTAATTTAAATACTTAACTTTCAAATCACTCCTAATTTAATCACTCTAAATTTTAATTTTAAATTTTTTATTTAAATTATAAATTAATATAATAATAATAAAAATAAAAATTTCATGTCATAAAATTTATTAATAAAATAAATTATAGTGATTAAAACAAGAGTATTTTGAAAGTTGAGTAGTTAAATTGAACATTTTTTAACTTTAATGACCAAAACAAGATTGAGAAAATAGTCAAGTGATGAATGACGTGATTTATCCATAAAAATGCCACATATACAACAGTCCTCATAAGTTTTTAATGATGAGATGCCAAAATAAAATCTAAACTAAATGTTAGACATAGTTTTAACAAAAAATAAATTTAAATACCAAAACATAATAAAAATAACAATTTAAATACTAAACATGTAATTTACCCTATTTTTTATTCTAAATTTTTTCCGCCCTCTCCCTCTCTAATGTTTTTATAAGATATGATCAATTTTTCAAGACCCAGATCTCCTAATTTGGTAAAAAAAAACCGTCTTTTCATGGACGAATTTGTTTATAATAAAAAAATTATAAACTTTTAATGATTAAAAATATAATTTTATAAATTTTAAAATGATAAAATTCATATTTTATCATTTAGAAGGGCCAAAAAGCCATTTGTATATTGTTGTAATGCTTGTCTATGCATTAGTATTGCATCCCACATTGGAAGGAAACATTCCTTGTGAAGGGTATTTAAAGAGAGTCTTTCTCTTTTCATTGTTGAATGTGGATAAGGTACTCTCTTGCATGCGCGTGTTGCCGCTACTGTCGTTGTCTGGTCGACTAGCTTGTGGTAACATGTATCTTTGAGGCTGACAGATAACATATCAAAATTTAATATGTTGTGAATTTACAATAGTTCCTTTCTAGAAATTTTTTAATTAATATGTTTCTATGGTTTAACCTAGACAGTTTTGAAGCCACGTTTGAATCTTATTTCGTGATCTTATCAGTAAATTAATGAGTCTTAATTTTAACCGATATAATAGTTGGTTTAACAACTATTTTTTCAGCATGAATCTAGATTGTTTTGTGTCCAAGTTCAACCAACTATTAACAGAGGAATTGCATAATTAATTATATGATTAATTCGAAAATAAATCAGTGTTTATTATTGATTCTTTTTTTACGATTTTACCCATTTCATTTAGCCTATAAATAGAGATGATTTTTCTCATTTTCAGATCATCCAACGATTGAAAACATTTTCTTTCATTTACAAATTCTCTCAAAAGTTTTCTTCCTTTTTCCGGTGAGAAGAGCATTTCCACCATTGTCTATTCTGAAAATTTGAGTGTACGAATTTTTAGAGAGCCGTGATAATCTCGGGGGACTACCTCCTATAACGATGATTACACACATCAATACAAAAATTCATTTCTAAGGTAGTGGTTTATACCACGACACGGTTGTTTGTTTTATTGTTTAATTATTTTATTAATATCTAGCCAGTGCTAAAGGTTTCATTTTGCAGTTTCTGTTTCCAACAATTTAGAAACAAATTTTAAATTGCAGAATGCTGAATACCATGGCTAAGCTTGTTCCTAATCTATCCAAACTTGATACTCTTGATGGGACAAATTATCGGAGGTCGACCCTGAGGATAATAATTTTCTTCGAACAACATGACCTTTGATTATGTGTTGCTCAAGCCGACGTCCCAACCTACTTGTCATCTTTAGATGCCTCCTTAAATGTTGTCGGAGGTTACTCGACTCCCACTCCTTCCAGTCATTGTAAATGTTGTTCCTTCCTAGACGTCCTCAGAGAAGTACGAAAATGATAACAAAATAGTTCGTGGTTTTCTCCTAAGTCACATGTCAAATGAACTTTTTCACATGTCTCTTAAGGAGAAAAGTGCAAAGGCGATATGAGATACACTAAAGAAGAATTACGGAGCCGATGACGCTGTCATAAAGAAGTGCGTGGTGGGCAAGTGGCTCAAGTTCTTGATGTCCGATGACAAGCCAATCATGGATCAAATCCATGAATATGAGAAGTTAGTTTCCAACATCCAAACCGAGGGTATAAAGATGTGTGAAGTCCTACAAGCAAATTTCCTTATCGAAAAACTGCCAAGTCTTGGTCTGACTACCACAATTCTTTGAAACACAAGAATAGGGTGTTTATTATTGAAGAGCTAGTGAGCCACATGAAAATAGAAGAAGCCAATCGAATTAAGGATAAGTTGACTTCTTCTACTAATATTTCTTTTAAGGTTAATCTGGTTGAATATGGGTCTGTCTCAGGGGCCAAGTTTAATAAACCCAAAGGATGAGGTGACCAAAAGCCAAAGGTCAAATCCTAGAAAGTCGTCAACTTCAAGAAGCATGCGAAGGAGAAGGTCCCACCAAAGCCCTTTAACTACTATGTGTGTGGACGGTACAGACACAAAGCCTACCAATGACAACAAAGATCATACCACCATAATGAGAATAAACCACATTTGAACATTACTTAGAAAATTGACGATGTTATAGCGGCATTGGTTTCTGAAGTCAACCTGGTGGAGAATAATGTTGAGTAGATCATTGACACCTGCGCTTCCAAACATTTTTGTGCCAAATAAGAATTGTTTACCGAGTTCGAGGATATGAAGAATGGTGAACAAGTGTAAATGAGGAACTCTAGCATCTTTGAAACTATGCTTATTAACCGAAACGAAAACTAAAAGTTAAGCATGATTTTGAAACAAATGAAAATTTAGGTACTAAAATGAAACAAACTGATAGCTTAAGGACTATATATGTAATTTACCCTTGAAGTTATTATTTATAAATATTGAAAATATCAAAAATAAAATTTTAATTACATTTAAGTGATTAAATCAAATACTATTTATTAATTTAATATGTCATGTCATCCCCAATTAACTATGCTTATTACTTTAGAATAAAATCAAAAAAATTAATGAGTAATTTATAACTTTCAAAAGTTTAGTGACTGTTTATGTACTTTACCCTAAAAATTAAAAATTCTTAGTAGACTTTGCTAAGTAGGCCATAGATGAAATTCAAAACCTCTTATTTACACTCTCGTAAAAAAAGAAAAGAAAAAGAAAAGTCTAACGACCAGCAGCATTTAACCACCTCGTGCAAGAAAATCCTATTATTTTCCCCCATTTTTTGTTTTTCGCTAAAACAGCATTCTCTTTGCCGTTCCTTGCAAAAATCCAATGGTTTCTTCACCATTTTAATTGGGGGCAGACTCGGACCAAATACTCAGGTAAAAATGATTGAAGCTTTCCCTTCCTTTTTTGAAATTATTGTTTGGATCCGAGATTATTGGACAAATTTATTTCTTACTCAATTTTGTATAGCTACACGAATTTTCCCTTTGTTGCACATCGGAGCTTTTCTTTGAAGGTTCTTCTAGGATTTAAACTCGTCTGGAAGTTTTGGGATATAACATGTTAATGAAGTTTACTTTTGATTTATGTTTCTGGAAAAAAAATTAGAGAAAATTAAGTTTTCTGGGTTAGATAGTTATATTTTATTGTTGTTGCCGCGGTTTTGGATTCATTAGTTTCTGGGTTTTTAGTCTTAGTTACGGTCAGGCACTTCGTTTGCCGAGTCTGCCATGTGTGGAAGTATCAAGTACCAAAACAGGATTCTTTGTACTGTTTAAAATGAAAAATTACTGTTACGGAATTGAATTTCCAAGGATGTGCTTGGATTGGAGGGACGAGAACAGCATCTGTTGCCCTTTGAACAGTGGGATCATTTCTTCTGCATACTACAATCAACTAGTTCCGCGTGCTCTCTGGAAATTGGTGTGGCCTTGTTTAATGGGTTTTTTTTTGTAATTCATGTATATTTTCATTTATACTTGATAGGCCTTACTAATTTGAGATCATCTATAGTTTTGCATATTGAATGATTGTTAATAAATTCTCTCTCCCCCTCCCAAGAAACTGTTGAAATTAACAGATGAACTCTTGATAAGAAAAGAAAAATAAAAGCAGAAAATTGTTATACAGTCCAATATCACTTTCCTGGGTCTTGGATCTGGATCCAGTTCTGACTATTTTTATTTCATATTCATTGTCTTGCAGCTCTGGAAAGTGGTATTCTTATCATGCACAACCGTTTTACATTCTGGACAATGAAATATGGAACAGGAAAATAAAAGAAGGTACAGTGTGGGCTTTTGTTTGTGATGATGGAAAAATACTAGCTCTGGTGCAATCAAAGCCTATCTTGAAGAGTACCTATACTAACAATGTGATGTCTTCTAGTGAGTACTCGATGCATGGGATCAATAGTGATGGGTTTAAAGCACAAGACTCCAAATTTCTTAAAAGGTAGTTCCTTAACTAGGTCCAGTTTTTTTTTCTTCACTTAACAATCTTCCATGAGTATTCTATGTAAAGTATTATTGTTTTGTTATCATCTCAAGTAAGTATTGTCTTGTTAAGCAGGCAGAGCTCTGAAACACATGTTGCTCCAAGTAAATCAAATGAAGATGGAATTTATGATTTTCAAGGTCCAGAGGCTAAGGTACTAGAACTTTCTGAACATACCAACGGTGGAATCTAGAATCATGATGAGGCTTTGTGTGGTTCCCTCACATAAATTTTATGAATAGGAACTTCATTTGCGAGTTAGTGCTCAAAAAGAGGAGATTCAACGTCTTCGTGAACAAATTGCCGTTGCATGTGTGAAGGTTTAACATTTCTGAAGGCTATTTCTTGCATGCAGATTAATTTCTATTTCCTTTTGGATGCAAAATGCTTCCAACTAATTTGATTGTGTTTTATTCTCAAAAATTTCTGATTGACATACATAGAATCATATTAGTCTGTACGGTCTCAGGAATTACAGCTGCTGAATGAAAAATGTGCGTTGGAGAGGAAATTCTCTGACTTGCGTATGGTACGTTATAGTCTCCACATTTCTATGCATTAATTTTTTGTTTATTGTAACGGATTGACTAGGATTTTACACAAAAACTGATATAACAACATTTTTGTATGACAGGCAATTCATGAAAAGCAAAATGAATCCATCACTTCTGCTTCAAATGAATTGGCTCGCAGAAAAGGTGACCTTGAAGAAAATTTAAAGCTGACCCATGATTTAAAGGTGACATAGTGTCTATTTCTGAAAATAAAATATGTTCTCTTTTATAATAATATTTGACATCTTTGCTGAAGCTATCTAAGCTTAAACTGCCAAAGCCTTATTCTGCAAATTAGTAAAAACTTGTTGAGCCTCAAAAACTTTCCACATAGATGATAATTTTCTAGGTTCGAGTTAGAAGGTAATGGACTAAATATGCTCTCTAATACTTGTGATTTGGCCAATGGACCTGTTTTAGCTGCGATGATAACTCAATAAAACCAAAATGTTTACTCAATATGCTTAGCAACATAGTTGATCAATCAATTGGAATAGTTTCAATCACCACATATTCAAAAAAAGAGAGAAAAATTAAGCTCTCTTCTATCAGTCCCTAGTTGTTCTTTAATCCTGACTTATGTAAATGACAATTGACAAGTTTAAGAATAGGGTTTGATTCACCTTCAATAATTTAAAGTGATGCACAATTACATGGTTTGAAACATATATTTACAATTCAAATAATCGATGAATTTATAGGCAAGCTCAAGGATAAAAAGAACTTAGAAAACATGATATACTAGGAATAGTTGTATTTATGCATAATTTATTTCCCTGATAATTTGATGAATCTATCTATGAAATGAAGCAACATAGTGAACAAGATGCCATTTGGGGGGATGGGGTGGTGGAGTCACTTTTGCATGGTCACCTTTGTAAATCCCTGTTTTCATTGCTATTCACAAACTAGAGGACATGCTACAGTTCCCCACTGGAGTAAAACCAATTTTATTGTTATCATTAGATTGATGGCTTACGTTACAAGAAAGATTCAATCACTCGGTTGACCATATGACTAGAGAAATGCATGTGATATAATTTGTGAAAAAGGTAGTTATTGTTAATGTAGTGCTATTTCATTGTAATTACCATTTGCTCACTACCCATCAGAGAGGTCATAAAAGTCATAGAATCTTCTAGTTGGTACATATTGAACAACTTTCCAGTTGGCTCCAAACCAACTTGGTGATTTTCTAACTGTTCTTTTAAATGGGTATAAGGTGTTATGTCTGTATGCACTTTGGGCATCTTGGAAGAGTCTAGATATCAATCCATGTTGTCAAAATTTCCGAGTTTCAAGGGATAATTCTAACTATTCAGTCTTTTTTCATGTGGGTGTTTGTATTTTTACAATGTTCTTGCTTGCTATCTTGCATTCCTATTCTCTCCCTTTTCTTGTAAAAGGAAGTTGTTAATGATATCACTTTTCTCAGGCTGCAGAGGATGAGAGATACATCTTCATGTCATCATTGCTTGGGCTATTGGCTGAACATGATCTTTGGCCTCACGTTGTAAATGCGTCTACCATTACTAGCAGTGTAAAGGTATGAACTTGATAAAATCTTGGTTTTTGTTTTTTCGCAACTAGGTGCTTATGGTAATTGGGTTTCAATAACACTGATATGTTCATATGAAGTACTGATTCAGGCCTACCCCTTATTCTTAGTAAAATTCTGTTAGACTAATCCCATCACATGACCTGAGGCTTATGCTCAAGCCACATTAAAAGAGATTGTATTATCAAGTGCTAACTGTTGTGCATTCTATCTAGGGGTGTAAATCAAACTAGTATTCGCAAGCTATTCAAGTTGGAATCAAAAAAAAAAACTTGAATTCAATTTAGTAATAAACAAGCCGAGCTCGAGATCAAGTAGAGTGAGCTATCGATCGAGTCAAATTCGAGCACCATAATACCCTTCTCGAATGGCTTGCGAGCCTAATCGAGCTTTTAATAAGTAAATTAAATATTTTATATTATTAAATTACATAAATACCCCTATTTTACTGCAAAAGACACTTAATTTGAGTTTGAGCTCGAGCATGAGATTAAATACAAATGAGCTTAATCAAGTTCAAGTAATTTAGTTTGAGTAAAAATTTGGTAATCAAGCTTGAGTAGCTCGATTATATGTCTAGTTGAGCTCGACCTTATTTTTTGATGTTCGGTCGAGCTTAAGTTGAGCATCGAGCTCCGAATATTGAGTTGAGCTGAAGCTTAAGCTTGCCACTGTCTGGGATTGGCTCAATTACATCCCCAATTCTATCTGACTTCTCCCCCATTAAAATTTTAATAGTGAAAAGCAGGTAGTAAAAGCAGAACAAGCTGATACTTGCACAAGTTACAGAACTTTGCCCATATACTTACTAAATGAAAAATTTATACTTGCTGTTGCTCACCATTTATAATCTCTCCAAGGTTCTCATTTGATTTCCTATGAGTTATGGCCTCCTATGATTATTTTCAGTTTAAGAACATCCCTTGGCTACGGTCATCGATTTGCCTCTTGTATACCTTGCATCTTTTTCTTTTTGGTCTATCGGGTAACTGTCAAATAAACAAGCATGGTCTAATTGGATCACATTGTAGTACAAGGTGTAAAAATAAAACCACCAAGACCCTATTTACAACATGTTCAGCTTAAATGCTATTATAGGCTTATTTTTTAGATAATCATTAAATCTTTTCAAATCATAAGGACAGTTCAGCTAACATTAAGCCTTTATACTGAAGACTTAGCTTTGAAAGGCATATGAGTTATAGGAATTGGACATATGAATAGAATGGAGTTTTATAAAATGAGCCTTTGAAGGGCATTATATGTTCTTTTCATAATTAAGACCATGTTATCAGGACTAGTTTTTTCCTGTCGCTCATAGGCTATGTTGTTCTTTTCCTCTCCAAGTGTGATTTATACAATTATAATATTCAGTCCATTGAGGACTTCCTTTTAGTTTTGTTGGACCATTTAGGGTTGTGCTTTATTTAGCAGCTTGTATTCTTCACTTTGAGTAAAAGATTTCGACAACCAAGAACTTACAATCTTCTATATATTTGCAGTACCTACATGATCAGTTGGAATGGAAGATCAGAACTTCGCATGTAAGTGTACCATTCTCAGATTGCCTATATTGTTTATTATATGTAGCTCATAGATTTTATTCTATAGTGGAGAAACTTCTTGTAGAAAATCACAATTGCTAGAAAGTTAAGGTCTGGATCAGAGAAATTTAGATTTGTGGATGATAAACCATTAATTTATTTGTGGCTGTAGTCTTATATACATATATTTACATTGATAGGATAATGTTGTTTAGGTGTGTTCCTTATTGTTGGAAAACAAAAGTGCCTTGGACCCTTTTAGGGGAGGCACATTTGATCAGGTGCATGCTGGGTGCACCAAAGCATGCTAAGGTAGTTGGTGCATGAAAAGCTTGCTTGATTGAAGTTCTCTTTAATTTTTAATTTTTTACCTTTAATATTAAAAAAATGGCCGTAGTCAAGCTCTCAACTTCATGTTTGAATTCAACAACAAACATAGCCATAAGGAAAACATGCATATCGATAAATATGTTTAATCTATTAAGGAGAAACATGCATATTGGGAAAAAATGCATAATGGATTTCCTCAAGTTTAAAGAAGATCCTGATTGAAAGACACATGGAAGGATCATGTCTTTATTCATGCTATAACATTTCTGTATTTATTTAACAATGTAAAAAACCAGATAAGTATTCTTTAAAAAAACAGAAAACGAGAACAAGGAAATTTAATTTTTATTTGACAATAGGGAAGCATTTTGGGTTGATATATCACAAGTAAAATATGTAACGTCAACTTATTCTGGTCTCACAAGTCACAACAGCTAAATTTGAGTTCAACTAAAAAAATAAATCCATTATTTGATGCTACATGAAATGGATAGGTTTTATGTTTACATAGAAAACACGACCTCAGTCTTTGCTTCTTCCTTCCAAGTCCCATTAGTTCTTTGCCTTAGGCTCTTAGCTTTATTTCCTTCCAAAAAAAAACCCAAATGCATTTAACTCACGTTTTCCTAATCACTTCATTTTAATCGCCAATCAAAACCCATACCAAAACTTCTTTCACTTTTTGTTCGTCCCCCCTTCCACCAAGAGAGAAGATAAAAGATGATCCCTTTTCATTTATAGAGTCCCTGCCCATGGACCTTGCCCCCCAAAGTTTCCAGGCTGACTTAAATTTCTTCTTCTTCAACTGGGAACCAAGCAAATAAATCAAACTTCTGAGTATTAGAAGGTGATTTGAAGAGGAGAACTCTTAAGCTGGAAATTAAACCCTGACGACATTAAATTGTTATTATTGTATTTCGGTTATCACAATGAGTCTTAGAGTCGGTTCGCTCTCCACTAGAGCAAAATGGACTGCTTTCATTGATAATCTTAGTAGACGTGTCCCTAGAAGTGCCTTGTGGGAATTCTTCAACCACCATGGCATGGTTACCAAGTTTTTCATCCCTCTCGTCAATAGAAGGCCAAGGTATAGAGATGTTACTTTTGCTTTCGTTCATTTTGCTAGTCAAAAGGATATTTTAAACGCCATCGAGAAGGTTAACAATATACAGTGATTGACATGAAGAGAATATCGATGGGGGTGGAAAAATACCAAAAGTCTCAGTTATAGAAAATTCCGACCGGAGCAGAAGCTGGAGGGTCGAAGAGGCGGTCTGGTGGCTCCGCTAAAAGTTCTGAAGACAGACCAGTGATGTTCAATAAGTTCCATGATGGGAGATCCTATAGGGTCTCTTTGGTTGGTGATAGAAGGTTGCAGAGGGTCCGCAGAATAGAGACAATAATGGCTCTAAAATAGCGAAACGTCCCTTTAACGTTTTCATCCATTCGGAGTAGAGGGATTGGATCAAGAGGTATTTGACTGGCATTTTCAAAGACTCGTATGATATTGAGTTTATTCAAAAAGCCATTTATAAAATTAGACATGAGTGAGAAAGTTAGTGAGAGAGAGTGTGTGGAGCCGAGAGGCAATGGTTCTCCTGGCAGAGGTAGAACAGTGCCTGGTGGAGGATCGTGGGTAGCATTCATAGACAATCTTAGTAGAAGAGTGCATAGAAGTGTTTTATGGGATTGTTTTTGTCTTCATGGCAAGGTGGTTAAGGTGTTCATTCCATTCGTTAATAGGAGACCTAACTATAAAGATAAAACGTTTGCCTTTGTGCACTTTGCAAGCAAGGAGGATTTGCTTAATGCAATGAGTAAGATGAACAATGTCATGGTAGATGGGAGGAGAATAGTGGTTTCGACTGCAAAATATCAGAAGAGCAGTTTTCCAGGGAACCTTAAGTGCAATAGTGTAGCGGGGCCTGGAGATGCATGTGTGGAGGTTTCCAAAAGGAAAAGTCCAATATGTCAAGATGTTGATGTTGGGAAGAAGGAGCTGTTGAACATGTTTCGTGATGGCAGAACATATAAGGAGATGGTAGCGGGAGTAAGAAATGTTGAGGGTCAGCATGTAATCAGATCTGGAGATAGGAGGGAGGTGAAGAAGCCTTTGGAAGTCTTTATTCCTATGGAGGAAAGAATATGGTTGAGATCGTCTTTAACAAGTATTTGTAAAGCGATTTTTGAAGTTGAGTTTGTTCAGAGGGCTTTAAGGAGTGAGGGAATCAATGTCAAGGTGGTAAGGTGGGGCTATGCAAAAAATGCTTGTTTGATAGTCTTCCGGTCAGTGGAGGAGAAAGATGCAGCGGTGGAAATCAAGTGGGAGGCTTTGTCCTTTTGGTTTGAAAGGCTGGAGCCTGTTATGGAAGAGAAGTGTGTCCCATTACCTTATTGTGCAGTTTCCATGATAGGTGTACCGTTAAATTGCTGGACAGGTTCTTTCTTTACAAGTTTGGCATCGAGATGGGGTAAATTAGTGAAGATCCAGGAGCATACAACTCAAAAACTGGATTGCAGGGTGGCTCATATGTTGTTAAGGGTTGAGAGCCCGTTTGATATCCCGTCCCAGGTCACCATTAACACTTATGGAAGGCCTTTTATTATTAAGATTAAAGTGGAAGGCAGTGAGGATTTCTTTCCTATGATAGAAGAAGGAGTGGATGAAGAGGGTTCTGCGGAGGGAACAATTGATCCATGGGAGGAGACCTCGTCGGAAGGGAATCAAGGGGATGACCGGTAGGGTCTGCAGGAGCAGTTGAATTTCAAAATGTTGACAGACACTCAGAACAATGTTGAAGCATGGGTTAGGAATGCTACAAATGGAGGTGTCACGCTTACCGATAGTAATTTGAATGAAAAGGTAGAAGTCAATAATATCCTAGGAGATGACTTTTGTTCTGAGGGGACAGTACTAGGTGAGGTTCATAGTCAACAGCAAGTGTCAGGGGTTTTTTCTGCAGGAAGAAAAAGGGTGCAGAGCTTGGGAGATGTTACCTCGGGACAAGATAAAGTGGTCAAAGACGATGGGCTTATTTCCAGCATGGGGAGGAGAAAAGTGTTTGGGCCTGAGTAGAGAAGTCCAAGATCAAATCGAAATGGGGTTAAGTCTGCAGAATTTACAAATGGTATGCAGAATGGGTCTGTTTCATTGGCCCAGAGGTGCCCTATTGGGAGGAGTGCTTCAATTAGTAAAGCTGAAAGAGGTTTTTATAAGAATGTGTATGCTAGGAGGTGGGAAGTTAAAAGTTGCAGTGGTAAGGTGTCGGATTATGTTTCAGATAAGAATAACCAGGGGAGGACATAAGCTTTGGAATGTTGGAATGTCTCTAAATTGTTGGGGGTTAAATTTAAAGGAGGGGAGATAGATTTCTTGACTAAAGTAGGTCCTATGGTAAAGGAGAGAGATGATTGATGGTGGGTAGTAGGAACAGGGATTTAAGGTTATGGTATGATTTTGATGGTAGAGTTTTCCATAATGTGTTGGAATGTTAGGGGTTTGGGTAGAAGGGTGAAAGCTCGAGCAAGTAGGAGGTTTGTTGAGGAGAAAAGGCCTATAATTTTATTTTTACAAGAATCTAAACTGGAAGTTGTAAGTCCTTTGTTAGTAAGGAAAATGGGGGGTAAAATACTCACTGGTGCAGTAGTAGTTCCCGCTGTGGGTTCTGCTGGTGGTTTAATTACTTTGTGGAATCAAAAGGATTTTGTGGTGAAGGAAGAAGTCATCCACAACAGATTTGTGGCATTAAAAGGGTTAATGGAAGGAGATCCAGGAATATGTTGTTTTATTAATGTCTACGGTCCGAGTGTTGATGCAGACAAGGAGCAGTTTTTTAGGGAGTTATCATCCTTTTTGGAACAGCTTGATTGCCCAGTGTGTTTAGGAGGAGATTTCAATGCAGTATTGACTCAGGAAGAGAAAGATGGATGAGCAGTGAATCCGGTATCTATAAACAATTTCAGAGATTTTGTTAGTCAGGCGAATTTGATTGATTTGCCGTTATTTGGAGGTCATTTTGCATGGTGTAACAATAGGGAAGTTCCAACTTTTGAGAGGTTGGATCGGTTTTTGGTTGATCATTCATATTTTTCGTCTTTTCCAAAATTAAGCCAAACCTTGCTTCCAAGGTCTGTCTCTGATCACAATATCATTTTGTTGGAGAATAAGGAATGTAATTGGGGGCCGAAACCGTTTCGGTTGTTTAATTATGTGTTGGAAGAAGAGGGGTTTAATGAGATGATGAAAACAGAGTTGTTTAAATTCTGCAAAGGGGCAAACCCGATGTCCATATCCAAAGTTCTTAATCGGGGGAAGGATGTGGCAAAGAGATGGTCGAGGAGGGATTATCTTCAGCTGCCAGGAAAAATCAGAACGTTGGAGAGAGGAATTCATGATATGGAAATGGACTTGCAAAAAGGACTTCCCATGGTGTCTATGCAATCTATTGTCGAAGCAAAGAGAGAATTATGGGAGCTACAAAAAAAAAAGAATCGATTTGGATGCAAAAGTCTAGAATAAAGTGGAGATTGGATGGAGATAAGAACACTAGTTTTTTCCATCATAGTGCGGCAGTAAGAGGGAGGATAAATTGTATCAAATCTCTTAAAGTTGACAATGTAGTCACGGTAGATCCCCGTGTTATCAAAGCTTCTGTGGTGAAGTTCTTCAAGGGGTTGTTTAATCAAAGGAATACTTTGAAGGTGGAGGATTTAAATCTGGATTTTCTTAGACTATCGGAAGGGCGGTGTCTAGCATTGGAGAAGCCATTTTCGGAAGAGGAAGTATGAGATGTTATCGTTCATTCGGATAGTAATAAAGCTCCAGGACCGGACGGTCTAAATTTAGGCTTCTTCAAGAAATTTTAGACCATTATAAAGGACGATGTGATGTTGTTTTTTAAAGATTTCTATGTGGGGAAGGAGTGGGACTCGGAGGTAAATCATTCCTTTATTTCTCTCATTCCTAAGAAGGCCAATCCGGAGGAGTTGGAAGATTTTAGGCCAATTAGCCTAGTCGGAGGGCTATATAAAATTTTATCAAAGGTTTTAGCTAGAAGATTGAGTTTGTGCATTAACGATATAATGAGTCCGTCTCAATTTGCTTTCATTCCTGGAAGGAACATATTGGATTGCTCGTTTATTGCAAATGAATGCATTGACTTTTGGAGGAAGAAAGGGTTGAAGGGAGTAGTCTTCAAAGTGGATTTCAAGAGAGCCTATGATTCGGTTGATTGAGACATTTTGATGAAAATTATGAGCAAAATGGGGTTTGGTGACAAGTGGAGGTCATGGATGTATCAATGTATGTCTTCAGCATCCATTTCGGTTCTAGTAAACGGGTCAGCTACAGAGAAATTTCACACAGCGAGGGGATTTAGACAGGTTGTTCGTTATCGCTTTCGCATTTGCAATTTGCGGATGACCTTATAATTTCAGTAAAGGCTCTATTCGTGATTTAAGGAATGTTAGAAAGTTATTAATATATGAGTTACTGGTGGGGTTGAAGATTAATCAAGTTGAGAGCAGAATTTATGGTATCAATGTTGAGGATGGGGGCGTTAGCTACTTGGGCGAAGATATTGGTGTTCGGTAGAAAGTTTCCATCAGAGTATCTAGGTTTACCCTTGGCTATAAGAGAAATTCGGCTGCCATGTGGGAGCCAATATGGAGAGATTCATGCTAAGTTGAGCGATTGGATGTCTAATTCCCTGTCGCTTGCAGGAAGGGTGGTGTTGGTTAAGTCAGTGTTGTGCTCGCTCCCTGTGTATTTTCTTTCCATTTTCAAAATTCCAGTTTCTGTGCTAAAGAACTAAATTCTATCATGGCTTCATTTTTGTGGGGGGGTGCAGCGGATAAAAAATATCCACTGGTTAAATTGGAGTTCGGTTAGTTAACCAAAAAGATTGGGGGGTCTAGGGGTCCCGAATTTATTACTCTTGAACAGAGCATTATTGGGGAAGGGGTTTGGAAGTTTGCATCAGAGAAAGAGTCTTGGTGGAAGAGGGTGTATGTGGTTTTATGACATGGATCCGAAATGCATAATGATGGGGAATCGTGGCCAGGTCGTGCTTCATGGATTTGGAGAGGTGTGTTAAAAATTTCTTTTCTGATGATGGTTTTGGGATTGTATTAGGATATGCGTTTGAAGACAGGGAAGGGAATTATGTGAAGTTCTGGAACGATGTATGGTTGGGTGAATACCTTTGAAAATACAGTTTCCTAAACTCTATGTTCTTTCGAGCAACAAATCGGTAAGGATGGAGTTTAGGGTGAATAATGGCACTGGTTGGTGTGGACATTCAAATGAGGCGAAATTTGGCGGATTGGGAGGTTGAACAGCTGTTGCAATTGATTTCTATGTTGAACAATATCTCAATATCGCCATGTGAGGAAGACTGTTGATTTGGTCAGGAATGGTGAGGGCTGTTTTTCAGCTAAATCTTGTATCAACATTTTCCTTGATCAAGATGGTATTCAGTAGAAGATGGAGACTTGGAGAGACATATTTGGGCAGGGATTGCTCCTCCACGGGTGGAGACATTTGTATGGCAAGTTGCTCACCAGAGAGTGGCGGTGAAGGAGGAATTACTGAAGCGAGGTGTGGTAGGGATTGATGATCCTTTATGCTCTCTGTGTGGTGGGAAATGGAATCAGTTTCGCATCTATTTTTGCATTGCGAGGTAGTATGGGGTCTGTGGGCCAGATTATTGAATATTTGGAATTTGTCCTTTGTGATTCCAAAGAATATCATGGTGAGGGAGGATTACTGAAGCGAGGTGTGGTAGGGATTGATGATCCTTTATGCTCTCTGTGTGGTAGGGAAATGGAATCAGTTTCGCATCTATTTTTGCATTACGAGGTAGTATGGGGTCTGAGGGCCAGATTATTGAACATTGAAATTGTCCTTTGGATTCCAAAGAATATCATGGACTTTTTAAATTTGTGGATGATTTACTTCCGAATTCTTTGATATGGAAATTTATTCCAAGGGAGTTGATGTGGTCAGTGTGGAAATGCAGAAACGAGGTTATTTTTCAGAAAGTTAAGCTGGATGTGGTGAGACTGTTCTTTATTGTCCGTTTTAGAATAGCTTCCTGGTTTGCAAAGTTCAAGGACGTGAATATACCTTTAGACTCTCTTGTGGGAGATTTAAACTTGCGGATTTGGTGGGTAGACAAGGAAATGGCAACTCTAAACCAATTTGCTGGGTTCCTCCTCCGGATGGGTTGTTTAAAGCTAAATGTTGTGGAGCGATGGTAAAGGATTGGGATAAGGGAGGTATTGGTGGTTTGATTCGGGACAGTAAAGGTGTTGCTTCAATGGTTTTCAGAAAGAGTTGGGGGTGGTCCTCTATCTTGGCAGAATTATTGGCGATTAAGAGGGGTTATGTCTTCTGGAAGATTTAAGTTTTGTTCTTAATCGGAGGTTTATTCTTGAATCAAATTCAAGCAATGCCCTAAAGTGGATCAAGAATCCGGGTTTATGCACTCCTATGTTTCAAGTATTGGTGAAGGAGATAGTCTCTCTTATGGCAGGGAAGGATATCATTATCAAGCATATTTTGTGGGCTGCAAATTGGGAAGCTGACAATTAGCTAAGGATGGGATAGGGTGATGTAATGGTTTCTGTCTGCTTGTATTGAGGATAAATTTTATTTCCTAGTTAGCTGTTGTGTTAAGTTTATGTAATTTCTGGTGGGTTTGCAGATGTTTAGGGTCTGCCTTTGTTGTACTTTGTTTCATCTAATAAATTCTAGGCACTCTTTTCCTCCTTTCATTGTCCTTCATGTTACTTTTATAACATGGAGGTTGAAAAGGGGGGTTTTTAATGAGGCCTAATCTTCTATAAAAAAAAAAGCCATTTATAATGACTGCTTCAATGCAAAGGTGGTTGGATGGGGTTATGCCAGGAATGCATGCATTATCACTTTCCCGTCTGAAGAAGAAAAGAGTGATTTGGAAGAGAAAGCATGAGAGTTAAATTTCTGGTTTGATTGACTGGCCCCGGTTTCTCTAGATGGGGGAGTGACGTTAGCCTTCTGTTCTGTGTCCTTGATCGGAGTTCCCCTGAATTGCTGGAGTGAAGTCTTTTTCTCAGGTTTGGCTTCTAAGTGGGTGTTGTTGGTGAAGATTCAAGAGGAGACTCTCCAAAGGGTGGATTGTCGTGTAGCCCAACTGCTTGTTAGGGCGGCAAGTCTGTTCGATATTCCTTGGTCGGTTACGGTCGATAAAAATAGGAGGTCTTATTTGATTAAGATTAAAGTTGAAACAATGGAGGATGGCTTCCCTAAACTTCAGAGAAAGGATATAGAGGAGTAATCAAATGACGTGTGGGAGGAAGACTCATCAGAAAGTGGTTAGATTGACGGTCTTCGTGGTCAAAAGGGTCGAGAAGACTAGCAGTCAGGATCGACGACTCAGGAAAGGGTGGAATTGTGGCTTTAGGAGAATCCAATAAGTGGCCACCAAGGGAATGTCTCAGGAATTAATGATACAGGAGAACCAAGGTAGGTTTATCTCATGGGTGAATTGAGGGAAGTGCAGAATGATTGTGCAACCCTATTGGGCCTATTAATAAAGCTATGTTGGATATGGAGCCTCGTCGGGCCGATTCGAATCATCAAGTGGGTGGGTGCCTCCTGATTGGGCTTAAAGGGAGATCTAGATCCATGGTTCCCTCTAGGAGAATTGAGAGTAGGCTTAGGGAGCCTGGGTATTCTCAAGATAGAATTGCAAGTCGGGTAGTGGGCTAGAGTCGATCACAGACTCGGTCTCTTATAATCAATCGCCCTCCTCAAATCAGAGTCGCCCTTCAGGAAAAAGTGCTTCAATAGGAAGAATTGAGTGTGGGTTTTTTGATAAAGTATATAGTAGATCTAGAGGGAGTAGAGCTTCATGTGGTCAGAATCTTAATGGTTCCCGTCTTTCCCATTAATGTCCGGAGGAGATGGAGGAGGCGAACGCTGCTTGAAGTTTAGCAACTTGTTAGGTGTCACCTTTCGGGGAGAAAGAAGAGCCTTTGTTAATAGAGTGAGTTCAATGGTGAATGAGTGGAATAAGGGGGTGGGAGATGATTTCCCAGGGTTTGCCAAGTATTTACGCCATTTTTATGATAAATCTAGCTATCCTATCATGGAATGTAAGGGGTCTTTGAAGCCAAGAAAAATCTAGGGTTGTGAGAAGTCTGATTGTTGGTATGAATCCCTCGTTTCTGTTT
This sequence comes from Hibiscus syriacus, assembly GCF_006381635.1. NCBI lineage: Eukaryota > Viridiplantae > Streptophyta > Magnoliopsida > Malvales > Malvaceae > Hibiscus > Hibiscus syriacus. The sequence continues at coordinate 307,898 of NW_024061816.1, read as the reverse complement.
ATCCAAGAATCGAAAGTGGATTCGGTGCAACCTATTCTAATCAGGAGGTTAGGGGGAATTTGTTGCGAGGTTGTGCCTGGTCTCCTATTGAAGGCTCAACGAGAGGCCTAATTACCCTTTGGGACGAAAACAATTTTTATCTTCATTCTAAACACATCCAAAGAAGATTCATAACCATCAAAGGAAAATTCAAGGGTTCTTCTGTTAAGTCATGTATCAGGTTAATGAATGATTTGGCTGAAGTTGATCCTTATTGGTCCAAGCATGTGTGGCTTGGGGTTGCCCTCATGTGTGGGATCCTTTGTTGGCAAGTTTCTTCATCAGAAGGTGCTGTCAAAGTCGAGCTGTTGAAGTGTGTCTCCGGATTGAGGATTTTCTCTGCATATGTTTGTGTCGTGTGGAGTTGCATGGGGTTTATTGACTAAATTGTTGCGGATTTGGAATGTCCTTTGTCGTGCCCGATAAACATGCTGCGATCATCTCCGTTTGGCTAGATTTAGCCCCTCGCTTGATCATCTGGACCTTTATTCCAAGGGCGATTCTATGGTCGATTAGGAAATGTAGGAATGGGATTATCTTTGAGAAAGGAAAGTTAGACTCAACGCATCTTTTTTTCCTAACGAGATATAGACTGTCAGCATGGTTCTCTGCTAAATTTCCAAACGTCTCAATTCCCTTTGACTGTCTCGTGGGGAACCCTTCCTTGGCAGATTCTTGGTCGAGCTGCAAGAAGGTTCCCTCCTTACCATCGGTGTGGGATCCTCCACCCCCAGGTTTTTACACAGTGAATGTGGATGGTGCAATGGATATGCAATGGTTTAAAGGGGGCATTGGTGGTCTACTCCGGGATGTTGATGGTAATGTGCTAGGGACTTTATCTGAAATTGTAGGATCATATCCTCCTATTATGGATGAGTTACTGGAAATTAAAGCGGGCTTATGGTTCTTCGAGGAGTCTGGTTGGGGTTATAGGGGGCACCTTATTCTGGAAAGTAACTATGCCAATGTCTTGAATTGGATTAAAAATCCCGGTTCCTGTTCTGCTCTTTTTGAGTCGCTGGTGAAGGAGATTGTCACTATAGTCCTAGATAGGAATGTTATTGTAAGGCATAATCAGAGATATGCGAATTGGGAGGCATATGAGTTAGCAAAATTAGAAATTGGCTAATGTCTTTTTGTTTTTCTGGTTTATTCTTAGGAGGTTGTTTCTTTGGGTTGGTTGCATTTGTTCTTGCCTGGTTCATTGTAATTTGGGGACTATACTTTTTTGGCAATAAATTTTTGAGGTAATCTTTTCCTCCTCCTAATGGATGATGAGATACTTTGTAGTCTTTCGTCGGTTATGAAGGGATTTTTAATGAGACCTCCCTTTCTTATAAAAAAAAAAGTTAACATAGAAAACTTGGTAGTTAGAATAATTGGTGAGTATATTCTTGAAACAAATTAAAAGGCTCTTATCCTGTCTTTATTCTTGCTATAGTATTTTTGTATTTATGTAACAACATAAAAAATCAAATAACTAGAACAAGGAATATAAGTTTTGCTTAACAATAGGGCATATGTTATGTAGACAACTAAGGAGTTAGCATAATTGGTTTCTTCTTGAAACGACATGAAAGAAACTTAAAAGGATCTAGGTTTAAACGATTCTCATCTATGTAATCGTTGAAGCTTCAAGATTGTTGTGTATTCTATGTACATGTCCGTGTAAGCACAGATGCATGGACTATTGATGTGGCTATGTAGAGATGTGTGTTTATATGCGGGCAACAACTCTTTACTTGATTTCTGTTTCTTGCATCAAAATTTTGCTTTAATGAAGCATTATATGTTTTGGCAACTTATAAGACTGTTAGGATTATCATTGGTGTCATTATTTTGTAGAGCAGATAGCCTCATTGATTTAATTATATCACAGCATAGAATTAGAGAGTTGACTGGTGTTCACGGAACTCATGCTGGTGGCGGATCTCATGAAAAAGATAGGCCAAGTTCTGGCATTTTGATGAATCAAAATCCTCATGGATCCACGGTACTATTTGCATGTAATCTGCCAGATTACCATCTTTTCCTATTGCTGATTCTATTATATCAACTTTGATTCTCCATTGTGTCCATTATGTATTAAATAGTACTTTTATTTCTCTTTACACTCTCAGGCTGGTCACGGCTTCTCTCCAACTAATCAGTACCCTGATGAGCAACATCATATGCCACCAGAGAATATGATGAGATACATGCATGATAATGATTACACTGCAAAAAATTTAATGTTCAATGATCTGGGGCAACAACGATTGAGCAATGGCACTGCACAGGAATTTTTGTTCAATTCTGATAGGTTGGAACCACTAACGCAGTTTCTTGTGGATGTTATGCTTTTCTTGATAACATTATTAATTGACATTTTGTGATGACTCTTGAGATGTGACGAAACATATCCACAGCCTTTTCTTTTGGGTACAATTCCACATTTATTGTCCTTGCTGCGTGGTTTCTAAATTGTAAAAGATATTAGCAATAATTTCCCCTAATATTTGAATTGATTAAATGATTACGTATGATAATTGTGAGTAGTTTCTCTCCCAAGCTATCATTTCCTGTGATAAAGAATGTAGACATGCTAATTGAGGGATTAAATTAACGAGGACCTTATTCATTCTGTATTGACATTTTTCCATGTTATTTTTTATACATCCGATTTCAGCAAATTGCTCTGGTCATCCTGTGTGTTCTGTAATTAATATGCCCTGATATGAGCGCCGTTGATATTGCAAATATGAATAATGAAATTTGATTGCAAAAGCTATTATATCCAACATATCGATTTTCCTTGTTCAAAGGCACTATAACTTAAGTTTTCGTGTATAATACAATGCAACTTGTTCATTAGTGCGAAGACATTGCTTTCATTTGATTATAATTAGAGATCTAGCATTGCTTTACTTCATACTTACCTGTTAATTATATTCTTACAGAGGTGGTCCTGGGACTAATCCTGATAGTGCATTTGATAGAGGTTTTGTAAGAATTGGGTCTGAGGATACGACCAATGATGTCTTGTATCAGCCTGATGAGATGGCCTCCCAAGGTTCTGAAGGTGATTTACATTTATGTGGAAATTACGATCTTTTTATAGCATCTAATACAACTTATTTGAATTCAGACGGGCCTGGAATTGAGGGGTTTCAGATAATTGGGGATGCAACACGGGAGAAAAGCTTCTAGGATGCGGCTTTCCTGTACGAGGAACGACCCTTTGTATGTTTCAGGTGAAATTTCTTGGACACATGAAAAATTGACATTTTTTAAAAATTCCTTTTAATACATAAGGATTAATCTTTCATATGCTGACAATGTTGTTTGCACTGCAGTGGGTACGTCATCTTCAGGATGGCACCAGGCAGTACATTGAGGGTAAGCATGAAAAATATGACCTTTTCTCTGTGTTCTTCGTATACGTATTTTGTTACCTTAATTTTTTTTTTTGGTAAAAAAATTATCCAGGAGCTACAAATCCAGAATATGTTGTCACAGCTGATGATGTTGATAAACTCATTGCTGTTGAGTGCATACCAATGGATGACCAAGGCCGTCAGGTACATGCAGCAATAATTTTCTTTTTTTTATCATTAACAGAAAAAGTGCATGCATTTTTGTTTTCAATTGTATGTAGAACTCAATCAGACAATTGTATGGAATAGAATTTGTTTTATTTTCAGGACACCAATATCTGAAATTGAACATGTTTTTTGTACAGTTTCTATGACAGCTTTTAGCACAGTAGTCTTGCATTGCATTTACACTTGATGAGGACTTAAGCAGTATGCTACATATCATTTTGAACTTCTCCCGTTTGATGATAGAGAACAAGTGCTTGTTTTGATGACATCTTTGCCTCCCTTAAAAAAAAAAGTCCCTTTTTCCTAGTGTCAAATATTACACACATAATGCATAAATTTCTCATGCAACTCGCTTCACTTAACCTTTTCAGAATGTAAAGTTGAGAGTAGTCTTTCTGATTCTAATTCTGCAAAATTGTTTACTTTTTCCAGGGGGAAATAGTGAGGCTTTTTGCTAATGATCAGAACAAAATAAAATGTGGTAAGTCTGTGTGAGCCTGAGTTGTTAGACCTCATGGTCATTGAAATTTCTGTATCTAGAAGTATTACCTAATGTTTCTCATTTATTTTCACTTTCTATTTTATGTGGCAAAGTTATCTGTTTGCTTTGTTTGTCAAAACTCAAGTCACTTGTTAAAAGGATAATGGATAATAAGTTTGTTGCCATGTGCTTGATTAAATGATAATGGATAGTAAGTTTGTTGCCATGTGCTTGATTTTCTGCATTACGTCTTTTTTACTTTGAAAATATGATTTATTTTGAAATTTATCTGTCCCCAAACCTTTTGCAGAGCTCTCTCTCTCTTCTTCTTCTTCTACTTCTCTCTGCATATATATACATATCTGTACAACATTAAATGATCATGATTTCACTATTATGTATCCGGAAATATGCTTCTCAAGTCTTATAATGATATTATATCTTGAATTTCTGCATAGTTTTGTTAGATCATTTTCTTTTTGTTACTTAATAATTAACAGAATGTTATTCAACTTCTACAAAATATTATTTGGCATCATTTCCTAAATTAGTAGTAAAAGGTTATGTTTATGATTCTTACATGCACGCCAAAAAGAATGTGGTGTTTGAATAGTTGTGAATATTGTGTACACGTGTATATATTGATGCATTACATTTTCTTTTGTTTTGTTTGGCATATTTGCATTATAGAATAAATTTCTGATTAGCTGCTTTGCAGACCTAGAAATGCAAAATGAGATCGACACTTACATTTCCAGTGGCCAAGCAACATTTACTGTTCTGTTGTTGGTAGGTTTAATCACTGCTCTTCCAAAGTTACCTGGAATTTTCTTCCGTTCAAGATTTCTTTTTTACTTGTGTATTTGTTTTTAGTTACTATGTCTAAATAATCGATTTTCCAAAAGAAGTGGCGATTTGTGAATTCAAATAAAAGGTTGGCAACTGTATTAGCTGGAGATTTCATTTATTTATCCATCAATTCTTATAGTTTATCAGTTCTTCTGTTTCTGTCAATCTAATAAGAGGAGAATAGTGTTGTCATACTGTAGAAATAAGATTCATGAAATATATATATATATATATTTTATTTCTTATCATTAATTGAGAAGTTACAGCAGGGCTGTTTTTATACAAGTTTAGTTGAGTGTCCTAGATAGGATAGAATTCCTACAAAATAGTTTTCTAGAGTTACTAATAAAATAAATACTAATAATTAATCCTAATCGTAATATAACTCACACTCCCTCTCCAGCTGGGGAGTAAATATTATAGAGACCCAGCTTGGATGTAATCTCGTCGAAGTTGATCCTTGGAAGCGCCTTAGTCAAGACATCGGCTAGTTGATCTTTTGAAGAGACATAATTTAGTTTTACTGCCCTGCCATCCACCTTTTAGACGATGAAGTGTATGTTGATCTCCACATGTTTGGTTCTGTCGTGATGAACTGGGTTCTTAGCAGTACTTATAGTTGACTTACTGTCACTCTGAAGCTCAAAGTAGGTTCTATTGCACACCTCTAGTTCAGTTAGGAGTCTTTGTAACCAAACACCTTCACAGATTCCAAGTGTTATCGTCTAATATTCTCCTTCAGCACTACATTTGGAAACCACGGCTTGTTTCTTGCTTCTCCATGTCACCAAGTTCCGCAAACAAACAAACAATAACCCGTAGTTGATCTCCTATCTGTTAATTCTCCAACCAAACTTGAATCGGAGAAAACCTTGATTGTTCTATCTTCATGTTTTCTAAAATTAATCAATGTCCTGGTGTCATCTTTAAATACCTCAAAATTCGATATGCCATCTCCAAATGTTCTTCTCTAGGATCATTCATGAATTGACTCACAATGCTAATAGAGAAGGCTATGACTGGCCTAGTAAGTGACAGATATATGAGTTTACCAACTAACCTTTGATATTGGTCCTTCTTTACTGGATTCCTATTTTTCATAAGCTTCAGATTTGCTTCCATGGGGGTTTCCGAAGGCTTGCAAGTAGTCATTCCGGTTCCAATAAGTCTAGAATGTACTTCCGTTGGTTTATGACAATTCCTTCTTTTGATCTTATCACTTCCATGGCCAAAAAATATCTCAAGGTCCCTAAGTCCTTGGTTTTGAATTCTCTTGCTATTAACACCTTCAATTTCTCGATTTCTCCTAAGTCATCACTTGTGATGATATGTCATCGACGCAGACAATTAAGATCACATTTTTCTTGTTTGGAGCAATTTTGACAAACAAAGTATGATCAGATTGGCATTGCTTATAGTTGTCTTGCAAAAGTACTTTCATGAGTCTGTCGAACTAGGGACGAGGAGATTGTTTTAAACCATATAGAGACTTCAACAATTTGCATACTTGTTGATTTCCAAATTGTACCTGTACCCCTGGTAGAATCTGCTATAAACTCTTCAAGATTACCATTGAGGAATGCGTTTTAACATCCAGTTGATGAAGTATCCAATCTTTATTTACTGTTATGGACAATAGTACTCTTACAGTATTGAGCTTCGAAACTAGGGTAAAAGTCTCTTGATAGTCTACTCCATGAGTCTGAGTAAACCCTTTTGCCACGAGTCTAGCCTTATACCACTCAACACTGTCATCTGCCTTGTATTTCACGGTAAAGACCCATTTGCAGCTAACTAGTTTCCTGTCTTTAGGAAGATCAACAATTACTAAAGGTTTTGTTGCTTTCAAGAGCATATACTGCTTTATTCCATTCGGGATTTTTTAAAGCTTCTTCTATGGTCTCTAGAATGCGGATGCTGTCAATCTTAGCTGTAAATGTCTTAAAACTAGATGTTAGTTTACCATAAGCAACAAAACTTTATGAATAGGATGAGTTGTGCATCTTCATACTCCCTTTCTTTGAGCAATTGGTAACTCACTAGTATTAACCAGAACTTCTAAATTACTCTGATTGCCTTTTTCATTTTTCAAACTTGGTTTTGGCTCTTGGCACTACGTAGGTCGTGTGGGAACAAGGATGTGTTTGGTTCACCGTTTGTAGGTAAGAAGATCAGTTTGAGAAATAAGTGGTGACACAAATGGATTTGGTGTTTTAGGAGAATCCAATGGGTTAATGGTTTGGTGTATGTTTTCAGTGTCAGGTGTGGTAGTGGTGTTAGGTGGATTTGGTGTTTTAGGAGAGTCCAATGGGTTAATGATTTGGTGTATGTTTTCAATGTCAGGTGTGGTAGTGGTGTTAGGTTGATTTGGTGTTTTTGAAGAGTCCAATGGGTTAATGGTTTGGTGTATGATTTTAATGTTAGGTGCGGTAGTGGTGTTAGGTGGTTGTGTTTCGATAGGTTCAATGGGCGAGAGATTGATGGGTAGTTCAGTATTAAACGGAAAAAACTGAAATTCACACTCACTCTCCCCCTGAATTTCAGATTTAGAGAAGAAAGGTTTATGTTCAAGGAAGGTGACATCCATAGATGTAAACAATTTCTTAGTGGAAGGAGAATAACACCGATAACCCTTTTGAAGAGAAGAGTAACCAACAAAGACACATTGGATTACCCAGGAATCAAGTTTAGACTTAGTATGGTTATGATCATGAATAAAATAGTACAACCAAAGACACGAAGAGGAGCACTAGTAGTGAACGGTTTAAAGTGAGGGAAAATTTGGGAAAGAACATCCCGGAAACTTCTAAAACTAAGGATTTTACTGGGCATGCGATTAATGAGATAGGTGGCAGTTAAGAGAGCCTTTCCCCAAAGATATTTAGGAACATGAGTGGAAAAAAGAAGTTCTCGGGTTACCTCAAGAAGATTTTTCGTTCAGCAACCCTATTTTGTTTAGGTGTATCGACACAGGAAGTGAGATGGACAATTCTTTTTTCCCCCTAAAAGAAGACCCCAACCAGTGAGAAAATATTCACTACCATTATCCAACTTAAATATGCCAATAGAACTCTTAAATTGGTTCTCAATCATCTTGTGGAACCGTTTAAAAACATCTCCAACCTCAGATTTATCCCGCATAAGAAAAGTCCATCTCGTATGAGAATGATCGTCTATAAAAGAAACAAACCAATAAACACCATTTAAGCTTTTGACACGAGAGGGTCCCCAAATGTCACTATGTATCATTGAAAAAGACTTGGAAGAACGGTATGGAGAAGGAGGATATATGCTACGAATGTGTGTGGCAAGATGGAAAATATCACAAGAAAAAGATGCAAGACTTTTATGAATAAAGAGTTTGGAAAAAACTTGACAAGATAAGTAAAATTGGGGTGACCTAACCTAAATGCCATAAAACAATCTCACAGACACATCATTAGGTGATGGGGCTATTGAAACAAAGGACACACTAGTAGAGGGTTTGTGGTTTGGAGGAGGGGCGTCAAGAATGTAAAGTCGACCACAATGCTTAGCAGTACCAATCACCATACCCGAGCTCAAATCCTGAAACTTGCAAATATCAGAGTTAAATCAGGAAGTGCAACCTAAATCTGCAGACAAATTACTAACCGAAAGAAGATTGCAACCTAAATTCGGAATATAAAGAACAGGAGATAAAACAATATGCTGATTAATTCGAATAGAACCACTGCCCGCAATCGATGAAAGGGAACCATCAGCCGTTCGGACACTAGAAGAAGAAATTGCTTTTGTAAAATCTGAAAGAGAGTGAAGCACCCGTCATGTGGTCAGTAGATCCTGAATCAACAATCCATGAAATAAAACTCGAAGATAACAGAGCGAAGTTAGGTTTAACCATTTTCTTCTGCGAGTCTTTTGAAACCGAAATTTGGTACCAAAGAATGATTTAAAGGGTTTTTGAAATCTGATCTCCCATTATTACATTGAGTTATAAATATAGATTCCAGATTCAAAGACACTTCCAATTAGTAGGTTCGCCACGATTAACGAGAGGGAGATTCCACGAAATAGCAAAGCAGCGTCGATGAACAAGGATTGGATTCTGATGTAGGTTGGTGAGCGAAGGAGTGCGGGCGATGATATACGGCGAAGCAAAGCAACGGTTTGTTGATCGGAACAGTAGCAGTGTCAACAGAGAAAGACGACGAGGAAACGGTGAAGGAACCAATCGGACGATCAAGACCGCTGGCAATTGATACCATGTAGAAATAAGATTCATAAAAAATATGTATTTTTATTTCTTATCATGAATTGAGAAATTACAGCAGGGTTGTTTTTATACAAGTTTAGTTGAGTGCCCTAGATAGGATAGAATTCCTACAAAATAGTTTTCTAGAGTTACTAATAAAATAAAATAAAAACTAATAATTAATCCTGATCGTAATATAACTCATAAAATACTAATAATTAATCCTAATCGTAATATAACTCATAAAATACTAATAATTAATCCTAATCTTAATATAACTCACACATACATTAAATTTTATGGAGAATTGAGGCAATCATGAAACTTTACCCAACTTTATTGGATTAGGATGAGAAGATATATCCTCCACCTTCTCATCTCAAATGGTTCATGAGTTGCAGAGTTCTTTATCAAATGAGTTCGGGAAAATTGTTTCTAGGGAAAAGATGAGATTTACCATGGAAGACTAACAAAAATGGTGGTCAATGCCCATTGCTGATGTACTTATATTCGGTATGTGGAATGATTAAGAAAAAGAAATAAAGGCTAACAAGTAAAAATTTGAAACCTGGTGAGATGTATGTTTAATTTCAGTGTCTTGGCTCTTTAGTATAGTTCAGCTTGATTTGAAGGTTGTATGTTGTTTTGCAATTCTTATGTGGGAACAAAGTTGACTACCTTTTCTTGGGGGATTTGGGTGGGTGGATTGGTTTGGGCAAATTGTGGTTTTCTTCAAACAGTAAATGCTGAATAACCGTTTATAAATTTGGAAATAAAACGTTAACCAAGCAATTTAAAGGAAATGTTTGTTGCACATTTTTAATTCATGTATTTATGTGTATATAAATGTGGAACAGAAACGGTCATGATTCTAGAGCCAATATTTTTTTGACACTTATGTTCACTCACTCTCTCAACAGATGGATTCCGCTGAGAATTGGGAGCCAGCAACATTGACTTTGAGACGTTCAAGTTACCAAATTAAAATCAACAGCACAGAAACTGTGGAGATTTCAGAGAAATATTCGAAAGAGTTGTCTGTATGCTTTGAAATTCTTTTTCATTTTCTCCAATAAGTAAGAGTTCATATGGAAGTTTTTAATTTACTATCATAGTTTATTCAAAAATAGTTTGCGACTAGGTTTGGTTTAGATGATTTTAGTAGAATTCATACTCTGCAGTTTGGTTGAATTCATATAAATCTTCTTGTCTGATCATGGTCTAATATCTATGCTATTTGGACTTGGGTGTGAGTGTTGGATATGGGTATGAGTTTGACACCGGTTTGTTCAATCTTTTTAAGTATACACTGTTCTAGAATACAATAATGGTCCATTGCAGCATGTTATGCATTCTATGTAAAAATAGGTCATGAATATTGTGCCAAATGGCTAGCTCATTAACATGAGATGGTATGTGCATTTTTAACTTGATGTTGCAGATCAAAGTACCGAGTGGGCTCTCAACACAATTTGTTTTGACATGTTCCGATGGGTCTTCACGTCCCTTAAGCACATATAATGTTCGGTAATACATAGACTTATTGAACAATATTTTTATTTTTTTAAAAGAAAACTGATACTATAGGTATTTGTATTTCCTAACTAATTATGATACATTTTGCTAATTATTAAGCATGTCAATGAGACTAGTAGTAAATTTGTTGTATTTACATTCTTGATTTTGCTACTATATAATTGTGTGAAAGAAAAAACTACCCTGTATACACATTCCTGATTTTGCTAATATAAATAATTGTGCACAAGAAAATGCTAAAAATAAAATCTGATTTTGCTAATTAGATTTATTGCTTATGGGAAGTTTTTAGATAAACCCATGATTTTTAAATGATATAATTTATCTTTTTACATGTGGTATACTTATGCTATAATGCAATTATTATTATTATTATTATTTTACCATCTTATCTCGGTGTAAAATTGTGTATAAATGATGAAAATTATTCTTAGAATGGCATTCTGTTACTTTCTAATGCAACGTGATTGATGTTTTGCAGAATGCGGGATACACTTGTTTTGACCATGAGAATGTTCCAGAGCAAGGTACTTGACTCATCATAATTACTTTAAGAGCGTTCTGAATAGGTACATATGGTTTTTGTTGTGCTGGTGGTTGTTTCTAGGGTGAACTCCAACTGTATCATTTCGAACAAAATGACCATCTTTTTCAGCAAAATTTGAGTTATTTTTCAAGTACATGATTATGATATCATATACAGAAACTTCACTTCTAGGTTAGGAAGATAAAATTGAATTAGTGAGTGAATATACATAATAAGAAGATACCCAAAACTATGGCTATTGATTAGGTATAATGTCCCTTTGACTAAATAGTCGCTTTGTCCCCTATTTGTTTTTGAGCATTTTGACCCCAACGTTTCATTTTGGGGGTAAAAAGGCTCCCCTATAAATGGAAACTATTAGTTTACAAACGGTTAACTTAAAAAAAATAGAGGCCTTTTTACCCTAAAATGAAATGTTGAGAGCCAAAATTCTCCTGGAAAAAGGAATAAGAGCCAAAGTGATTATTCGGTCAAACGTTGGGGGCCATAGTGCTTTAAGAATAGAATAGGGGCCAAATTAAATAACCATTTTGGTAAACGTTGGGGACTAATTTTGACATTATGCCTATTGATTATCATAGATTAACTACACCTTTAAGGTGGAGTTCTTCCTCTAGTTTTGAATGCAATCTTATGAATTGTCAAGAGATGAATAGAACCATAAAGAATGCCTATGAAATGTCTGCCTGATCTTTATTCAGATATAATTATTAGGATGAATTGATGAAGCCTAGAAACTTGGATAAAATCAATATGATGATGCATTCTAAGCATGTTATTTGTGAACTAGGACATAAAATCTATGAAGTATTTAAGTGAAATATATCGTTAGTATAACTTTTTTTTTAATTTAATCTATGGAGCAGGCCTTGGATGACAAGAGGAAAGGAAGAGCGTTGGCAGTATAGCTTCAGTCTTATAGTAATTTATTCTTTTTTATTAAATAGAAAATTGAGAGGAAAATAAACACATAAATGTGTTGTATCTTAGTTTGAAACAATAATGAAAGATTAACTTGTATTTTAGATGTCATTGTTTAGTCCACTTGTAGGAATTAGGAATTATGTATCATTGGATCAGAGCATATTGTGGAACTATTTCAGCCATGAACCAGAAGATGGTGGGAAATGAGATACCGGTCGGTTGCCCCATTTCCACAATTCGGCGGCCACCCTTCCTAAACCCGTATTGTCACCGGAAGCCAATGCTGTGACTCCTTCCCCGAAGGGTTTCGGATTTGGTCGGCTTTTTATGCTTTGGTCTGTAAGTAATACTAGAATCTAAGATTTTGATTTGGAACCTACGAGATTGATATTTGTTTTAAGTGCAAGTGTTGAGTTTAGAATCAAATCTCGGTGATTTAGATCTTAGTTGTTTAAAAATCCCCATTCCTAATTATGTTTAGACTTGGAGTGCTTATCGATCGATTTGATCGCGAGTTGTGCAGTGTTTGATTTGTGCTTGTTAAAAAATATTTTTTGTTCGACTTGATTGTTGCTCATTAAGTTCAATAGAAAATTGTTCGACTCGTGCTCATTAAAAGAATTTGTTACTTGACTCGACTCATTACTGGTTAAGTTCATTAAAATTTTTCTTTGTTTTTTAGCTATATGTGAAATCTAGCAAATTAATAATTTAGTATCTTGTTGCTTATTAAAAATAATAAATTAGTAGTAATTATTAATTAGTAATTTAGTATCACTTTTATTATCCAGTAATAAATTAATAATTAATAATTAGATTTTTTAATGAAACAATTTTTAAGGTAATTACTAAAAAATAATTAAAAAAGTAACGAATTACTTGCGAATTTATCGAGTCAAGTTAAATAAGTAGTAATTATTAATTAGTAATTTAGTATCACTTTTATTATCTAGTAATAAATTAATAATTATTAATTAGATTTTTTAATGAAACAATTTTTAAGGTAATTACTAAAAAATAATTAAAAAAGTAACGAATTACTTGCGAATTTATCAAGTTAAATTTTGTTCAACTCAATTCATTAAGATTTCGAGTTAAACTTGAATTTGAACAACTCATGAGTTGTTCAACTCGTTAGACACCCATATGTTGGACAATTAGAGCTTAAAATTATGCAAAAAAAAAAAAGAGCGTACTATAAAAGCTATCATAATTAATTAGCCCTGATGTTAAATGTTTACATTAATTGCATGTTATATTAATGTTGTAAAAATTTAACAATCTAATTATTATTTTTGTCGAATAATCTAATTTGATCACGAATAAATAAAGGTGCAAATTCAGTTTAAAATAAGATTAAGAATAAAATTTATAAATCTCAAGGCTAAATGTTTATTTATATCTAAAATTTAAGAAATTTATATTTGTGTTAAAACGGATTATAAATAAGAACTAGTCTTCAATGAGCGATATTCATTAAAATGCACCGCTAATGACTCGCCATGAGGATTATTGTGACTAAATCCTCGTCTTGTGCCTTTCCTGAGATATGTAGAAAACTATTATTTCAACCAACCTATGTAGTAATTACTTTCCAAATAGTCTACGAGAGGGTCTAGGGTTATTGTTAATCACATACTTAAAATCGTTAAGGGATATTGTAACCGTAAATTCTTATGATTTTGATATTAAATAGGGTTAGAACCAAGGAAAATGCAATAACCCGTTGTTGACCTTCTATCCTTTATCGAGGATGCCCAATCAATATTTGTAACACACCAGATTGAGTACACATACAATCCATGATCCAATGTACCACACAAATATCTCTGGATACGCTTTACAGTTCTCCAATGGACATCATAAGGATTATTCATGAATTGGCTCACTACATAGGCTATGTCCGGTCTGGTCAAACAAACATATTGCAAGCCTCCAATCACACTTTAGTACAAGAGTATATCAACAAACCTTTGTTCATCCTCAACTCGCACCATTGCCATAAGCGTGGGAGCAAGCCTGACAGCAAGCATATCGGTTTTAATAAGCAAATCTGAACATATTTTCGTTTCTTTAAAAGCAATCCTTGAGAACATTTTTTACCTCCATACTCGGGAAAAACTCAGGTTCTTCCAAGTGTTTGAGAGAAAATTCAGAATTGATGCACTACACTACCTTATTTACTTCATTTGAGTGACTGCCAGCGATGATGATATCATCAACATAAACCATGAGAACAATTTTTTAGGCAGTAGCATTTCGAATGAACAAGGAAGTGTCGGTAGGAGAGGCAGTGAAGCCAAGTTTGGAGAATAGAAAACTCTTTAAAGTATCAAACTAGGCTGAGGAGCCTGCCGAAGACCATAAAGGGCTTTGTTAAACTTGCACAAAAGCAGCTCTCCAGACTGTCCAACTATTTCAAAACCAGGTGGATAAGAGATAAAGATTTCTTCAACAAAATCTCCATTTAAAAATGCATTGTCGATGTCAATCTTCCTGACACACCGCTTATTAATGAAAGTAGAAGCAAGAATTGTCCTAATTGTGGCAGCTCGAATAACAAGATTCAAAGTTTCCTTAAAATCAATGCCAACCTTATGAGAATAAACTTTGGCGACCAACCGAGTTTTCAACCTTTCAACAGCTCCATCAAATTTTTGTTTGATCTTGAATATTCACTTACACCCTACTGGCTTGTGATAACCCGATAGAGGCTGTAAAGACCAGGTACTATTCTGAAGAAGTGCATCATATTCTTTTTGAACAAAAGACCTCCAATCAGGATGCTATAAAACCTCAAAGACATCCGCTGGTTCATTGTCCTTAAATTCAGTGTTATACACCTTAGGCTTAAAAATGCCAGACTTGTCTCTAGTAACCATTGGATGCACATTGGTAACAAATTTCAAAGATGGCATGATAGTGGAAATGATGGTCAATGTAGGTAGCAATGGAGGTGATAAAGTAGATGATGAAGGTGGAATAGTGGTGGATGTAGGTAGCAATGGAGGTGACTGTTGTAAAGGTGATAAAGTATATGATGAAGAAGGAATAGTGGTGGATGTAGATAGCAATGGAGGTGATTGTTGTGGAGGTGAAATATTAATTTAAAAGGAACATGAAGTATCAAGATGTTGGGAAACAACAAAAGTAGGCAAAACCATACCCTGTTTGTACAATGCACGAAAGGAAAAACAACTGATTTAACCTTTGAGGTTACAACAGAATAAAAAAAATCACGTGGAAGCTGAAAATCTAAAGACGACTGACATCCCTTCCAGGAGGACACATTTTGATGTGAAACACACGGAAAAACACTCTCATCATATTGAACATGCCTAGAAATATAAAATTTCCCTGAGGAATCCATACATTTATATCCTTTGTGTCTAGGAGAAATCCTAAATAAAGACATGTGAATGATCTATATTGAAACTCGTGTTGATTAAATGGTCTTAAAAATGGAAAACACAAGCAGTCAAAAACCCTTACTAAACTATAATCAGGAGAAACATTAAATAACTCAGTGTAAGGACATATACCTTCTAAGGCCGAGGTCGGAAGCCTATTAATCAGGTACACTACATTGGAAAAGGCATCGTTCCAAAAAGAAAGAGGCATTGAAGCCTCTGCTAGGATGGCCAAACCAACTTCAACAATCTTTCTGTGTTTCCTCTCCACAAGACCATTCTGTGCTGAAGTGTGAGGGCATGACAGTAGATGCAAAATGCCTTGACCCTTAAGATAGACTTACAAAGCAAAAAATTATCCCCCGCCATCAGTTTGAAGAGCAATTAACTTCCGACCAAGTTGCCTTTCAACCTGTCTTTGAAACTAAACAATCACATTATAAACCTCAGATTTTTGCTTCAGAAAATATAACCATGTATAACTCGTATAACCATGTATAACTATAGTGCTACAGCACAGCCATATTGTCAGAAGCCAAGTAAAACAACATTGTAGGTCCATCGGTCTAATTGCTCTATTTTTTGCTGCAACATTTCCCTGCTTTCACTATCTTGATTTGTCTATCATTCAAAACATATGACATATGACATATTATTCAAAACATTAAAAGTGATGTGTTCATCATTCAAACACATAGTAAGTTCCCCTTTTTCAATATCGATCAAAGCTCGGCCCGTGGCAAGGAATGAGCGGCTAAGAATTGGGGACATCTTTGTTAGCTTCGCAATCCAAAATGATGAAGCCCATGAGGAATATAAACTTATCAAACTGAGCTAGCATATTCTCCACAATGCCATTAAGATGCATGGTGGATAGATCAACAAGTTGCAAAGTGACAATAGTAGGTCTTGCTCCTCCACTTCCAAACTTCCTAAAACATTGACAATGGCATTAAATTAATGCTAGCACCCAAGTCACATAAAGTTTTTTCTACAAATTTATCACCAATAATACAAGGAATAGTGAAACTCCTTGGATCTTTAAGCTTATGTGGTAATCGACTTTCGGCCATAGCACTGCATCCCTCGGTAAGAACAATAGTTTCAAATTCCCTAAGTCATCTCTTCTTAGAGAGAACTTCTCGAATGAACTTGATGTAATATGTATTTTGCTCCAAGCTTCAATCAACGGGGTGTTGATTTTCAATTATTGAAGAACATCAACGAATGCCTTAAATTGTTGATCCTCCTTAGTCTTCTTAAATCGTGGAGGGAATGGTGGAGGCATCCTTGTCTATGGTTGTTGTGGCATTGGTGCCGAAGAAGTGTCTAGCAGTGTATAAGGCATTGCTGCAAGCAACGGTCCAGAATTATTGCACTGTCCTGCTTCTCTTGTTGTGACATTAATAGTGGACATTTCAAGATCAACTTCCATGCTTTTACCCTTGTCATGCTTTATAACCCCTTCATCAACTTTATTCTTGGGGTCTTCAATAGGTTTCCCAATATGGAGACCACTTCAAATAGTAATAGCCTTGCATGCTCATTGCATTGAGCTTTCCCTTGCTGTTTTGGATTCTCGGTATCACAGTGCTACGTCCCTTGTAGTCTATTTCTCAAAGCATTCACCATTTGGCCAACTTGATTCTTTAAAGCCCTTAATGAGGTTGATTGACTATCCATGTACTCCTTTAATGCTTCAAGAAATGAAAGATTTGAGGTTTGTGTTGAAGATTGTCCTTGATAATTATATTTAAGGACGACAATCATTTTAAAATTTATTTGTACCATTCTATTTAAAATTATTACGATGTTAACCTATACGTGCATATCCTACAAAAAATTTTCGGGATGCGCCGCTGTCACTCGCAGTTACAATTGAATGAAACAAAAGATTCTCAATTTCAGCATCTGAATATTTGACTTGTGCCAACCAAAATATTTTGCATGGCAGAGACAAGCACACGTCTACTTTCCTAATGGAACTGTTTTCTGTTCTCTTTACCACAAATAAGAATTGGCCACAAATGGAACCCAAAAAATCAAAGGGAAAAAAGACTGAACAGCAACAGAACACGTTTACCCCACACTCCCTCTCCGCACAATCTCTCGTACCCAATCACAACACTCTCTCTTCCATCTCCTCCTTTGATTTTTGACCCCTCAAATATATTCTTTGCTCCATCCTCTGGATGTCACTGTAGTATTGCAGTACATTCAAAACAAAACACGGGTACCAAAAATATAAAAAAGTAAAGTTACAAAACGGTCCTTCAATTATATGGTGCTATTTTGTTGAGTCCCTGCCATTAAAAATTACAAATTGGTCACATATTTATATGTTCTAAACTAGCCTTTTTCTATTAAAAATTGATGGTTATTTGAGTTAAATGTTAACATGCTGAAAGATATGATAAAATCACATTTTAATGATGTCTACTGGCACCGATGTTGCTTTCAAGCATTGCCTCGACAATATAATACTTCAAACACTAGTTCAACGACATAATGTAAATTGAGAATCGATCCATAATTCGGTTCAAACGGTTGTAGGATTATATTTTATCATATCTTAGTTAATACGTTAAAGTCCATCTCAAACAATCATAATTTTTTTAATGAAAAATGACGAATTTTAAACATATGAATAGTCAAGTGATCATTTTTGGTATTTTAATTTTTGGGGACTCAATAAAATAACGTCCTAAAGTTGATGGATCATTTTATAATTTTTAATAATTGAGAGATTCAACAAAATAGTGCCCTATAATAAGAGGATCATTTGTGCACTTTACCCAAATATAAAAAATAGAGAAAAAGGTCCAATTTTCTTCTTATTCTTCACCTCATATTCTTTCTGAGGCTCATACTCAAAAGCCCATTCTTTCCAACTCAAAAACAAACCTCAAAATCTCATGTATATATATATATATATATTTTTGAAGATTCTATTAAAAAGAATCATTCTTGGGAGAGTATACAAGAGATGGAAGCTAGATTATTTGCATTATAATGTGGGTTTTCCTTCCCTTGGAAAATAAACATATTTCTCACTAGTGAAATGGAGAAGGCTTCATGCTCGTTTTGTGGAAGAATTCCTTCAACTACAACAACAAAAGCTTTTGCTCTGAGTGTTCAAAAGAGTAGCTGTTTGAGTTCTCTGCCATTCTCCTTTTCTCCTCCTTTGAAATCAATTTGTTTATTTGTAGGCCATAAATATAATTTACCCTCAACAAAATTTCATCCCAAGCAGTTTGTTTCCAATGGTAGTGGAGAAAGCAGTGGCAGCCAAAGTAGCAGCAAGTTCATTACTACTACAAAGAAGAAGCCTAGAAGCAACCCAAAATTTAGCAAAAGTGAGATTAAGTCTACCCCTAAGCCCAGTGATAATCTCAGTAGGACAAAGATACTAGTGGAAGAACTGGGGTTGTTGAAGAAACAGAAGGAACAGAAGGTTCAGAAGACTAAGTCTTTAAATGTTAGAACTTTGTATCAAAATGGGGATCCTTTGGGAAGAAGGGATCTTGGGAAGAAGGTGGTTAGGTGGATTAGTGAAGGGATGAAGGCAATGGCTTTGGATTTTGTGTCAGCAGAGTTGCAAGGGGAGTTTTTGGAGTTGAGACAAAGGATGGGACCTGGATTGACTTTTGTGATCCAGGCACAGCCTTATCTCAGTGCTATTCCCATACCCCTTGGCCTTGAAGCAATTAGTTTGAAGACTTGTGCACATTATCCAACTTTGTTTGATCATTTCCAGAGGGAATTGAGGAATCTTCTTCAAGACTTGCAGCAGAAGTCTGTGGTTGATGATTGGAAGGAGACTCAGTCTTGGAAGCTGCTTAAGGAGCTAGCGAATTCCTGTTCGTTTTCTTTCGTTATTGTTGAAATTATTTTCGTATTCAACTTTATTTCTAGCCTGTAGGTTGAATATAGCATTAGTTTTTTGTTTTAATTTAGTGTTTGGAATATGTTAATTAATGAATTTAGTAGTTTTAATATAGCATGAATTTAGTTGTCTAACTTAGTTTTCGGGATATGCAAATTAGTGAATTTAGTTGTTTGGTAAGAAAGTGAGTTTGAGCTGGAAGTGATGGATTTTGCAGCTCAGCATAGGGCGATTGCTCGAAAGAATACATTGCCCAAGACTGTTCAAGGTGTTTTAGGGATGGACTTGGAGAAGGCTAAGGTCATGCAAGGCAGGATTGACGAGTTTACGATTCGAATGTCGGAGTTGCTTCAGATAGAGAGGGATGCGGAATTGGAGTTCACGCAGGAGGAGTTGGATGCTGTTCCTACACCTGATGAGGGTTCAGATTCATCGAAACCTATTGAGTTCTTAGTTAGACACGGCCAGGCTCAGCAAGAACTTTGTGACACCATTTGCAGTTTGAATGCTGTTAGCACATCAACAGGTTATCTACTGATTTATTTTTTAGTCTTTTTCTTCTTATACAAGGTTGGTAATCCCATGTTTGTTCCTTCATTTGCTCCTTTGAATGCAGTTCTGCAGTTTGTTGCAAAAATGGTGGTTTAGATTGCTAATGCTTTTAGAATTGTGTTGTGTATAGGACTAGGTGGAATGCATTTGGTGTTATTTAGGGTTGAAGGGAATCATCGGCTGCCACCTACAACCCTGTCTCCCGGGGATATGGTTTGTGTGAGGATTTCGGACAGCAGGGGAGCAGGTGCAACTTCTTGCATCCAGGGATTTGTTGACAACCTTGGAGACGATGGCTGCAGCATTAGTGTTGCTATGGATTCTCGTCATGGTGATCCAACTTTCTCTAAGCTATTCGGAAAAAGTGTTCGCATTGATCGTATTCATGGTTTGGCTGATACACTCACATATGAGGTATTTGATAAACGCCTTTTATTTTTTCAGTGTTTGGGCTTACATTCCCTGGATGATCAGCATGTTAGTTTTACAACCGCTGATATATTTCTTAACTCATAGTTATGTTTCCAAATTCCACTTGACTAGTATAAATTCATTCCTTTCTTATTGTCTGTAGCTTTAAATTTGTATGATGTATCGATGCTTTCTCATGATAATTTTGAAATGCCATGAAAGAAAATGAATTTTTATTGAAACACAAGGGCATAAAAGTTCGTTTATAGTATTTACAGAAAGTGCTATTATCAAGGCTCTATACTTTTTTTATTCTCACCATTCATATTTTTGAGTTCAATGGACATTATTAAACCTGGTTCCACCTTTAATGCTTCTGAAATCCTTTGTGGGTTACATATTATTTTTATTTCAAATTCCATAATTTTTTATCATTGTCATAATGCTTGGGAGCATATTCTGTACTTTTCAGTCATGACTGAGTGAAGTAGCCGTTTTCCTCATTTTTTTTCTTCTCTGATGTAATGTCTTCATTTCTGGAAAACTAATTGGCAGTACCAAAACTTTTCAAGAAAAGTGTGTGCCTGTTATGTAAGGACCGCTGAACCGAAGCTATCCTATCTCATTTGACTAGGGAAACCATGTCATTTATAATTGTATTCTCGAAGAACCTTTATAGTGAGTGATTACCAAAACTCCCCTTTTTGAGGTACAAGGGATCATCTAAAGCTAGAAAAATGCAACCTCTAACATAGTAATATATAGGTCTAGGTGGAACACAAGGTGGCTCAATGTAAAGTTTGTTAATTACTTATGAATTCCTCGAGTAGCATCTCCCTACTGCCAAGACATGCAAATTGTTTATCGGAACCTGAACTGTTCAGTATATTGGTTTTACTACAACAAAACTGACTACCTAAGAAAATTTCTAGAGTTTTTTGAACCTGTTTTCCGGTAAGATGCTAGATATTTCAAGCTGCAGTTCTTGGCTAGGGCTACACCCTCTTTTACTCTGTTTAGGTTCATGTCAGTATGAGGTTTCATGTGGTGAATGATTCACTATGTAGCTTTCCATAAGGAATTAGCTAATAGAGAATACATCTTAACTTTTGAGGTAGTTTTATGAATTGCCAGTAAGTACTAATTCCAGAAATATTTCGACCACTTTCCAGATTATTTTTAGTTAATATATTTATTTTTCGAGTGTTTCTGTTGAATAATGCTTACTGTATCTAACTGCCCTCTAATGGAATTTTTAGCGCAACTGTGAAGCCTTAATGCTGCTCCAGAAGAATGGCTTGCAGAAGAAAAACCCTTCAATTGCTGTTGTGGCCACACTGTTTGGAGACAAGGAAGACGTGGAATGGTTGGAGGAAAATGGTTTGGTCGAATGGAACCAAGCAGAGTTGGATGGATTACAGCATGGAACATTTGACAACTCCCAGCGAAAAGCAATTGCTTTAGGCTTAAACAAGAAGCGTCCTCTGATGGTTGTTCAAGGACCTCCAGGCACTGGAAAGACAGGCATGCTCAACGAAATTATAGCACTTGCTGCACAACAAGGTGAAAGGGTGCTAGTAACAGCGCCTACTAATGCAGCTGTTGACAACATGGTCGAGAAACTTTCCGATACAGGATTGAACATAGTGCGTGTTGGAAACCCTGCACGTATTTCTTCAGCTGTAGCATCCAAGTCTTTGGTTGAGATTGTCAATTCTAAGCTTGCAGATTACCAAGCAGAGTTTGAAAGGAAGAAGTCGGATCTAAGAAAAGATCTTCGACTTTGCCTGAAGGATGATTCTTTAGCTGCCGGAATACGCCAGCTATTAAAGCAGCTTGGTAAGGCACTGAAAAAGAAGGAAAAGGAAACAGTGAAGGAAGTTCTATCAAGTGCACAGGTCGTGCTTTCTACCAACACGGGAGCGGCTGATCCACTTATCCGAAAATTGGATACTTTTGACATGGTTGTTATAGATGAAGCTGGGCAGGCAATCGAACCCTCTTGTTGGATCCCGATATTGCAGGGAAAACGTTGTATACTTGCTGGTGATCAATGCCAACTTGCTCCTGTAATTTTGTCCCGCAAAGCTTTAGAAGGCGGCCTTGGAGTATCCCTGCTAGAGAGAGCTGCAACTTTGCATGAAGGGGTTCTTGCTACCATGTTAAGAACTCAGTACCGAATGAATGATGCAATAGCTAGCTGGGCTTCGAAGGAGATGTATGATGGAGAACTGAAATCCTCTCCCTCTGTTGCATCTCATCTTCTTGTTGATTCTCCATTTGTCAAGGTATGACATCCATTAATGTTTATTCATTCTATAAAATGGAGTATAGATCTTTATAAGTAATGGCTAATGGAAATGCTAATTTTATAAAAAATCTTCAAATTAATTTAAGGGCACAATCTTCTATTCAAATACATGCATGTATGGGGGGGGGGGGTTTCACTTTCCATTGATATTCTTGCTAGTTATCAGGTTTTCCATATTCATCGAAAATTTTCATTTGAGAAGGTTCAAGTTTGATGTTCCTTTGCCTTATTTCAGCCCACATGGATAACACAATGCCCATTGCTGTTACTCGATACAAGGATGCCATATGGAAGTTTGTCGGTAGGCTGTGAGGAGCATCTAGACCTGGCAGGCACAGGGTCTTTTTTCAACGAAGGGGAAGCAGATATCGTTGTCCAACATGTCTTTTATCTGATCTTCGCCGGTAATTGCTCATATCTTTAGTCTACCTCATTAAATGGTGGTTAAATATTGTCTTGTGTATTTGAAAAACTAGTCGAATCGCGTATACTGTTGCATTCTTTAATCAAGTTTTGTTAGTCCTTGATAATTAGAAGAAAGTTAAACTATATTGGACTTGAGAATGTTACATGTATGGACATGATTATGTGTTCATTTTTTCGCATACCTGCCACTCATTTCAAGAGAATGCTCTCTCTCTCTCTCTCTCGATGTGTATAGCAGCTTGTATTCATTTTTTAGTTTAGTTGTCTGTCATTATGTATTATGTCATACTTTTTATTAATATTATAGACGAATAAGTTGCACTTGCTACAACGGTATATGTGCTCAAATAGATTTCTCATACCCGGACGGGGAGACTGTTGTTTGTCTCATATTTTCTTGCCAGATGCATGCTCAAGCAACATATTTTGACATCTCCTACATTGATAAACTCGGTTGAAATTAAGAATCTTCCCTTTTTCGCGTGCCTATGTTTTCGGTATGTGCCAGGAGTCGTAGAGTATCTATAATTTCCCATTCATTATCAACCTCATTTAGGATTTTATTCCCTCTAGATGTATTTATCATGCCGGTTCATCCATCGACTTTTGAACCTATGCCGATAAACTCTTGGCTTTGAACATGATCGGCTTTTGAGAATAAGAGTGAAGGTGTATGTTATAGTGATTGTAGTTAAATTACACAAGTAACACGATCGTATCACCTTATATCTTGTATTTTGCATACTTGAGCTGATTGTCTTCCATAGAGCTTCTTACAAGAAGTGTTCTTTCCCCGACTTTCCCCTTGAATGCGGTTTAAAGTGATGTCTGTTATTAGCTTCTGCATAATACTTATCATCTGGTAGATCAACACCTGCACTCAAATCAGTGCCCGCTTCATTTTTTTGTTTGTTTTTCGTATCTTTTCTTTTCAAGATACATCCATTCTTGCGTTGTAGTGATTAATAGGCCTTGATTGTTACAATCTTCCCTCAACCAAGTTAAGAACTTATTTGGTTTTATTCTCTTATGCAGGTGTTAGCCCGACAGCCATTGCCGTCCAATCACCTTATGTTGCTCAGGTACAGCTCTTACGAGACAGGCTTGATGAGTTGCCGGAGGCTGCTGGTGTCGAGGTCGCGACAATTGATAGCTTTCAGGGTCGAGAGGCTGATGCAGTAATCATATCAATGGTATACATATATATATATATATATATATATATATATATATATATATATATATATTTGCTGTGAAGTTTTTTACTTGCCCTACCCTTTTTGATATAATGGTGTTCTAAACCGGTGCGTAAATCACGGATTGTTTGAAACAGTCATATTCGGACAAAATGCTCGACCGGATCCCAACTATGACTGATTTAGAATGCTTGTTACTGTTTTTAGGTAAGATCAAACACTTTAGGAGCCGTAGGGTTCTTGGGGGATAGTAGACGGATGAACGTTGCCATAACAAGAGCTCGTAAGCATGTTACTGTCGTGTGTGACAGCTCGACAATTTGCCACAACACTTTCTTGGCCAGGCTCTTACGCCATATCCGCTATGTCGGTAGGGTGAAGCATGCTGAACCCGGTGCTTCCGGAGGATCGGGGCTCGGGATGAATCCGATGTTGCCATCCATTAGTTGAACATGACATGGAACAGGTTCAAGTGCTAAGCTTTAAATTTGTTTCAGTGGAATGATTATTTGAAAGTTGAACATGTAAAATAGATGCCTTCGGATACATTTGGTTTGGGCATCTATTGGTCATTTTTGTGAACAAAATTGCTACCCTTCGATTTAGTTGTATATAGAACTATACACATTTGACGAAACATAATTTGTATACATTCCAAACCTGCAAATAATATCAATGAAACCCCCAAAAAATTCACTGTCTTTATAGTTATAATTAAATAAATTTCATATATTTTGTTTAGAATGTCTTAATTTTGGATAAATTACACAATTTCTCATTGAATTATACACTCTCTCCTATTTTACTCATCGTGCTTTCAATTTTTTTAATTTACTCACTAAACTTTCGAATTGCTATTTTTTATCACTCGAATTATTTTATTATTATTTTCATATGACGTGGTATCTTTATTATTATTTAATATAAAATGACTTAATATCACGGTACTATTTGTTTCCAATTTAAAATATTTTCTATAATCATATACAATGCATATATATTTCTTCATATTTTTTCATACTTGATATACACATATCATACAAAGTCGAGAGATTGTACTCAAACTTGAAAATTAAACCTACTAATTATTAAAAATTTTGAGTAATTATTCGAGTTCTATTTTATAACTTGAATTTTGAATTTTTTTGAGTCGATTCGGGTTTATGAAATTACAACTCGAAGTCAATACAAGTTGAGTTTTTTTCGAGTCAACTTGAGTTGAAAAGTTTAGTTTTTCGAGCCGAGTTTTGCCCATCCCTAAGTTTATGAACTTATTTTGACCAAAAAATAGTTTAAGTACATAAAGTGGTGACATATAATAGTTTAAGGACTTATCTTGACCAGCAAATAGTTTAGGGGCTTAAAGCAAAAAGTGAATATAGTTTAGGGATTTTTTAGGTTTAAGCTTTAAAATTTTAAAGATAAATTACATATTTATTCACTCAACTATTCTCATGATTCTATTACAGTAACCCAACTATTCTTTTAAATTATCATTAAATTTAAATTTTTATTCTACTTTAATCACCTAATTCAATTCTATTTATTTTTAAATTTATAATATATAAAAATTCATTTATATCACATATTTAATTGATGAGAATGTTGGCCATTCGGTTGAGGGGAGGACACTAAAAGTCACAACTGGAGTATGGGCCCACCAGTTAGGAAACTCGATAGGTGAGGACACTAAAGGCAAAATTGGCCCATTGCCGCACGTAAAACAAAAATGAGAAAATAACTTCAATGACAAAAAATGCATACGAATTTAACCAATTTTTTGGATTTGCCAAAATGACCAACAAATTCGCAACGCGAACTCCAATTTCGCAACCCAATTTCCAATTTCGCAACGCGAATCTGTAAATCGCAACGCGAATTTGTAAATCACAACACAGAAGTCAAATTCGCAACGCGAATTTAATTTTGCAACAGGTTTTAGTTTCGCAACACAAATGTTTTGGGTATATAACAACGCAGCATCAACAACTCATAACCTAAATCCCTAAATCGTAACTCATTCCATCTCCATCTATCACTCTCTCCGGCGACATCCGTTCTATATCCAACGACATCCTTCCCCATCTCTAATTTTTTTTATATAATTTTATTTCTATATAATTTTTCAATGATTTCTCTCCCAAATTATCAACTATCAACTTAATAAAGGTATGTTTTTCTCTAAGTTAGTGATGATATATAGTTCATAGCTCGTTTGTTTAGTAAATTAATTTACAATTTGTAGAATGAAATCATCTAATGTTGATCATGTTTGGATAGATTTGTGTTTTGGAGGGTCATGAGAGAATGTTCATGGTGTTTTACAATATGTGCCTTTACCCATGAATCTTTAACTAAAACTGTCATTAAAAAAGTTAACTTATGAAACTTTAATGTTACGTGTTGCAAAGAAATTGAATTTAGAGCCTCTAAGTGGATTTAGGCTATCTTATCAGAGAAAATGTAAAGTTTATTTGTTAACCGACAATGAAGATGTTGAACGATTCATTGCTTATATTAGTGTTTCACAAGAAGATGTTACATTGTAAGTTGTTGAACCTAGAAGTAGTGAAGTTGGGTCAGTAGCGGGTAGTAATCAACTAAGTTCTTCAACCCAAAATTTAATGGTTCCACCACAATTTCATCACAAAGCAAATTTTGTTTCACCACATTTTCAATACCAAACACAATATCAAGCACAATCTCAAAACCCACAACCTTTTCCTAATCCAAATCCCAATCAACTTTCAACACCAAATTCCAGTTTTCGTATTGACCAATTAGACGATTATGAGCCAACAGAAAAAATTGTGAGTACTAGTCAGTATTCGAAATTTGATCTTGGTCAATACCCGGACTTTGATCTTGGTCAATACTCGGATTTTGATGATGTGATGGAAGAAGAAACAGACCTTGCATGTAATGATTTTGATATTGGTCAATACCCGAATTTTGATGATGAAACAGCCGCTGTCGAGGAAGATGTTGTTGATGATAATAAGGAAGAAGTTACGACTGTGAATGAACATGTTGAACATCCATTCTGTAATTCATATAACCCTGCAGAAGAAAAAGAAGAAGTCCCCGAAGAAAGAAAAAAGAAAAAAATGCCACGGAGTATAACTGGAATATGCCAGAATTACTTCAGATACCGGAAGAAGAGTTGGTAAAGATAGCAGTTGATTGTTACACAAAAGTTATTCGTATCAAGAAAGATGATTGTTTTGATACAAAGAAAGACTTGAAGATAGCTTTGTATACGAAATGTGTGGAAGATGGCTATCAACTAAAAGTTAACAAATCAAGCAAAGATAGTTTCAAAACAAGGTGTATGATTGACAAAAACTGTACGTGGTGTATGATTGCAAAGAGGATAAAAGATTGCGAAATGTTTCAAGTTAGGACTTTTATTGATAAACATACATGCTCAAGAAC
This sequence comes from Hibiscus syriacus, assembly GCF_006381635.1. Classification (NCBI taxonomy): domain Eukaryota; kingdom Viridiplantae; phylum Streptophyta; class Magnoliopsida; order Malvales; family Malvaceae; genus Hibiscus; species Hibiscus syriacus. Next base: position 280,077 of record NW_024061816.1, on the reverse strand, counting down.
CCAAGTTTTTCCTCACCATAGACAGGCAAACAAAAAGGTGTTGGGTGGTTTTCTGGCTGAGTTAATGTTTTTGAATGGAAGGGTATATCGGGGACATGAAATTATGACTGACATGAATGCTCGGTTCAAGATTAGTATCTCATATTCTTAAGCTTGGAGAGCCAAATGTTATGCCTTGAAATTTTTGAGGGGGTCGCCAAAAGCATCGTTTGCCCAACTACCGGCTTATTGTCACAATTTAAAGCTGAAAAATCATGGGTCAGTAACTCATATCAAAATAGATAGAGATGGACGCTTTGAGTTGCTGTTTATCGCCATTGATGCTGCGGTTAGTAAATAATTATAATTTTGTTGACTCATTTTTGTTAGTTGCATGCATTTCACATTTAAATGATTATATTTCATGTGTATATGATTTTGTAGATTCATTCGTTTATTACTTGCATGCGCCCAGTTATTATAGTTGACAGAGCACATTTGAAAAGTCGATACCTTGGAGTAAACTTATTAGCAGTAGCCATGGATGCTAACAATGAGATACTACCAATAGCTTACGGGGTTGGCAAATCTGAAACCTTTGATTCATGGACATGGTTTATGGGGCATCTTAGGGATTGCATAGGTCCTATTAGCAATCTGACAATCATATCCGATAGGGCAAACTCAATTGACAACACTGTTAGAAGGTGTTTCCCAGATGCTTTTCATGGACTTTGTGGTGTTCATTTGTAAAGAAATATAAAATCAAGGTCTGCTGGTATAAAAAATCACAAATGAATATACTGGAAGGCTGTAAAAGCTTATCGGGAAGTGGATTTTCATAAGCTTATAAATTGTTTAAGACGTGTTTTGCCTCAATGTGCTCAAACACTAGAAGATGTCGGGTTTGAAAGATGGTCAAGAGTACATCAACTTGGAGCAAGATATGGTTTCATGACGTCTAATAGTGCAGAATCAATCAACGCTCTAAGTCGTCATTCCCGGAAATTACCCATTACTATGTTATTGGAGTTTTTTCGAGCCTCTATTCAACAGTGGTACTACAAGAAAAAAAACCATGCAGGTATTATTTCTTTAAATTCGTAACTTATCATATATTTTACTAAGTATTATTTATTTAAATTTATTGGAACATTGGAACGTCGTGTTACACCATGGACTGAAAAAAAGATAACGAAACGTGTTGTGAAGTCAACGTCATGGAGAGTTGAACCATGTTCAAACACTTTGTTTGAAGTATTGGATAATAACTTAAATGAGCTTGTCGATCTAAATGCAAAGACGTGTAGTTATAAGAAATGGCAAACATCTAGTTATCTGTGTGGCCATGTTATAAAAGTTGCTCTTCATCTAAACCAAGATGATTCAAGCGCATACGCTATGGATTGCTACACTACAGAAGTATATCGACAGACTTATGCCGAGATTGTCTACCCATGTCCATATCCTTCTGAGTGGGACATACCAGATGACTTACAAACAGTTTTACCACCAGTCATGGACAGCAGGCTACCTGGCCGACCAAAAAATCACGATCGTATACCGTCTAAGGGTGAAGAGAAGAGGATATCGACATGTAGTCGGTGCAAGGAAAGTGGTCATATAAGGTTGACCTGTGGATCACAGTGCCATCACAATCATCTTTTCCTCTACCAAAAAATGGATCCTCATCAAAATTCAAAGCTCATATGGTGCCAAGCAAAAGGAAATCAAAATCGCAATCAAAATCAAAATCCCAATCACAACCGGCTTCACCTTTTGGGACTTATTAACTTAGGTGATTTTTAAATGCAAACGTTGTATTATGTGTATTTTATGTGTGAGTGCATACATTTTCAGTGACATTCATTAGTAACTTGAGTTTGAACATTACTATGATCTGTTCAGTTGTTATCATGTTGGGATTTTCTCTTGTGTTTGATTGCTTGGAGAGTTGTTCTCTTGCTTCTTCAAGTGTCCTTAGCTTGTATTTATAGCTTGGAATGTGTTTTATGTTGTATATAACTTGATGTTGTATGTTGCGATCAACGCAAAGTCAAATTCGCAACGCGAAATCGCAAACCAAATTTGACTTTCGCGTTGCGAATTTGACTATCGCGTTGTACATTATTTGAACATTTTTATGGGTACATTATTTGGAAAATAATGTTCCGGACTTCGTTAGAAATAACCCTTTTTCATCGGATTAATTTCGTTTTTGTGGGTACATTATTTGAACATTGTTATGTATAAATTTGTTGTGTATGTATGTTTTGGTTTGATTATATTATATGTATATTTTCATTCAGATGAGATGGGTTGTGTATAACAAAACAATCTATCTCTTCCATGTGAGTACTTTATTCCAACCATGTGACAAGTGTGACAACCCCATCAACTCACAACTCAGCTTTGAACTCAATCAATATTGTCTTTTAGCTTGATGGTTCAAAAGCATGTTACTTGAACAGTATGAATCAATTATGCAATTTTCATATACAATTTAACACTGCATTTCATATGTAATTGGCATAGGTCAGAATAACACTCCTTGCTCCGCTCATGTAGATAAAAATCAACTGCGATCTTAGCCCAAAGGGTATTATCCGTAATTGTGTCCGGTAGTGTTTCCCTCTCCCGCTGAGGAATGGTACTGGCCGATAACACATACGAAAGCCAACTCGCATCCATCATATCGGGCACAGGAGGGGGTTTATCAATATGTCGATATATGACGCCATGTGAATCGGGCTCTTGAACGGTGGACGGGACCTCTTGAACGATAACAGGGGCCTTTTGAACAGTGGAAGGGGCTTCTTCGATGATGAGAGGGGCCTCTTGAACGATAGGAGGTGCCTCTTGAATGATGATAAGTGAATCAGGCTTATTCTTACCGAGTCTTGGCACTAGTGGGGTGAACGAAGACATAATGGCACGTGTACGACGTCTGATGCATGAACCCCGTCGTGCAAGAAAAACCCGACGTAAAGCATCTACCTTATCGGGCGCCTGAAAATAAATTAATACATAAATCAGTAAATAAATAAATAAATAATGTCGAAAAAAGGTTATTTGCATTTTTAGTATAGTATTAAACAAATTTACCTCATTGCGTAGAGTATGAACCTCATTCTGCAATAATGAAACAATCTCGCGTAGAGCGGCAACCTCATCACGTAAAGTAGATACCTCACTGCGTAGCGCACCATTGTCATCGCGTAAAAAATCCACCTCACTAAGAAAAGATCGAACCTCATCACGCCATGCACCATTATCTTCACGTAAAGTATCAACCTCATGACGCAAAGTACCAACCTCATCACGTAATTCCCTTAACTCATCCCTTGGAGGTGGAGAACAGGGAGATAAATGTCGTGGCCTCTTTGTCGGTCGCCTATAATGAGGTGATGGTGGAGAAGAGGCTCGATGATGTGATGGAATACGTGATGGTGGAGGTGGAGAAGAGGCTCGATCAGGTGATGGCTCCAGGTGTCGAGTTGTAGAATCGGCCCGATCAGGTGATGGCTCTCGAGGTGGGGGTGCTCATCATCCGTCCCATCAACAAACCTCTTACTAGCTTGCCACCAATCAGTGACATGCTCAGCCTCTGTGGGTGTCAGCCTCTGTAATTTGATAGTTGGCCTCCTAACAATATAAAAGCTCAAACAAAGTTAAACTTGTACTAGTAATAACTTGTTTATATATGGTATTATTTGTGTGTTAACTTACATAATTCATCGTCGTATATGGGAGTCACTCTTCCCAATCCAACATGCGGATCCTCTTCCAGGTAATAACCCTAGGAATATCATTTGATCTTTTTATCGCATATGTCCGCATGCTGGGGAAAGCCTCAAATATCCAAATCTAAAAACAATATAATACACAAACATTAGTAATTGTTAAATAATTAATTATAATTTTGGAAACATTATATAGAAATTCTTACCTTAAAGGCCCAAGTAAAGCCTGTCAAAGTGTATTTAGAACCATCGCCCCGCAAACTTTTTCGGTCCTCAAAGGCAGACGACAACTTCTTCCAGGTAGCTTTCCATAGATATGAACCCCACGGAAACATGTTCCATGCATTTAGGTCCTCTACCAATAATATTAGGTCCTCAGAGATAGGTTGTCTGCCCTCTTTGCCTAAAAAGCCGGCATGCAAAAGTAATAAATGGCATACTCGGACAACATCAAGGTCATCCATCCGAGTAAAACCATCTTTATCAAATAATCTCTTCAAGTCGTCGACGTGTAAACTCGACTTCGACTTTGCCAGCTCAGGAAAAACCCGAGATAACCATGATGGGCGGGCGATATGACTAGTGTACCGACCTACATCATCGTGTCTGAAGCGTAGACCAGTGATTAAGCAAAACTCCTCATGCCCAAAACAAGTATGTGCCGGAGGAAAATGAAATCATATCTCCTCATCACCACGTTGTATCCCCTCGGGTAGATTGTTAGTCATGGTCTGAAGAAACAAATCTGTCGACATAGCATCTCCACCCGTATGTTGCACTTTCAGCCATGGCCCGAAGTAAGTATCCTCAAACAATTTTCTTTGTAGAGGTGTAAGCGTCGACGCAATTTTAGTAGCTAGGCTTAATTTATTCCTTAAGGTCAATGCAGCTGAAAAAAAATTCTACAAAAACAATAAACATACAGTTAGATATACCAAAAACTACAAATTATACACTATAAACAGACATGATATTAAACAGTGAAAACAAAGCCAAATATGTTTCAAACTAGCACAGTATTCACCCAAGTCATTATTCCATCATAGTTCACAAAATGCATCAGATAACATTCCAGAAGTAAGCACTTATATAAACATTTAAAAGGACAACATATATGTTTAGTGCAGGTTCAAGGACAACATAAAGAGTAGTAGTTTATTCTTGAAACTTAAATTAGCAACACTGTGAAGTTAGTATTTGTCTTTGTTTTTTGGTTGAAGTAATGCAATTCATTCAAGTTTCAATTTGCAGAATAAAAGAAGTTTCTAAACTTAAATTCACAACGCGAAAATGAAAATCACAACGCGAAACTAAAATCGCGTTGCGAATTTGGTGTTGCGCTTTAGGGTTTCTTCAACAAAAAGACAAAACAAAGACAAATACTAACTTCACAGGGTTAAAGACTAAACAGTTTAGCAGTATTGGCAGCAACCGAATGAATTTACTAAGCAATCTCAGTGAAATGGTTAATCTATATATATTGAAATTACCAGTAAATTTATCATCAATATAAGAAAAAACTAATAATAATACAAAAATTTCAAAATAAAAATAAGAGATTAAAAAAACTAACCCTCGGTGGTTGATTTTCTATTTCTTACCGTGAATGTTGTGAGGGTTGCTCTGAGAGATGAGATAGAAGGATTTCGTCGGAGATGGGGACGGATGTCACCGTAGAGAGTGAGAGATGGAGATGAGACTGAGTTGTGGTTTAGGGTTTTAGGTTAGAGATGATTTGTGATAATATTGTTTACATTTGTGTTGCGAAATTAATATTGTGTTTCGCGTAAAAACATTTGACTTTCGCGTTGCGAATTTGACTATCGTGTTGCGAATTTGACTTTGTGTTGCGATTTACAAATTCGCAACGCGAATTTGACTTTTGTGTTGCGAATTTGACTATCGCGTTGCGAATTTGACTTCTGTGTTGCGATTTACAAATTCGTGTTGCGATTTATAGATTCGCGTTGCGAAATTGGAAACTGGGTTGCGAAATTGGAGTTTGCGTTGCGAATTTGTTGGTCATTTTTGCAAATCCAAAAAAAGTTGGTTAAATTCGTATATTATAAGGCATTTTCGGTCACTGAGGTTATTTTCTCAACAAAAATTAGTCACTGAAATTATTTCTGTTTGAGAATTGTTGATTTTTTTCAATATTCGTTTAATAGTTAATTTAATTAAAAATCGATAAATTAATCAAATTAACTGAAAATATTTAATATATTATATACATAATTAATCTATAAAAAAAACTCTTTCATGAATTAATCTAATTTTATTCGGTTCGATTAATACTTTCTTAAAATAATTTATTTGGTTAACAATTAAAAAATAATTCGGATAATTTGATTTTGGAGAATTTGATACGATGGATAGTAAAACCGACCGTTTGAATTATCTAAACATTTAACCTTATAAATTCGACTTGATATCATCAGAATTGCAACTATGCTTCTCGTTCTTTAACATGCTATTCAGCTCACTAACAAATCTCTCCATAATTGGGGCAGGCAAGCAAAGTGGGATCACAATCCCATCTTCTCCTTCCTTGTTCTTATATGGTAAAAGATGTTTTCCATCCATAACATTGGCTTGCCCACCATACACTGGCTTGCCCCAACCGAAATCAATATCTCCGAAATCGATTTTCGTCACGTCCGACACCAAGAAAGACCTGTTCAAGGCGAGGGCAGGTCGGCCATTAGTCGCCAGGAAATCCGCCATCGACTTCATGTACTCTTCCGTTACCTTTCCCTTGGTCCGTTTCACTAGCTCTATAACATCCACCAATGGACTCTGGCACAGTGTCCCCGCAGTCGTTACGGTTGCCGGATAGGCTGTTACGTTGCCGTAGTACCCCGAAGGTAACCGAGGATTAAACTTAGAACGTGCGTTTACAATGCAAATAAGGCAAACATGTTCCTTGGGGTCACGTTGTAAGGCTTTTGTGTGGCATTGCCACAGGCATGCGGTTAAGATGTCAAATGTGGAACAATGTTGGTGGTGGTGTGAGGGAAGCAATCTACGAAGAGATGAGAGTTCATTGGATCCGAAGACGAAAGAGAGATGAACCATTTTGCCTGGTTGAATGGTTTCTTCATCACTCGACTGTTGATCGAACTCGTGATGTGTATACGTTACTCGAGGTGGGTTTCGTGCGTTTAGAAGATGTCTTTCCCAAACGGGGGTGATGGTGGGAGACGAGGCACCTCGGGCCATTTCACCAACGGCGGTCATAAACTGCAACCACCCGACCGCATCACTCATGGTGTGGTTGTGACGGATAGCACAAATAAAACTGTTGCATTTTAATCGTGTTACCTACATATGTTAAAAGGTTGGGGGAAATGAAAAATATAAGCACAACTCTAAAAATGATGACCAATTTAAAAATGTTTTTTAAGGTAGAAATATATATATATATATATAACTTTTGTATGAATGAATATATAAATAATTCACGATGAGCCCAACTAATAAAATAGATTATTACTTGAAGGAAATTTGAATTTTAATGGACATCCTCACATTGACTAGCATCCGCCATTGTCTGAAAATAAAACTTCAATCAATTAAGTTTAGTTTGATCGGTAAGTCATTCATATAATTAGAGGAGGTAATTGGGTCATTCGGATCGGATTCAGTCAATTTATTTTAGATCGAGTCATTTTTGAATTTAGATTATGCCGGTGTAAATTTGGTTTGGGTCAAATCAGTATGGTTCAATATAAAAACTCAATTTGGGTTGGTTCATAATCAAATTGGTTGGTTTTTGAGTCACGTTAATATCGGATCGGTTGCTTTAGGTGGGTCAATATCGGATTGGCTTGTTTCAATTCATATCAACTATTAGATTTTGGGTCAATTCGAGTCAATTAAAAATTATATATACTCCACCCAATCCGACCCCAAAAATATATATCATCCACCGACTCTGATCCAACTGAAACTTTTAGAATATAAATCCAACCCGATATAAAATAAATATTTAATTAAATAATAATAATACTTTTTAAAAATATATATTATTATCCCAGATCAGTCGAGTCAGTCTCTCACCCTCCATCCAAATTAAATATTTGACCCTATTAAAAATTATGTCAAATCTCATTAATTTCGAGTTAAATTACCATCCTAAACCCACCTAAAAAGGACCGAAGATTTCTATTCAAAAAGTTCATGGTGTTCCCTTTATAGCCGACTCCGATCATCTCATCTAAAATGGGAGAGATCAAGACTAGATGGTACAAAAATTTATCAAATTGTTTAAAAAAATAAAATTATTTTATTACCCTTTTATATCTGAATTTTAATTATTTCCACTACTCAATTTTCTAATAGCAATGCTAAAACAGCCTTTATCACCATGCAGGAAATACCTGGATTAGAAGGAGGGGGCAATTCAGCACTCCGCCAGAACCTTCAACATCATAAAGAAGCTCATCCATGCATGGAAAAGGTGGTAGAAGCTCATCCCCGAATTCCTCAAGTGTAACATCGGCATCTCCTTCGATAAACAACACGCCTTCGCCGGTGCAATCGACGGAGAGTTTTCGATTAGGCCCTTCCCTTAGCCTACCGGCAAACGGATAGTAAAACACTAGAGTCTTGGCAAGTGCATCTCTAATAATCCTGGCAGGATCCTTCCCTTTCATGGAAGGGTTATATCGGTATAGCAGGATCATCGGATATTCGAATCGGTGACCCTCTCGATCGTCGATGTCCGACAACGGCTTTAACTCTCGAGGGGTGGGCTTAACAGGGGCCACTAGCTCTGGTTCTCTCCTACGGACCTTGAATGCTAGAGAAGTTGGTGGTATTTCCATGGCCATAAGAAAGCTTAGTCTTGGTTTTGGGCTCGAACTTTTTCTTCAATTCTTGACTATCTTCTTGGATATATACTGATTTTGTTTTCAGTAGCCTAAAAGATCAAGTATACTTTTATTTGTATCTTCTTAATTGCCACTTGAACATAATAATTAATGTATATTATTTTAAATTGACATGTTTCTCTTTCCGAGAGAAGTCATTCATTAATATTATTTTTTAGACAGTTGAGGTTTTCTTTGCAAAAATTATATGAATAATCACTATATTATATTGAAATAATTTTTTAGTCATTAAACTTTTAAAAGTTCTTAAGCAGATTCTGAACTTTTAATTTTGTTATAAAATACTTATCATGTCGTTAGCTGCCATCAATTGTTGTTAAGAGGATGGTGTGGTAATCGTTAAGTGTAGTTTAAAGTGGATTTTCACTACCCAAAACCCTAGTTGTTATCTTCCTCTCTTCTCTCCCTTTTTTTTTACAATTTGTGTTATTTTTTATAAATCAAATCAATTTTTTTCCTGTGATTTTGTTTAGCCAACTACGGCACCAGTTTTAATATTGGTTGTCAACCATCGGTTGTATTTTCTTTTTATTTTTTTAATTTTTTTATAATAATTATGTCTTTATGACATGTTTAACTCTATCTTTGTGGTATGTTTATCTCTGTCTTTTGGTAGTTTTCTATTTTTTATCGTTGTTTTCATTTATCTTTTTTTTAGAGTGAGATTTGACATCGCCACGATTTATTAAGATTGCGCTTATTTGTTATCATGTTTATCTTCCCTACTTTGGACCATCGGATTGGTTTGGATATGCGTTTTGCGTTCGTGGATAATTTTTGTATCAATAGTCACTACTAGAAAAAAAACCTCCTTTAATGACGCTCATTGCGCGTCATCTATGGGTGCAGATGACACACAAATGCCTGTCATTGAAGCCATCGACATAAATCTCAGATGATACACAATTCTGTGTCATAAATCTATGATGCGCATTTATGACGAATTTATGACGCGCATTGAGCGTCATTGAAGCCCCCGTCATAAATGAAGATGACACACATTTGTGTGTCATAAATTTATGACATGCATGTATGACTACATTGTGTGTTATTGAAGCACACCTCATTAAAAAGATGACACACATTCGTGTTTCGTGATTGTATTTCGTAAATTATATATATATATATATTGTAGATTGACAAATAATCAAACAAAATCACATTTAATGCCTCATAATACTAAATATATATATCATATTATATATAAGCAATCCATTTGCATACAATATATTCACATTAAGTTATCAAAAATATTGAAATCATATATCGATACAAAATATCACGGCATAATAAAGTTCTACTAATATGCCCTCGCCATCCGGTCGTGTACACAAGAAATCATCATCAAGTTCTACCAAAGGGGAGTCATGTGAAAAATCAAAAGTAGCATGGTATTCCAACATATCATCAGTTTCACCATTTGCTCCATACTTGTACATCTTATGTGGTGTGAAGCCGACAATAGACAAATTCACACATTGTCTACCTAGCAAAAAGAACACAACTTGGAAGATTCATTGCATACTATTAAGTCTGTTAACTAGTTAAGATTCTGCAGAACTTTGATAAGTTATAGAACTACTAAGTTCAATACAATTCTCCCAATTTTCAATTCATACCTTCTGCATATATGATCCAATGGAGTGCGGTAATGATCAAACAGTAGCCAGATACCATATCCAAGCTTCCAATGCTTCTGCAACTTGTATTTCAGAAGATGCAAAAGAAGGCTGAAATGGTACAATTACGTCAGAAGGAACAATATTAGATTTCCCCTTTGAGAAGACAATATTAGGATCTCTCTAGTAAAATTGTCACTTTAATTGAAAATAATTGTAACAGTTAAAACTAGTTGCAATATATAGAACAAACACATTCCTAATATGCACATTAAACTTCTGAAAACACCTTCCTTGGTCCAGAATATTTATGCAAAAACATGCACTCATGTTTCAACAAACCAAGTGACAACTTACTTTTTGAAACTCTATCATATTTTTCAACAACTTTGTATTCTCAATTCGAATGGAGTTGAGGCTTCCTGATTCTAGTTGTGTTTCATCAACCATCAAGTGTGAGCCCGCAGGTAGCTGAAGAACTCCAGGAATCAATTTGCAATACAACGTGATGTTATTTAGAATAGAAAAAGCTGAAGGTTCCAAGTTGTTTTCTTAATGCTTGCAGGCATTAACTTCCCCTAGTTGCAGGGATACGATTAAGGATACATGTTTGTTTGATAATCCTTTTTTGGGCAAGAGAGGCAATGTTTAGATATTCCAGTGTGAGAGGCATGCAATTAGTGAAAGGTAGCAAGTTTTGGAAAGTTTGACTAAGTTAAGTGCCAAAAACATATGCACTTTCTTTGTTTAAACCTATTAGATTTAGTGACAGTTTCCCGACAGCAACATCGTCTACTCGAGTGTGAACCTGTCGATCAGTTTCGTACAATCAAAGATGGGAGTTGAAAGGAAACATGGAATAATTTTACTTTAATGGGGAAGATTTAACAGACATAATTCAAGTGAATAGGACAAGAAACATCCACCCAGCATAATCTCAAGAAAATAAGATGATAGTTATAGTGGAAAACATTACCTTGGAGAGAATATGCAACAACATGAAATGAGCATATACGCCGTCATTTCCGAGAACCACTGTAAGATGCCCGAACAAAGCTTTCCTTATCTCTTTTTCACCAAATATGGCTTTGGCAAGAAGAACGAAGATTACAAGGAAGAAAGATGAGAAGCATAACAGAAACCTCACTAGACAATAGAAGTATTGAACTGAAAACTAGTCAGCCTAAGAAAGAAAAATGCAGAGCAATCCATAAATCTCTCCTGTAGAGAACCTGCTCTTTATTTCCACGAAAAGAAGGCGAAAACATAGATATTTAATCAAATTAAGCAACACTGTGAACGTATAACTTTTGAAATTAATTTCGATGCAATGCTCAGATTAATGCGTGGCCTAAAATAAGTCGTTTGATTGCAAAACCCAATGTATACCATATGAGAATTCAAGGGTTAAGCCTACTGCACTTTATTAACTCATTCAAATACCAAGTTATATAATGATGAACTAGTTTTCATTTATAAATTTTGTATATGAATACAAGGTTTAAGATAAACTGGCAAAACCATATAATTTTGAACGAAAAATAGATTTCAACTTTTGTACTCAAATTTTGCATAGATCTCATTTACTTTCTTGAAGTCTTTCAAGTCAGCTAGCCTGCACAAAGGAAACACAAGAACCAAATAAGATCTTATTGATTTTTTATTATCAAACCTTCCCAATATATAACAAACAAAAACGGAAGCGAAAATCGTACATAATTGTTGTCTTAACCACCGAGGAATAGTCAGCACCACCATCTTTCAGTATTTCACTCATATTTTTTAGTACCTATATAATCACAAAGAAAACTCAGTCACTAGCATGCATTCAGCTATAAAATTATGAAAAATTAGTTCACATAAAAGTAAGATACTTGCTCGGTTTGATCTTCTACAGTGTCTGAGATGAACTTTCCAGTCTAGAATAAAAAACCAATATAAATGATAAGCACAATGCATATATAACCGAAACCTAGTATCTATCTCACCTGAACTCTTCATTTTCCCTAAAATATACATATTCGGCACATTTACTACGAGTCCAAGTAAAATAGGCTAGGAATGCAAGCTTAAAATATGAAGAACATTTAATGAACATGCCACAAACCTATGGAATAAGACCGAGAACACCAGAGACAAATAGAAGATTATTGGCCTTGATGGCCTGAGAATATGGTCCCAATGTTGTAGGAGCTTTTTCAGTCATCACAGCCTTCTTAATCCCTACAATAAAAAACATAATCACAATCCTTAGGTGCATCTAATAAATCCATAATGTCTGACTGTTTAATTTTTCCTAACACAAACATGCTCATATCCACACTCACATTTGGTCCAACGAAACAACCCTTTAAGAAGGACACACCCATTTGTATATATTCGAATCATAGCATTAGCAAACCCTTAGCAGTCGTCATAGGCTATTGTCCAAAGGCTTCCAAACACAACGAAATAAAATTACAACGAAATCAAATATAAATTCCCCAAATTTATCTTACAAAAAAGACTAACTGACAAACTATCAACTAACCACTATAAACCCAAGGCCAGATGTTTCACAAGTCACAACCATGTTCTTTCCCCTTCACGTTCACTTGATTGAAACCAACACTTTTTACGACTCGATTAAAACTAAAATGTAAAACCAAACGAATTAACCCATTTTCAAAAGCAATCCATCAAATCAAAATCAAACAGTAAAAAGAAACTCATTATTTTGCTGATGTTTTTTTTTTGTTACCAGGAGAAGTGAAGAGGCTTAAGCAAGTAAAAGGAGAGAGCCGTTTCTTGAGGAGGCTTGCCATAAGGAAGAGCCAACAACGACTCCTTAATTTGTACGCAGATCAACAAAACAAATATTCGGATAACAAATATATAGCCAAAATAAAGAGGAAACTTACAAAATAAACAAGAAGAAAAAGAAAGCAAGGTTGATTCGTCTGTTTAAAGTTGTAAATGCAACTAAACAAAAACCCAAAGAAAATAAATCGTATCGGCATTAGCGAACAATAGAGTGGGATCATTGTGAGGATGAGGCGGAGGGAGAGACGGTGGCGCGGTGGAAGAGACGGAGATCTTCGAGTTCATCGGAGGCGGAAATAGGCGGCAGAGGATGGGGATTCAAACTCGGGCCTAACAAGAAGAAGAGAATAGGGATGAAAAGTAGGAGAGAAAAGGAGAGAATGAAAAGAGTGGAAAACATTAGGCGTGAACTAATTATCGAGGGAGGAAGAAGCGGGAAAATGAAAATGATGGGGAAATTAAAAGACGACTTTTAGAGATGACACATAATTAAAAAGTGTATTTCGTGTTTTTGCAAATTTTTTGGATTATAACTATTAAATATGACAACATTATTGTAAGTCATAAATCGTTCAGATTTTAAGAAACATGACATTTTTTTATGACACACATTTTTTGCAAGTCATAAATTAGCGTGTGTCATCGTTCGTGTGTCATTAAAGGTATATTTTCTTGTAGTGAGTTATGAGAAAAATATCCTAATTATAATTTAGTTTACATTTACGATTATACTTGTAAATTTTCATTATAATTATGAATATTTTCTACTTTTAATAAATCTAGTGATTTTCTATAAAAAAAAATAGACGGTGTGGTACACTAAAAGTCACGGGTAATATCTCATTTGCCTTATTAATTATAATTAAGATTTTATTTTTGCATCTTTTAATATTTATATACAATAATTCATAAAAAATTATAATTACTTTTAAAATTATAAAAAAAATATTTTGTAAAAAACTTACAAAGATCTGTTTTTTTACAAATCATAAAATTCTAAAAGATTCCTTCGTATTTTTCATTGCTTACACTCTCATCCTCTTATTTATAACCCATAATAAAGTTTATTTATCAATATTTTATATTTTTTATGACCATAATAAACTTATTCTTTTTTAAGTTTTAATGAATTTTGTAGTGATTTTAACATATTGTATTGAAGGGTTTAATCAAATTGGGCAAAAAGCCCGAGATAATGCGTTTGGAATTTTTAATTCCCCAGATAATGCACCCATCGAATTATTTCTTAGGATAAGTCATTGTTACAATGAATGGTGAAGACGTAAATAGAAACATGTCATAAAAATATAATTATTCATAAAAAACTAAAAAACTAAAGATAAAAGACAATCAATGGTCGACAATCAATATAAAAACTCGTGTCGTCGCAGGCTAAACAAAATCATAGGAGAAAAAGTTGATTTGATTTATAAAAAACAACATAAATTGTAAAAAAGAGGGAGGAAGAGAGGAAGATAACGGCTAGGTTTTTGGGTAGTGAAAATCCACTTTAAAATATACTTAAACGATTACCACATCATCCTTTTAACAACAATTGATGGAAGCTAACGACATGATATGCATTTTATGACAAAATTAAAAGTTCAGAATCTGCTTTATAACGTTTAAAATTTTATTGACTGAAAAATTATTTCAATATAATATAGTGATTATTTATATAATTTATGCAAAGAAAACCCTCAATTGTCTAAAAAATAATATTAATGAATGACTTCCCATTACAGACGCGCATATGAAGACTACGTATGAAGACTGTTTAATTATGTATTTATTTATTTATACATGCATTGCATTTTATCTTTATTTTTAATTTTCTGACTGCCGGATGTATTCTACGGAAGCTGCTCTCAACCTGACGTTGGGGACAGCCTACTACCCTACCTCCTCTTTATCCCATTACATATGAAATAGGGTTTTATTTTTGTTGTTCTTTCGGAAAGAGAAACATGCCAACTTAAAATAATATACATTAATTATTATGTTCAAGTGGCAATTAAGAAGATACAAATAAAAGTACTTGATCTTTGAGGCTACTGAAAAACAAAATCAGTATATATCCAAGAAGATAGTCAAAAATTGAAGAAAAAGTTCGAGCACAGTGAATTATTTCCCAGATAATACACCCGCCAAATTGTTTTCCAGGATAGGTTATTTGCTATAGTGAATGGTGAAGACTCGAGGTGATCTTTTCAAGACGCCCTGATTTCTATGCGTCTTCAACCCGAAATCGAGCACAGTGAAGACGTCGTGTAATCTTCACGTTTTAAAGGTGAGGATGCCAGGACTACCGTTCGTCTTCAAATCATTTCTCGTGCCCTTGAAAAGCTACACCACTGTCGTCTGTGCAGCACAACTGCCTTGATGCAACATGCCCGTGAAGGCTGGTCCATCCACGTGAATGGTGAAGACATAAAAAGTGGGCTCCCGATAAATGGGATGACAGTGGTAAGGAAAAGTGAAAAGAACCCAATTTTAGTTTGTGAGAAGTACCTCGGGAAGACGCCACCACCATCTATTTTAAAAGGGTCGCATTTGAGGCTATCATGGTTAGAAAACAAATTTAAGATCGATCATTATAGTATCGATGAAGAAGTTATATATGCAACTCGAGCATATATACTCCAACTGATTGGGGGAATTTTGATGCCAGATAAATTCAGTAATCTAGTTCATGTACAATATCTCCCATTGTTGGACTTATTTTGGGAAACTGATAAATATAGTTGGTGATCAGCAATATTGACGTTCTTTTACCGCGAGATGTGCAAGGCGTCATTAATCACAGATAATAAATTTACTGTAGAAATTGGTGGATGCCTGATGTTGCTACAGTCGTGGGCTATCAATATTTCACTGATTTATAAGTTGTTAAAGCTTTGTTTCACTGATTTAGGCATGGCTGACAAGTGTTCAATTTTGTGTGGAGGCTAACCTATCTAGGTTTTTTTATCGTCATTGAAGAGAATACTTGCACTCAAACTTGACCATATTACATGCTTAAATTTATATCCATCATTTGTGTATAATTTATGGTTAACTAAAGAGTTGCTTGTCCAGCTCAGTTGGTAGAGCGTAAGGTTCTTAACCTTGAGGTCGTGGTATCGAGTCCCACGGTGGGCAATTCATAATTACTGGAGGTCTTCCACGGAAGTTGCTCTCAACTTAGTGTTGGAGCATCCTACTATCCTACCTCCCCCTTATCCCATTACATATGGGAATAGGGTCAGCTAATTTTTTTTTTATGGTTAACTAAAGAATTTTTTCTGTTTGTTGTCAATGTATTTTCACCTAAAGGATTTTTCTTAGTAGTGTTTGATCTAGGTTCCTATTAATATGATGAGATACATACATCACATTCTTCATTTGCATAGAGGATCTTCTCTCTTTTATGGTTAGACCACCATTTGATCCTAATGTTGGTTTCCCTTTTCCAAATAACAGTTTTGAGGTTTCCACTCTTTAAGTGTTAGTGTTAGCTATTACTGCTTTCTACATTGAAATGCCTCCACTTGACAGATTTCTCAAGCTGAGTTTGACCTTGTTCAAAGTGTCCAAGAAAATGCAAATCTACGTCCAAAAATAGTTCAGTCGCCAGATAAAATACAGGTGCATATTCCTTCATATTAAGTTTAACTTCGGTAATTATGGTCCAGATATGTAAGGCATTGCTGTTAATTATTCTCAAGCCTAGTATATGTCATTCCATTCCAAATGGAATTCTAGCAAGTAAAAATGGAGAGTTAATTTATTTTGGAGACTGTTTTTATGTACGTAATTAGAAGGCTTAACATATCATTTGGTACCTGACTTTGTCGCATCTACAAATATGGTACCTTTGTTTTCTTTTTTACCAATTTGGTACACATATTTTCCAGATATTACATGTTTGGTACTTGTATTTGTCAAACTTTACACAAACTGTCCGGTACCAAATGTGTAATGTCTGAAAAATATAGGTACCAAATCTGTAAAAAAGAAACACAGGTATACACTCGTAAGATTCATAAATATGTAATGTTTAACAAATATAGGTACCAACTTGATAAAAAAATACGGACCACATTTGAAGAAGGCAACAAACTCATGCACCAAATAGTATATTAAGCCTCTTTAGAATAGACAAAACATGATATACTTATTTATTTATTTTTACCTGTGATATTATGCAATTATACAATTCGTTAGTAAGACTGGTGATTACTAAACATGTTGTTTATTTTTAGATTCTTTGGGGTGGGGAGCGAATTAGGTAACACTGGTTGGTATGATTGTCCTTTGCACTAAAACATTATTTTCTATGTTTCGTTCTTTGCAATTTTCCCCAAAAGAGAGCTTTAGAGGAGAAGAAATTAACTCGAGATGAGGCAAAGAATGCAGAAAGATCAGCTATGCAATCTTTTCAGCAGAAAACTGCCACTGTTGAGGTCTATAGCAAGGTATGCATCTTTCATAAACTACCGTATCAGGTGTCTTCAGACTCTGTCATCCATCTGAAAGCTGACGGGATGAGCACGTAGTTTGCTTGATTGTATTCAGTTAAATGCATTCCTACCTATGGCAGAGAATGCAATGCATTAGAGAAGGTTCATCTATCTGTTTCATGTAGAATGCACATTCATCTATCTGTTTCATGTAGGAGTTCAACAATTGCATACCTTACCTTTTGTGCAAGATCTTTCATCTGGCTGTTTGTATCTCCATTCTTGAAGTGCTTAGTCGTATGTTGTAGCTGAACTTCTTGCTTCACTCTTTGGCTTTTGTACCCTGTGCTGTTGGGAAAATCTGGAATCATTTATTGCACCCACAAGATTGAATTCTGTTTGGAGCTTTAGACAGATAAAATATGAGCTGAGATGTATGCTTATTCACATGCATACATTTGAGTTATGAACAAATAGATCTGTAATTGGACTATCAAACTTTAAATTTCCCTTAGAAACCTTGATTCTGTATTCTTTCATACTGTCAATGTCAAAGCTAAGCTGAATTTAGTATATCTATTAGCAATCAAAGTACATTTTTCCTTTTCAGAGTCCAACAATAATTGGTTGACATGATGAGAAGAAAGACAGTATGCGTTTATTTTTCTTATCTCAGATAGCTGAAAGAAACACTACTAGTTAATTTTAAATCAGAAGAGCCAACTATACAATGTATATTCTGAAAGCTAAATATCTGGAAAAGCATGAAAGTACATGGTCAACTAGTCAACATGCATGCTATATATGAACAGGTACACTGATCATGGACCAGATCCTCGTATGTGCTTATTCTGTAAAACTGAGTATTAGTGTACTTGACCTCCATTTTTATGGTTTCTATGGCTTGTTTGTGGAACAAAATTTTCATCTTAATAGGTGAACTCCGCAAAATCAGTTGAAAACGAATGTAAGAGTATGAGAGCTAAACTAAGTGATGATGCTGTATTAGACAAATCACTTGAGGCTAAACTGATTGAACGACAAGGAAAAGGCAGGTTCTTATTCAAGCTCTGTTGTATTGTTTTGTTGTTGTACTTCATTTTCAAATCACTTCGTAGATTCTTAAACCTTTAGCTTGTTCTTTCACCAGTTGGACCGTTGGAAGAACACCTAAGGCAGTTACAGAAAAAAAGAGATCTCAAGTTTGAGGAATATACTAAATATTGGAACAGTATGAAGTCAGAGGTCTTGTCTAAGCGACATGAGTTGGAAGCAAGGCAAAAGAAGGTTGAAGATGTGGTGACAGAGGTAGTCCTTGTGTCTTCTTTTCGAACAGTACCAAGATGTTCCTACTTTCTACCAGAAGTTACTCAAAACTCTAAACTCCCCTTTTGTATTTCTTGAACTTAATAGGTAGACTCCATCACTTTAAAGACCAGTATGGTAAGAGAATCCGGAGCTGCTAAAGTTCAACAGTTGATTAGTAAGTGTGAAGAGCTTGTAAAACAGGTATTGTCTCTTACTTTAATTTTTTTTTTGAATATTTGTTCTTTGGTTCATTAAACCGGTACAAATCTTGTTAAACTAGGACTACTGGAAAAACATGAATTAGTTAGAATAGAATAATTATTTGATAAATTTACCAGAAAAATAAAGAATTATTAATAAATGTTCTTTCATGTTAATAGAGGATTTGAGATTGCAAAAACTGGCCTTCAATGTGTGTACCTCTTTTAGTAATAAAATGCCTACTTATTTTTATTTAAAAAAAAAAGAAGTGTGTGTAAAGGAAACAGCTAGGGGAGTTATTTGCAAGCTATTCGAGTTTAACTTAAAAAAACTTGAATTCAATTCGGTAATAATCGAGCTGAGCGTGAGTGGAATTCGAGCACCATAATACCTGGCTCAAACAACTTGCGAGTCTAATCTTGCTTTTTATTCATACATATTTTAAATATTTTTATATTATTAAATTACGTAAATACCCTTATTTTACACGCAGAAGACACTTAATTCGAATTTAAGCTCAAGCTTAAATACAAACGAGCTTAATCAAGCTCGAGTAATTGAATTTGAGTAAAAAAATTGGTAAAGCTTGAGTAGCTTGATTATATGTCGAGCTTATATTTTAATGTTCGGTCGAGCTCCAAATTGCACCCCTAGGCCAATTGCATGAACTTTTTTCCCTTTGATC
Source organism: Hibiscus syriacus (assembly GCF_006381635.1). Taxonomy (NCBI): domain Eukaryota; kingdom Viridiplantae; phylum Streptophyta; class Magnoliopsida; order Malvales; family Malvaceae; genus Hibiscus; species Hibiscus syriacus. The sequence goes on along the minus strand of NW_024061816.1, from coordinate 260,406 downwards.
AACTATTAAGAACTCTTACTACTTCTATTTTTATTGTTGTTTAGCTATCCACATCGTGTTAATCGCATGCAGAGTTCACTATATTTGAACATTCTTCTGTTTTTAATTTATATAATAAGGCTTGAAGATTTTTAAACTCGATCTGAAACTGATCTAAATGATGATGCGAGTGCAGTTTCAGGAATATTCAGCTTCTATTGGACTCTTGTTGCCAGTGAATTATGAGAGTGGGACTAAGAAACTTGATTCTGTTGCTATAGCCAGCCTTTAACTTGCATTTGAGTAAGCCATTCTATTGTGAAATGCGTTTTGTTCTTCAAAACGTAAAGTCATTACTTCTTGCAGTGACATATACACATACATATGCATCTACTTTTTTGGTGCTGGGAGTAAAAAATATGTTGATCCTCTACTGCTACTAATTTTTTGTAGACTTTCTATTACTGTATAGTGAGGCTTGTCTGCAACTTCAATTTGTCGTATGTACCAAAAAGATGGCTCTAACATGTAAGAATATAAACTTTTTATGGTATTATGTAGAGACATGTAAAGCTTAGTTTTCAAAATCGTGCTCAGGTGAGCCTAAGGTATCGGACGCAGGAGGGCATAGAGGAAAACGTTTCCGGAGGCACAGGCGCAGTGTAGAATGGCAGACAAACAGCGGGTGTAACAGAAGAACATGTGTAGTAGAACGACGGGTATGGTAGAAGAAGATAGAATGGCAGAAAATCCTATATACCCTTGAACATAACATATATAATGTTTATATAACGTATTTGTAAGTCCAAATATATCCAACACTAAATAAATTAATATTTTTTTATTTATAAAAAGCCTTTTACAGCCTCTTCTACTAAAAATATAGCTAATACATTACTTTTATATTTGATCATCATAATTTTGATCAAAAGTACACTACTTTTTATATGTCTTTTAATTGATCTATTTTATAGTATATATAATTAATTTTAAAATAATAAAATATTAAATTAGATAATATTTATTTAATAATTTTTAAATTAATTATAAAATTATTTTATATTATTTAAGAATAAATAAAATAGTGATTATAAATATTAAAATAAGTAAATATAAATTTTGTGTTGAAATATTTTGGAAATTAGGGTCTTGTAAATTGTAGAAATGGGTCTTGATTCTTGAGGATAGGACAAATGATAATGAAAGAACAGAGTGTGGAGAGGGGATTAATTGATTTAGGAGTGAATCAGACTAATGGGTGTTAAACTACTATAATATTTATTTTGAATGATTTGAGGATAAATTTAATAAAAGATTCATTTAAGTACTTTAATTTACTATAATAAATTAATTTACGAAAATATAGAAGTTAACATAAATTTTGTGACTTAATTATAAATAAGTGCTTAAATTATATTTATTATTATTATTATTATAAGTGTTTAATATTTTTTATTTAAAATAAATGCGTAAATTTCAATCTATTGTCATTTTAAGATCACGTTTTCTTATTTTCTTTTAAAATACATAAAATAAAATAAAAATCAACATCAAAATACATATTAAAATTAAAGATTAATATGCATTCTGATTTTATTTATTATTGTATGTATTTTAAGAGAAAATAAAAATATATGTCATCTATTTGTTGAATAATGGGTTTTTTGTTGGATGATAATAGTTTGATCTAATGAAATAAAATACTATATATTTATTTTAATAAGAAAAACTTTAAACAATTAAATCAAAATAAAAAGTAGATACAATTTAATTTTTTATTTTATAATTAAGTTAAATTTTATTTATGAATAAATTTGAGCAAAATAAATGATTTTTTTAAAATATAGAAATCTAAGTCATTTATTACAGTACATATGAAAAACGTCATGTGGGTATGATGAATTTTATAAAATATATAAAAAAATTAAAACTCATCGCAAGAGTGTGAAGAGTTCCATGTAATTTTGTTTCATATTATATGAAGAGTTATAATTCTTTTTAATATATATTTATGAAATTCTTCATGGGACATTACGAGTTTCACAAGCACTGCAATTTTAAATTTTACCAAAATAAATTTGAAGCTGTTTTATCTCACTAATTAATTAATTTTCCGGCATTATTTACTTAATTTTACCGAATAAACGATAAGACGGGAAATAATTAAGTTTTATAAAATAATATTTTATTTTATTTTAGATTTTATTAATTAATAATAGTTTAATGAAAAATGTAAAATAAAATTTTACCATAATCTGGTTTGTAAATAAGTTGACACTGCCAATAAAAGACTGGATAAAATGAATCATTTTGTAGGACAGAATGAAGTTGATAGTTTTAGCAGCAGCCGGCACATAGCAGTGTGTGCGAGTTTTTTAAGATCTAGACCGGACCGATATCATTTTCTTCTAATCGAAGATAATAAAATTTGAAAATATATATATTTACTTAAATTTGATTTATATTTGTTGGCACTTATGATTTTTTATTTAATTAGATACTTAAAATTTAATTTAGTTATTTATTATCTTAAAGTATAACTCAATTTATTTTATAGCTTAAATCAGTATTTAAATTTGATTTTTATTTAAATTAATATAATATTAATTTATTGGTTTAAATCAATACTTATATTATCTTAACCAATAAATAAGTTAAGAGTTATCTTTAAGACATTTAATTTTATTTTTTGGCTCATTTATATGAGAAAACAAATAGAGATCAAATTTGAATCTTAAGGAATTGTTGTTATTACTTGAGAATTCGAGTTCAAACATCGAGAATGTCAGAGTTTGAACATTAAATGTCAAAAGGTTGAGAGTACCGAGAAATCGTATATTAATATCTAAATATTTTTCGACCATGTTGATACATAAATTCGTCTACTTTTCTAACATTAGTATCTCTTTTTGTAACAATATTAAGTTAGGGTAGTGCAAGAGGTTACCACATCATAAACCAAAATTACAAGAAATTATAGAAAATAATAAATATATAATTAATTGTATATTTTAAAAAGATATAACAATATTAAAATATTAAAGTTATAGAAATTAAAATTGTTAAAAAAACTATCAATTTAAGAAGAGATAAATTAAAACATTAATGTGGACTAAAAAAATACTTTAGACGCTAATGTGAAAAAAATTGACAAATTTGAGCACTAGTATGGCTAAAATAAAAATTATATTAATATGAGAAAAATAGAAAAATTTAAAGACAAATGTTAATTATCCCCTTAAAAATATAATACTATGGTTTTTTTCTTTCTTTTATTTTGTTTTTTTTTCCTTCACATTTTTTGCCCATATAAAGCTAATGTCAAAATTAAACAAAACAATTATGGGTAATAAATGGACATAAAAACATGTTTAATTTCCCTTTCACCATTTCTAAACAATATCATTTTCAATTTCTCATTTCACATTTTTAGATCGGATTCTATTATTCATTTTATACTAAAGATTTTCAATAATAATAATAAATATTCTTATAACATTATATTACCGGTCAAAATTTGGAAGTTTATTTTTTAATTATCATATTTGAATAAAAAAATTAATAAAAATACCAGTTTTTCTTTTAAAATTTTAGGGTAAACTACACGTTACAGTACTACAACAATCACTTTTGTTTAATATTGGTCACTTAACTATTATTCTTTTTCAAAATCATACATAATGTTACGTTTTGGTCACCTGCCGTTAAAAAAATTAACATAACTGCTGAAATAATATTTTTTTTAAAAAAACAACGATGACATGAGACTACCTTATGATGACACATCAACATCACCGTTCATTTTTTAATTGTGGGTAACCAAAATGAAACCAAAACGTAATGTTAGATATGATTTTGAAACAAAAAATAGTTGAATGGCTAAAACGAAACAAAAATAATGATTAAGACACTAAACATGTAATTTACCCTAAATTTTATAACTGCATATCCTATAGTTCGTGGTAAATTTTTAGATAATGTGTTGAAATTTTTTATTGGCTCAAATAATGATCAGTTGTAATTATTTTCAGAAATAAGGTATTCGATTTAGTGCAATTTTGAGACGCATGAAACAATGCGATTCTAATATGAAATTGGGGGAGATGCATGGAGTACAAAGCGTCTCCCATGTTTTTTTCTTCATATTTTGGTTTTTTTTATTTAAGGTTTAGGGTCTAAGTGTTAGGTTATAAGATTTAGGGTTTAGATATAATTTAAGGATTAGACTTTATGATTTAGGGAGTACGGTTTATGTTTAGGTATGATTTAGTTATTGGGGTTTAAGGTTCAAATGTCATAGTTTAGTGTTGGGGTTTGGGGTGAAATAGATATTAGGGTTTAGGTGTAGTTTAGGGGTTGAAGTTTATGATTTAGGGTTTAAGACCTAAAATTTAATTTGGAATATTATTGAAGAAAATAAATATAGGGGTGTTCATTTTGATATTCATTGTTTTGGACACTAAAATCACTTACAATTCTTTATGATTTTGACCAAGTAGATAGTTATTTAAAGGCGTGTTTGATTCACGAAAAGTATCATTATTAAGGAAAATATTTTTTTTTCGAAATTGTATTCTCACATTGGATTCACGGAAAAAAAAATCATTGATAACTCCGTAAAAATGTCATAATTAGGGCATTTCACTTAAGTTATTGATTGTCTAAGTGTTCATATAGGATCATACATATGCATTTAGGAGTATATAGTTGCATGTGGTGGAAATTTATTTTGTCGTGGCATTTTATTTTGAAAACGGTGTTGTTTTATAGGGAAGGTGTTTTGTTTGATGTTGTGCAAGATTTGGGAGCAATGATGAACAAGGAGAATTGTCGTGACAAATTGGGAATGCTGAGCAGAATGTAAATGCCAATTTGGACCGTATTTCGAAAGAGAAAAAACAAAGAAAGATATTTTTCAGCCAACTGTCCTTATCTTCACATGTCTTCAGCTGCCAGACACCTAGGAGGGAACATCTGGCACCTTGGTTGGCTGACCTTGTTTGCATGTATGCCCAGTTGCAAACCACCTAGGAGGGGACCACTATCACCTCTATACCACCTCTCATGTGAAGGGAACAAACTTGGGGTATCATGGGAATTTTGACACAAATCCCTAGGTTTATTCCCCACTATAAATAGGAGATGAAGCCATCAGATTATAAGCCTTGATTTGGAGAAAAGAGAGTGGAGAGGTGATTGGAATAAAAAGTTTCCACCTTTTTTTCATTCTTCCACTTTTCCGTTGCATTCCCCTATTAGCAAGCTCGAGGGAGTGGCGAGCTAGGCATCCGAGAGGAGCTAGCGAGCTAGGACAGTTCATGGTGGTTGAGAAGAGCTCTGGCAATGCGCGTCGAAGGCTTTACCTCCACCCCTTTGCTTTTTTTTATCTCTTATCATATTTGAGTTGTATAGAACGGATGAATTTCATGTTTTGTTTCATGAAATATTCAAACCCCACCATGAACTAGCTTTATTTGGTGGGAGTTCATTACCGAGGCTTAAGTTTTTCTTTAATGGATGGTTGTTTTTCTTTATGTTTTTATTTGTTTTTCTTATAGTGCTTAATGACTTAAGGTTGCAGGAGCTATGAAAGTAGTCATTCCTTAGGAAAATACTTAGTGTTAGAGAGAAACTAAGTAGCTCATCTTTAATGTTCGAGAAAAACTAAGGAGGGTTAACATAAGTAATGGGTTTTAGATAGTAACTAAACTTAATCCACCTTTAGACATAAGGCTAGGATTTCAATCGACTAAAAGGAGTAGTGCTCGGTCGACAGGTTAGATGCTAGTGTTGACTCTAAGTGGTAGTACCGTGACATATTCTATTGATCGAACCAATAGGGTCCCTGTGCATGCTAACACCGAAAAGTATTGCCAAGGCATTCTCAACCTGTCGAGTCCCTTGACTAGAGATAGTGTAGGGCACCTTTAGTAAACTCTGTCGGGCAAGTAAGACATAGAAGTAAGACCATCCTGAGAAGATAGACATAAGTTTCCTAAGTGACTCCTATCATTCATTCCCGTAGTAGCTTGTTGTATGAGGATTGCCAAGTCATTTTTATTCAAGCCCATTGCTTTCATTTTATTTTGCCTTTACATTTTGATTTGATTTCACTATACACAATCTATTTTGCCACGACATTTCCATTTGCTTCCACAACACACTATCATTCTATCCCCACCCACATACTTTTCATTTTGCCTCATCATTCTCATTGGTACATACAATCACACTAATTGTACTTAGATAAAGTAGTTATTTGCTTTGATTGAATTTATAAATTTCCTCCAATCCCCGTGGATATGATACTCACTCTCTATTGTATTACTTGTTCGATTGTTTATACTTGCACATACTTCACGTCCATATTTAGTACTCACAAAACGCAAACAATCATTAAAAAATAATAATTTAATACCAATACTAGCATTTTTTTGTTAAAATGGTGGAATGCCATTACATTCATATCTTATTATACGATTACCGATACTTTGGATAATAATACTCATGTAATAATGGATTCTTTTCATATGGATCATTCTTAATTCTTATTCTTCGTGTTTTTCTCAAAATTATAAATATAATAATAATAATATACAAAGAGTTTGATTTAGTAAAATGTTAATAAATTTGAGTAGTTAAATTATTTTATATTTTTAATATTTAATATACTAATCTTTATATAATTTTATAAGATGATGAGGTGAAAAAATGATATTATTCTAAAACTGTAATTATTTAAAATAATATTTATTTTTTTGGTAAATTAAAGAAAAGAAACTCTATACTAATTACTCCAACAATGGCCCTGTAACACCCCAATTTAGGGGCTAAATTTAAGAAATTATAAAGTGGTGAATTTAATTGGTATTTTTAAAAGAAAACGGGGATTAAATTATAAAATTTTAAAGTTGGCAGACCGTTTTAAGAAGTACAGGAAATTCAGTGGCTAAACCCATGATTTAACCATTTTTATTTTGGAGAGAATTATAAATCTCTCCCCCGTATGTTCAGCAGAATATTTTCCCAGTTTTCCCTCTCCAACAACCCTTCTTTCAACTCCGATTTACTCGCCGTCCGACCTCCAATCGACAAACCGAAACCATCATCGTGTTTGTTGTCGAACGAGGAACAAAACCCCTTAAACATATCGTCGTGCATCGTTGCCGTTCGTCGTTAATTTCAGTCGGAAGTATCGTCCATAATAACTCGATTTCAATTGGTTTTTCGTCGATTCACGATGATCAGTTTACGACACCTCCCGCACTATCGTGTTCCTTGCATCGTTCCGAGTCTGCCGGTGTCATCCTTGGTCTCCGTCGACGGCGACGCGTGAGGAGGTGAAGCGATCAAAGTTTATGATTCGTTGAAATCGAGCACTCCACCTTTCAAAATTGTGAACCGAGCTTTGTAAGTGCCTCGAAATCGCTTAAAATAATTTTTAGGAATTTTTCCGTGATTTATAGGCTGCCGGAAGAGGTCCCACGCACCCCCACGTGCCGCCACTGCGCGTGGGGAAAGGAAAAATGACCGGTTTGACTGGTTTTGGAACTGTTTTGACCGGTTTGATCGGTTCTAACCCGACCCGACCCGTTGACCGTTGACCGTTGACCGACGTTGACTACAATTGACCAAAACTTTGACCGACTTTGACCGGGCATTAAACGACCTTTGACTTTGACCGAGTATACCTATCCTAACATTTTTCAACGTTCCAAATCCGATTCCGCAATCCGTTTTTCGAAATTCGAACCTGAAGGCCTCGAAATTTCCAGTTAAACCCGTTGACTTTGATTTTGACTGAAAATTCCAAATTTTCGAAAAGTTATATTTTATGCTTTCGATGTCCTGAATCCGAATCCGAAGTCCGTTTTTCCAAATTCGAACCCGGTAAGCTATTTTTCACTGATTTATCATATGATTCGATCCGTTTTTCAGAATTAAGCTCCGTTTTTAATGAAATTTCTATTGATATGGATTTGAGGAAATATTGGAAGATGATTTCAAGATCGAGGGCGTTCGAATGGAATTTTATGGTCGATCAGTATTGCACAAAAATCGAGGTAATACTTTACTACCTCTTTATGCTTTATAGAACATGTTGGTATTGGTAAATGCATGAATGGAAATGTTTGGTCTCATATGTGTAATTAATGAAGATCTACACTCGATACGAATACGGTAGAAAGTAGGTAACTGAATATGACTCAGATGACTATTATAACAAATTGGAGGACAGTTAAAATTAAATTACAAGTTCTGGAATTAAGTGATAAAAGAATCATCCATGGATATGTAGATTATAATTTATCTCATTAAAGGTACTTAGATGATAAATTATGAGAATATTTTGATTGGATAAAATTACGAAATTACCCTTATGTTGGAAAATGACAAGAATTATCCCTGGAAGTGGATTAAAAGAATTATTGATCTTCTAAAACTATTGATGTGCATAAGAAATGTTAGTTTTACCTGAAAATTATGGATAATCGGTTTTTAATCCCAAGATGGTTTATGCTAGATACTAGAAGTCTTTTAAAGAATCATTTCAAGATCAAATAATGTTCGAGGAAGCAATTAATCATAGGATCTCTATATTATATTATTTTCGTTAAGAGCTAATATCGAAATTATCTGGTTAAGAAATTACGAAATGCCCTTGAGAGGTAAAATAGTCAGAGTTGACCCTGAAGGAGAAAGTACTTTGAGGATTTGTACTTAACTCGATTAAGTACGAATTTAATTATTAAGATCCTGTCTTTGTAAAGAAAATTTCATGATATTTCGTTTGTAAAATCTGATAAGGCACTTGACCCGAAAATATCCGAGTAATGAGTAAATACCTGAAGAATAATTTATCGGGGTATTCTGTTGTCAGAATTGTTCGAAAAGACTGAAATAAATGATAAGATTAAATTTAATAGTAAGATCGGATGGAAGAAAAGGATTAAAATACACTGAATCTGTAAAATGACCAAAATACCCCTGTAATGGAAATGAACCAAGAATATCACCAAACTCAGGAATGAATGGATATCTTCGAGCTCTGATATGAATGGAATAAAACTGAACACCAAAATTACCAAAATACTCTTATGGCCTATACCAAGTAAATGTCTTGGATTAATTCATGAATCCAAATAAGCATGGGTGTTGGACTACCTTTAAAAGTAATGGAACACAATTTAAGTGAGTAGATCAACCCTAAAGCTATGTCAATACCTGAATGGCATAGATATTACTGGAATGCGTGTTCGTCTTCTCAAGTTTGACTCGTTGATAAATTTTAGAAGTATTCAGCTTAGCTCAACTCTAGATCGCATTCAGTACTAAGAATTGGACGTTTGTTCGACAAATCAACCACGAAGACCAAATTGAATGGAACGGAAGTACAACATGTGTATGAAATTCAGGAACGTTTGAATTACTCTGGAAAATCCCGAAGTAACTGGAATGAACATGACTGTTAAATGAACTAGGTAACCTCTATGACTGAGGATTAAGTAAGTGAATTAGATAAGTCTGGAAATTCTGATGAGTTTATAAGATGTACTGTCCTTATGGAACATGAACTACAAATCAAGCATGTCAGTATTTCATGATATCGTGGAAGCTTGGAAAGGAAATAAAAACCATTGGAAGATCTATTCAGCGATGATTCTGAAGATGATATATGGACAAGAATTTGTGGTATTAAAGAGTAAATACCCTGGAAGGAAAATGAATTGACCAATCGACATAGATTATTAAGATTCTGAATCTTCGTTCTCAAGATTGTTCGATTATCCGATCAATTGACATGGATGTAAAGGATTTTGAATACCCTTATGATTTCGTATAACTTCTGAAAACTGTCCGAATAAGATATGATCCTGATAATTCACATTTTGAATAACTGATGATTCCGTCAGTTAATGAACTTTTCCAATAATATTTCTAACTTCCGATATTTTATCGGTATACTGAAAATCCGTGTTTCTCTGCCTGCTAAGATTATTTAGCACCTCTGAATAATATCTGTAAACTCTGGTGTGTTCCCTAATCATATAAATATTTTATTTGATTTCCGACTTGAATTATGTTCTGATACATGACATGAATTCTGTTCTGATTTCTGATTTGGATTCTGTTCTGATATCTGTTCTGAATTCTGTTTTGAGTTTTGATATCTCCGTTTAATGGCGGAAAAATGTTTTAATTGGGGGGTATTGTTGAAAGAAGTATTTTCGCAGGTTCCTCGGCTTTGTGCTCAGGGCCTTATATGTTGTGTGGGTTGGGTGTATGGTTCTTGGGAACCTACACATTCTGTTGTGATGGGATGGTGGTATATATATATATATATATATATGTTTTAAAATATCTGTATATTTTTATTGGTTTTACGGGAACACACTAGATAACCTATTTCGATCTCCTGAACTCAATCATTCAAAGTATTTATTTGAACTAAAAGCTCATTGTCCGTTAACATCTGAAATATCAGTAGGATCTCCGATCATCATAAAAATCTGTAGATGTTCAGAACCAAAAACGAAATATATGTTTATCTGTATCTGCACGTTCTTCAGCATCATCTGGTAGTTCTGTATTACTGAGCTTTCCAAAGCTCACTCTGTTACTCATCTTTTCAGGTTAAAAGAATTGTACCAGTGCAACTATCGTCATCAGTAAGGGAGTTCTTCCGGTGCTGTTTGCAGAGTACGATACATGTGATTAGGGGGCATGTAATTGTATTTTGTTTTATATACGAATCTGAAAATCTATTTTATTTTTTATAGTAACAAATGAATTTATGAGTTTACAAGTTTTAAGAAAAGTTTTAAATTTTCCACTATTTTTACAGTGGGTTATTCCGGTGGTCCTAATGTGACAATCCAGATCGGATCGGATTACCCGCATCGATCTAGGGGGTTACAGGCCCTCCTTGGTCATGATATCTTGTACTTCCCTTGGTGGTGTGTGAATTCTATGGCATTTAAAAATAATATCTAACTTTGAGTTATTATAAAAAGTAGATTTTATACATAGAAAAATAATATTTTTGTCCACTCAAGACTATTACATTAATTTTCATATTATATTATTATATTATATATAAATAAATATAATACTTATGAAAATGATTTAAGACTATAAGTTTGATATAGTAATTATATTAATGATTTGTTAAATATATTGTTTCCTCAAAAGTTGGATAGTGTAATAATTAAATTTTTTTATGAGTTTTCATTCAAATATTTATACTTTAATATTAAAAATTAACATGTTGAACGATATATATCGCAAAGATAATTTAGTAAAACGTGTATTCAAATAATTTTATATTCCTTAAGAAAATTTTACAACGCTCGATGAGCACAGCTCAGCACCCCTAACGATAAACACCATTAATTTAATTTATAAAAGTTTAAAATTCTAAAGAATTCAATGTATAATTATAAATTAGTTAAAATTTTAAATGTAAATTATTTAAAATAAAATTTAATTATAATATTTTCATAATTTTTTGGGTAACCTATATCATTGACTACCTAACCTTTTACTTTTATTACTGATCTTTCAATTTTATCAACCAGACCACCTAACTGTATAATTATATTCAATCAAGTCACTTACCATTAAGATTTAACAGAAGTATTGACGTGACAATTAATACAATCAATATAATTATATATTTAGTTTTTAATATTTATGTAATTTATTAATTTTGTCATCATTTTAAATTAATTTAACGAATTTAATCTCACAATCAGATGATGCCACTTGTCACCATTTAATTAGATTATATTTTAATTTTAATCTAATTAGATGTTTTGTCCAATCCATCCTGTTCCATTTATGGCTTTGAGGAATCTAATAGCAATAATCAACAGCGTATATTTGTTAGAAATGGTGAATTAGAAGAATGGTTTAAGCTTCTCGAGGACATTGCTTATCATCGTAACAAACAACAACAACAACAAAACCCAATTCCCATATGTATGGGGTAAGGGGGAGGTAGGGTAGTAGGCTACCCCCAACGCCAGGTTGAGAGTAGCTTCCGTGGAAGACCTCCGGCAGTCAGAAAATTAAAAATTTAGATAAAATGCAATGCATGTATAAATAAATACATAAATACATAGCTAAAACAGTATTCATATGCAGTCATTAAAATCATATGTGCGTCTGTAACGGGAAATTAATCCCTGCATAAATATCCCTGCGAAAGAATCTCTGCATATAGACAGAAACATAAGATCCGGCTAAATTTAATCCCAGCTGGTTAGAGTTAAAATATATTAAATTAAAATAAAAATAAAATCTAATTAAGTGGTGACAAGAGTCACCATCTGATTGAGAGATTAAATTTATTAAATTAATTTAAAATTAGGATTAAATTAATAAATTGTATAAATATTGAAGACTAAATGTATAATTATACATATTAGATCAATCGCCACGTCAACACTTCCATTAAATTACAAGTGACTTGATTGAATATAATTAAATAGTTAAATGATTTGATTGACAAAATTGAAAGATCGATGATAAAAGTAAAAGAGCTAAATAGTTAAGTAGTCAGATTTACAAAATTAAAAGATTTGTGGTAAAAATAAAAGAGGTAAATAATTAGGTGATCAATGATACAATTTACCCAAAAAATATGGAAAATATTATAATTAACATTTTGTTTCAAATAATTTATTTTTTAAAATTTTAACTAATTTATAATTATACGTTAAATCCTTTAGAATTTTAAATTTTTATAAATTAAATTAATGATGTTAATCGTTAGTGATCAACAATACTCGTCGAACGTATCAGACTATCCTATTCCTTATATTCTTATAAAACAAACTAAACAATATAATATAATATTCACAAAATAACATTATATTTTAATAGTCTTATTCTAAACAAATAAACTACATTTCGTGAATTAAACTCTCTCTAAATTTTAATACGCGAATAAATACATTAGAATAAGAATATATATATGAGAAAAAACGGTGGTAACTAGAGGTGTGTAAATCTGGGTATATGGATTTTTGGGTATCCGATTATCGGGTACTTGACCTGTGTCCCGATCAGGATGTTACGGGTACCCGATAATCGGGTACTTGAATTTTTCGGGTACCTGATACCTATTTTTTTATTTTTTTATTTTTAAATTATTAATTTAAAAAATATATAAATTTAAATGTTCGAAACTTCGCATTACATACTCTAATATCCGAACATAAAATTTAAAACTTCGAAATACAAAATCTAATAATACATAACATAAATAATTCATTATATTATATATATAAATAAATAAAAACAAAAATTAACCGAATACTCGAAAAAATTAGATTTTATAACCCGGACCGGACCAGGAAAATATCGGGCCAGGTATCTGACCCGACCGAATAACTTTTTTTAAAAATATTACTTGATTTTTTAAGTCTGAATCGACGAATCAACAGATTAAATCAACTGGGTCGGGTAATTTTATACACCTGTAGTTGTAACTGGTTACGAGTTCGTAGTTTTGGTGATTTGAGTAACGTGACTGTTCATACTAATTATATTATTGTTACATGTCAGGATATAAATAAAATTATTTATGAAATATAAATTATTAATTCTTCTAAAGAAAAAAACATGAATATTTAAATTTATAACAGACGTATAACTTTTTTAGAAAATGCCACCGTACAGTGTTTTCCATAGCACAATCCCATAAAATAACAAAATCTAAATTAGAAAGAAAATAAAAACTCCCATTTGGAGGAAGAAAGAAACACGGCGTCTTTGTCCTCTCAGACCCAAAACTCTTTTTCATCTCTTTTTTTCTCTCTCTCTCTCTAAAATCCACACTTTCTCTTTCTAACTATTAGTTCATCTATTGATCTCTCTTTGTTTCATTTCTTCTTTATAATCTAAGTTTTGGGTCTTTTTTTAATTTTTTAAAAAAATCTGATTTGTTTTCTTCTGTTGGTGGGTTTTTATTTTTGTTGTGTGGTGTTTATTTTCAATCTATAGAAAAAGGTTAATCCCTTGTTTTTCTTTATATCATCAATATTTGATTTTCTTTTCTTTATTGATAAATCTGTGGATCGACCTGGACTTCGAATTTTCTGATTTTCTCTTTTTAAACTGTTAACCAGAGAGAAAAAAAAGAGAGAATGGGATTGGAGTCAGCTGGTGGGTTCTTTGAAAAATACTGAACTTTCGATCTTGACTTCAAAATTGAAACCCAATTGCTGATCAAAATTGGGGTTTTGTTACTTTTTGGAGTTTTGGGTGGCTTCTATTTCAATGGAGCTATTAGGGATAATAGTAAATTTTGGGGTAAAAAAAGTTCGATTCCTTTTTTAAGGGGATAGTTATGGATGAAGCTGGTCCTAGTAATCAAAGCGAGCCTCGGAGGGCCTCCGAATTGGGCTCAGATGAAGTGTCCGTCGTGCAATGGAGGCCAAGTCGGCTGGTTTTTGAACCTTACTCACCCAGAAATGAAGCTGATAGGAAGCCGCATGTTTTTGTTAGGATGCCTGTAAGTTATCTTTTCTAATTGTCTGTTCATATTTAGTTAAAAAAGCTGTGGTTATCTTTTGGCATGTGCAAATATGTAGAAACTTGAAGAGCTTTTGATTCGGTTTTTGTTTGCATTGGTGTGGATTAAGAGATGTGCATATGAATGCTCCTAGTGGGTCTAGAATCCATTACCTAAGGGAATATGAGGCAACAGAGATGTGCAGCTTGGCCAACCGGCCAAATGTGCTTGCTCATTCAGCTGGTCTTATTTGTTGTTCGATTGATGATTCTTTTTAAGCGACACTAGGAAAGCATATATAAACCAATTAAACATATGGACTATGTAGAAGATGGAAGAGAAAGTTCCTTGCTAACTCGATGGACATGGGGGGTAAATCTTAAATGTTTCACTAGATGCAAATAGAACACAGAAAGCTGTCAACTGTAATACTTTCAGTTTGTAGGATGTACCTCGTTAGTATGCTTAATCAGAGTAGGTGATCAGATTTGTCCCAGAAGAATGCAATTTGTCCTTGCAAATATTAGTGAATTGACTGTAAACTTTTAGTTTCGATCCCATGTTCTATCTTCCCTGACAAGCCATCAGGCACTACAACTCATGCCAATCTTTGATGTCTGTAAGAAAGCTAAACTAGGGAGAAGAAACAGTGAAAAATTTGTTTCTATGGAGTGTGATTTGTTCTTCATTCACCCTCAGGATCAGCAAAGTCTGCATGAAAATCCCAATTTGGACCTCCCACTATTCATTGGATGATCTATTGCAATTTGGCCTTGTGTGCTGAACTTGATGTACCCTCTTCATGTCTTAGTGCAGGAACGCATTTGAATTGGCATTTATGTTTTAATGTCTTAAGTATAGGATAGGATATTTTGAGCAACTTTAGCATTCAATAATTAGCACTGTTTTTAATGTAAAATTATATTGGCATATTTCTTAAAATTATAAATTACGTAGATCTTGCTTGGGTTTTACGTATGAATGATTTTACATCTTTTAAGTCCTAGAAAAGTAAGATTAAACAAAAAAGATGGCAAAGGAGAAAATCTTTCAGGGTGCATTTGATGTGCAAAATAATGGAGAGACGAAGATAAGCTGAAGTGAACATGGGTACAAGATTGTATTATATCATCTTATCTTGCATTATATGTATGCATGCTCGATTAAGAGTAGGCTGGACTCAATTCTTGTTTCATTTTGGTTCTTGGAAGGGATAGGTGATTGTTTTCCTTAGTTAAAATTGCCCTTGCAGTACCATACCGTCTTAATACAAATATGCAAAGAAGACTGCAAGCATAGGAGGAATTCTGGAGACATGAAAAATATGATCTCCTGCACTTGGCTCTAGCTTATAGGTTTAAAATAATCAATATGTTTTCCATTGATATACTCATCCTATCCTCCACTTAAAGGGAACATTGAACATAGGAGAGGATTATTCTTATCATATGCTGCTTATCATCCTCTATGCTAAATGTATCACTTACAGTCATATGTAATTTAATGTTGTTAAGAAATTGGAAAAAGAAAAACATTTTGAAAAATTTCCTTAATTAAATCCTAGTATTTTAAGAGGTTCAACACTTTTTCTCTTAAAAATATTTTATTAACTGTTTGCATCCAATTGCATTTAAATGTTGTATAATCGAAATTTCTGAATTTCAACACTATTTGGTTACAAAGACTACAATATGGTGGCCGGACAGAATTATTTCCCCCCAAATATAAGGCAAATCTTTATGCTATTGCTGACACGCAGCTTTAACTGTGCAGTTGGTGGCAAGACTGACTAAGGACATAATTGAAACTTACCAAATATGCAATCCACAATTTAAATATTTGGAAGAATTGAACCCAAAGCGGTTTTTGACTAGTCCGTCTGTTGGCATCCTCAATGGTGGTTATGACAATGTGAATTCAGATCTTATCCTATCAGTGAACTTTGTCTTGATCAATTCAGAAGCACAGCGAAGGTTTGTTACCGCTTTTCTTAATTTTCCTCAGGACATTGAGCTATTAATATCTAAAGCATTTCATGTAGTTTTCTTTTCAAATTAACTTCACATCGGTATTGTGGATTTCCCTCCTAATGGTGGAATAAAGATGGTTCTTTTCCTTTCATTAGAGTTTTCATTTGTGCTACTGATAACTAGTTAATCCTAAACTAAAATGGACAATTTCTTGATTTTGAAGTGTCAGAAACATGATCATTTTGAAGTGCATATTTTCCTCCAAATCATTGCATTCTGGATTAGTGGCATGTCAATCTAAAATCTAAATATGGAGCTTTGGTTGATGTTCTGGGCATTCTTATACTTGAGTCTATGCCAGGAGAAAAATTTGCCAAACTGGGTGACTTATTTTGGTCTATATTTCTGCGTGTGAGCTTGTTAAATTCTTTGGCTCCTATAGGTGGGTTGTTTTGAACTTTTTCTATTGAGAACGTAACTGACAACTGAAGCAGACCCATTGGCAAAACTGTTTTCAAGGTGTTTTTCTATGTACATAATTGAATTTTATGGGTTTTCTGTATAATAATAATTCATTTCATGTTATATGCAATATCAAGATCTGACTTGGCTGTTGATGATTTCCATATATTATGCTATATGCTAATATTACTTACGTTACCCCAGGTATGATTTGCTTTTCTCCTTAATGAGGCAGCAAACTAGCTAGTTTATGCAATTCAAAAGATATTATCCATTATGAGAAACAAAGGTTAACTGACCATTCAAAACTAGACAAAATATAAAGAAAGAATATGAACTTGGTTACTCATGAAGGATCAGGTATTGGGTAGATTTATGAATATTCCTGTTGTAACTGGTAAAATTATTTCTGGTGGTCTGTTTTCATTTAAAATTAACTTTATTGGAGGAATGTTTTACTTATGTTTCAATGATTCTCTGTAGATATATTGTCAAAGATGTTCTTGGTCATGGGACTTTCGGTCAGGTTGCGAAATGCTGGGTTCCGGAAACAAACAGTTTTGTTGCTGTGAAGATAATTAAAAATCAACCTGCTTACTATCAGCAGGCTCTGGTTGAAGTTTCTATTTTGACAACGGTAATTAAATTTCTTACTGCTTTATGTATCTATATCCTTCTTTTTTGAAATACCAGTAGTGAAAATCATTGTCTTCATTGTTTGCCTTACACAGTTAAACAAAAAGTATGATCCGGAAGACAAGCATCACATTGTCCGTATTTATGATTTCTTTGTATATCAACGTCATTTGTGCATTTGTTTTGAACTTCTTGACACCAATCTGTAAGCGAATTTATTTATATTCATACAATGAAACAAGTTTCATGACTTTGTGGCGGCATGTTATTTATCTATTTCCCCTGATCTAGGTATGAGCTTATCAAGATAAATCATTTTAGGGGTTTGTCACTGAGCATTGTTCAGCTGTTCTCAAAACAGGTAGTTGCAGTTTTTTTATAGCTGAATTTGGTTCTGAACTGAATAATGATTTGATTAGCTGTAGACATCACTTTCCAATTTTCTTTTGACTTGATCCTCTTTTATTTTGAATAGATTTTACGTGGACTGGCTTTATTAAAAGATGCTGGAATAATTCATTGTGATCTAAAACCAGAAAATATTCTTCTGTGTACAAGGTGAGTTACTTTTTCAGTGTTAGTATGGATTACAAACTTATAATAAAATTTTGATATTTTTCTGTGAAGTTTATATTTTTGTACTGGAAATAACAGTGTGAAGCCAGCAGAAATTAAAATAATCGACTTTGGATCTGCTTGCATGGAGGATCGAACTGTTTATTCCTACATTCAGGTTTCCATCCATTGCTACAACTTGTTATACTGATCGTTGTCATCATTGTCATGCTCTTATGGTTGTTCTTTCTTTTCTTCTGCAGAGCCGGTATTATAGGTCTCCCGAAGTTCTTCTTGGGTATCAGTATCCTTTTGGCATGGGTTTATAGGCTTATTCTTTTCAGTCTCTTCTTCTTGCATACTGCTTTTGTATTTTGGTGGGTCATGGTGTTGTTTCTTTTGCTGTAATTTCTCTTCTCATCTTCAATGACTTGCTGAATTGGGACTTTGGTGGAATAAACTTCAGCGTAACTTATTTGGCCTTACTAATCTTCAGGTCTAAAATGATCCATCGGAGTTTGGGTTTTATCATGCAATAAAACTGAACCAACTTGTTCCCTGCTGATATAACAACGTACTGCTGCAATTTGAGTTCATTCACCACATTAAATAATAATATTTTATTACTACTGATCATAATGAGATCCTTTTTCTTTCATCTATCGTATTTACATGTATCTTCTGTAGGGAGGACATAACATATCAAATATTAAACCTCAAATAGATTGTTCAAAATGATTTTGGCTTGACTGCCTTTTTTCTTATTTTACACATTGAATTATTTCATTTATTAGAGCAACAATAGATGAACTGGAAAGGAATGATGTAAAAGTAGGTTTGCATTCATTGTTATATCTCAGATCATGATTAAGGTATTCAACTCTATTTCCTTGAAGATAATGATCAAAATATAACATATGGAACCCTATCTAAATCTTGCTGCAATATAACTAAGATCTTTCTATTTCTATAAGATGATGATCTCTTTGAAATATTGAAAATTGGTTTTAGTTTGTTTGCTATTTTCTTTAGCATGTTTCTACCTATTTAACTTTTTTACTTATCACAGTTTCGAGTAGTCTTTGGAAGTAATAATTAGAGAACATTTGCTCAAAGTGATATTTAATAATTGTGATTCATTATTATCTTTGATGATTAGATACATTGTTTTTGATTTACATGCCTTCTGTCATATGATTATTTTAGTTTGAACCTTGATCCTTGTTCAGATATACAACAGATATAGACATGTGGTCCTTTGGCTGCATTGTTGCCGAACTCTTTTTAGGGCTGCCGTTATTCCCAGGTGCTTCAGAATTTGATCTTCTAAGGCGAATGAATGGAATACTTGGGTATGCCTCCTGCTTTGGTGGTTACATCTTGCTAACAATTGCTCTGCATTTTAGGCATCAGTTTCTTCTAACTGATTTAGGAATAGCTCTTCTTAGGTTGATTAATAGGATAATACAATCGAGCAGGTAGATTTTTTATCTAAATGGAAGAAGTTTATAGACATTTGTAGTTTTCCTTAATTAAATAATACCGTCCAAGGAATGCCAGCAAAATTTTGATCTAATTTTCTTAATTGCAAATATGTTTCGGACATTGCAAATTTGAAGTGCTATGTCCCTCTCTTTCTCTGATTCGTTTCATTTAATCTTAAAAGTATCATAATGAAAAGTTAGATCCCTATGGCAATTCACCTTTTACACTTGCACAATAGCCAATATTTTTGAGGGAGATGTATGTGCTTTATAAGAGATGAGCTAATCTTGCAGTTTAGGTAGGATATTCATAACTTCCTCATCAATGTGACTAATTTGATTTCTTGTCATATAATAGCCTCTGAAGGATGCTCTGGACTGCATCTTGGATTGTATTCTATGAGTCCCCTTTTGGTGGTTCTAAGATTAACTACTTGTTATTGTAAAAAAAAATGACTACTTGTGACCCCATAAAAAATTGCTTCAACTATAATTTCTGCTTATTTAACTGACTATGATACCTGATTTATGTATATGTCAAAAAGTGAAAAGAGTTGGTCACGTGCATGTGTTGTAGCACACCGATTCAGTGATTTGATGTTGTAATTTGATTGGCCTATGAGATCAGTCTAAAATAATTGGTCATTGAACCCTAAAACAAGTAATTATAAGTACCCCTGGAATGCTCTGCACTAAAGTTACATGAGAACTCTGTATAAGAACTTGGTCATATAGCTGACTTAATTCATCGAAATTCAGAATATTAAATGATATTGTGTGTTCCATCTTTAGAATTTTAGAAATTAGGACACTTCCTACTTGATTTTCCTTGAACTATTTTTAATCAGTTGATGTTCATAGTCATTATGTTATTTTCTTTCATTCAGTATAGGTCATTTGCTGCTTATCATTTTCGGATTGTTTTCATATGGCCTTCTGTTTCCAACTTGTTTCTCCTTTTTCCCAGATAAACACTGTTACAACCAGATAGCTATAAATTGAAAAGCTTTTTTTTTCACTCATTACCTGTTCAATTGTATTTTTGCGCTTACTGTGAACACCTTTTTATATATGGTTGTCATTTTGTAGAGGACAACCACCTGATTATGTTTTAAAGGAGGCAAAAAATACAAGTAAGTTCTTTAAGTGCATTGGAAGTATCCACAATATAGAGAACAGTGAGGTCTCCAGTGGTGGCAGAAGTGCTTACCAAGCATTAACAGAAGAAGATTACGAAGCTGTAGGTGTTCATATTTGCATTTTTTAGGAAAGCTTCTTGAAAATTAGTATAAGAATAGGAATTCTATATAGTTGATTCATGTTAATTTTTATGCTTTTACTTGCCAGTGATTTTATTCATCCGATAGTCATTATTACTTGTTCCTGTTCAGAGGGAGCTAAAGAAACCGTTGATTGGGAAAGAGTATTTCAATCATAAGAACCTTGAAGCAATTGTTACAAACTATCCTTACAGGAAGAACTTGCCTAAAGAAGATATCATTAAAGGTTAGCATCTAAGTTCGCCATTGAATTTACAGCTCAGAATGGTGGGAAAATGTTTTGTGTGTGACTACCATCTGTTAAGAACCTACTAATGCTTTTTTCATATTGCGCCTATCGTAGAGAGTCAAATACGATTAGCTTTGATTGATTTCTTGAGGGGATTGGTTGAGTTTGATCCTGCAAAACGGTGGTCACCCCTCCAGGTAATTAAAGTTTCCCTTGGATACTTCTTTATCGTTCTATTCCAATTTATATGAAGCAATATTTAGAGATTCAGCTGGGTTGTGCAGGCTTCAAAACACCCATTTGTTACTGGGGAACCTTTCACATGCCCGTACAGACCTCCCCCTGAAGCATCTCGCTTGGTAAGGCACCTGTGCAAGTGCAAGTAAATGTGCAATTGATGAAGCTTGAACCTTATGTCATAGATTTATGTCAACTATTTGGGTTTCATTTTGATTTTCCAGTACAAATATAGATGTCTAAATCATAAATTTAGTACGACCCAAAAAAAGAAAAAAAGAAAGAAAGGCAGAGATTGGCTTGAAACCGTGCATACAGAGGATTTCCTAGTCCTCTCCTGATTTCCATAGTGATTGCTATTTATTCTTAGCTGATTGGTGATTTATGTATTTTTCTGACCACTAGTATAATCATATGCTATATTATCACTTTTCTCTTGTTATAAAAAGTTGTAGTAAAAGTTCAAGGTTGTTGAAAATAATTTCACATATGAAATCTTATACTGGAATTCTCTACTTATCTCAAACATGAAAGTAAGCGATGTTTTGATGGAGATTCAATTTCCTTTTTATTGCCTCTCTTCATGTCGTTTCTGCTAGCATGAGATTCTTTTGGCTGGTGTGAAAATTTTGGCACTACTAATCTTCTCTTGGGTTGAGCTTGTTGTCTGTCAGAGCAGTATGCATTTGTTTAGTTGCAAGTTTTATTGAAGATAATACTTATCTGTTATATTTCTGGGTGAGAAACAAAAGAAATGATACACCTAAAATCTGGTGTTTTTTTTTATAGCCTGTTGCTCAAAACATAAAGGTGGATCATCACCCTGGTGGAGGGCATTGGTTTGCATCTGGTCTTTCTCCTAATGTAAGCTGATATATAGTTGAAGCAATATTTTTTAGTATTAGTCTTATACTGATGCATATTTTCCATTGTGTAGATTCCGAACAGGAACAGAGCTTCCTTTCATAATAGCCCACACTTCTCAATGGTGTCATATGGCCATGCTAATAGCTATGGCAGTATAGGAAGTCATGGTAGCTATAACGATAATACTGGGCTTGGGAGCAGCTACGGGAGTTATGGAGATAGTACTAATATGTTTGCATATTATTCACCTGTTGGTCCATCAGCAATGAACATGCATCCACAGAGTGGTGCATCAATGCTTGGAAGTAGCCCTGATGCTAGACGAAGAATTATGACGTACTCTCATGGGAATGGACTTGGTGTGAGTCCATCAGCTGGAAACTTTGCAGCACTTCCCCTTGGAACTAGTCCCTCGCAATTCACTCCTCCAAGCTCATATGGTCAAATTTCAGGTGGCTCTCCTGGACACTATGGTCCTACTTCTCCCGCAAGAAACAGTTGTCAAGGATCACCTTTAAGTAAGATGGCTGCAGCTGGGCAGTTTAATAGAAGAAAAGGTTGGGGATATTCTGGGAATTCCCAATCTCAAGAGAGTTCATCATCTTCGAATTGGCAAGGACAAGTAACTGATGGCCCCATTTCTAGCCAGACTGAGGGAAATCCTCAAGTAGTTTGTGGTCTATCCTCAAATGTACAATCAAATTCTAGCACAGCCAACTGGAAGCAACAGCGAGGTGGCATTGGAATGGCTACGAGTTACTCAGTTGTTCAGAATATACCGAACTCCATAGGACTTGGTTCTAATGTGCAACTCCAGTATAGCTCAAGAACAACTCAAGATAAGTCAGAGGCCAGCATGCCATTACCTGATCCTGGAGATTGGGATCCAAATTATAGGTGGGTAGAGAATTTGATTGCAATCTAAACCCATGGCTATAAAATATTTAAGATATATTTATGTCTTTGCTTTGTTGTATTTGTTATTTTACATCTGTTAATATATATATGTACATAATTGTCTTTTGGATATGGAGACAATCACAACATTTTGTCTTTGCTCTTCTTTATCCTCTGAAAGAGTGATTGGCTCCTGTTAGGTTTATTGTCCCCCAGAAACCTTACGTGCTGCATCAGGAATTGAGGATACTCATAAACCTGAGAATTTTTTCTGTGATTTTTATTCTACAATCTTTTAGCTGCTTATATTGCTTGCATTTTCTGTCACCAGTGATGAATTACTTCTGCAAGAGGATGGATCAGATGAGAGCTGCTTCTCAGCTGACTTTAACAGAGGAATGCATATTGGTTCGGCTGATTCGTTTGTTGGAGTTGGAAGATTCAACCTTGCCTTAGCCACAAGCTTAAATTTACCAATTCAAAGGTAATTATTGCATTTCCTTCTTAGTGAATGGCTTATGGAAGTTTAATCCTTTTGGTCATGCTAATTATTTATTGTAATTTTTTGTTTAGCTTCCAATATCATGTCTTCTTGTGCGTATACCAATTTTTTTTTAATTTACTTATTGAAGGTTGTGGTTTGCATTTATGTTCCATATAATTGAGCCCAAGATGATTTTGTTCGTCATAAAGATTGATATGTATCATAGTGTTCAAATATGTCAAACATACAAGGGCAGAGCTTTGGTTTTTTGCTGGAATGCTTCTTCACTGTCCTTGACTTATTTCTACATTGTTCGAGTGCAGACAAAATGGTCCCATAGGATTTTCACATGTAGAAATGGGTAGTCCTCCAGCTAATGATTGGCACACTGGATATCCTCGTTTCATTTCAAAGCAATCTCACTTCATGCCGCATATGACGCAAAATTCTCTGAGCCGGTTGGGGCAGCAAACCCTTCCGCGATTCAATCATGGGAGATCCACTGGCCCTCGAGGTAATGAATGGAATCAGATGAAAGTACAACTCCCTCCTCCTAGCTTTAATTCAGGGGGACAACATTCTCCTGGGAATAGTTCATTAAGTAATGGCATGCCATGGGGTATATTTCCTAACTCTACGCCAACTTACTTTTAGTTACGTCCTATTACTCGGTAATTTCATAAAGCTACATCTAATTGGCGTTGTTAATGTAGGGCGTAGGGCCAACCATCCCATCTCGAATATCCCACCAGCATCTCGTGGAAGAAAGGACTATGAAAGGATTGCATAATGTTGAATCAACTTAATTTTTTTATGGCGTGGGATTATGTTTTGGGTGTTTGTCAAGGAAACTTGTACTAAATAGTTCACTTAATTAGTGAGCTCATTATATAAGCAAATGCTCATCCAGACCATGCTTATTCGTTGTGCTTTGCATAAATATAGTTCATGGTGATTGTTTTGCTTGTCTTCCTACATTTTGCCTGCAATTGCTACTCTTTTGGTTATGATTCTTCAGTGGTTCTTGTATTTCCAAAATGCTAGATTTCTATTCAAGTATGTATATCTTTTAATATCTTGGTATTTAAAAATAAACACAATTATATTGGTGTAAGTGTATTTTTGTGTTTGGAAGAAATAAAAAATAAAAAAATAATTAAAAAATATATTAAATTATGTGTACAAATTTTATTAAAAATATATATAGATTAGAAATAACATAAAATCATATTTTTTATGAACTTTTATGTAAATATTTTAACTTCAATATTGAAAATTTAACTTGTTAAAAAGAAAATATATCTAAAGGATAATGTAGTAAAATATATATATATATATTATTTTATATTCCTTCAACTAAACATTGGAAGTTTATACATTCTTGTCAAATAAACAATGCAAGATAATACAACATTTTTAGTAATGTGTCAAGTAATATAACATTCTAGTAATCTTTTCCCAATAAGATATCGTTCGATTCACGAAAAAGATCATATTTAAGGAGAATAATCTTTTATGAAATTGTATTATCGTGTTTGGTTAAAAAAAGATTATTATTAAATAATAATTTATTATTAATAGTAGCATTTTTTTGTTAAAAATGGTAAGAATGTCATTATCTTCATATTCTTAGGTACTACACAATTCTCATCATTTTAGACAAGAATACTCCTGAAATAATGATTTTTTTTCACATAGATTCTTCTAAATTATTATTCTTCATGTTTTACTCAAACATAATAATATACTGAGAGTTTAATTTGTAAAATATCAATAAATTTGAGTAGCTATAATTATTTTATATTTTTAATGTTTAGTATATTAATTATTTATAATTTTATGAGGTGAAAAATGATATTATTGTAAAAATATAATTATTAAATAATATAACTTAATTATTTTAAAAACAAGTCTTATACACTCAAAAACAATATCTTTGTTCATTCAAGATCATAATATTAATTTTCATATTATATTATATTCTATTTAAATAAATATGCAATTTATAAAAATTATTTAAAAATATAAGTTTAATATAACTCTTTTAGTTTTAAACGGATTTAAGGTCATTAGTGAGTGAAAATAGATGGTCCAGATTAACAGTAAGATATGTGAAGATATTCACTTAGAAAAAAACACAAGGAGTCAATCTTAGACATCTATTTTCACTCATCCAATGATCCTAAATCTGCATAAAACTTAAAACGTTTTACATTGTGTAAGTGAATTATAACACTATTCATTATATTAATATATGTTAAATTTATTTTTTTAAAAGTTAGTTCAACGATTAAAATATTTCTATCCATTTTTTATTTTAATATTTATAATTTAGTATTGAAGTCTAATTTATTAATATATATATATATATATATATCACAAGGATAATTAGGTAAAATATATGTTCAAATAATCTTATATTCCTACAACTAAACATTGTAATATTATATTCATGCTAAATAAATTAAACAAAGTAATAAAATATTTATAGAGTAATATTATATTTCAGTAATCTTATTCTTAAAAAGTAATTTCATATTTTATGAATAAAAGTCATGTCTAGGGATGACAACAAGTCGGGTTAGGGTCGACCCGAAAATAGGTATTCTCCACCTGAATCGAACCGACCCGACTCCTACCCGATCCAATTTTTTAGAGTATAAATCCGACCTGACCCAGTATAAATTAAGGATTTAATTAAAAAATAATATTTTTTTAAAGAAATTACATTATTATCTTCAGGTCAGGTGCGGTCGAAATCTTTTCACCCGAACCCGAATCCGACTCGACTCGACCTAACTCTTAAATTATCTAACCTGACCTGACCCGACCCAACCCAAACCTGATTTTATTTTAAAAATTGACCCTATCGAATCGGGTTGGGTCGGAACAGTCGTATTCGGGTTAAATTGCCATATTAGTTACGACCCTTACTGATTGGGGATTTGGATATTCTCCAAGCTACTAGTATCAGCCAGTTTGCATGATTTTTATTGTTTCTCAATAGTGTTTCTGGCCCTACATTTTCAATACAATTTGAACCATTGGCATTGTGAAGGTATTCTAGGAGAGGATTAAGATTTTGGAAAACCCATTCTGCCCTGTTCTTGAGTCTTGGAAATATGCCAAGTCTTACTAATACTACTAAGACTTATCTTATGCTTTCAATCAATTTCCAGTACCATTTTTTTGGATTAATTTATTAAAAAAATTGATTTAAGAAAAGGAAATCTCGTATTTTGTTGCTTGAAGACTGAGATGTATATACATTCATTGATATGTTTGGTAGAAAACCCCAAAAAATTTGAGGGAAATGTTTTTATATTTCACTACAACAAAATAAGATTTTAACGGCATTTTTTAGTCATATAACGACGTTTTTAAACGCTGCTAAAAACCCTTATGACGAAAAAATACTGCCAAAACTGTCGCTAAAACCAATGCCGCAAAAGGAAGCGGCGTTTGTCATCACAAACTCCATTAAATTTTATAATTTTTGTGGCGTTTTTTTCTATAAATGCCGCTAATGGTTATGATATTTAGCGGCGTTGTTGGAAAACGCTGCTATATATCTTTTCTTTTGTGGTGTTTATAAAAAACGCAGTTAAATGTTTGACATATAATGTCATTCGTTCCCAAAAATACCGATAAAGATAATGACATATAGCGGAGTTTGTTTAGTGCTTTTGAAGAATACAAGGAATGAAAATTAAGTTTTGAAAATTATATATTTTAGTTTATCTCACATTTTTTTAAAGATGAAAAATACCTCTTTTTGATTTTCTTTTCTTTCACCTTACCTCTTATTATGTTTATTAAAGTTTTACTCTTTTTTTTTCTTTTTTTTTCACATTATCAGGTAAAATCTTAAAGATATGTAGGTTAAGGTAAAAGGAGTTAAAACGGGGTAAATGGATAAAATGGGCATTTGATTTAATTATGTCTTTCCATTAAGATGTTTAAAATATTTTTGGTTAAAATAATTATCTTATGTTTTATTATCATTTTGAGGTCAAATTATTAACACTTGTTAAAAAGACTCCGATGTCAGAGAATAGCAACGAAACACCGCCATCCTCCGATGGCATAGCCGACTCCAACCTCAGGCCACCCAACCCTGGAATACTACAGGTCTTGGACATGGCAATCGATGATCCAGTGAATGATAAAGCTCCCTCCTAAGCCTCTATCCTTGCCAGTTCTAGAATCCCAGGGAATATGTCGGGTGCCAAACAGATCAATGAGGAAGATGACATTGACTTAACTGATGAAGATCTTATTACAGGCACTCGTGAAGGCATTCCTTCTATCCAGTTTTCCGACTCATGGAAGCTAGTATGTCGAGAACTATTGTACTCAAACTCTTGGGCAGAAATATAGGTCGTACACTCGGTGTGATCCTGGGCACGGTCGTTGTCCGCCAATTCCAAAACCGATGACTGTAGTTCACAACATCAGATTTTAAAGCATACATGGACTCCACCTAAAGCTGGAGCCGTTAAGCTGAATACGGATGGAACGGTTATAACCAACAGACTATGGGAGCAGTAAAAGGCGGAGCTTTTCGCGACGGCGCGGGCGATTGGGTGATGGGATACAGTCGGAGAATTGGGAGGTGCACCGTACTGCATGCAAAAAAAAAATGATATTACAAATTAGTCATTAAAGTTTTAAACTTTCTAATTTCATACTCAAACTATATTTCTCATTCTAAAGTAGTTCTTAAACTTTTGAATATTTCAATTTCATCCATAAACTATGAATCTCATTCTAAATTGATCCCTATACTTTTAGATCTTCCAATTTCATCCTCAAATTTATCCAAATATGTAATCTATTTCAACCATAGTTTAACCTAAAGTTTTTCTTTTTCCAAACATATAACGATATAACTTTGACAATAGATGTGAATAGTATATACATATAATTTAGGATAAAATTGAAATATTCAAAAAGTTTGAGGATCGATCTAGAATGAATATCACAATTTGGGATGCAAATGAAATGTTTAAAACTTTGAGGACTAATTTAGAATTATAATCATAGTTTAAGGATGAATTTAAAATATTTAAAAGTTTAGAGACAACAACAACAACAACAACAACAACAAAACCCAATTCTCATATGTATGGGGTAAGGGGAGGTAGGGTAGTAGGCTGCCCCCAACGCTAGGTTGAGAGTAACTTCCGTGGAAGACCTCCGGCAGTCAGAAAATTAAAAATATAGATAAAATGCAATGCATGTATAAATAAATACATAAATACATAGCTAAACAATATTCATATGCAATCATTAAAATCATATGTGCGTCTGTAACGGAAATTAATCCCTGCATAATAATCCCTGCGAAAGAATCTCTGCATATAGACAGAAACATAAGACTCGGCTAAATTTAAAAGAGGAAACATGAAGAGAATGATACACAGAAGTCAACGATAGCAAGCACAGTTCTAATCCTTCATAAATACCAATAATAGAAACGTATAAAAAGTAGAAGTCATAGAAAATACTACAAAAATATTAAAAGAAGACAAAGATGATACACCCTATAATAGACTGGGGATGAATGATGCAATTAACTCTTTATAAAATAAAAAAGAAAGGTTTGGTCTTAATAGGAGAGAACAAGATCCGATCTACCGCTTTCCTCTCTCGTGAAGTGTTCCGTTCAATTCATCGTCTTCATATCACACTCCATCCCCTCAATCAATCGCATTAAATATCTATCATCTTCACGTGTCACTCTCGTATAATGTTATACTACCTTTTGTAGCCTTCTACAATCTTTCCACGTTTCGCCTCTTGATTCGCACTTCTCCTCAAATACAAAACCAACTCTTTTCGTCTTCCTCTGCATTCATTTTTTTCATCCTTCAATGGCCGATTCTTTGTGTGTTCCATTGGCCGCCAAGCCTCATTCTTCTTTGGTTTTACGAAACTCCTTTCCCCCTTCTCGTGTTTTTACTCCCAAGTCCTCCTCTTTGCCTTTGAAAGGGTGCGAGAAGAAGTTTAACGTGTTACCTGTGAGTCAGAACTCGCGCGTTTCACTCTCCCGTCGTGCCGGACCGGTTCGCGCTCTTGACTCCGACGTTCCGCACCCGCTTCACAAGGTATCTCGGAATTCAATTTTTTTTCGTTGAAATGTGACAATTGTTGACTGCTATTCTCGGTTTATTGAAAAACACAGCTCCGTTTGCCAGATTACCGTATGTGATATTCTTTTTGATTTTTTCTCTCTGTATTTGAAATTTTTGATGTAGTTTTCTAAAAGAACGAAAGTATAAGTATACGTATACTTTTTCTACTTTGCTTGAATTAGTATTTGTTGGTGTTTTAAATTTTAATCACTGGATTTTGAACAAATAAGAAATAAAACTGAAACCAGAGATTTTTTAGAAACTAAGCTAATGCAAAAGGGTTTTTCAATTTCGCATAGCCCGAAAGTTTAAAACATCAAACTTTGAAGTTTCTTCTATGTTTGATTTTTCTCTGTTTCTTTTGTTGAAAAAAAAAACAGTCAATCGAAGACTCTTGATTTTTCTTCTTTTTTTTTTAAAAAAAAATATTTTTTTGGATTGTTGACAGTTTCCAGTATTCTGGGTTCGAAAAAAGGGAAGGAATTTGAGATGTAAAGATTAAGCTAAATTTGCTTAGTAGACAATTGGATAAGTAGTGGTAAATTGTATTAACAATTATTTTTGGTGTTTGTTGTTGAATTGGAAAGGGATCAGTGAATGTTGAGAGTAGGAAGGGCTACGATGAATGGGATTCATGGACAGCGAAGTTTGCCGGAGCGGCGAATTTGCCATTTTTATTGCTCCAATTGCCTCAGATCATCCTCAACGCCCGCAATCTTATGGCAGGGAATAAGACTGCCCTCCTGGCCGTACCATGGCTGGTAATGTATAATTATCCTTCGACTTCTGTGACTTCTTGCTTTGGAAAATACCTATGGACTTCAATGCCTTTCATGCTAACAATGAATTTTGAAATTATTGGCTACTTAGAATTGGCGACTTACGAAATACCTAAGAGTCGGCTAAAAACATGATTGTTCCTGCTATTGGTCTGCTGAAAAGCAGTACATGAACCTCTATTTGTGACAAGGCCATGCTTAATTATAGTGGTTTTGAGTCTTCTTATACAATACCTAAGAGAGACTCGATAGTGTATTTGTTTTGGTGGATTCATTGTCAAAAGTGACATTATTTGAAGATCCTTTTAGCCTCTGCTGAGCTGCGATTGTGACCTCTATTTGTGTTGTAAGTGCAGGGAATGTTCACCGGTTTGCTTGGAAACCTTTCATTGCTTTCTTACTTCGCAAAGAAAAGGGAAACGGAGGCAGCTGTGGTGCAAACACTAGGAGTGATATCGATATTTGTGGTGATTACTCAGCTTGCCATGGGAGCAGCTATGCCTCTACCTCAATACGTGGCCACGGCTGTTGTTGTGGTTGCTGGACTCATTTTAAATTTTTTGAATTACTATGGTATGCTCAACAAGACCATCTGGAAACTTTGGGAAGACTTTATGACTGTTGGTGGATTTTCAGTGCTTCCCCAGGTAAGCTCTCAGTCCCCTGTTGCCTGCACACTTAAAAATTCTGATGTATACAAATTCAAATGTGATATATTTACTGATCGGCAAAATCTATCATATTTCTTTCGGCCATTCGGCAGTTTTTATTAGTTCAAGCATCTCTCCTTTTCTTTTAAACTTATTTGATTACAGATAATGTGGTCCACATTTGTTCCATACATACCCAAAAGCATTATGCCGGGGACAATAGCATTTGTTGTGGCTGTAGCTGCTGTAACTCTGGTAACTTCTATAAAATCTGCTCTATTATCTTGTTACATTGTCTGTTTCGAGCGTTTTGACTGCACTTTTTCTCGTTTGATCGATTGGACTCCTAGTTCTTTTCATGTATTTTAAGATCCTCCAGCTTTGGAACTTCTTGCATTTTTCTTTCAAATAAGCATGCAGAACTGGAAGTACAATTGCATCCTTCTGAGATTGCATTTGCCAAATTTGCAGGAACACACTGGAAAACTTTCCGAGAAAGGTGCCAAATTCGTAGGATCTATTTCTGGATGGACGGCAACACTTCTTTTTATGTGGATGCCTATTTCACAAATGGTAATCCTTGTTTGAACATCTGTATATAAGACTCAGAAGATATCAAGAAAAAATAATTAACTCACCTGCATATTGGAGTAAGATTTGTGCTTCCTTTTCAGTGGACAAATTTCCTGAACCCTGAGAATATAAAAGGCTTGTCAGCTTTTTCAATGGTGCTGGCTGTGCTTGGAAATGGACTTTTGATTCCACGTGCACTATTTATTCGTGATTTGATGTGGTAATGCACTCTTTCAATTCTATTTATGAAGAATTATTTGCATAAATGATTCCGACCATAAGCAAATGACCGTGAAACCATAATCTTGATGTAAAAGGCTAAGTAGAGTGTATTCTAAGTGACTTCAAACCAACATTTTTTCTTATTCTTCTTGCTTTTATGCCTTTCTGGAGCAATTTTGTAATCGTTTTTCGTTACACTAATTGCCTACGCTCATTACATGTTGGCTTGCTGACACTGCAGGTTCACCGGTTCGGTTTGGGCTACATTCTTTTATGGATATGGGAATATTGTGTGCTTTTACTTGTAAGTAGAATATGATTTGTTTGTTATTTTACAAACATAGTGTTTAGCAACAAAGTGTCTCACTTGTTCTGTCATTCCAGTTTCAACACCATCAGCCGGGAATTCTTCTGGGCCGCGACAGTCGGGTTAATAGCATGGATAGGTTGTCTCTCCAACCCATCTAATTCGTATTAAACTACTCCTATACCCTGCATCTTCAAGCAAATGATATCTGAATGTGTTTTTCTCACCATGCAATCATTATCTAACTAGTTTCCCCTCATCAACAGGAATGACATTTTGGAAAGATTCCGCCGTGCATGGATATAACTCGCCAATAAGATCTTTGAAAGAGATGGTTTTTGGATCATAAGTTGAAGCCAGATATGAAAATGACAATGTCATGAGTTCCGACGACGACACGAAATACTCCTTGCCAAGATCCCAAGTATGCTGCCACAGTCTTCCAACTAAAGAGGTACCTACCGGATAATAGTATGTTCTTTATCTTAAAAACCATTGGTTTCATTTGCAAAGATAATTGGAATAGTCAATGGTAACTAGTATTGTAATAAATTAGTACCAAGGATAGATAAATCCGCAGTTCAAATTATGGGGAACTGCTGTCCAGTCTGTAGAGGTTGGTCATAAAATGATGACATGTGGTGTATAATGCAGAACTTTAGTTGATAATAAAGATCACCCCTAATATTGACGAAGTCGCAGGAAAGAGAGAACTTTGGAAATCCAATCTCTTGGATGAAGTGTTTGGTTTAACCTCTTATTTCTAATATATTGATATATTCCTGATATGGTTTTGTAGAGATCTATTATGAGATAATCCTTCTAACCCGATCATGTTATTCACAAACGTTAGGATTCAAACTTCTAAATTTACTTTCGGAATCTAATATTTTATCTCACTAAATTAACTGGTTGTTGGTCTAGAAGACTAAGATATTATGTATTAGGAGAAAGATAATATTATATATAGAATATGATTTTTGGTTTATGAATTAAATAATATATATATATAATATTATTATGAGACATGGAACTTTTTAATTCTTAAATAACTTATTAATAAAAATTATAATAATTTTTAAATAATATTGATATTGTTCTTGTAATAACGATATTACATCTCAAAAAGCTTTTGAAAAATGAGTAGTAGCACCAATATTACTCCAAAAGTATTTATACTAATTTTTGAAACACGAACATGAAGCTCAAAATGGAACCGATACTTAAATTTAGTACCGGATATTATACAATAATAATATCGGTACTCAATATATTTTATAAATTTCGAGAGCCAAAATAATATTAATAGTATGACCTACTAAGAAAATCTTCAATGACTATATTTCTGTATTTATTAGAGAGTATCAATACTTACCTTATAATCTCGATACTATAAGCATCTGAGTAACGTATAAAATTCAATGTAGAGTATATAAACAAGATCTCAAGATTTATTTTTTTTAAAAAATGATCAAAGAGAAAATTTGAACCAGATAAAGTCATTTGTATTCATGTATCTGTTTGCTTTCAAAACATTAATTTGTAGTGATTTGTAATCCTTTCCTGGGTAAACTATACCGGAAATCACCTAATTATAGTCCCTTTTCATTTTGACCATCATTTTTGAATTTTTGTCAATCAAATGATTCAACTATTTAAATGCATTTAATCAAATCACTTGCCGTTAACATAGTGATCTCTTCTATTAGCAAGCCGGAACTTTTTCCTGTGTTTCAAAGGAAGTCTGATATCTAACCGGACCTTAATTCTCATAATCCCCTTGTAGCCAAGGGAAATGGCCATGGAATCATATTCAACGAAGGAACCAACAAAGTTCCAAGAGAACGAGCGACCTTCTCAGAAACAAAATCATGCGGAATGCTATGAATCAACATCCAATAATTCACGTGTTAATGGGGCTAATTTCGAATCCTCTCCCTCTTTTAGTCAATGTAGAACCAAAAGATGAGAGTTAAAATTCCAAGGCCCTCCATTTTCAATTCTTTCTGCATCAACCGCCACAAATGAAGAAAATAAAAATCTCCATTCACCTAGTCAGAGATGAATATGCCCTCTATTGGACGCCAAATATTTGCAAGTGTGACTCGTTGAAACGAAGTGGATCACACTTGACGTGAGAAAAGAACCCCCGAAATAGTTCTCATACGATGGAGGCAGATCTGGTGCATCTTGCTCAAGTTGTAGGATCTCACCCTCTCCCGGATCAAGCACCAGCCTTGCTAAATCATTCTCCACTTTAGCCATGAAAACAAAATAGAAAAACCCAAATAGAATAGATAAAACTATAAGAGAAGCGTGCCATTAAGAATACTGAAAAAACTATAAGAGAGCAGGTAAAGAAGCATTCTTTTATATACAAAATAACTAGCCTATTCAATTTGCATAAAAATTGGGCTATTATATATACTTAATAGTTGTATGTAAGTTGTTCTTGAGATTACGAAGTATGTTGGTCGCATGACATATTTTTTCAAAATTTTTTAATAAAAAACTAGATTTGTATTAAATAAAAACTAGATTTTAATTAAATAAAGACATGGTACAATCTATTAAAATTGATTATATGTGTGTTGCATTCATTATGTGCAAGTGAGAGATGTTGGAATTTGTATTTGTATCTGTTAATCTATTTTCATTCATTAAACAGTTTTAAATTTGTATAAAATTAAAAGAATTTTATACAGTGAAATAATAAAAGAGTTTTACACTTATGTAATACGATCCTAATATATATGTATAAAACTATTTGTGAGACCGTTTGTGTCATGTATCAACTTTGGGGTTGGGATTTTATTCAAATTTAATCGTATCTCAAATTTGTATAATTATGAAAGAAATTGAATTGAATTGATAAATTTGATAATTAAAGGGTTAAATTGGAAATTAAAAAAAATTAAAGGTGTATATGTATTTTTTAAAAGTTGAGGGTCAATTCTAAAAATTATAGAAGAAATTGAAGATTAATATCATTTACCTATAACCTATTAAGCAATTCTAGCGACACTTTGTCTCTCATGTAATTACCGTCTCCTATTAGAAGAAAATTTTACGATTCAAAACTCCCAAAATTTTGAGGAGACCAATCCCCATCGGTGTTGTTGGCCACCAAGAATCCACCCCGGTGCGCCGCACGCCACCGTGCTCTGCTCTACATCCGGTGCTTCTCAGCCGCACACAACCGTGCGCTGTTCCGCCCCCAATGCACCCTAGCGTGCCCTGCTCCATCCTCGGTGTGCCCAAACCGCACCCCAGCGTGCACAATCGAAACTTAACGATCTCTCTATACATTTATATTTATTACATTCTTCTTCTATATAAATTCATGAATGAAAACAATCCGTAATCAATTAAAATATCTTATATTCTCCATTATCATGGACGACTCAGAAGTGCATGGTTAGTAGCTCTCATTTGGCATTTTATATAAACAAATTGACCCAAAGCTTTTTTCCCATTGATTTTGGAAATGATTTCTGTTGTTAATTTTCAGGAATAACAAGGACGACAAGGGATCTTCCTCCAAGTCATTACTTAATCAAAATAGAGGCATTCTCTTTATTGATTGAAGCCAAGGTGGAGAAGTACAAATCTAGTTCATTCCACGTTGGGGGTCACCAATGGTGAGTTCTGAGACTTGTAAGCTTTGATAATGGTATTACTTTCTTCCTCCTTTCTCATTATATTGAATTTATTAGGAGATTGGTACTTCATCCGACTGGAAATAAAGAGAGCAACGGAAATGGTTACATCTCCCTATACTTGGAAATTGAAAACTCTGGGAATTTATCTCTTGATTGGGAAGTAAATGCCGAGTTTAAGTTATTCTTGTTTGATCAGATTCGGGACCTGTACATGGCCGTCGAAGGTTGATTGCTATACCCTTTTATGCATGAGTAATTGCAAAAATGTCTTTATATACATGAGTAATTGTTGCAAGTGCTTGGTTTGTATATAGATATTGAGGTGCCTGTTAGGCGTTTTTATGAGTTGAAGACCGAGTGGGGCTTTTCACAGTTTCTATCACAAGAGGCTTTTAACAATGTTGCTAATGGTTACTTGGTGGACGATTGTTGCATATTGGGGGCAGAGGTTTTCGTGATTCAACGTCCTCTCAAGTTGGAGAAAACAGTGCTTCTGAAGCCTACTGGTGGAACCATTACTTGGATGATTGACAACTTTTCAAATTTTGACAAGGAATTTTACGATTCTCCTGTTGTTACAATAGAGGACATAAAATGGTATTCTTTCTTTTAAACTTTTTTTCGAATATTCTTAGGGTGATTAAATATAATATCTATTCATAATCATTCTTAGCTACTAACAACACACACATCCGCAAACGCAACTGTTTGAACCCAAGACCTCTAAGAAGAATAATATTTCCTTTAATCGTTGAACTCACTTGATGGGTTCAAATCTTCTTTTCCTTTTCTTCATAATTGTATTATCATTTTAGGTTATACAATAAGTTTTGTTAGTTTGTTTGTTCTATTGCAAAACAGGTTAGGAAACTATATGATAAGTGGTATTTTCGTATTGATTACAGGAACTTAACGGTTTATCCTAAAGGAGATTTCAGGTCTAAGGATACACATTTATCTGTTTATCTTAAGCTAGCCGAGCCCAATACACTTCCACCCATGCGTGAAGTATACGTGAAACAGAAGCTACGACTTAGGAACCAAATCAGATCTAATCACTTGGAAAAGATAGGTAAACACCATATCTGTTATATATATATAATATATTTTGTGATATGATACGCAAATAGGATTATGATCCAGTTACACAATGTAAGATATTTTTTGTCTTACTCAGATTTAAGATAATTGCATGAGTGAAAATAGACGACTGAGATTAATTCTTTTTGTTTTTTGTTCAGTGATTATCTTTTCATTTTCTACTGTTAATATCACATATCTATTTTTACTCATCCAACTGTCCAAAATTTGTGTAAAACTAAAAAAAATACATTGTGTAATGATATTTAATGCTATGATGTCATATTTGAAGTTTTATATTTTATATTTATATTTCAATATATATAATATAATAGTATTTATTTAACAATGTTATATATTTTTACTTTGCATAATTCATTTTGTTTAAAATTATTTTTACATGCTTTAATATTTTCTTAAAAGTTTCTTACAGGTGAAAATTCGTTTACTACTTCCAAAACAAGTTGGGGTTATCCTAAGTTTGTGCCATTAGAGCATCTGCAAGACTCTTCCAAGGGGTATATGGTGAGAGATAGTTTGATAGTTGAAGCCGAATTTATTCTCATATCTAAAGTCGAGTGATTTTCATACCAACCCCATCAACCAACATCTGAGTTTGATTTACGTGTATGTTTCTTCTTGGTAATCATTGTTACAAAGTAGAAGTTGTTGTCACCATATTTATCTGTCTCCTATAGTGCAATTTCTACTAATGTTTTAATTACATGTTCATTTCCTTGATGGCTTTAACGACAAGGATGATAATCAATTATGAGATTGTAATCTTCAGGAGCTCGACCGGTGTCTCTGAAAAAGATTCAACACTCTAAGTCAAAATATATTTGAGACTTTTTTGATTGGTACACAAGTAACACCTTTCGTCATATATATAATGTATTCAGATTTTTAGGGCAAACATGATTGTTGCAAGCTCGAGATCACAAGTCAAATAGTTACTTTCGTGTGGTTTGAGTTATCATATGTGAATGCCACAACTTTTCCTTCTTCCATCAAAACCAAGCTCGATGTTCACTCAATTAATCAAGATCCAAATCAAATTCCAACTTTTGGAAGGAAAACTCCATCAAATCAGTAGGAAGTTCAATCCTTTGAATCATCGACATACATCTCTTGTACACTTGATTAACCATCACACCATCTTCCAAAGGATTTGTAGGAAGAGTTTTTATTTTGGTTGGTTTTAGGGTTAGGTCACTTTCTCAAACAAGTTGTGAACAAATAAATGAATGAGTGGATCCAAGATCCACTAATGCAAATATAAGCTTATTAAACAATTCAAAAGTACCCAACATTATATATCTAAACTGGAACATTAACTCCTAATGAGTCACTGCTGTAGATGTACCCTTGGAATGACCACGTTAGAAGAATTTTCTTAATTAGATCTTCAACCTCTCAGAGTTAGAGGCACAACCAAAACCTTTTGAGACTGGGCAGTGGTAACAGAGATATTCTTAGGCACGGATGAAATTATCATTGTCTACGCAAAAGAAACAAATTGTAATATCCTATACTCGGTCTAGATTGAAACCGGATCAAGAATGTAATCGAAACCTAAATATTAAAAATCGTACATGACATCATATTATAATCACAATTTCATGATTTCCATTCATTAATCAAAACACAATTTGAATTCCTTAGTTAGGGGTTGTATTAATATTTACTGAAAGTCTGGGATCCTATTCGTAAATAATCTAAAATTAACCAAATTACTATTTCAAACTTAACTAAGTTAACTTACAGTATATTTAACGAAAATAAAGAATCAATCTATTGAGCTTATCAATCATTAACGCCTTATAACTTGAATCCATGCTTATGAGCTAATTTACAAACTCTTTAAAATTCAAGGACTTATCTATAAATATTGGAACTATGAGAATTTTTAAATTAAACAAATATTGTCGAACAATCGATACATAAACATATTATTATTATTACTACTATTATCAGATTTAATCATTTCATAGCACTATCTTGCCTAAGGGTGAAATTGACTTTTTTATATATAAAAAAAACTTCGGAATCTAAGTGTAAATATTCATGTTAATAAACTTAAAAATTTGAACTTATCAAACATCTCTTAAGATTATAATTATTCCAATATTAATACATTAATTGTGAATTAACTAAATTTGAAATTTATAAAAAAAGTCCACACTTCAAATAAAGGTCAAACGTGATGTTCTTAACATATTTAGTCTTATTAGTTCTTTATTAACGTTAAACTTTGATTAGGGACTAATTTTTAATATTTAAAAAGTTCAAGGACTAAATTGCTAATTATTCAAAAATTAAGGATTTATCTTACAATCCTTTTCATTTTTTGTTATATTTACTACCTGGCTAATTTGTATATTAAACATATTTTAAACTTTTGTCATGATTATTTAGCCTTCAATGATAGGTTATACAATGTATTACATGTTGATATGTAATGTATTCTAAAATCCACATGTTTATGTTTAAGCATATGTTAAGTTTGAAGCATGTTTAGTATGTATGGTTACCTTAGGTTATACATCTTATTTATATGTTATATGATTGCATTTTCATTCATATTTAAGCGTGCATGATATTTAAGATATGTTATAAGCTTCATTTATATTATAAAGTTTGCTTATATGCCATACTTTGCTTTTAAAGGTACAAATAACTAAGAAAAGGAAGCTAAATCAGCTGCCAAGTAGTTCAACGTGGGAGTATTGAAGCTAAATCAACTATTAAAGAGCTCAAAACTAAGACAATGTAGTTAAACCATCTGCAAGGGAGCTTAAAGCTTGGAGCTGAACTTGGAGTGAAGCTAGCTTCAAGGAAAGCTAGCTTCAAGGAAGCTCAAGGAACTAGCTGAGGAGCTGAAGAGATACAATGATTTAACATGGACATACTTTCTTCGTGAAGAGGTGTCTTTTTAAGTCGTGCCTTTTCATCAAAAGGTGTCATTTCAAGACATACCTCTTGTTATGTATGGCTCATAAAAAGTCTCGTTGTGGGGTTACGAATTATGTGGGTTGGGGGTGTGGGGGTGCAGCCCCCGCGGTACGGTACAGGGTTGATTTTGTAATTATGTACCAGGGTTTTCTATTATAAATAGAGATGTAACCTAGACCTAAAAAGATCATTGAATAAAACTTCTAGCGCCGCCTAGGCACCGAGGACGTAAGCACATTGCCGAACCTCGTAAAATTCTCGTGTTCTTTCGTTTTCTTTACCCGTTTTCGTCAACAATTGGTATCAGATGTCAGGAGCAAAATTCGAAGTCGCGAAATTCGATGGTCAGGGTAACTTCGGATTATGGCAAACGAGGGTGAAGGATCTATTGGCGCAGCAAGGGATCTTGAAGGCTTTGCGACCTACAAAGCCGGCGTCGATGGATGAGGAAGATTGGGAAGAATTGCAGCAGCGAGCGGCAGGAACCATACGATTATGCTTGGCGGACGAGGTCATGTATCACGTCATGCATCTATCGTCTCCAGACGAAATTTGGAGGAAGTTGGAAAGTCAGTTTATGTCCAAATCCTTAACGACAAAACTGTATCTGAAGCAGCGGTTGTATGGGCTGAAGATGCAGGACGATCACGATTTGGCGCAACACGTGAATGTCTTCAATCAAATCGTTTCTGATCTGGCTCGGCTTGATGTGAAAATTGAGGATGAAGACAGAGCGATGATTCTGTTGTGTTCGTTGCCTTCCTCTTACGAACACATGGTGACTACTCTTACATATGGGAAAGAGACTATCAATGTTGAGGAGATTACTGCAGCCTTGTTGGCTCACAACCAGCGGAAGCAGAATGCAGGGAAAGCTCTCAAGCCGATAGCTTATATGTCAAGGGTAATCGAGATCGTGGACGGAAGCCAGAGAAGGCAGGGTCCGGGAAGCGGAATTCTAGATCCAAATCCAGGGATAAGAAGACGATTCACTGTTACAAGTGCAAGGAGGCGGGACATATGAAGCGAGACTGTCCGAAGTTGAAAAAGCAGACCGATGAGAAGCGTGATGGCTCATCCAAGTCTGTGAACGTGGTCGAGGATGATACTTCTGATTGCAGTGAGGGTGATATGCTTTCTATTTCAACGACACAATTGACGGATGCTTGGATTCTTGATTCTGGACGTTCTTATCACATCACGCCAAATAGGGAATGGTTTTCGACATACAGGCCGGTTAATTCTGGTTCGGTTTATTTGGGTGATGATCGATGTTGCAATATTGTTGGTATTGGTGATGTCAGAATTAAGATGCACGATGGCTCCGTTCGGACGTTGAGTGGTGTTCGACATATCCCAGACTTGAAGAAGAATTTGATTTCCTTGGGCACTTTGCACAAGAATGGTTTTATCCCTAAGGCTGACGAGGATAGGGAAACCATTCGGATTGTTAAAGGAGCATTGACTGTGATGAAAGGCAAGATGACTGCAGGGAATATCTACAGATTGTTAGGGAGTACCGTTGCAGGTGGAGTTCACTCTGTTGAGTCCTGTGATGATACGACAAAATTGTGGCATATGCGCCTTGCTCATCTTAGTGAACGTGGTATGGCAGAATTACACAAGAGAAACTTGTTGCATGGTGTCAAAAGCTGTAAGCTCGACTTTTGCAAGTATTGTGTTCTTGGTAAACAGACTAAAGTCCGTTTCAAGACTGCGAAGCACACAACTCAAGGGATTCTTGATTATGTGCATTCTGATGTATGGGGGCCTTCCACGACATCATCTTTGGGTGGATCTAGGTACTATGTTACTTTTATTGATGATTTTTCACGGAAAGTTTGGGTGTATTTTTTGAAACAGAAATCTGAAGTTTTTGAGAAGTTCAAGCTGTGGAAAGCTGAGGTAGAAACCAAACAGGACGAAAAATCAAGTGTTTGCGGTCTGACAATGGTACGGAGTACACAGATTCACAGTTCCTACAATTCTGTAAGGAGCATGGGATTCAGAGGCATTTTACAGTGCGCAAGACACCACAACAGAA
This sequence comes from Hibiscus syriacus, assembly GCF_006381635.1. Lineage (NCBI taxonomy): Eukaryota > Viridiplantae > Streptophyta > Magnoliopsida > Malvales > Malvaceae > Hibiscus > Hibiscus syriacus. The sequence goes on along the minus strand of NW_024061816.1, from coordinate 218,396 downwards.
TGGTGTTGCGGAACGAATGAACAGGTCGTTGAATGAAAGAGCCAGATGTTTGCGGTTGAATGCGGGGCTTCCCAAACACTTCTGGGCTGAGGCTGTTAACATGGCGTGTTACCTTATCAACAGATCGCCAAGGGCATCGCTGGCTGGGAAAGTTGCAGAAGAGGTATGGACTGGTCATGATGTTAGTTTTGATAACTTACGGATTTTTGGTTGTCCTGCTTATGTGCATGTACCTGCTGATGAGAGATCCAAACTTGATGCAAAATCGAAGGAGTGTATTTTTCTGGGTTACAAGAAAGGTGTCAAAGGATTCAAGTTCTGGGATCCAGTTGCGAAGAAAGTTGTGATTAGTAGAGATGTCGTTTTTGATGAACAATCTATGTTGCAGCAGAAGCAAGACACGACAGTGGTAGATTTCGAGCAGTTTCCAGTTGAGAAACCAGAAACTTCTCAACCGACTTCTGGTGGTTCCACTACGGATGATTTGCAGGATTATAGTCTCGCCAGAGACAGGGTGAGACGGACGAATATAAAGCCTCCGAACAGATTGGGTTTTGAAGACTTGGTATCTTTTGCACTTACTGTTAGCAGTGATGATCCAGTTACTTTTCATGATGCCGTTACTAGTCAGGAAAACGACAAGTGGATGGCAGCCATGGTTGAAGAGATGGAGTCTTTGAATCACAATCGCACATGGGAGTTAGTTCCCCTTCCTGAGGGTAAGAAGCCGATTGGTTGCAAATGGGTGTATAAGAAGAAACCAGCAGTAACAGAAAAAAAGGGGGAGAAGTTCAAGGCTCGTTTGGTAGCGAAGGGTTTTTCACAGCAGAAAGGAGTTGATTATGATGAAATCTTTTCTCCTGTGGTCAGGCACACTTCAATCCGAGCAGTACTTGCATTGGTGGCTAGTTGGGATTTGCATTTAGAGCAGATGGATGTTAAAACTGCTTTTTTGCATGGTGATTTAGAGGAGCAGATCTACATGCGGCAACCTGAAGGTTTCACTCAACCTGGAAACGAACATTTAGTTTGCAGATTGAAGAAATCTTTGTACGGGTTAAAACAGTCTCCGAGACAGTGGTATAAACGGTTTGACTCCTATATGATCAAGATTGGCTACAACCGATGTGAGTATGATTGTTGTGTCTATGTTAAGAGCCTTGATGATGGTTCTTTTATTTTTCTATTACTGTATGTTGATGATATGTTGATTGCTGCGAAGAACATGGATGATGTTATCGGTTTGAAAACTTTATTGAGTCAGGAATTTGATATGAAAGATTTAGGTGCTGCAAAGAAAATTCTTGGAATGGAAATTTGCAGGGACAAAGACTCAAGGAAACTGCGGCTATCTCAACGGGGTTATGTTGAGAAAATGCTAGAAAGGTTTGCGATGAGCAGCGCAAAACCAGTTAGCACTCCATTGGCGAATCACTTTAAGCTCTCATCAGAACAGTGCCCCAAGACAGATAAGGAAGCTGAAGATATGGCAAAGGTTCCGTATTCTAATGCTGTTGGCTGCTTGATGTATGCGATGGTATGTACTCGTCCTGATTTAGCTCATGCTGTTAGTCAAGTTTGTAAGTACATGTCTAAACCTGGTAAGCAACATTGGGAAGCAGTCAAGTGGATCTTTCGGTACTTAAAGGGTACTGTGGGACATGGAATTGTTTTTGGGAGTCAGCGGGATAACCCTTTGGTTGTAGGATATGTGGATTCAGATTATGCAGGTGACTTGGATAATAGAAGATCTACGACAGGGTATGTGTTTACTCTTGGTGGAGGGCCTATTTGCTGGAAGTCTACTGTTCAATCTGTCGTGGCACTATCTACAACTGAAGCTGAATACATGGCAGCGGCTGAAGCTGCAAAAGAAGCTTTATGGCTTACTGGTTTAGTGAAGGAGTTGGGTGTTCAACAAGGTGGAGTTCAGTTGCTTTGTGATAATCAAAGTGCTATTCACTTGGCTAAGAATCAGGTGTATCGTGCTAGAACTAAACATATTGATGTAAGGTTCCACAAGATCAGAGAGTTGGTTGCATCTGGAGAGGTTTTGTTTCAGAAGGTACATACTGATGAGAATGCCGCTGATATGTTCACCAAGCCAGTTACGACAGACAAGTTCAAGCATTGCTTGGACTTGTTGAATATTTCGAGTTGTTAAAGAAGCAAGGTAATCCAACCCACATTGAAGTTTCCAAGGGGCAGGATATTCGCCAAGGTGGAGATTTGTTATGTATGGCTCATAAAAAGTCTCGTTGTGGGGTTACGAATTATGTGGGTTGGGGGTGTGGGGGTGCAGCCCCCGCGGTACGGTACAGGGTTGATTTTGTAATTATGTACCAGGGTTTTCTATTATAAATAGAGATGTAACCTAGACCTAAAAAGATCATTGAATAAAACTTCTAGCGCCGCCTAGGCACCGAGGACGTAAGCACATTGCCGAACCTCGTAAAATTCTCGTGTTCTTTCGTTTTCTTTACCCGTTTTCGTCAACACCTCTTCACCAAAAGATGCAAATTCAAGTCATGACTATTCACCAAACATTATACCTCTTCACCAAAAATCGTGTCTCTTCGCCAAAGATTACCGACAAGTATCATGACCATTCACTAGGAGCTGCATTACAAAGCATCATACTTTTTCTTGAAGAGTTGCTTCCAAGAGTCACCATTTCCCACATCTCTTCATGAAAGGTCCCCATTCATCAAGATTTATGCCTCCCCATGAAATGCCCGTTCATACAAGCATCCATACATGAAGAGTTGCATCAAGACAATACCTTTTTCATAAAAGAGACGCACGGTTACAATCGGTGCATAGAGAGACATGTGCATTCATGTGACTTCATAAAGGCATCACATGTGTTAACACCTAGCTAAATAGTTACATGGCCATTCGGCCACACCCCTTTGTATCCTATAAAAGGCCAAGCCTTTGGCATTTGTAAGCATCTCATTCACATCAATCAAAGTACTCTTTGTAATAATTTCTCTCTTATTTGTTCTTTATTGAAATTTATAAACTTATCAAGTCTTTCTACTTGTAACGTCACTCCCATCTTTCTTTCATCATTAGTGGGTTCAAGTTCTTGTTATCTCCCGAACATTAAGTTTATAAGATTTGGTTTTATGCTTTCGATAACATAAGTTCTTCCTTGTTCCTTGTTGATACTATCTTTCTTTCATCACCATTACCACCTACCTACACCATCTTCATCAGCACATCTTAACCATCACCAAAATAACCCACACTTCCTTATATTATTTATTCTTACTTTATAATTTCTAAGTCTACCCTACACCCATCACATCTATCACCTTTAACCATATATTTGGCAAGCCTATCTTATTTTGTACGTTCGCTTACTTGCCTTCCTAGATCCAATTAATCAAAGGCAACCTACTTCAACATCAACGTAGGCGTGCCAACTTTATCGTGTTTCCACTTATAGTAGTCATCGTTTTTTCTTTACTATTATTGATGATCTTAATAGGATGTATTGGATCTACTTGTTGAGACTTAAGAGTGATGTTATCTTGTTTCTTCAAAAGTTTTGTTGCTATTGGCCAGAATCAATTCTCTACTTCTATTAAGATTGTTAAGAGTGACAATGGTACGTAATTCTTTAATTTTGAATGTTTTGACATTTTTTTCTTATCTTGGTATACTTTATCAAAATTTTTGCGTACATACTCCACAGCATAAAGATATTGTTGAAAAAATAAACAAAAACATTTGCTTGAAGTAGCTAGGGCCCTTAGGTTTCACTCCAATGTCCAATCAAGTTCTTGGGAGAGTATGTGTCTACTGCCTGTTATCTTATAAACAAGCTTCCTATTTTTGAAAGAGTCCTTTTAAGTTATTCATCGTAAATCTTCAGATTTGTCTCATCCATGTGTCTTTGGTTGTTTGTGTTATGTCACACAAGTTCCTTGGATAAATTTTCCCCTTGGGATATTCTTTCAGTTTTCATGAGATATTCCTCTATCAAAAAAGGATATCTTCTCTTCAGTATAAAAGTTTTTTCATTAGTAGAGATGTTCACATTCATGAAGATACTTTTTCTTTTAAGTCTCTCTTTTCACAATCTTTAGTTTTCTTTCCTACTATTTTTGATAATTTGTCTGATTTATTAGTTCTTAATATCCCTATTGCCTCTACTGATTCTTCTAGTTCTCCACCGTCAGCAGGTCCTTCTCTAATCTCCTTTTTCACCTATCGTTTCTTCTTCATCACCACCGACTTTATCTTCTACTTATTCACTTATTGTTTCTTCTAATTCTTCACCTTCTGTTTCAAACAAGTGGATCCAATCATTCTGTTCATGTCTCTACAAATAAGTCTATTCCAATTTTTCCTCTTGTTGTTCACTCTAAGAAGTCAGCTCGGGTAACTAAGCCACCTTTTTGGTTAATGTATAATCTTACCAATCTTCATCCCTTCCAGCTTTAAAGTCAAGTTTGTATCCTATTTCTGCTACAATTTCTTATAATCATTTGTATGTTTATATTATGTCATTTCTTTCATTCATATCTCCCTGTCTTGAACCCAAGTCATATTCCAAGATGCTAAAAACCCACTTTAGATTCAGGCCATGAAAGAAGAAATTTGGCCTTGGAAACGAATAACACGTGGTCTGTAGTTGATCTGCCTCCTGATAAGACTTTAATTGGATATAAGTGGGTGTTCAAAATCAAATTTAAGGCTGACGATGGAGTAGAACGTTTTAAGGCTAGGCTTATTGTCAAGGGCTACACTAAGAAAGAGGGTGTTGATTACTCTTGACACTTTCCCACTGTGGCTAAGTTGGTAATTGCTCGAATCGTCTTAGCCCTTGCCACCATCTCTCATTGGTCACTTTTTCAGATGAATGTCCACAATGCGATCTTACATGACGACTTGGTTGAGGAAGTCTACAAGAGCTTACTCGAGGGATTGTCATTTTATGATGGTAAGTCAGCTCTACAAATTGTTGCTAACCTGATTTTTCATAAAAGAACAAAAACACATTAAGATCGAATGTCATTTTATTAAGGAGAAAATACATGAAGGATTAATCCAGACTAAACATGAAAGGTAGAGGACCAACTAGTTGAGAGAAAATGTTTACTTGTAATAGTTGCATCAACCGTAATGCAATTAGTTAGTTGAGAGTTGGTTAACTTTTTGGTTTGATGTTAAATTTCTTGGGAAGTTCTACTTAACGACAGTCTTAATATAAGGTTAAGAAAAGGCGTTACCAGAAATGTTATTATTATTTTTTACATTTTCGGTAAAAAATTATCTAAAACATTATTATTTCTACCGGATATGTTATTATTAGTCGCTTTACCAGGGTTGGTAATATATCCGGTAAAACGTTACCTAAAACATTATTTTTTTCTACCAGATATATTACCAACCCCGGTAAAGCGCCCAATAAAAACATATCCGGTAGGAATAATAATATTTTAAGTAATTTTTACCAGAAATTTAAAAAAAAAATAACATTTCCGGTAGCGCATTTTCTTAGCCGTATATTAGACTACCGCAAGTGAGACTTCCCCGGATTTCATAGATACTAGCAGAAGTTAATTCAAGTATGAAGGAATACGCCCATAATTTAATACAAAGATTTAATTAAAAAATATTTAAATTATATTTTTTTATTAATTTTGGATGTTTTTAATAAATAAGTATACGATGTTTATTTTATTTTAAGTGTATGAAAAAACTGTCAATCACTCAAAACATGACATGTGACGTGATTATAATTTTCTGATTTTTTATTTTTAAAAATTTAAAATTATTACACCCCTAATATATGTTAGAAGTAAGTTGTAATTAGTTGTTAGTTTGTTAAATATGTTTTGAGTTGTTATTGGGTTGTTATATTTGGGCTATAAAATACCCAAGTTTAGTTTGTAATTGACTGAAGTCATAGTTACAATAAAAATACTTTAGTGCTTTCCTCTTTCACTTTCTTATTTTCCTATATCTAAATCCAAACACTCACAGTTGACGTTCTCCAACTCATACCACCGATCTAACATGACTCTCAGCCTCTGTAACATCCTCCATGCCGGGTTAGTGATTAATTTGCAAAGTTTCAACATTTGGTGATTAAAGTAGAACAATTATATGGTTTAAAAATAAAGGTTGGTAAATATGAGATTAAGGTGAGGACCAAATGGTCATTTGCAAGGGGAATTTTTAATTAAATAAAATGCTATGGGGTATATGAGAACACGTGTATTCCAGAACCTCCCATTTCTTCTCCCTTCTTCCTCATTTTCTTCTCTTCCTTCTCTCAACGTTGGGCTTGCATTTAAGGTAAGAATCTGAACTTGATAGTTTCTTTGATGTTTTATGATTGGAAATGAAAGCTTGGATGTTATATAAGCTAAAGGAAAGCTTATATGACATTAAAACAACAAGATTAGGGTTTTAGAGATAGATTTGGAAAATGAGTTTATAGATGAGATTTTGATATGGATGAGGTTTTGATGTTTGAATCAGAATTTTGACTTGTCAATAAGCTAATTAAGAAGTATGAGGGGTTAGAATTCAAATTAGAACATATTGGAATTTGAGTTGGATTCTTAAATGCTACATGGAGAATTAGATTTCTAAGTTTTAGAGGTATTTAATGGATAATAATTAGTTTAAGTAAGTGTATGAGAGCTAAGAGTAGTAAAGGGATTGAAATATGTATGTTTGAGTTGAAATTAGATGATTTTCGGGCTAAAAATAGGATTTCTGGGTTAGGGGAATCGGTACCCATTCAAGGGGAACCGATACCCCTTCAACGAATATGATTTCCAGAATGCTAGAGGGGAATCGGTACCCCCAGGGGGGGAACCGATACCCCCTCATCGTATATGAATTCCAGATTGCTTAAGGGAATCGATACCCCAGGGGGGGAACCGATTCCCCCATGAGAAAAAGAAGAAGAAAGAAAAGAAAGCAAGACTAAGCTATTAATTCTTTTAATTAGTAAGCTATTAAAGCTTAATTTCAAGACACAGACGTCTGATGATCATCTTAAAAAATTATGTTTATGTAGATACCGAGCCTACTCGAGTTCGGGAACAATCTACAAGTAGGATCGATCGAGGAAAAGGCAAAGAAGTATAGGTGAGTGCATATGCATAGCATGAATACAGTAGTATATTCAGTTCTAGACTTGTGATAAGTCTAGATTCCATATTTTGACACATGATTACATTCCATATTATGATACATGACATGAATTTGTATTAAATGTATTACATGACATGAATTCATCTTATATGTATTACATGACATGAATATGCAGAAAAGTTCTATGCACTATGTGATAAAAGTATGTAAATGATATGCCTATGTGTTAAAGGTATGGAATACTATGTCTACGCGATATGAACTACGGGAAATGTATAAGCCCATGTTATGTAGATGAGAACTCTAGGTATAGTTGGCATGCCAAGGGTAGAGGGTATACTCGGTTCTTTAGGACATATGTATATCCTTTGGAACCTGTGTGAAGTCTCGAAAGACACATACTTGATCCATAGTATATGTATATGATTCTTAAAGGATTCTACGTGGTCCTTATGGACAAAATTCTACGGGCACTTCGGTGCAATTCTACGGGCACTTCGGTGCATTTATACGAGCTGTGGTGACAGCATAGTGCACAACCTCACATTACTCAAATACCTTAGGTTCTCAATATGCTATCATGGGCCAATAAACTTATTAATACTGAATAATGAATGTTACAGTCATACGCTTACAGGTATGGATATTGTTAAAGTATACTACATTGATTAGTTACATGTTTGCATCTCATCTCATATGATCCTGACATATTCAGTACAATACATTGCCTTATTATTGTTGCCTCACTAAGTCGATGACTTAGCGTGTGAGTGTTTCACACGTAGGATCCGAGGAAAATAGAAGAGACAGGTGAAGCAGCTTGACAGTATTACTCCTGCAACCATCAGATCAGAAGCAACTTATCAGTAGGTTATTTTGTTATGTAAATAGCAGTTGGCATGTAATTAAAGAGTTAAGTTGTGTATGCTCTGAATATTTTTGTAAACTTATATTACAGTATGTATATTATTGTATTTTCTTAATACAAGTCCCAATATTTTACTATTTTATTAAGAGTGTGTTTTAAAGTCAATGTAGTATCTCTGACTCATATCCGGGTCGGGTATGGGTTGGGGGTGTTACATTTAATGGTATCAGAGCTATGGTTTAGCCGATTCTAGGCATAAACCAGAGTCTATGGAGTCTTTAAATGGAATACATGCCAACAAATGGTGATAACTTCTGATCTGGTATAGTATGAGTATGCTGTTTTGCTAATAGAACAATGTGTATATTCTTATTAGATGTCCGGACATAATAGCTCCCGAAGTGAAGCGGGAGAAGATAGACATGCTGAAAGCAGTAATTCACCTGCCCTGGCCAGGCAAGGTGAAGAACAGGCATCTCAAGGAGTGCCTGTGCAAGATCAAGATACGTTCTTCAGAACGTTAGACGCTATTCTGACGCGTCTTCAACCTCCTGCTCCACTAACTCCACGAATTAATGTAGCAAAAGAATTGAGAAGTTTAGGAGCTCCCGAGTTTAAGGGAGAAGCTGATGAAGGTCCGGTGTCAGCGGATCTTTGGTTGAATGATTTGAAAATCATGTTAGATGGTCTCCACTGTTCCGAAGTGGAGAAATTAGATGGAGCTGTGTCTTTACTAAGGGGTCAGGCGAGGATATGGTGGACGAATGTCACCATGAGGATGTCAACCGACCAGTTGACTTGGTCTTTGTTTTTAGAAGAATTTAAAAGCAAGTACATTGGGGATCAGTTTATCCGCCAAATGAAGCAGGAATTTATGAGTTTGAAGCAGATGAGCCGCTCTGTGTATGAGTACGAATGTGAGTTTAATAAGCTGAGCAGGTTTGCAGCCGAGCTTGTGCCTACTGAGAAAGATGCTTGCGAATGGTTCGTGGAGGGCTTGCGCCCTAGGCTTAAGGAAATGTTGATAGTATTAAACTTGTCCTCGTTCCAGGAGGTGATCAATCGTGCAAAAGCTCTTGAAAGGGCTCAGAATGAAAGATTTGGGGACTCAAGGGTTCAGACATCAAAGAGGACGACTACTTATTCTGGTTCAACACCAACAAAAAGGGGAAGAGACTCGGGATTTCGATCACAAACTAGATCAGAATCAGTTGCATCGTCTGCTAGGGGAGCAAGTCAGGCAAGACCTAGACAGACGCAGTCAGTAGAATCTGGTGCTGGGAGATCTACTCCGGGTCAAAGGAAACATTGTGAGCACTGCGGGAAAAATCATTATGGGGAGTGTCGTATGGCAGCTGGGACTTGTTTTCGATGCGGGGATGCTGGACATTTTGTCCGGGACTGTCCCTTGATGGTTGGGGAGCCGGCACCATCTGGAAGAGCTGGTTCTTTTTCACAAAGAGGCCGAGGAAGAGGCAGAGGAAGGAACCCGTCTGAATTCTCTGCTCAACCTGAAGTTCGATCCACTGCTCGAGTATACAACCTAAAGACAAGTGAAGACCGTGATGACCCTGATATTATAGCAGGTACTTTTCAGTTGTATGATAAATTGGTATTGGTACTGATTGATCCGGGTTCTAATTATTCTTATATTACAAGTAAGTTAGTAAAGGAGTTGGGGATTCCCTTAGAAGCTACGAGTAATGAGAATATAGTAACAACTCCGTTAGGCCAGAGTGCCCGGGTGAATAAAGTTTGTAAGGGGTGTCCCATAAAGATTCAGGGAATTGAATTCCCTGCTAATCTGATGGAATTACCCTTTGACGAGTTTGAAGTGATTCTGGGAATGGATTGGTTGTTTCGGTATTATGGAGATGTTAGTTGCAGATTGAAAAAGGTAACTCTGAAAAGTCCAGACGGAATAGAGATAAGTGTGAACAGTGAAAAGTTTAATCCGTTAGCAAATGTAATATCAATGATGTCTGCCAAGAAATTATTGCTACAAGGATGTCAGGGTTTTCTGGCAAATGTGATTGATTCAAGAGCTCAAGAGAAAAAGTTAGAGGAAATTCCAATAGTTCGAGAGTTCCCTGATGTTTTTCCTGCTGAATTGCCAGGATTACCTCCGGATAGAGAGGTAGAATTCCAAATAGAAATAATGCCGGGAACAGCTCCGATTGCAATGGCACCTTATCGAATGGCTCCGAAAGAATTGCAAGAGTTAAAGCATCAATTACAAGAATTGCTAGAGAAGGGATTTATCCAACCAAGTGTATCGCCTTGGGGAGCTCCGGTGTTATTTGTTAAAAAGAAGGATGGATCAATGCGTCTTTGCATTGACTATCGACAGCTCAATAAGGTGACCATCAAGAACAAGTATCCCCTTCCGCGCATTGATGATTTGTTTGATCAACTAAAAGGAGCTTCGGTATTTTCAAAGATCGATCTACGTTCGGGTTATCATCAATTGAAGATCCAGGAGAAAGATACTCCGAAGACAGCTTTCAGAACGAGATATGGTCATTATGAATTCATAGTAATGCCATTCGGAGTAACGAATGCACCTGCTGCTTTCATGGATCTTATGAACAGGATTTTTCAGCCCTACTTGGACCAGTTTGTTGTTGTCTTTATTGATGACATACTGGTGTACTCGAAATCCCATGAAGAGCATAGCACACATCTGAGGATCGTCTTGCAAATTTTAAAAGATAAAAAGTTGTATGCCAAATTGTCCAAATGTGAGTTCTGGTTAAGGGAAGTAATTTTCCTGGGGCATGTGATCTCGGCAGTTGGGATTAGAGTAGACCCTCAGAAAGTTAAAGCTATAATGGATTGGGAAGTTCCTAAGAATGTGTCTGAAGTTCGGAGTTTTCTGGGACTTGCCGGTTACTATCGAAGATTCGTTAAGAATTTTTCGATGATTGTGCTGCCTCTAACAAAGCTAATGAGAAAGAACGTACCATTTGTTTGGACTTCCGAATGTCAAGAAAGTTTCGAAGCTTTAAAGAGAATTCTGACGGAAACTCCGATATTGGTTCAACCGGAATCTGGCAAGAATTTTGTAGTATATAGTGACGCATCCCATAACGGGTTGGGGTGTGTACTAATGCAAGAAGGAAAAGTGGTAGCGTACGCATCGAGACAGTTGAAAACACATGAAAGGAATTACCCCACACATGATTTAGAAATGGCTGCGGTAGTATTCGCTCTCAGGATTTGGCGTCATTATCTTTATGGGGAACGTTGTTACTTATATACGGATCATAAGAGCCTGAAGTACCTGATGACTCAAAAAGAATTGAATTTGAGGCAACGTAGATGGGTAGAGTTCTTAAAGGACTACGATGTGATAATTGACTATCATCCCGGAAAGGCTAATGTGGTCGCAGATGCTCTGAGTAGAAAGACGTTTGCAGCTTTACGAGCTATGGATGCAAGATTATCTTTAACGGGAGACGGTGGTCTTTGTGCAGAATTAACCCTTAAACCAGCATGGTTGGAACGAATAGGAGAATTGCAAGGTAAAGATGAAATGTGTTGAAAAGAATTGAGCAAGTAAAGAATCAAGAGATTAAAGACTTTGAGATTAAGTCAGATGGAAATATATATTGTAAAGGAAGAATTGTAATACCTGACAATGAAGACTTGAAGAAAGAAATATTAACAGAGGCTCATTGCAGTCCGTTAACGATGCACCCGGGTGGAACCAAGATGTATATGGATTTGAAGGATCGATTTTGGTGGTCAGGGATGAAGCGAAGCATCACAGAATTTGTGTCTAAATGTTTGATATGTCAACAAGTCAAAGCCGAACATCAAGTTCCATCAGGATTATTGCAACCGCTTTTAATTCCTCAATGGAAGTGGGAAAATGTTACGATGGATTTTGTTTCGGGGTTACCCTTGACTCCGAACAAAAGAGAATCAATCTGGGTAATTGTTGATCGATTAACTAAGTCAGCGCATTTCCTCCCTGTTAGAACGGATTTCTCTATGGAAAAGTATGCAGAGCTGTATATTAGAGAAGTTATTAGATTGCATGGAGTACCTGTTTCCATAGTCTCTGATCGGGACCCTCGATTCACTTCTAGATTCTGGAAATCTTTGCATGGAGCGTTGGGGACTCGTTTAAACTTTAGTACGGCTTTTCATCCTCAGACTGATGGGCAATCAGAGAGAACTATTCAGATATTGGAAGACATGTTGAGAGCGTGCGTAATGGAATTTAAAGGATCATGGGAAAAGTATTTACCGCTGGCAGAGTTCGCTTACAACAATAGTTATCATTCGAGTATCAAGATGGCTCCCTATGAAGCATTATATGGAAGAAAATGTCGTACTCCATTAAATTGGTATGAACTCAAAGACCGAAGTGTTCTTGGTCCGGATTTAATTCAAGATGTAGAACAGAAAGTTCGAGAAATTCAGCATAACCTCAAAATGGCCTCTGATCGGCAAAAGTCCTATTCTGATCTTAAAAGGAAAGAAATTGAATTTCAAGTTGGAGATAAGGTGTTTTTAAAAGTGTCTCCATGGAAGAAGGTGTTGAGATTTGGTCGGAAAGGAAAATTGAGTCCTCGGTTTATTGGACCATATGAGATTGTAAAGAGAGTAGGACCTGTAGCATATCAGCTAGTTTTACCCCCTGAGATGGAAAAGATACATGATGTTTTTCACGTTTCAATGCTTCGAAGATATAGATCTGACCCTTCTCATATCGTGACACCAGAAGAGATTGAGGTTCGTCCTGACTTGACTTATGAGGAAGAACCGATTCAAATTTTAGCCCATGAAGTTAAGCAATTGAGGAACAAGACCATTCCTTTGGTCAAAGTGTTGTGGAGGAATCACAGAGTAGAAGAAGCAACGTGGGAGCGTGAAGAGGATATGCGACATCAATACCCTCATTTGTTCGTGCAATGAAAATTCGAGGACGAATTTTCTTAAGGGGGAGAGATTTGTAACATCCTCCATGCCGGGTTAGTGATTAATTTGCAAAGTTTCAACATTTGGTGATTAAAGTAGAACAATTATATGGTTTAAAAATAAAGGTTGGTAAATATGAGATTAAGGTGAGGACCAAATGGTCATTTGCAAGGGGAATTTTTAATTAAATAAAATGCTATGGGGTATATGAGAACACGTGTATTCCAGAACCTCCCATTTCTTCTCCCTTCTTCCTCATTTTCTTCTCTTCCTTCTCTCAACGTTGGGCTTGCATTTAAGGTAAGAATCTGAACTTGATAGTTTCTTTGATGTTTTATGATTGGAAATGAAAGCTTGGATGTTATATAAGCTAAAGGAAAGCTTATATGACATTAAAACAACAAGATTAGGGTTTTAGAGATAGATTTGGAAAATGAGTTTATAGATGAGATTTTGATATGGATGAGGTTTTGATGTTTGAATCAGAATTTTGACTTGTCAATAAGCTAATTAAGAAGTATGAGGGGTTAGAATTCAAATTAGAACATATTGGAATTTGAGTTGGATTCTTAAATGCTACATGGAGAATTAGATTTCTAAGTTTTAGAGGTATTTAATGGATAATAATTAGTTTAAGTAAGTGTATGAGAGCTAAGAGTAGTAAAGGGATTGAAATATGTATGTTTGAGTTGAAATTAGATGATTTTCGGGCTAAAATAGGATTTCTGGGTTAGGGGAATCGGTACCCATTCAAGGGGAACCGATACCCCTTCAACGAATATGATTTCCAGAATGCTAGAGGGGAATCGGTACCCCCAGGGGGGGGAACCGATACCCCCTCATCGTATATGAATTCCAGATTGCTTAAGGGGAATCGATACCCCAGGGGGGGAACCGATTCCCCCATGAGAAAAAGAAGAAGAAAGAAAAGAAAGCAAGACTAAGCTATTAATTCTTTTAATTAGTAAGCTATTAAAGCTTAATTTCAAGACACAGACGTCTGATGATCATCTTAAAAAATTATGTTTATGTAGATACCGAGCCTACTCGAGTTCGGGAACAATCTACAAGTAGGATCGATCGAGGAAAAGGCAAAGAAGTATAGGTGAGTGCATATGCATAGCATGAATACAGTAGTATATTCAGTTCTAGACTTGTGATAAGTCTAGATTCCATATTTTGACACATGATTACATTCCATATTATGATACATGACATGAATTTGTATTAAATGTATTACATGACATGAATTCATCTTATATGTATTACATGACATGAATATGCAGAAAAGTTCTATGCACTATGTGATAAAAGTATGTAAATGATATGCCTATGTGTTAAAGGTATGGAATACTATGTCTACGCGATATGAACTACGGGAAATGTATAAGCCCATGTTATGTAGATGAGAACTCTAGGTATAGTTGGCATGCCAAGGGTAGAGGGTATACTCGGTTCTTTAGGACATATGTATATCCTTTGGAACCTGTGTGAAGTCTCGAAAGACACATACTTGATCCATAGTATATGTATATGATTCTTAAAGGATTCTAAGTGGTCCTTATGGACAAAATTCTACGGGCACTTCGGTGCAATTCTACGGGCACTTCGGTGCATTTATACGAGCTGTGGTGACAGCATAGTGCACAACCTCACATTACTCAAATACCTTAGGTTCTCAATATGCTATCATGGGCCAATAAACTTATTAATACTGAATAATGAATGTTACAGTCATACGCTTACAGGTATGGATATTGTTAAAGTATACTACATTGATTAGTTACATGTTTGCATCTCATCTCATATGATCCTGACATATTCAGTACAATACATTGCCTTATTATTGTTGCCTCACTAAGTCGATGACTTAGCGTGTGAGTGTTTCACACGTAGGATCCGAGGAAAATAGAAGAGACAGGTGAAGCAGCTTGACAGTATTACTCCTGCAACCATCAGATCAGAAGCAACTTATCAGTAGGTTATTTTGTTATGTAAATAGCAGTTGGCATGTAATTAAAGAGTTAAGTTGTGTATGCTCTGAATATTTTTGTAAACTTATATTACAGTATGTATATTATTGTATTTTCTTAATACAAGTCCCAATATTTTACTATTATTTATTAAGAGTGTGTTTTAAAGTCAATGTAGTATCTCTGACTCATATCCGGGTCGGGTATGGGTTGGGGGTGTTACAGCCTCCATGGTTGCTTTCTCACATGGTATCATTCGTCGAACGATTCTGGAACCATAGTAACTGCTTTCGCTGCCGTTAATGACCGTATCTAAGAGCTTTTGATGGTCTTGCTATCGGTCATCCTTCCGACTCAGTTGTGTGTTGTTTGAGTCAAAGATTTGCATATTCAATTTGGTAACTTCAAACTTGAATTCTTGATTTTTTTCCTGTTATTGGTTAGGGATTGCGATTTGTTCTTGAGTTTCGGTTTCTTGCATTTGTTTGTTGTTGGAATTTCGCTTAGTTTGTTTAGTTGGGGTTTGGAATTTGCTAGAATTTACTGAAATTTGCGTTTGTTTTCGTGGTTATTATCTACCATAAGCCCTCATTTGTTAACAAATTTTGTTGGGGCTGAAACTTCATCTGAGCTGTGCTTTCTTCCGAGGTGAATTGAGTATGAGGTCAAGTGTGATTCCTTCTGTTAGTATGATTTCCTGCTTTGTTGGAGTTGAGTGCGGTTATTTGTTCATATTTTTGTACTTTAGCGGCATATTAGACTTCTATTGCTCAGCAGAATCTTGGTTTGGAACTTGGAAAACAAGATTGGTGATTGATAATCTTCTTTGATGATTCCTTTTCTGCGTTTAGAGTATAAGATTGATTCTTATCTGGGTTCATGCCTTTGTTTGTGCCTACCATCAGCTTGATTGTTTGCTCCAAAGAGATGTTTTGCTTCTCCATCGGTTATATGTCATATTGGTCCATCTTGGGACTCTGAGTCTCTTAGACTGAAGCTTTCAATGATTCACGAGGCTCGTCTATTTGTCTTGGTTGTTTGCACAATTCTTCCCCAAGGAAGCAACAATTTCCGATAGTATAATATTATTGTTGATTGGTGATAATGTGCATACTTGCTACTAGAAGTCAATGTTGATCATGAAAAGAGAGAAGGTTTGGCATTGGTTGAGCGAGACTTGTGATTTGACGAGTTATATGAGTGTTGGTTTCTTACTCCATTTGGGCATTATTGGTTTTTTTTATACTGGCCACTGTTGAATAATTGGTTTCAGTGATTGCTGTTGGTTGTTGATTTAGGTTTTTCATTTCTTGGTTTGCATTATTGGTTTGCAATTGCCCCCATGAAAATTTAAAATTACCTTATATTTTAGATTTTTTCTATGTATTTTCTATTTAATTTCAATTAAACCAATGAAATTTTATAAGTTTAAATTTGTCCCCTAAAATTTTATAAATTCAAGTTTGCCCCTATAATATAAAATCATGCGTCTGTCCATGCTCTTAAGTTTACACTAAGTGTAATTGGATCCTAACACTCTTGTCTCGACCTATGAATGGAAATAAAAAGGGGACAGCTAATGTTTTCTTCACAAAACTTCACAAAACAAAATAAAAAGGGTAAACTAATCAAATGGTCACTAATATTTGAGTAAGTTTTAGTTTTCACCATGATATTTTAAAAGTAATAAATCGGTCACTAACATTATCATTTGTTACAAATTGGTCACTCGTCGTTAACCGTTGTTAACAAGAGTGACAATAGACAACTGAATCGTTTAAAACTTACTTGGATAGGGTTGACAGTCATTACTCGCCAGGTTGCATCTGATTCTTTTTTTATGGTAAACCCAATCTACCAAACCCATGCTATTGCTCTCAACCGAAATTTCCATTCCAAGATCACCACATGCAACCATAAAGGCATTGGTCTCGCGTAGGATCTCGTCAAAATTGATGGTACCCTCTTGGTTTTCAACCTAAACGAATCACAACCACAAGGAAACATCAAACCATTAACAATTAACTTGCATAAAGAAACCAGATAGAAGTTCTCAACCATAATTTCCATTCTACTAATGCTATGTATCTCCAATTCTTCATTTTTCAAACAAGATCGAACAAGATCCTTCTAAAAGAATAAAATTAGTGGCAAAAATAGACATTGGTGTCGAGCATGACGATGTAGAGGATGTCGATATTGTGCATATCTAACCTGAGATTGTTCAGGGTCTCTTGATGATACTTATGGCTACCGTGAGAGAAATTGAAGCGAGCAACATCCATACTGACCCTCAAGAGCTTCTCAATCATGGACACGGACCGTGAAGCCGAACCTAGAGTATAAATAGTCTTGGTCTTAGGAATACATCCATCGTTGGGAAGCTCCTTCAAGAGCCCATCAATGCATATATTTTCCATTTTGCTTATAAGAACAAATATGCATCTATTAAACAAAAAATAAATCAAAATAACAAGATCTAAGTGAGAAGCAAGAAGCAAGAAGACTGACAAGAACCCAAGATCTATTGTTAACGAATTAGCCCTTCTAATTCTTCTAATTTATCTTTGCTTGTGTTAACTACCCAAGAAAGAGAAGCTTGTTGTCAGGCCATTCAAGTTCAAACCAAGCCTTATCTTCAATTCTCGAGCTTAAAATCTTTCACCAACATATCTTCTTCCGTCGATGCACAAGGTGAGAGAGAGGAAGAAGATGAAGCAACAACCCATTCTATTGCTTTCAACATTTGACACTCTATGTGGCGGTCAACCCAGTCCAAGTAAGCTTTAAACGGTCCAACTATGTATTATGTCACTCTTGTTGATTGCGATTATTGGAAAATGATCAATTTGTAACAAACGATAATGTTAGTGACTAATTTGTGACTTTTGAAATATCAGTGGTGAAAATAAAAAATAACTCAAATATTAGTGACCATTTGCATAGTTTACCCAAATTAAAATTGAAAAAAAGGGCAGATATTCGTACGGCCACTGTTTGGCTAGCAACAAATTCTGTGGAACTCGCAAACCCCGCGCAACAATGTTAATTCCACTGTCAAAATAATTGGTTAGTTTTCTTCACAAAATAAAATAAAAACAGAAAAAGGGTAAATTCTCTTTTCAGTTATTAAGTTATGTAGTTGATTTTATTTCTGTCATTAAATAAAGATTTCTTTTATCAATTAAGTCGTTAATATTATATTTCCATTGTAATTTGGTCATTAACCATTAAAATATTTGTATCATTTAATAAAAAAATGAATTTTATAATTTAATATCAATTTTATTTTGGTCACAAATCTTTCAATTTATATATTATATTAATTTGATTCTAAATTAAAACTAGTTATAATTTAATCTTTTATATTAGAAAATCAGTCATTTTAGTCCTTAAAACACATGAATCATCATCATCGATACCACCAAATAAGAGAGGTGGGGTTCAATTGCAGATTAAGAGAGGTGGCTAACAAAATATTAATGCTCTAAAATAGACACGTTTTATCCTAAAATAAAATGTTTGAGTTAAAATATTTTAGAAAAAAATAAAGATCAAAATGACTATTTATTCAAATGTTGTCAGTATTGTTGTCTTAAAAATAAAATATTAAACTAAAATACTTTAAAAACAAAACAAAAATCAAATTGATGTTTTAATAAGTATTGAGGTTAATTTTAATATTATTTCTTTTGAAAAGTATACTTCAACATTGGAAGCAAAGAATAACATAAATAATTTTACTTATAATTTTAGCCCAAAAAATACGAAAAAGTAAACTAAAATATTCAATTGAATTTTGTTTGGGTGGTTTCCTGCCCTCTTTCCTATATATAAAACCACCAATAACTCGTGACAACGCCAAATCCTCGCACCGACACCCAAACCGCAAAATTCTGCGGTGGATTTCCATTTTTTATGATTTTCTTTTTAAGTCCCATCTCTCTATATTCTTCTTTTGAAGCTTTTCTTCATTGTCAAGAACTTCCGAGATTCACGTTCCCTTTTATATTTTCAGGTCAATGTCTCTCCTTTTTCTTTTGTTAGTGTTACTGATCTGATCGTTTTCTTGCTCGTTGTATCACATTTTCTTCGATTATATGGACGTTACTACTTAATTTCAATATTTCTATGTTATTTATTTATTTATTTATTTCTGGTTGTTTAATTGACTGGAAGCACTGGGTTGATTGCATTTGAGTCTCATATTCCTTTTGGGTTTTCCATATTATGCTTTAGATTTACCAGTTTGCATTTGAAAGAGCGATTCTTGAAATTTTCCATGGTTGGTTTTGTTTGGTTTCCTGGAATTCGCAAGAAAAAAGAAAGGGAAGAAAGGGATAGAAATTTGGGAGTCCCATTGTTTTATTGATTTGCCCTCAAAATCAGTCAAAAATCCCCCTTTCCTTGAAGTTGTTTAGTATACGAGTGCAGGGGAATTACTGTATTAACTGCAGTTTAATTAAAGATCTTGAAAATTGTGCAGATCTTTGTTGTTGAACCTGCTGCATCTATGGCTTCGGCTAATGGTAATGCCCCACAAGTGGCCAACAATGGCGATGCAGGGAAACCCTTCAAGATCTTCATTGGTTATGATCCACGTGAAGATGTAGCATATGAGGTCTGTCGCCGTTCTATCCTGAAACGTACTTCCATTCCTGTTGAGATCACACCCCTTGTTCAATCAGATCTTAGGCAGAAAGGCCTTTATTGGCGCCAAAGGGATCAGTTCGAGAGCACCGAGTTCTCCTTCTCGCGGTTCCTAACACCCCACTTGGCGAATTATGAAGGCTGGGCGATGTTTGTTGACTGCGATTTCCTTTACTTAGCTGATATCAAGCAGTTAAAGGATTTGTTTGATGACAAGTACGCGGTCATGTGTGTTCATCACGACTATTCTCCGAAAGAGAAAACAAAGATGGATGGTGCTGTGCAGACTGTTTATCCCAGGAAGAATTGGTCTTCTATGGTGCTATATAATTGTGGTCATCCAAAGAACAAAGGGTTGACACCAGAAGTTGTCAACAACCAAACCGGCGCTTTTCTTCACAGGTTCCAGTGGCTTGAAGACAGCGAAATCGGGTCGGTCTCGTTTGTCTGGAATTTCCTCGAGGGGCATAACAAGGTTGATGAGAACGACCCCAAAACGTTTCCGAAAGCCATACATTATACTCGCGGTGGACCATGGTTTGAGGCATGGAAGAATTGTGAGTTTGCTGATCTCTGGCTGAAAGAGATGGAAGAGTGCATGAAAGAAAAGAAATCAAATGTGAGTTAATTGAAATCCGAACATGGTTCTCTGGTATTTGTAGTATCTGCTTAACTACAATGCCAATTAATTCTTGCTGCAGTATTATTGTTATTATGATTTCTGGATATTGAATTTTTATTGTGAACCCTAGAACTAAATATGCTTTAGGGAAGAGATGATTTTCTCTATGGTAGTATATCCCATAAGTGTTTGCAGGCTATATAGTAAGCCTCGTAGATGTATTTTTTCATCTGACCAATGAAATGATCCCTTGGTATTGTATATGCAGTATCATCAATGGCTATATATTATGTCATTTGGATTTTTCAATTTTCTTATTTTATGTAGTCTCATTCTTAATTTACTATTTTTGGTTGGTAATGCTGAGTGAATCATAGGCTTGTTACTTTGCAAACGTTTCAACGATGCCGACGAGCATTGTTGAGCATCGCTAACGGTGAACATCGTTGAGTACCATTAATTTAATTTATAAAAATTTAAAATTTTAAAAGAATCAACGTATATTTATATATTAATTAAAAATCTAAAAGGTAAATTATTTAATCAAGGAAAAAATATTTAGGTTTTTTATTTTAAGGTTGGTATTTGATCCAATTATTTTTTAAAAATATTATGAAAAATAGTTTAATTAGTATTTTATTTTTAATAATTTATTTTTAAAATTTTAAATTATACATAGAGTGTTTTAGAATATTAAATTTTTATAAATTAAATTAATAGAGTTAAGCGGTATTCGTCAAATGTGATAGATTTATCCATATTCAAATATGTCAATTTCATAAATTATTTACAACACATTTTAAGATTTATTCATTTAAATGAAGTTTTTTAATAATATATAGCAATTGTAAGTATCCATCCGTAACATTTTAATCAATTAATAATATATGTATATCTTATAAATGTAACTACTTCTTGAACTCATGAACTTTAAAAAAATAACATTTCTTTTAATTGAAGTCCGAGTTCTATTAAAAATGTCATTTATTGTTGTTACTTAAGGTAAAAGAGTATTCTGTCGAGTGCCTACTAAAAATAATATATTTTACTAAACAGTCTTCATATACTGTGATAATTCTGTTAATGATAATTCGATTTTCGTTAAAGATGTGATTGGTCAAATATATTTTTCAAATTTTCAAATTAAAAAATTGAGGGTAAATTACATCATTCATCATTCAATTATTTTATCACTTATATTTTGATAATTAGATATTAATTTTTTTATCTAATTAATGGATTTTTAAATCATTCATGTTTTGATATTTTTGAATCATACAAATAATTTATTATTATTATTATTATTATATTCAAAATTCTTTCAGATTTATTATTTTTATCGTTTAACTATCTTCTCGGTTCTATTTTACATTCTTTAAGATTTATTTTTTTATGTAAATAGAAGTTAATTTTATAAAAAGAAATAATATCCAACATTATAATAAATATATAACTAGGACATATTCCTATAATCATTAACACAAAAACTAGTCACTTGTTCATATAGGACAATACTAAAAAAAGGTTAAAGACTCATCTAAAAGACTTGAACAAAAGATAAATACAAACGGAACAAATTACATTGGTAAACGAATCATAACAGGTAATAAAACTATTGAAAAACCATCGACAATCACAAATCAAAATTGAGTGTCATGAGAAAGTTATTTCCGAACGTAAACCATGTATTCAAATCCAATCCGAGAGTCAAAAGTGTTGGATTAAAATCCATAATTATAGGCACATATTTATAATATATATGGTTATCACAAAATATGACATAAATTAATTGATAATAATGTTATAAAGTAGCAAGGTATTAGGAGTATTTTGGAAATAAAAATGTAAATACTATTAAAGTTGCATTTACAATTTGATGAGGGGCGGAGTTATAAGTACATACAACAAATAATTCTTAAATCAACTATATAATGAGGTTCAGGTTATAACTTCCCAATTTTTGGGTCAAAAGTTTTGGGCTAACCCAAGAGAGAACCAATTAACCCAATAAGCTTGTGAGAAATCCTTGCCCAATTATAAAGTGATTTGGGCTTGGATTGAGGCCCAAATGGTGATAAAAAGGGTACCAAAGTTGCAAATTTTCCCTTGATAGTTGCAAAGGTTGGTTTCCTTTTTTGAATGGTGAGGTCACGACAAAGGGAAAACATAAAACAAGGGTAACACTCACATATCTCTTTTTCCTTACCATTTGTCTCATTCCCCATTCAAATTTCCTTCTTTCTTTATTGTTGTGAACAAAGGTGAAGACTTTGTTGATGCCCTTTCCTAATATGAATTTCTAGTGGTAAGTTTGGTAATCTACATCCTCTAAGCTCTATTTTAATCCCCAACCTTAGAGTTTGACCATAGTTGGGTTTATGGAGGGTAGAGCTTGTGGGTGGCTGGCTCTAAATCATTTCTAAACTTTAGAGATTTCTTTCTTACCTTTCTTAAGTCCTTAGATGAGTTAATAATTCATTCCATTGATTTTTCCAATGAGGGAAGTGGGTTAAAGGCAAAGAGAATGAGTTCTTTGGGTGAGCTTGATGTTATTCCTACAACTCCTAGGTGTAAGATAACACATTTCTAATATTTTCTTACTTTTTGTAGATCAGCATAAAGTATTAACCTTTCGTAACCATTTAACCCTAAATAAGCTTTAAATATCGTCTTGGGATACCTTAGGAGTGATTTGGGGGTCTTTACTCGAGAGAAACAAATTTTTCTAGACTGAGAGTATCGATACTATAGAAATAATACTGGTAATGTTTGTATCGAATGGGCAAATTCAAAGGGTTTTATGAGGGAAGTGTCGACATCCATTCAAGGAGTATCGATATTGTTTAGGAAGTATCAATACTCAGAAGCCTAGTATCGATACTCGAGGACTCGATCAGATTCTAGTCGGCCATTTTAGTATCGATATTCATGTGAGTATCGATATTGAGGGTAAAGTATTGATACCAAGATATTTTTAAAATATCGAATGTAAATTTGGCACCGATACTCGGGGAAGTATTGATACCATAGGAGGGAAGTATCGATATCCAAGGAGGAGTATCGGTACCATCGTGAATACTAGGGCTATAAGTCTAGCTTTTTTTGTAGAGACAAAAAAGGGGTTTTATCTAAGGGGAAACTTCTCAATAAGCTTGCAAATGAAAACCCTAATAATTGTGTGATAACATAAGATCTTAATAAAGTAAGATTCCATAAAACTTATACCTTTATGTGATGCTCGGGGAAATGACGAGGACACATGAGTCGCTTTGTATGACAAACGTATAGTAGAGTAAGGATTATATGGATATATCTATTCGAGTGCTTAGGCACTTTAATTGCTAGTT
The DNA here is from genome assembly GCF_006381635.1 of Hibiscus syriacus. Classification (NCBI taxonomy): domain Eukaryota; kingdom Viridiplantae; phylum Streptophyta; class Magnoliopsida; order Malvales; family Malvaceae; genus Hibiscus; species Hibiscus syriacus. The sequence continues at coordinate 194,882 of NW_024061816.1, read as the reverse complement.
GGATGTTATGCTGATGCTATGTGACCCGGACATGTCTCGAGTACTCTAGAGGAGCAGACTAGTCGGGCAAGGTACCGATGCTATGTGACCTAAACCTATCATGAGGTATTGGGGAGATGATGATGTTATGTGACCCAGATCTCGCCTAAGAGTATTGTAGTAGGCAAATATGGGTGTGGTTTCAGTGATGCTATATGATCCCGAGCCACACCATGATGTTTACTTGGTCGTTATTTGTGTGGTACTAAGCTTGTGAGCTCAGCGTATGGAATGTGTTTTTGTGCGTAGGTTCTTAGGTGTCAGTTGATAAGCTCGTTACCAGATTTAGGATTTCAGGCTTGATCATCTTTTAGAGCACGTCTTAAATATTGTAGTAGACATGTATTGTCATAGACCTTTTGTATAATATTTGAGTCACAAACTCTATTTTTAAACTTACGTATTTTGGATACTATGGTTGGGCGCTCCCCGTAGTTTGTAAACGTAATTATATTTGGTATTTTATTTCGCTTTGAGTTTATGAATGTGTCCAAATGATTTTTAAAAAAATGTTAGTGAGTTAGTGATTTTGTGTAATACACTTATTCTCCGGATTTCGGGCCGGATCGGATTAGTGTGTTACAATAGTCCCCAAGAAATAGATAATTTCGTATTTTCTCTCATCTCGTCAGATAGTTTATACTCAAGAGAATTATATCTTCTTGGAAGATCACAACCAAAGAAAGATTCAAGGATTTCAACCTATCAATTAATTCAATTACGCTTCCGCATCTAATATTTTATTTTTGATAAATTGACATGATATAGATCCTGGTTTGTTTTTATATTTATTATGATTTGGTTCTTACAAGTGATATCATCGCCTTATTACATTGAATCATTGAGAATTGATTGATTTTAAGATTTATGATTTATGGATTAAAATTCTTACATTATTTTAGGTATAGTTCTTGTGAATTATGATAGTATAATATTAGGGTGTATAAACTATTGTTAGTATTATCGTATCAATATTCAATGGCACGTTATTTTTTAATAAAAAATTGAATTCAATTTTATTTATCTCCGATTCGTGATGTTGATTTCGTATGATTGCAGTAGTACTGAATTATTACAATTATTTCATTTATGAACGTATAATTGTTATAAATTATGATTTGATTTCGCATGTTGATTTGAGTTTTGTTTGTCTTCAATTTTGCGTTATGATTGCTCTCGACAATCTCAATTGGTAAAAGAATATCAGTATACTTTAATCAATCTTCTTCTTTTCCAGAAAATTTCTTCAAGAAATTATTTGATTCCTATTTAACATTATTAAAATAAGCTTAAAATCAATTAGAAATCAAGGTTTACAAACTATAACAAAAATCACCATTAATGATCAAAATCCTACATAAAAAATCTATTAAAATTGGATTTCTCGTTTAGGAGGATCAGTTCAGGATCCAAAAAGGAAAATCACTCATACAAGTGATGAACAAATCGAATCTTACCTCAACTGAAGATGAGAAACGAGTTTGGATGTTTTTTCATGAAAATTAAGAGAAAATAGAATTGGAGGAGAAGGGAAAAAAACAAAGGATTTTGAGAGAGTTTTTGGGAGAATAGAACCCTTGAAGCCTTTCATCTAAGAAGTTTAATGAGCCCTGTGACCATGGAGAAAGTGAGACAAACCTTATTCATGATGAATCCCTCGAAGGCACTAGACATTGATGGTTATTAAGCAACTTTCTTTCAAAAAAAAAATTGGAATATTGTGAGAAAGACTGTTATTAGTGCAGTACTTGACTCAGGTCCCTTGGAACGGGGATGTTTCAGAAAGCTTTACTCCTTCTAGAGGTATCCGACAAAGGGATCCACTTTCCCCTTATTTATTTGTGTTGTGTATGGAAATGTTCTCTCATGCAATTAAACGACGCATTACTAACGGGACTTGGAAGCAAATTCACCTCTCAAGAAACAGACCTGCGATATCTCATTTGTTCTTTACTTACGACTTGATTCTTTTACTGAAGCTTCTGTTGAACAAGTCTCGGTTATTAAGGAGGTTATAGAAGGCTTTTGTGGTTGCTCCGGACACCGTGTTAGTGAAGCCCAAACACAAGTATTTTTCTCCAAAAATAGTGCGATACACTTGCGAAATGCTATTGCACTACAACTTGGTTTTGAGGAAGTAAAAAATTTAGGCAAATACCTTGGAGTGCCTTTACTCCATGGTAGGGTAGCTAATGCTACATATAAGTGTCTCATTGAAAAAGTGGAGCGGAAATTATCTGGTTGGGCTGCGAAAACCCACTCTTTAGCAGGGAGAATCATTCTTGCAAAAGTAGTGTTACAAGCAATTCCTTATTATGCAAAGCAAACGGTGAAGTTACCAAAAGGTATTTGTGAAACCTTGGAGAAGCTGATTCAAAGATTTGTGCGGGGGCCCTAATGGCGATGGAACACGGCCTACATTGGTTACTTGGGACACGATGAAGCTTCCAATGAATTATGGAGGATTTGGTTTCAAGGATTTGGATAGGCAAAATGGTGGTTCCTTATGAAATTAGGAATGCACTTGATTAAAGGGGCTGATAAGCTTTGGGTTAGAGTGCTTAAGAGTAAATATCGGTGGTCTGAGGAAGTTCCCGTGTTGATAGCCCGACCGCGAAGCTCACGTTTATAGAAGGGACTGAGTTGTATACGGAAAGACATTCGAAATGGCCTATTCTGGAATGTGAGGAATGGAATGCAAACTGATTTTTGGCATGATGTATGGCTTGATGGAATGAGACCAATTACGAATTATTGCCTGCACAACGCTCCACCCGAACCAACTCCTGTATTCCTTATGGTAGCAGAATCAGGTGAATGGGATTAGAACAAATTGTCAACACGTGTTCTGGGACTACTAGCCCACCAACCTTATGATTTGGTAAGGATACACCAGGATGGAGATGGGAAGATGACCATGTATTCTCTGTCAACTCAGCATATGAAGCGTTATCACCACCTATGCTGAATACTACAATAACGCAGTGGAAGAAAATCTGGAGACCCGCTGTCCCCAACGTGTTCGAGTGTTCTTGTGGTTATCCCTTCATGATCGCTTACTCACAAATGGGGAGCGATATCGGCGTTATATAACCGATAATGCTCATTGTCATACATGTCAAAATGGTGATGAAAGCATAACCCATGTACTACGCCACTCTAGGTTCTTTCAGAATATTTGGCGTCGACTAGTTCATGATAATAAGCTGCAGGAGTTCCTAACGCTTCCCCTTGAAGACTGGATTGTAAAGAATATTAATAACAAAGGCCATTTTACTAGTAATGGTAGAGATTGGGATGTCCTGTTTGCCATCATCTGTTGGAATTTATGGAAAAGGCGGTGCGATGTGCAATGGCAGATTCTTCAGATTCAAATTGAACAAATCCATATCCTTTTCTTTTCCCATCCTCAAATGTTGCAACTTTGCAGGATATTACATTCCCAAACTTCAGGGGTATTACATGTCCTCTACAAGGGAACTGATATTTTTTTTTCTCTTTAAGACTAGATGAATTAGTCGCTAAATACGTAAGTGGGTCAATGATAGTTTACCAAAAAAATTATGGAAAATAATATAATTAATATTTTATTTTAAATAATTTATCTTTAAATGTTTAACTAATTTATAATGATACATTGAGTCTTTTAAAATTTAAAATTTTATGAATTAAATTAATGGTATTAATCGTTAATAGTGTTCAATGGTGCTCGTCGCCTGCCGGACTCATTCATATTAAAATTATATTGTACTTTAAAACGATCCAATTATTTTTTTTATATTAAAATTATTTTTGTGTAAGGATGAGGTACAGTTTGACTGTGAGACTGTTGGCGATGGTAGTTGCAGAAGGGAGAGGTCTACTAGGGTTTGTTTTAGGGTTTTTTGGACAGTTGAATCCGGGTTTGGATTGACCCAGTTTGAGCTAACATGTTTCGCTTGGGATTGGACCCTAACTAGAATGAAACTTAATATTGTAATGTGGAAAATCTTAATGGTGCGTTTGGTTCATGGAATGTAAGATTACCAGGGAATAGGATTACTGGGAATGTTGTATTTTGTGTTTGGTTGACTTAGCAAGAATGTAAGATTATCGTGTTTGGTTAAAGGAATAAAATATTATTGGAATGTATTTGACCAAATTATCCTTATTATATATTTGTTTTTTAACAAGTTGAAAAATATTTATATATTTTCTTTAAAAAAATTTAAATTCATAAAATTTATATAATTTTTTTACAAAATTGAAAATATAAAAAGGTTTAATGAAAGGGTAAAATTTTATTTTAACCCCTTAACTTCATATAAAATTTTAATTATAGATTTTTTATAAATCTAAAATAGTTTAAGGATAAATTTGTAATTTAACCTTCGTAGAATTTTTATTATTCAATGACATTAAAAGAATATTTTTGAAAAAAAAAATTAAGGGCATTTTAGTCCAAAACACCGGTAATCCAACAATACCTAAGGAAATGGAGGTAATGACATTCCCGGTTATATACCCCAAAAAATTCACTATTGGTAATCTTACATTACCGGGAATGAGATTTCCGGTCTAACCAAACGGGGGAATGTGAATTCCATTCCCATAGGAATGTGAATTTCATTCCCATGAGAATCTCACATTCCTCCATCCAAACACCCCCTAAAATAAAATAAAAAAAAGAACAAATAAGATATATAACTCCAAATAAACTAAAATGATTAACAAGATTGGTGTACCAGATTATTCTGCCTCTTTAACTTAAAACAAATACAGAACATGTACATAAATGTGTTGGCCACTTAAAGATTATAGATTTCAAAACATTCTCAATGTAAACTTCCCTACATATCAGATTTGTTTTCTTTGTTCTTTTTTCTTTTGATCTGTGCTTTCAAACACAAGGAATATGCAAAACCTGTCATGGGACCATATGTGTTTAGGCGTGCGAATATATAAAGCGTTTCCCTTTAATGATTGAATTAAACAAACTTTACAATATGAGGGACCTAACTTTTGGCTTAAGCTTTGTAATCAAACCCAATACTAATCAATTGCCAGCTCTTCTTCCTTAAAACTTCCCTTCTCTTTAACTCTTCTTTCCCTCAACTTTGACAATTTTTTTATATAACTTAGCAGTGACGAATCTTGGCAAAAATTTAAGGGACTATTTGTGTTTGAGCTTGAGTTTAAATTGAAAATCTAAAATATTAACTAAAGAAAATTCAATTTAGCATGGGCAAATGTACTGAGCTATAGAGGATATCAACTGCATACTCATTATTTTAAAATAAACGTCTAAAATTAATATAGTGTGTTAAGGGGAGGTGAAAAAATAAAAATAAAAGTATATATTTATTTTTAAAAAATATTAAAATTTTGTAAGTCATTCTTAAAATTGACTTTGAAGAATTTGTTTGATGATAGTCTGCTCTAACTAGTTGTATCAAGCTTGACTTAACAATAACACAATCTAGTACAAGTAATTTGTGGACATAAGTGTCCCACTTACACTCTTAATTAAAAAAAAGAAAATTGTCAGTAAAATATCACATCAAATGAGGAATCAACATATTTATGACCATATTAAACTATGCCAAATTATGTGGCAATGCATCAGCTTTCATAGTAAATTATATTTAGCTTTTAATACAACCCAAGCCCCTAATCTAATCAAAGTGAAACATTTCACCCATATTTTAGCATTTTTCTTGGTGGTTAGTGAGTACAATATTTTGGTTGGTTTCATCAGGAGTCGTACACTAATGGTACAATAAGGTGAGCCAATCTGTTGGGTTCCTGTCATTCTATGAAGCTTCTTAATCTCTTTTATGGCTGGATCTTCAAGCAAAAGCACTTTGTCTTTGTCTTTGACCCCAACCATGTGTAAATATTCATCATCTCCCCTTTCTTTCCCTTTGAATAGTAACCTTTGCTCCCTTGGCTCCAAGCTTGTTGTCAATGACAAAACCATCTTCAGTTCCCCTGAAAATTTGCCCAATGATTTCAATCAATAACCCAAAATTTTAAAGGACTAAACTTATTCAACACCTTAGAATCTAATTAAGGGGTGCCCCCAAGACCCGGCCTTCAACATTTGGTTCCCTTTAAGCTAATGCAGTATATGTTCAGAACTTTCTTAACCTTTTGACAATGCACACATACCCTACAAACGTAATTGTTCGAGTCCAGAATAACTTTCTTTTTTTAAACCTGAGGCCAACTTTTATGATTTAATCATTTTTATGTTCTTTCAATTTTGAAATTAGACACATTAAACCCTGGTCTCATTTTTCGGTTCCAATATTTCTTAGGCCTCTGTCAATTTTAAAATTAAATAATTTACTCCATGAGAAGGTATATAAGAAAGGCTTACCAAAAGTGGAAGTTGCTTCAATGGAGACATCATGGGATTGAGAAACAGTTGAGACTCTAATAGTGATCATCCCGTCGCCAACACTTGAACCACTAGTGTCTCTCCTTTGAACAAGCATCCCACCGGGCCTAAGTTCCCATTTGATTTCATTAATAATACTGTTGTTGTTGTTGTTGTTTCCACATCCCTTTTGACCACCTTTCCCTCCATTGCCAAACCTAAAGCTGCCTCTACAAAACCTCTTTGACTTCAACTTCATCATTCTTTCCCCCCTTTCTTTCGTCTTTGAAGCTTATGATCTCTATCAGTGTCTCCAACAAAAGATGAAATCGGGTATTATAATAGTTGAGAGCATGGAATAGGGGGGGGGGGGAGAAATAGATAAATAAATTAAAAGAAGCCACTAAAGGTAAAGTGGGTATTTTATTATAGGTAAACAAATGATATGGAGACAAATGGGAAGAGTATAGAATATGGGCGTGAGTTTCGTTTGCTGCTGTTGTGGGAGGCTAAAGCACATGGGGCGAGGTTGCTGATTGCCATGGACATGCTTGCTTGATTGGCGGGCTCAAAACACCCCATCATATACTCTGGTCGATTGCCAAATTTTGCTCATAAATCTCATTGATTACAATCTAATCATTTCGATCAACGGATCACGGATTTAAATAACAATCGCGAAGCAAAATAACAGCTATTATATAGCGGTGTAAAGAGAAATCAAATCAATAATAATGGATAACTACTGTACTATAACGGATAATGGTCAACTGCGGTAATAACGAACTGTTATTCCCGTTATTTTTCGATTAAAATTAAAAAAGAATCCAACTCCGTCGTCGTCATGCAATCATATGTTTTACAATAAGTTGTATGAATTAAAAAAAAAAATTACGAGCGCGATACCCGCATCAACCGCAATAATATTTATTATGTCCATAACTACAATAACACAACCAGAACTGTAATTTAAATTTCTAATACGGATTATTTTTAAATTTAATTAATGTTAAATACATCACAAAAGAATTTTATTTTTATATGATTGAATTTAATTTAACGAGACTAATTTTTTATCAGACCGTTAAATAAATATATGAGCACACATAATAATGTTAATAACATAAATATTAAATTATGTGGAATGAAACTAAAGCATGGTTGTTCAACAACTAAAGAAATTCCAATGGTTATATGATTTTCATATATAAATATGTTCATTTGCTTTTACTCTTTTCTATTAGCGTCGGCAGCTGTTGTATATAAAAATATAATTGAGTTTAAACTTAGATGATATAAAGGTCAAATGTTTCTATTAGTCCTTATACTATGAAAAAATTATGAATTTAGTCTTTATACTTCAATTTAATCATTTTCATTCCTGAGCTTTTCAACTATTAAAATTCCAATCTCGTCCCGAACAAATGCCGTGAAATTTGTTTAGTTAAATTCTGCTATTAATCCTAGTATTAGGTGTAAGGAGTAGGTTTAATTTATGTTCTTCAATTAGATCCTTTCAAGTTCTTTTAGTCATATTGTCTCTCTATTATTAAACTCAATATTAAAATTTTGAAATTTAAAAAGTATAAAACTAAAATCGATGGTTAAGGATCTCAAATATTTGATTTGGGATATTTATTGGTACTTGCAGAGGACGCAAAGATGTTTGTCTTGACTTTCTATGAAGATCCTTTGATTATGTTCCTCCCATATGAACTGAACTAACGCACTCTAAACCAATTAAGGATGAGCGTACGAAGCGATCAACATCTGAGGGTGTCGACTGCCTAAGAGAGCTCAACATCCCACAAACTAACCAGCCTCTTGTAATTACAAAGCCCAATGATCTCTTCCCAAATCACAATAAAAAATAGATGGCACCTCAAATCAGTACCCGTCTCGCAAAGAACACATTTGTTATCCACCGTCGTATCCATCCTCTCAATAAACGGTCTTTAGTTGCCAACCTGTTCAAGACAGCTTGCAAGGCGATCACAGCATGTTTGGGAATGTGCAAAGAAAACCAAATGATCTTATGCCAAGGAACTTTAGCCTCATTGCCCTTGAATTCTAGCCAAATCTCATTCGTTTTCATGCTCCCCCAAGCCCTCGAGTCGCACAAAGGATCAACCTCACTCCTCAACGTAAGCAACTTCCTAAGGGTCCAGTTAATATTCCCCTTAACCTCTTGGTCCAAAAGTTAGTCGATTTAATCACGTAAGTTTTCACTCAAGCAGCCAACAATGATCTCTCATCAGCAAGGATGCCTTCTATCAATCGAAGGAAGTAAATTTTATTCCAACAACCTAGGTTCTTTAAGCCTCATCCACCCTCAAACTTAGGCACACAAACCTACCTCCAAGCCACTTTTGGGCCCCCACTAGGACGTCTTACCCTTTTAAAAAAATCGGGAACAGGGCTGATCAATCCTCTTTACCACACCTTTGGGAGGACAAGTTGCATGCACCAAAAATTAACAATGCCAAATAACACAAATCTCACTAATTGCAACCTTCGAGTAAAACTTAAATTTTGACCGAACCATCTGTCCAGCTTGTTTTTATACTACCAATCAGTGCTTGATAGTCAAGATCAGGCAGTTTTCTTGTAAACAACGGCATCGCCAAATGGGGGATAGGGAGGATACCCAGCTTAAAGTCCGAATAACACTTCATTCTCTCCAGATCCCTTTCAGGGACTCCGAATGAACAAACCAGGTACATCAGAGGAAATTTTAGGAAGAGAATGGGGTGATATTGGTTATTTTGTTATTCGGAGGTCATCCTGATTGATTCTTTATATCATGAGATGTTACACACTTACCACACCAACCGTTGATGGTAATATTTTGGATTGTGATGACTATAGGTGATTCACCCCTTTTGATTTGACTAAAGAGCAACAACCAATGGTCTATGGTAGAGTTGCAGAGAGTCAATGCCGCTTGGTTAAAAAAGTCGAAGAAGAGAACCCTTCTTATTCTAGCATGGGGAGGAGTTGTACAGAGACGCTTAGCATTACCATTAAGCCTAGGGTTATGATTTTTGTTCGTAAATTAACATGTTGAATATATATTTTCTGATATTAGATTTAATTTTGGGAGATACATGAGTCTATCAGAGTTCATCAAAGGTTATTGTTGACCGGAGGATAAAGACCTCCGTAGGATTCAATCAAAGGAGTTCTTCTGGCGGTGTTGGTCATTAGAGCAATAGAAATAAAGATGCGACTCGTTAGGGGTGGAGCTAGAAAATTTAACATGGGGTGGGGTGTCAAATTTAGAAAGAGAAGATTAAGGATTAACCACTTTAATTTAAGTTTTGTACATTTTTCCTCTTGAATTCAAGAAACATAATATTTAGTCAATTTCATTTTTATTTAATTAAGGTGTGGTCACTGAGAATTAACTGTCGTTAGACCTTTAACGTGGCATAGTAAATTTATAAAGATAAAAAAGGTAAACTAACAAATGATCACTAATGTTTGAGCAAATTTTTGTTGTCTCCACTAAAGTTTAAAAAGTAACAAATTGGTAAATAAAACATCAAATAGGTCTTTGAATAATTATTTATATCTAATTTATCCCAATTTTTTCTAATTTTTCTAATATTTATATAATACTTTTTAAATTTTAAAAACAAATCTTAGATATTAACTTTTTTGGACATGAAACAATCAAATATTTTGAATTATAAACAAAAAATAGAAAGTTTTTGGAATAAATTAGATATAAAATCATTGGTCAATGACCTATTTGATATTTTACTAACCAATTTGTTACTTTTGGAACTTTAGTGACGAAAATAAGAACTTACTCAAACATTATTGATTATTTAAGTAGTTTACACTTTTAGTTTTATAAATTCATTGTGCCACATGAAATAAAAATGAAAGTGGTCAAATTTTAATTAAAAAAATAAAGTGATCAAATATTATGTTCTTTGAATTGAATGAGAAAAAATGTACAAAACTTAAACGAAAGTGATCAATCATATAATTTATTTATTTAAAACTTATATGAGGAATTTTTTAAGAGAAAATTGAGTTTTAAATTTTTTATTAGTAAATATTTTTTAAAATATAAGGCAAATTTCCCCCCCCCTAAAAAGTGTTAAAACCTTAAAAAAAAAGTGTCATCTAACCTTGTAAATGAACTGAACGTTTAACGAACCGTTCATGAACCGTGCGGCGGAAAGTTCGTTTATGTTATTTTATTTATTACATGAACGAACATGAACAGGATTTTGATTTATTTAATTAAATGAATGAACACGAACAAATGGCTCGTTCGTTCATTTATGTTTGTGAACGTTCGTTATATGTTCGTTTATGTTCATTCATTTATGTTCGCTCATTTATGTTCATTCATTTATGTTCGAACAAAGGGCAAGTTGAATATGTTACGAAGATTATTGAAGTTGTTTGGACTTCAAGAAGATTGTTTTGTTGAACAAATTAGCTTTAAGACTTTATTATGTTCATATAGCTTATTCATTTGTTGTATTCGAATGAGTTTTTTTTTGTGTTTGTGTTGTTTGTTTATGTTCGTCTATATTCGATCGTTTGTGTTCGTTTACGTTCGTTATATTCGTTTATCATTTAAATGAACGAACATGAACGAACATGAACAATCTATATTCCTTAATGAACGAACATTAATAAAAAAAAAATTGTTCTTTTATGTTTGTGCTCGTTTATTTATTAAATGAACGAACATGACATACCTCCGTTCGTGTGCGTTCGGTTCGTTTACAGGCCTAGTGTCATCTTTTATATTATATATATATATATATAATTATATAAAGAAAAATATAAACTTTTGGGAGTGCCAATTGTCGTATAATAGCTCTGCCAGTGCGAATCGTAAAGGGATACGAAAAAAGTATAATGAATTCTAAAATACATATATAATATTGTTTAATGGAAAAATATTATATTCGGGATTGCTTTAAAATCTGAACTTCCAATCTTATTAGGGTTAGGAAATTTCATTGATAAAATCAGGTATTCATTTGTACTCTAACCTAAATTAAAATATAAATGAAAAAACTTTTCAAAATAAAAATAGTGAAAAATATTTTATATCTAACCTTTTAAAGTACAGATGAATAAATAATTATTAAATAATTAAATTAAAATATAATTATTAAAATCTCATTACCTAAATTTAACATGTGAGTTATGCAAATATAAAACAATAAATTTGATTAGGAATTTCATAATACAAAATTATTTTAGTTTATAATATTAATACATATTGAACTTTTTTGTACTATATGTGACCCTTAAACTGAGAAAATTTATTTAATCCTTTAACCAATAGAATCAAATCGTCATGACGCTTAATTGATAATTTAAGAAACTTACATGATAATCTACAATGTTGATGTGTCATTTCATGATGTTATTGTGCCACACGATGGATGATGATATAGTAAATTTGTGTAATTGATTTTATTTACAAAGTTTGAGGGCCTATTTAATCTTTTTAGAAAGTATAAGGTCTTGTTTAATTTTTTAAAAATTAAGGTATTATTTAAATGTAAAATATAAATAATTACTAAGATATTCAATAAATTAAATATAAATATAAAAAAATTATTAAAAAAAATCAGTTTAAGAACCACATTGAGTGTAAAAAAATTAGGAATCGTATTGAGTTTTTATAAAAGTTTGAAGGTTTTAAATACCATTAAATAAAAAATAATATTGTTAAAATTTTTGAAAATGTGTAAGTTATTTTTTTTATTAATATGGAGTAAGTATAAGACAATATCTATTTAAAAATAACTCTTAACCATTTGACATTAACTGCTCACACCCCTTGTATTCCTGGTGCTCAAACCTGAAACCTCAATGAATAATAACAATTTCTTTACCACCAAGGTCGTTTAGTTCATATAAAAAAATGTGTAAGTTAAAAATATAGATGATGTATTTTTATTTTTCAAATTTTCAAAACAATTTTAATGAAAATATTGAATTTTTATTTTTTTCATATTTTTATTTAAATTTTTCATAAATCATTTTCTAATTTCTACGATCAAATATGTTTTCTTCAATGTTTTTTATTATAAGAAATGAAAATAACATGTATTTTCTGAAACCAAACACACCATAAAGGTTTACTCTTTTATTTTCTAGAATTGAAATTAAAATAAATAATTTGTTAAATTTGATTATTTCAATATACTTTTTAAAAAATATTCAGTTTAAACTATAAATAAACTAAAAGATAAATGTTGAATTTCGTTATCCTAAAGGATGATTTTTTTCACGCTCGACGAGCATTGTTGAATACCAGTAACGATGAGTACTATTAATTTAATTTATAAAAATTTAAAATTCTAAAGGACTCAACGTATAATTATAAATTAGTTAAAAAATTAAAGATAAATTAGTTAAAATAAGATATTTATTATATATTTTTCATAATCATTTTGGATAAACTATATTAGTGACCACCTAATTATTTTCTTTTTCATTTTGATCACCATTTTTGAAATTTTATCAATCAAGTCATTAAACTATTTAAATACATTCAATCAAGTCACTTGGCATTAACAATTAAAGGAAGTGCTGACGTAGCGGTTAATAAAATTTGTATAATTACACGTTTAATCCTTATTACTTTCAATATCTATCAAATTCGTCATAATTTTAAATTAATTCAACATATTTTTCCTCCAATCATATTAACTTCAAAATCTTTTATATTGTAATATTAACAAATGATACACATAGAATTATAATTTGATGATTTTATCATGTGAATTGTCTAATGACTAATAGATTAAAAAATAAATTTTATTAGAATAATATCAATTAATTGTTAGAAATTCATCAATGATAAAAAAAAATATTTTACTTACTTTTTGAAAGAAAATTTTAAAATATATCTGAATAAACATCAAAATTGTAACTCAATCTATATGAGACGTATAGATATAGATATAAAACAATATTAATAAAAATTAAAATAATAGAAAATATTATAAGTATTGTTACTAAAAACAATACCACGTGAAACTTGGTTTATTGTATACATATCGATATCAACTACAAATCATCTCAAACTTGTTTCGTTGTTGATCCATCGATTTTCTTTTTTTCCCCTTATTTATTTAAATCATCAAATTATAATTCAAAATGTGAAGTTATATGATTGGAGGATAAATTTATTGAATTATTTTCAAAATATGACCAATTTGATAAATTGTGTAAGTAATAATGATTAAATGTGTAACTACACAAATTTTATTAACTGTCACGTCAATATTTTCGTTAATTGTTAACGACAAGTGGCTTGATTAAATGTATTTAAATAGTTTAGTGATTTGATTGACAAAATTTCAAAAATAGTGGTCAAAATGAAAAAGACAATAATTAGGTGATCGTTGTTATATTTTACTTAAAAAAGATAATGAAAAATAATATAATAAATATTCTTATTTTAAACTAATATACCTTTAAATTTTTAACTTATTTATAATTATACGTTGAATTCTTAGAATTATAAATTTTTATAAATTAAATTAATAATACTCATCATTACGGTACTCGTCGAACGTTGTAGAATTTTTCTATCCTAAATCACCATTTATGGTAATAACTTAAAATTTCGATAACAATTAAAATATTTAAATCTAGTATTTAAAGCATATTTTACATCCTTAACTATTTAATTTATTATTAGATTTGATCATATTCGTGAAATAAATAAAATAAAATAGTCCATGTAAAAAATAAACTAGTATGACCAACATTAAATATTAAATCTAGTATTTGAAACATATTTTGCATCATTAACTATTTAATTTATTTATTAATTTTTTATCATATTTTTGAAATAAATAAAATAAAATAGTTTTAAAAATAAGAGAGACTTATGCTAGAAGATTTTTTGCAGAAAAAAGGTAATGAAGAAAGGCATAATGCATGTTTTGGTGTTTAAACTATATTGCTTTTCCACTTTGATCTATAAAAACCTTTTTCATCTGAAATTGGTCCCTAAAGCTATACTCCATTACCTACTTTAATATAATGATGTTAAAAAGTCAGACAGTAATTTTTTCTCAACTTGATAATGAATTAACTTGATGTCTTAATACCCAATTAAGTTCATGATTTGACATTGATCAATCAAAAAATAATGTCTTTAAATATCACATGTCACAATTCGATTGGTTTTGAAATATCACAGTAATATTATGCATTAATATGAGAAATTTTTTAAGTTTAGGTACCAATACAATAATTCTTTTTAAATTAAGTATAACTTTGAGAAAATTACCATATTTTCCTTAAACTTTGTATAATAAATTTTAAAAATATATAAATAATTAAAAAAATACTTAAATGTTTAGAAAATTGTGATTAACTTGACTATCATTTGATTGATTGTTAATCCACGTTACCAATATATATTGACACCTACCAATGTTGATCGTCAAATTTTAATTTGTGTTTTTAAAATAATAATTTTTTAAAAATATTATATGTATTGATTTTTTTTAAAAAATTACTTGTTTGTGTGGTGTTTTTTTCGAAAAATCATCGGTGATCGGTATATTTACCGATCTAATATCGATCAGATTATATTTTTCGATCTAATACCCGTAGCAGTAAAACGCGCTCCCTGCCCCGTGTTTTATGCTGATTTGGCGCCACGTGGGGTATAGCGCGCCCCCTGTACCGAGCTATACGCTAACATGGCTTACACGTGGGTATAGCGCGACCCCTGATCCCCGCTATAGTTGTTTATCTGACACGTTGGGTATAGCGCGGCCCCTGCTCAGCGCTATACCTGGGTATGAATTATATTTAGCACGGACACTGGTCCGCGCTATACCTTTATCTGAATAATTACATATAACGCAATGCAGATACCGCCTTATATGCTTATAAATACCCTTAGCTCCCTGTTAAGTTTCTCACATCTCTCTCCTCTAACTTATAAATTAATACAATAATTCCGTCAACGAGTAATAATTCTGGTAATTTTCTCATATTTGATTTGTGTGATTTTTCGTTATAAATTTTTTTATAAATTTTTTTATTATACTTATTGTTTATTATGATTATTTGAAAAAAATATTATACTAATTATTTTCAATTAATTTTTGTGTTTGTAAAATTGAAAAGCATGAGCATAAGTCAAAATAGTTTTGCGGTATAGGTAATAATATAAATTATATTATTTAATTATTTACGTTGATGTGTAAAAAATTTATTGTGTTATATTTTCGTTCATATATAATTTAATTAGGTTTGTTTCAGTTATTTTTTCAGATATAATATTGCCGCACTTTTAAACTCAAAGAATGGCGCGACTTTCAGCTATTATTTATTATGATGGTGAAATTCGAGAAGATGAAACCGTCGTTGTTTTCGTATCAAATGAGCGTGTTAAAATATCATTCAAGAGAAACATAACTCTTGAGGAGCTGATAACGAAGATTTCGAGGAAGATTCATGTTGGAAGTAGTAGAAGAATGTCGTCGTTGCAGTACAGATTTCCAACATCATTGTTGCCATTAACTTATACAGCGTTTGAACTTTCGAACAATGATGATGTTCAAATGATGGTTGAAGCTCAAAGTAATTATTCAGACGCCGCTATTGAGATGTATGCACATTTTGTTCAAGTGCGTGCTGTTCGGGGTCAATCTTTAAGCTCCCACTATGGGCTGGCTGAACAAGTTGATCAAGTTGACAGCCCGACTACAGTAATGTGTAATGATTTTAATGCCATAATGGGGAGACATTCATCCGAAACTCCTTACGATATGTACCGAGGTGGGTCCACGAACAATCCGTATGGCAACACCGCGTCCAGTTCAAGGGGAAGGCATTCATCTGCAAATTTCTTTGACCATATGGAGATGCCATCGACGCAACCATCTGTGCAGTTTCCATTTAACACGATGACTTCAAGCTCCAAGGGGAGGCATTCGACTGCGAGCTTTTTCGATCTCAATGTCGATATGCCTTTCAGTTCAAGGGGTAGGCGTGCAAGTAGTAGGTTATTCGACCTAAATGTGAGAGCATGGAGGAACCATCATCTCCACCAGAAGAACCGCTTCGTGAGCCTGGTGCGGATGGTGCTGAGACTGGACTATTCATTCACCCAAATCACTGCAATTCAACTCCGATGATGATGAAGTTCCAGGAAATGTGGCACAAACTAACCCTCCTGCACACATGTATGAAGCTGATTATGGTGCAATGTACGGCCAGAATTTGCGGATATGCCTCATCTCGGTGACTATGGATATTACTCATCAATAAATAATGGTGAGTTATCTTTAGGCATGGAGTTCTCAAGCAAAGAAGAAGCGATGATGGCTATAAAAAATTACAATATCCATAATTATGTTCAGTCCAGAGTCAACCGATCCACGACCGAAAAATATGTATGCTACTGTGCCAGACGCGAAAACGGATGCAATTGGATGGTTCGTATATCAAAAAGAAATAGGAAAAACAACATATGAGAACTAACAGTATACAACGGTCCTCACACATGTTTGTTGGAGGGGTCAACCAAGATCATCCCAACTTGGACTCTGAAGTGATATGCCAAGCCATCATGCCCATGGTAAAAGCAAGCTCTTATATAGCTTTGCAGTGTTGATTTCACTTATACAATCGCAGTATGAGTACACTGTCTCCTATAAAAAATCTTGGTTGGCAAAACAAAATGCCATTGTCAAACTTCATGGCGAATGGGATGCATCTTACAACGAACTTCCAGGCTGGTTTAGACTGGTACGGAGGTTGAATCCTTGGATAATTGTGGACTTCGAAACCTCCTATGTATACCATAATGATCGAGTTCTCCGCGATCGATACCAATTCTACCGGGTTTTTTGGAATTACCCACAGTGCGTTAATGCTGCCAAATACTGCAAGCCTGTGGTCTAGATCGACGGAACTTTCTTGTATGGAAAATACAAGCAAGTTTTATTATTGGCAGTTGTCCAAGATGGCAATCGCAACATTCTTCCCGTTGCTTTTGCTCTTGTCGAAGGAGAAGATACAGATTCTTGGGCTTTTTTCCTCCGAAATTTACGTGCACATGTTATCACGAGGGAAAACATCTGTGTCATTTCAGACCGCGGAGCTGGGATCAAAGCAGTAATGGAGTCTTTGGGTCCAATGTGGCAACCACCCTTTGTCCAACATAGGTATTGTCTCTGACACATTACTGCGAACTATCATGGAAGGTACAAGAAGAATGATGAGTGTCAATTAATTGTGCGCATGGGTAAGTGAAACTGATGTAGTTTGTTTTCTTTCAATCATTTTAATTTTGCAAAGAAAGCAAGTTAGTAAGTTATTCATTTTTGATCAGGTTACGAACTACTTCCTCGAACGTTTGAATCAATGCTTCAAGATTTGCGGGCGAAGAACGAGGAAGGATACGATTACATCATCCTCATCGATAAAGAAATATGGACGAACCATATGATGGTGGATATCGATATGGACACATGACGACCAACTTGGCAGAGGCAATCAATTCAACTTTAAAGGGTGCACGTCACTTACCAGTAGCGGCTTTGGTAAAGACTATATTTTCGTTTGGGGGTGCTTTTTGCGAAGCTCGGGGGACAAGCTCAAACCTGGATGCAAGGCGGTCATGTCTATTACCCTAGATTAGTTGCAAATCTACAGAAAAAATTGATGCATCAAATAAATGTCTGTAACATGCTTCTCTAGAAGGCATGAAATGTTTCGTGTCACAGAGTTGCCGCGACCTCTTCAAGGGATTGAAGTTGTGTCGTTAAGGGTAAATCTAAGGGACAGAACGTACGACTGCGGGTTTTTTCAAGCTCTTAAGTATCCATGCTCTCATGTGATAGCAGCTTGATCGCATACACGTTAAGACTATAACCATTTTGTGGATCCCGTATACCTACTATCTGAAGTTTTTAAGGTATACGAATTTGAGTTTCCCCCATAGGTAATGACAAAGACCCTGATGAGGTTCAAGATTGGCTTCCGATTGTACCAAATCCGAGTTTATTGAGGGAGCGTGGTGGTCCAAAATCCAATCGAATTCATTGCGATATGGATATTCGAGAAAGATCTAGACCAGACAGAAGATGTGGGCATTGTAGAAACCCAGGACACATTAGAAAAACATGTCCACTTCTGTTGCCATCAAGTAACAATTGATGAGGAAATGATGTATTTGTTTATCAAATAATAATTCTTGTACTTTGATTTGCATTTACTTCAAGTTAATGTCATTCGATAATCGCTGATGAAGATTAAAAAAATGAACACAATCATTATATTTTATCAAACTAATAACAATTTGGTATTTGAATATAATTTTAAATACAACAAACTTACAATAAGAATTAAATAGTAAATGATAACCAAATTACAATAACTGATATTAAATGGTAATAAATAAAATTAACTAAATACATTAAAAAAGTCCAACAAATTTAACAAAATAAAGTAAGTATTAAATGAGAAATAATAAAAAATTATAATTTAACAAAATAAAGTAAATACAAATATAAACAAAATCTATCGATGACTGCGATGCGAATGTGTTCCACAGAGCAGTGTATGTCGGTCTCGAGGAGGATTTCTTCGTATCACTGGTTCTGACTCCTCGCTGTCGTCATCATCACCGTCGTCGTCATCGTCGTCCTGAGCAGGTACATTAGGTTGATGAGGAGCTGATGACGATAAAACACCTCCATAGAATAAGGACCCTGGAGGTGTATGACTGATTATCCCACCGGCCTGCGAAAACTGGGAAAACTTATAAAACCCAGACATCGTTGAGTGTGAAAATTGTACAAGAGGTGTCTGTGCTGCGGCCATGGGTGATGAGGCTGAACCCACCAGATATCCAGTATATGAACCCCAAGTCGGATCTACAAACATAGACCCATAATAGCCTCCAGGAGGGGTCATCTGTGACGGTGGCGGCGGCGGGGTCATAAAACCAGGTGAAGGTGGCGACGGCGGTATCTGGTAATGGACAGGAGGCGGCATCATATATGGTTGCGGTGGCTGCTGTGAAGGTCCTGCTGGTGCAGTTGAGGATGAACCGGAAGCACCTGCTCTCCGTCCACGAGTCGGGGGATGATGGTACTGTGTCGGTGAACGTCTCTGTCGACGTCGCGGAAAGGTCTGCCCTTGTGCATCCTCGGAAAGCAGAAACGATTTCCTTTTACTATTGAACCACTTATAATAAGCTTTAGAAACACTCAAGAGGTCAAGTAAATGGGCTCTCTACAGGGAAGGCGTCGATGTCGATTCTCCCACAACACGACCCACTCATGATGTCTCACCAGCCAATCTGTATCTGTCTTGCTGCGTCTATCTAAGCTATACAACTCCTCCATATTGCGATGTGCTTCCGGAATTGGTTGAAAACAAACAAACTGCCGGAGCACGCGATCAGTAGAGTGCCACTCGACGGTCGCATAACAGATCAGAGGGATCATCGCCATATAAACATCTGATGGGCCCCTCAACTCAGGTGGGATCACCGCCCTCACATCATCAGTACAATATGGCACTCATTCAAACTAAAACAAATATTATATAATTTTTTATCAAAATAATAATCTAATTATATAACTATAATCTAAAATCGATTTTAAACATTAAAATTCATACATGTGTGACAGCCTTCTGATCGATTAGCACCCTAATTTTTTCTAAATCATCAAGTAGCTCCTGATTTTTCCTATCAGAAGACCACCTATTCAAGGAAAAAATGTATTATAAGCTGTATAAAATTATTAATATACAAAATCAGTTTTATAATTACCTCAGAAGTAGTGGAATACGAATGGGTTCTTCACAACGGGACATAAAAAATGGCAATCGATACCATGCCCAAGACTGCAGTAGCAGGAGACATCCGCCGATAGCATTACGCCTGTAGTCAGTGGCTCTACACATCTCCCTGTACAGCAAAGCCAAAACTGTCGAGCCCCAACTGAATGATCCGGCCAGACGAAAGTCGCTAAGATGTCGCAACCACATGTAGTGAACAAGGTTACGCGATTTGTCCGGCATCAGCAACCCTCCTATCAACTACAATATGCATGCCCGTGCATACATCTTAACTTCATCCTCATAGGTGTTTGCGCTCAACTCCCAAAAATTGGCATCTAACCAATTTAACGGTATCATACATTCGATAAAACTTTCCGGGACACGTCCTAGATTATCCCGGCACAAAGTAGTCCAGGAACCCTGCGAGATCTCTGATATCACATCTCCATCCACCGGAAGCCCTAGGTGCATAGCAACATCCTCAAGTGTAATCGTGCACTCTCCGCACGGAAGATGGAATGTATGGGTCTCCGGCCTCCACCGCTCTACTAAGGCATAAATAAGGTCTGGTTCTATCTTACAATGACCCTGATATCTACCTATGTAACCAAATCCAGCCTCTACTAAATACGGCAAGACACAGCTATGTATCAATAACTTAAGATTCCTAATAAAAGGATTTAATACACGGTCCTTCTCCTAAAATTAAATAATTACACAAATTAATTCTTAATCTAATAATCATGCATTAAATAAATCAACAAATTATTAAAAATAATTTAAATTAAAACGTTAAAATGTTATCGTATTAGCAAAGTGTCAAGATATATGATTTCCATCTAAGCGAAGTATACCGTCTTCCATTATATATCTGCAAAAAAATTATATTAGTAAAATATTAAATAAGTAAAATGCTTAAATAAATTAAATACATAATATTAAAAATATTATAAAATATACCTTAAATAAAGAGAGTATTTGAGAGAATTTGAGAGAATATGGTGTGATGAAAGTAATAGAGGATGGGGTATTTATAGGGAGAATTGGGGGGTAATTAAAGGTATAGCGTGCCCCCTGTACCGTGCTATACCCCACGTGTCAGATAAATAACTATAGCGTGGATCAGGGGCCGCGCTATACCTACGTGTAAGCCATGTCAGCGTATAGCGCGGTACAGGGGCGCGCTATCTAAATCAGCATATAGTGCGGGGCAGGGAGCGCGCGCTTTACTGCTACGGGTGTTAGATCGAGAAAAATAATCTGATTGGTGTTAGATCGGTAAATATACCGGTCACCGGAGATTTTTCGAGAAAAACGTATGTTTGTGTTACAATTTTTTAAATCTATGTTTTTTTTTTAATTTTTACATTTTCTAAAATTGAGATAACTTTTCATTTTTTATAATCTTTAATAACTTTTTTCATATTTTTGAATTTATATTTAGATGCTTTAATTTTTAATAAATGAATTTTCTCTTTTATTTTCTATTACTTTTTTGCTCTTTTAAAAATTTATCTTTTTTAATTTTTAAAATTTGTATATATTTATTGGATAAATTATGCGTTTAGCACTTAAACTATCAATTTTTGTTTGTTTTTATCTAAACTTTCAATTTTTTAAAACCATATCTAAAGTTTATTTTTTCTTTCATTTTAGTACATCACCGTTAAAAACTTTAGTTTTTGTTTCATTTGAGTACCTTCATTCAAAATTAATGTTAAGTTTTGAAAAATATTGAAAGTTTAGGTACTAAAAAGGGCCAAAACGGTTAGTTTAGGTAATAAACGAGTTAAGTTTTTAACGACGAGGTACTAAAATGAAATAAAAATTAATCATTAGGTGTGATTTAAAAAATGAAAATTTAGGTGCTAAAATAGACCAAAATTGATAATTTATGTACTAAATCTGTAGTTTACCCATATTTAATGGAGGTTGTATATTACATTCTAGTTAGCTGAAAATGTTATAATATGCTTTAGTCGGTTTCAATGAGATATAAATTTTAGATTGAAGTGGGCAATGAAATATAACTTTAGTATCAATTTGTCTACTAAAAAGGAAATTTAAGAACATAAGAGAAAACGGTATAGTTCAAGGACTAAAACATACATTAAGCCAAAGAGATCTAGCAAAGCAGTCCTTGATTGCAATATTCAAAAGTACTTATAAATAAATAAATAAATAAAGTTGGGTGCTAACTGCTAAAGCAAACGCATTAGTTCTGCCTTATATCATTTTTGGACAGCAAAGACATCGACTGAACAGTGAACCAACTGACCAAAGACGCAAGATCAACCTTACAATCCCACGCGCTATTTTAATCACTTGCCAACGTGGCATTGTGTAAACGAATCGTGTAATCCACTGCTAATGTTATGTTTGCTTTTAGAATCGAATTCCCCATCTGTCCACCAAACGGAGCATGATCGCGACAAAAGTCGGCGTTCTAATACCCATTTTTTAAGGTTTAATTACATTTCTAAGACGGAAAACATTGTTTACTTACGTTAACTTCCTGTTGGGACCAAAGAAAATTGAAGGGGGAAAAAAAGCGAAAAGAATAAAGAAAACCAGAGAAAACGAAAGAATTCTTTGCTTTTTCCAAGCTCTTGACAGTAACTGATTCATCCACGAACCTCGATTCCCTCTCGAATTCTGGGGAAAAAAACGGTTTATCAACTTCCAATTTGCTCAAAAACTGCACATCCCATGTGATATATATATGCATATCTTGTATTATCCATTATTCAAACCTTTTAAAGGCTTCGGCTTTGATTAAACCAAGGTCTCAGAATATTTTTATTTTGTTTTTAAATGTTGGGTTTTGAAGCAGATTGGTGTTAGTGAGCTGGGTTTTTTTGTCTTTTCGTTTTGGGTTGTTGAGTTGGGATTTTACTGGTGTTTTGTAGGGAAAAGTTTGGGGGTTCAAGTTGTAAGATGGGATTGTGGTGAATTTTGTGAAGATCTTGAAGGTGAATTTTGTGAAGATCTTGAAGGTGGATTTGAGGAGAAGAATGGAGCCTCCACAGGGATTTTTGTATACTTTAGGGAACTTTATCTGCTTTCTGCCTTACTTCGTTGGCTTGCTTCTATTAGGCACAATTAAAGGTTAGAGTCCCTAAACTGGTGCTTTGAGGATATGTTTTCCATTTGATTGTTATTTAGTTGCAGAATTATACTGTTGATTCATAGTTTTTTTCCTTTATAAACTGTAAAGTGGAGATTATCAGAGTGATTAAATGCAATGCCAATGCATATATGGCGAATCATAGGTACTGAACTAACCAATTCTAAACTTCTAATGCGCTGTTAATCTTCAGGAATCATTCTCTGCCCTCCGGTATGCATTGTCATCATGGTCGGAAACTCGTCGATCATATTAGGCCTTCTGCCGTATCATTGTTACTTCACTTATTATAGCATTGTGAGGTGATTTTCCTTGATCCTTGATTTCCCCATTTGCGATGTATTCTATTTCTTACTTATCTTAATTTCGTTAATTGGCAGAGCTAAACTATTAGGGCCATTTCTGAAGCTTGTTATCTTCGTATTCCTACCTATCGTCTTGATACTGGGGGTGGTTGTTGGCATTGTTGGAAGTATCTTCGGGGGAATACTGTACGGCTTTCTTTCTCCAATATTTGCCACTTTTGATGCTGTAGGAGAAGGAAAGACCGATGTGTTTTTCCACTGTTTTTATGTAAGATTTATATTTAGGTTCATTTCTACATATTATTAACTTCCTTGCATCATAATATGGGGACTTATATATTGGCCTGTTTTACAGGATGGTACTTGGAGCACTGTCAAGGGCAGCTTCACTGTTGTGAAGGATTTCTGTGATGTTTGTTTCCACTCCTACAACTCGTTTATGGAAGACCTGCAACAGAAAGAGCCTCCAAATGGACAATACTACGAGATAAGGTTAGATGCAAACTTCTCTTTTCTTGTTTTAAGTCATGTTACTGTCATGCCCAAGATTGGCAATCATGTGCACTAAATGCTTTCGGATGGTTCAAAGTTTATGTTAGAGTTGTGCGACTCGGATTCTGTTTGATCCGGCCCGAAAGCTCGAGGTGCAACTCATTTGTTAAAGAAATAAAATAGAAGGCAAAATTGAGGATCTATGGGGGCTAAGGTCCGGACCTATTGAGTCTGTACAGATTATACTTCTACTCTTAGATGTTGGTTAAGAGTAATAAACTCAGTTTGAGTAGATTTCTTTCTATGCAAATTTCTTTTGTTACTTATTCCTATACATAGATACTAGGGTTAGACGGGAGCTGATTAACCCTTGAATCGCTTATAGTCACAATTCTCTTGTACCCTCTTTTTCAACATAGTGAAACCTCCTCCTCTACCCGTGGTTTTTCCTGTTTAGGGATTTCCATCTAAAATCTGTTTATTTTATTATTTTTTTCTTATTGTTTTACAGCCGTTTCTACTGTCGTTACCGATATCTAGTATTACAGTTTATATGACAAAATAGCATCTATGAGCTAGTTTGTTCAAAGTTGAAATTGTAGAAGAAATTTAGTGAACTATGTTCATGAATGTGGAGAGTTTTATGACTGCTTGCTATTTAGGTTCCTATACGGTAGGAACTTAAGCTTTGTGGGGTTTTCTTTTTTTTCAGGATATAAATCCTTTCTCAGATCAACTACTGAGCTTTTTATGAACTTCATTGCAGAATCCTTTATCTACTTCCTGCTCTAATAGCTGCAGTGCTTGGTTCCATGGCCGATTTTCCTGTGATTTCACTTATTGCTCTATGCAAAAGTCCTTACATGCTCTTTAAAGGGTGGCATCGATTATTTCATGACCTTATAGGTCGAGAAGGCCCTTTCTTGGAGACAATATGTGTACCATTCGCAGGCCTTGCTATCTTACTCTGGCCACTGGTTGTTGTTGGGGCAGTGTTGGCTCGATGGTCTCTAGTATCTTCCTTGGTGCCTATGCCGCGGTGGTTGTTTACCAGGTTTATATCTTCTATGTAGTTTTAGTTCCTTTGCTTAGTCTTCCAATA
This sequence comes from Hibiscus syriacus, assembly GCF_006381635.1. Taxonomy (NCBI): domain Eukaryota; kingdom Viridiplantae; phylum Streptophyta; class Magnoliopsida; order Malvales; family Malvaceae; genus Hibiscus; species Hibiscus syriacus. The sequence continues at coordinate 169,638 of NW_024061816.1, read as the reverse complement.
AAACATAATCTTCTGTTGATTTTCATTCGAATATGGATGCAGAACTTCATAAATGCCAGCTATATAAGTTGTTGAGCTTGGTTCTGATGAATTGTTTGACATTTGAATTATGAGATCTCATTGATTTCAGATTCGTTGTAAATTTATGCTCCGTTTTCTTCTCTGAATGCGACCAAGTGTGTTTTAATGGAACCTGCAGCAGCACGATATAGACCATATTTTCTTGGTCCTTTTTAACATTCAACATATAACTTGCCTGTGTGTGCTTTGATTTGCAGGAATCCTCGTTTTGGTTCGGGCTTTGTTACGTTGTTGCTTCCTTGTCCATATATGATGAATACAGCAACGATGTCCTCGACATGCCAGAAGGATCTTGCTTGCCCAGGTTTCATTCAGCATTCCTCTCATTACATTATAAACTTTGGAAAATTTTGTTACGAGCTTTCTCTTACGAACAGGCCTCAGTATCGTAGAAACAGAAGGGGATCCATCCCTAGATCTGATTCCCTTAGACCCCGTCCTCCTGCCCGCATTGATTCGCTTACAAATACGAGGCTTGAGTTGAATCCACTCGAGGTGACTCGTTTGCTTGTGGCTTCCTTCCCTTGGAATAAAACAAGAATTTTATATTTTATTGTAGTTGCCCTGGTAAAATAAGTTTGCTTATGATTAGTGCAGCTACTCGAGGGCTTATTTGACCAGTGCCGTGTAAACGGCGAGAAACTGGTTTCGGAAGGTCTGATAACTTCTAAAGACATTGAAGAAGCTAAGTCTATCAAAGGAAGTAGAGTGGTCAGCATCGGCTTGCCCGCTTATTGCTTTCTTCAGGCACTCTTGCGCTCCGTGGAAGCTAGTAAATCGGGCATATTGTTGAGTAAGTAAAGTTGTTCCCTTCTTGTGCCCCCGAAGAAGAGTTGCTTGTTGGCAGATTACGAGCTTTCAAATGGCTTTGACAGCATGAAAGGAATTGCTTTTATGTAGGTGACAATACGGAAATAACAGCCACAAACCGACCGAAAGACACCATCTTTGATTGGTTTCTTAACCCCTTTTTGATATTGAAAGAGCAAATCAAAGCAGAGAATCTTTCCGAGGAAGAAAAGGATTACTTGGGCAAACTAGTGTTGCTGTGTGGTGATCCAGCATGGTTGAAAGATTTGAATATCGGATCTCCACCAGAATCCGAGCGTAAACGAGCCGAACTTTGTGCATTAGCCCGACGGTGAGAATGAAACTAATAGATTTTCTTTCTTGACATTCGGGTAATGCCTTCCTAATCTAACCCCATCAGTTTATGCTTTGCAATGAAGGTTACAAGGGATTACCAAATCGGTTTCTAGGTATCCGACTTTCAGGCGTCACTTTGAGAAACTTGTCAACTCACTATCCGAGGATCTCTCGAAAAAGGACAGCGGCGGTAGCGGCAACAGCAACAGCAGATCAAGTAAGGGGGATCATCGTCCAGCTCAGCGATCAAAGAGCTCCATTGCTCGGCTATTTAGCAACAATTCTTTCAAGGGGAGTACAAGCTACAACATGTCCGATCAAGAATCACAAGCAGTTCTTGGCAGGGATGTACAAATCGAATAATGTAGGACTAGGATGTTAATGCCGGCGAATAGTCATTTCCGCCGGCTGGATTTTAGCCTTTTTGATCGCTCATTTCGAGCTGCTGATGCTTCGGGGTGTTTGACGAACAAGTGAAAGTAACCGTGGATGAAGACACTAATTCCTTGGACATGACTGCTTTGTATTCAGTTTGATTACATAGGGATGATATGTTTCACAATGTAATGTAACATAACATATACATGAATTTGGTAAGGGATGTATTCATTTCATAATGCTATGTATCATACAAGTACATGGATCATGTAAAATCATAATAATTACATTTAGAGTTCTAACTCTGAGTGACTTCGGTTATTAAGGGAGTGTTGTTCTTCCTTGAAAGTTTTAGTTCGAATAATGTATGTCTTGTCAACGATTGAGAAAGATTATGAATAAATATTACTATTTGTAATGACTTTAAATCATTCAAAAAAAATCTATCATTCTTTTTTAATTAATAAAATTTATCAACACTAGTTTTATTTTACAAATAATTTAATTAAAATTAAAACATAAAAATTAATTAAAAATATCCTTATAAAATTAGGTAAAAAGGTATATAATAAAATCATAAAATAAAAAAGTAAAAATTATACTAAAGGTCATTAAAATTTTAGGGTACTTTTATTTTACTCATCGAACTTTTAAAATTTATATTACAATCATTATATTTTTATTTACTTTCATTACCGTTATTGTCATTGGTTGCCCTTAAGAAAAGCTAACGGGACATGTTAAAAAATCTAGATACATTTCTAATTTCTCTACTTCCAAATTGGCAGTATTTGTTCCTTCTTTTGTCGTTATGTCTATCGTTGTCCAATGATTTCTCTAATAAAATGATCATCAAACTATTTTTCTTCTCTTTCTTTCCTTTCTTTCAAATTCGTCCGAAAACCTTTCAATCTCCTCAAATCTCAAATCAAAATTAAAAGTTAAAACCTTTTTCTTTGTCACTGTCAATAGTCGGATCAACTTACAACCGAACTATGTTAATCTTTTGACCAAATAGAACATTTCTACCGTTACAATTGGTCGACAATCGCTCCACGTCAATTTCTTCTTGAAATGATTACGCAATAATATCTCCGACATTAAAATTTTTCTAAAATCTTTTCAAAACACATTACCTTTCATTCACATATCGTAGCATAATTCTCATTTGTTCTTTATTTGATACATCACGCGACTCACCTACCAATAAAGAAAACAACTCATCTTGATTATTTCAATTATGACATTTATTGTTTCTACTGCAGCGACATATGCAAAGTATTTTTTAGTATCTGAAGAAGTTAACCGATGATTTTCTAGAGTACTTCTTAGAACAACTTTGTTTATTACTTCATTATAATCACCAACAAACTTAAGAAGTTCAAGAAATTGTCTTAATTGATTGAATAGATAGACTCATCATGTCCTCTAAATGCTAGATCTTGTCTCAAAAGAAATCGAACACAATCAACGGAAGCAATTAATATATTTTCTAGCAAGTTGTAATAAAAAAAAAATTAAATTTACATTATTCGTAAAAGTATAGAATGAAATAAACATTGAAAATAGCGGATATGCATTATTACAATAAAAAAATTAAAGAGTGTCAACACAACTCTATGAACGAAAACAATAAACTTATTAATCTATCGTAGACAATAACAATAATTATATCGAAATTTAAAATCAACCCAATATCTTTAATAATTCTAAATATTAAAAAACACAAACTTATTATTAATATCAAATAATAATTTTAAAAATATTAAAACACTGAAAGCTCAAAGAAAATTTAATTAACTTCACCTCGATGCTAGAATGCGATTTGATTTGTCTTTCTCCTTAAAAATGGTAAAAACTATTAATCTGAAAAATAAAATTATTTTACCTAAGGATGATTATCGGGGAGGAGAAGAATGAGTGTCGTGGATTGAAAACTTGAGAAGGGATTTTAAAATTTTTATTATGAAATGTTTTATAAAATAAAAAGGTAAGATTAAAATGGAGTAAAGGTCATATATAGTTAAATTTTAAAAAGTAAAACATTTAAAGAGAGTGAAGGTTGATTTTTTGTGGGTAGGAAAAGTAATTTTTAAGATTTTCATTATTATTTTTTTAAAAAGGTGTGACTTATTTTATTAAATATATAAAATAAAAAAAAATCACGAGTGCATACAGTAAAAAAAATTCTTTTGTTAACTTTTTTTTCTTAGCGTGGGATTTTAAAATTTTGAGACTCTATGATATATCACAAGCTATATTTATTAGCGGACAGACTTGAGTTTATATTAAGAGTGACACGATGATGGTTAGGGATGGGCATAGGTTGGGTTGGGTCGGGTTTTGATCTACTCGACTCGAGAATAAGGAATCTTCCACATAAGATTCAACCTGACCTGACCCGATCGAAACAAGATTTCACCCGACCCGATCTGATCACGACCTGATATATAACTTAAAAATCCGATTCGATCCGAAATAATAAAAATTATTATTTTTATTCAATAAAAACAATGACTTAATTAAAAAATAATATATAGAGGGGTATTATTATAATTATTTATAAATATATAAGGTAAAATTATTTTTTTCAGATCCGGTTGAGTTGAATATTTTTCATCTTAAACCCGAACCGACTTAAACATCACATTAAAAAAATCTGACCCTACCTGAACCCGAAATTAAAAAAAAAATCGATCGAATTGGGTCGGAACCCGTCTGAAGGCATGCCCATCCCTAATGATGGTTGTTCACCAATTGACCTCTCAACTTCATATGTCCACCGTTGGTTTTAGCGTAAGTTCAACGATTACTTCATACTTATTCTGATTTTCGAGTACATATGATATGTGAACTTGACTGCTCAAACTTTATCTCAGTTTACTTCAGTTATTCTTATATCTTTATTTTATAGTTGTGAATCATCGGATTATATTTTAAATATGATATTTATTGATTCCATTAATAATGATTCAATCGAATATGCGTTATTTAAAAATAATTATTTTAAAAAAATAAAATATTTAAAATTTAAAATAAAAAATATATAATTTATACACGTATTTTCTCTATCAACCTCTTAAAAAATTATCTTAAAAAATATCTTTTTTGAGAGAATTTTTGTAGAAAAGGAAGCCCCCGTTTTGCAACAGGTGGAAGCATAATCAAGTTTTGCCGACTCTATCTGCAGCCTCTCCTCTATAAAGTAATTGTTCTCACTTTCCACTTTAATCTCCAGAAATTTCCCTCAAAATTCCACTGATAAGTAAGGTTACCAATAACTTTTACTAGTTTATTTTTTGCGAATCTCCTCCTATCTTCTTCGGCTTTTCCCCCATCTCTGGTTTGTTCATTTCTCCCCTTTTTTGGCTCCATTTTTTCGCTTTTTGAGGCTGAGATTTTTTTTTGGTATGCATTACAATGTTCGGATTCTTTTACATATCATGTAATAGTAGGGTTTGATTTTGTCTTTTTGTTTCTGGGTTTGTTTTACTGTATTAATCTAATCAAAGATATGGTTTTTTGTAGGTGCTATTTTTAGAGTTATATATATGTATATATGTATATGTAGTATGAATTTGGGTTTTGTCTCTAGCTGTTTTAAGTACACTTGGGTTGTTCTGGAAATTTGGAGCACAGAATCATCTGTATTTTTAGTTTTACTGATGTAAATTGTTAAAGCTAGAAAGGTATTATATGGAGTGTAATAATTGCGCCGAGTGTCGGATCAACGATTGATCCACCATGTTGTTGAACTGTTAAATTATTGTAAGTTGAATGGTTTAAACTCACATGATGTGAAAATATTGTAAGGCGAGTGCTTTAAACTCGTATGATGTGTTTTGTTCATTCCATGTTTGTATTATGATGCGTATCTGGTTAGTTGGGAAGGAAATGTGATGTATATGGATTTTGTTTTGGTGTTGATTGATGCAAGTGAAATTGTACAAATTGCATTTGTATTTAGATGTTATTGGCCCGAACATGTTGGTTTCGAGTATAATAAGCCAGTAGCTAACTCAGGGTTATGCTGGATTTATATTTTGATGTCGATGTAAGTTGGCACTGCTCAAATTGTATTTGTATTCAGAGGTCATTGATCCGATCGCGTTGTTTCTTGTTCAATACGAAAGTAGTTAATTCGGGGAAGAGAAGAATTGTCATTTTGTTTAGGATTTTAGTTTCAATGACGGTTAGGATACCCTTTATATATCTTTCTGTTGAATGCATGGTTTGATGTTTTGTTTCAATAAACATCTTGCTGTAAAATTTTCGTGCGACATTCTTGTTTGAGCTTAATGGTAATCCATGGATGATTTAGACTTTCAAAACTTAATTATGTTGCTTTCGCAGGAAGCAAATTATCTTTTGGCTGCCGATGGTCAATTTTCAATCCGGAAATGTCATTGGAAGAAGTTTTGAAGTTTGTTTTTCCTTTCTTAGATGGCATAGACCTCGCAGCATGCATGCTGGTGTGTAAGCAATGGAGACACATAGCAAAAGATGATTACTTTTGGAAATGTGTATGTGCAAAGAGATGTCCTTCGACTTGCAAACGCCCCAATCCGCCTACTGCAACCTATTGTAAACTGTATCAATTGTTTTATAAACAGCAGCATAGGCGAACACTTCCCCCTCCAAGGCTTTCCTTTGATGAATTGGAATTCTTCATTGACATTTGGACTGGAGATGAATTGATTTTCTCCGAAGTTGTCCCCGGTGCTGTCCTCCAGAGAGGAATGCAGATCCCACCTGTTGGAATCTGCGACATGCTCAAGTTCATCTCGAGGGTCCCGAGTACAAGCTGACCTTACCTGTTGACCCGAGGTTCACCATTCCTGTGAGACAGACTGCAAGTGTTTCGGTGCTTGTGGGGCGGAAGGACTCAAAAAGGGTTGCTCGCATAATCAATAAATCACCATTCCGTACAGCCTCCAGAGCTCTAGCTTTCGATTACCTTGTCTTCTCTCCTTATTATCCCTTTATTTCGACAATCCGGGCATGGGTCTCTTTGCTTTTTGATGAAGACAGAAGCAACGGTGTCGTCGACGTTTTCGGCATTGAGATGGACTTCTCTGAGGAAGCCAATTCCAAAGAAGAGGTACTGTGGCTATTGGACATGCTTGATTGGAAATGAATGGTGGAAAGCTTGGTGGTAGCTAGGAGCATAGGTGCAGGCACAGAGAAGAAAAATATACATGATTGTAGATGTAAACATATACAGTTCTAGGTGTGTACTAAAACCATATATATATATATATATATCTTAGATGTGTACTAAAAATTTTAAAAATAGATAAAAATCCAAATATTTTAAATATTTAAGAAATATTATAATTATAAATTTAATTTAAATAAATAAAGACAAAGTCAATTATTAGAAATAAGTTCATTAATTTGCAATTTTTATAAAAGATTATACTTGAATATTATTCGTCTTTGATGTTTTTTAATTATAAATAATGACATGGCCTAACTAAAATTTTCTACCGTCGGAATTATCTTTTATCATTTGGGTAAAGTATGGTATTCTATTGTTATTTGTTGAGTTTTTTAATTATTAAAAATTATAAAATAAATTTTTAATTATAGAGTATTATTTTATTAAGTCTTTTGACTATTAAAAATTATAAAAATGGTCACTTAATTATTCATATATTGTAAACTCATTTTTTCTATTAAAAAATTGAAGATAGTCTGAGTTAGATATTAATCTATCGACTGAGATATAATAAAATTATATTTCAGAATCTCAAAAGATTATCATATCTCAATTAACATACGTCAAACTTAGACGACCTTTAATTTTTTAAAATAAAAATATGAGGACCTTTAATTTTTTAAAATAAAAATATGAGTTTGGAACATATGAATAGTCGAGTGACTGTTTTATAACTTTTAATAGTTGGGAGACACAACAATGCAACACCATATAGTCGAAGAATCATTTTGTAACTTTTAATAGTTGAGAGACTCAACAAAATAATATTCTATAGTCGGACTTTTTTTGTACTTTACCCTCATAATTTTGACTAATATAATTTAAAAATATTTTGGGTTAAATGATATACTTCATTATTACTTTATACTTATAAATTATTTTTATTCAGTGCTTAAATTATATCTTAAATTAGTTTTTGGTGTCTAAATTATTTTTCGTTAAAGATAGGTGGTAACGTTTTCAACATTACTCTTTTAGGTGTTTGTACTATAACCACCGTTAAATTTGACTATTATCTGACATGTGTCAAACATATAAAATTTTAATTTTTTTATTTAAAAACAATTAATATTATAATTAAAAAACCAAAAAAAATATTTTCTCTACTACTTATCACCCATTGTCAGTCTGTAATCGTTATCGTTAACACCATAAAAAATAATATAATATTAAATTAATTATTTAAATTATTATAATATACTTTTATTTTATAGGACATATGTTTAAGTTTTCACTCATAACCCTAAATATGTCTAAGAAGACTCTGATGGAGGATAATGACAAACAATCGATCATAAATTAAAATGAAAAGAAAAAAATAATGAGATTATTTTTTTGTATAATTGTTGGTACTATACTCATTGATCAATTAATATGGATCGAGTATTCTAGAGATATATTATAGGAAAACCCATTTTAATTTAGTTTGTTCTATTTACAGTGTCAGAATTCAAACTTTTGACGTTACTTAAAAGATATATCTCACCTCATTAAATCATCTTGTAATTGGTAATATAATTAATTTTTAATTTTTAGTTTGTATATTTTAATTTTAAAATAGAGGATAAATTATGTGTTTATTACTAAAACTATCAACTTAGTCTGTTTAGCACCTAAACTTTAATTTTTCAAAGCCATAGTTAACGTTAGTTTTTGTTTCATTTTAGTATTTTGTCGTTAAAAACTTAACGACACTGTATTTTTTATTGATAAATTACATAATTAATCACTCAACTATCTACTCAATCTTATTTTGGAACTAAAGTTTAATTTTTTTTAATTTAAGTACTTAACTTTCAAATTGCTCCTATTTTAATCACTCTATTTTATTCTATTAATATTTTTTGTGAAATGAAATTTTTATTATTATTTATTAATATAATTAAAAAAACTTGAAAGTTAGAGTGATTAAATTAGGAGTAATTTGAAAGTTAAGTAATTAAATTAAAAAATAAACTTTAGTGAAATAATAAGAGTGAAAAGATAGTTGAGTGATGAATGATGCAATTTACCCATAAAATTTGTGTCAAGTGCAAATCACCCGTTAAGTTTTTAACAGCAATGTACGAAAACGAAACAAAAACTAAATGTTAGGTATGATTTTGAAAATATTAAAAGTTTAGGTACTAAAACGAACTAAAACTAATAATTTAGGTATTAAACATGTAATTTAACCTAAAATATATGTCTAAAATTTTATTATATTTCATACATTTAAAGGCATAAAAAGCTTGGATCTATGCTTGCCTTTAAAAGGTTTGAATCTTTATCTTTTAGGTATTAACTATGATATACATATTTAAAATATGTTTAAAGTTAGATTCTAAGTAATACTGATTAAGACTGATAGAAGGACCTAAATGATAATTAAAATATTGATAATTTGAGAGTTTATTATTATTTTTTGTTAGTTAAGGACCACTATGCAATTAACCCAAATATTTATATATTTCCTGGGTTTAAGAAATATAGCCGTTGCAAAAGGGAACAGCTCAAACCAAATTCAAAAACCTCGACCGTTAGAGAATCGTATCATTATCTCCGTGAAAGAAGCGTTTTTTCATTTCCTTCTCCGTTTTCTCCCCAAGAAAAAAATGGTGAGAGAAGAACCAAAAAGAAGCCCAGAAGTTTATCGGCAGCCAAACAGTGCCGAGAATAGTGAAAATGTCGATGACTTGTTTAGTCCCAGATTCAAATCCGTGGCAGCCATGGCTGGATGGGACGAGGAAGCTCTCATCATCGCTAGTCTCGTCGTCGAAGACACTCCAGATCGGCAGCAATCAAAACGCAAGAAACGCTCAGTTTTGATATCCAGCACTCCGCCGTGCTCCACTTCGAGAAGGTAAACTGTTAGTCCCAAAAGTTTCGTTCTCCTTTAATTTATCTGATTCTCGATTCATATAGTTCTTCAATTTTTCCCCAGGAAACGTAGGGCTCAGAGAAGGAGCCATGCTTCAACTCCGATTGCTCCATTAAATCTCGATGAAGAAGAGCAACAGATTTCAAAACAAGGTGATGAAGAAGAAATTGTTGTGGAGGATGAGAAGAAAACGAAAGTGAATGAACCAGCTCCTCTTCATTGTATGGATAAACTCAGAGAGGAGCTTTCATGTGCAGTAAGAGTCTTTCGGATTTTGATTTTGTAAATGTTCGATTCGCTTTCGTTAATCTTCTAGTAATAACTATGTTATTTGATTGGCTTCATAGATTTGTTTGGATATCTGCTTTGAACCAAGCACAACTCCGTGTGGACATAGGTAAAACAATTTTTAATTCAACGAAACCAGGCAAAATCTGTTGATCTTTTGATTGATTTGTCATTTGAGTGAAACCCTTTTCTCTTTTGATTGTAGTTTCTGTAAGAAATGTTTGAGATCGGCTGCGGATAAGTGCGGGAAACGATGCCCGAAATGCCGGCAGCTGATAAGGTAAAAAAACCGAGCTCGATGCCCCATTAATGGAAGATCAATTTAACATCATTGTAATCCTAATGAGCTTTTATTTTCTCAGCAATGGAAGATCTTGCACTGTGAACACAGTTCTTTGGAATACAATTCAGCTCCTGTTTCCCAAAGAGGTTGAAGCAAGGAAGGCGGCAGCTGGTGCCGAGTGTCAAAGTCCAGAGAGCGGGACTCGTAGCGGTACCCGAAGGACACGAACTCGAACTCGAATTCAAGATCCTGCATTGGCTGCAAGGCTACAGAGAGAGGATCTTGCGCGGCTAGTAAACACTAGAAGGGGGGGCCCTGCAAGGCAGCAACGAGATAATGATCTTTCGCGGCTAGTAAGCACCACCAGGAGAAGAAGAGAGACACCGGGACAAGACGGAGACGCGGCATTAGCTTTAAGGATGCAAAGAGAAGAGTTCATGGAAGCTTTTAGGGGAAGCAGTGGCCAAAATATTTCGTTAGCTAGAGCAAATTTGAGAGCTATGGCATCTAGAGCCATTAATAGAGGCCGGACTTAGTACTAAATTGGTTATGAAGGTGATCCGTTACATTTCTCTTTGAAAAAAAAAATCTTGTTCATTGTTGCACTTCCAATGCAACTAAGCTAATCTTGAAGATTTCATCAAGTTAATCCAATGTTGTACCAACTCTTGATTTGCTTTTGGTTATTGGTTGATCCTATGTAAGCCACTTTGTTTTACCCACAAGTGTTTGTTGTGAACCCTAGTAATAGTGTTAACTAGGTGGTGATTTTGGTTTAAGCCATATTTAGATCGATAGCAACTACATTTTGAATTTGAATAAATTTTTACTTGGACACACACAATTGCATTTTAATTTCTGGTGTCATGGGTTTTTCAAAATCATATGGTGATTATAAAATAATATTATTCAGAATTTTCTTTTTAGTAATTGATAATATATACGCATCAATATATGGAGCTGTTCAAAAATTGTTGGTATAATTATATATTTGATCCTTAATATTTTTACATTCTCTCATTTAAGATATAAATTTAATCTCCAATTAGATGGTGACATGTGTCGATTAGAAGATATTTTATTACTTTTTATTTATTTAATTCAATTTATTTTTCGACAGCGATACATGTCACCACCACATTAAAAGTGAAAATATATGCTAGGAGATACTCGAACCTAACACAAAGAAGAATGTCTGCGAGTACCTAAACCACCGAGCCAAAACCCTTCTTTGGTAAAGAAAAGGAAGTCAAAATGCAAACAAGGACACTCCAAACTAAAATTTGAAGAATAAATAAATATATATATATATATATATATATATTAAATTATAATTTAATGAATAAATATTTTTAATTTTTTATTTAATAATTATAATTTAATATATATTAAAAAAAGTTATTCTATTAAATTATATTAGGAATATATATTAAAAATTATTTTTTTCTATTAAATTATAACTTATTATATATATATAACTATTAATAAATATATTCAATATCAATTATAGTTAATAAATAAAAATTAAGAAATGTTTATGAGATTAATAAATATTACAAATATATAAAATATATTCTATTTTTTTCAAGTATATGATTTAGTTTAATGATTAAGGTGGTTCCATCCATGCTTAAAATCTCAAGTTTGAGCCCCCTTGTTATCATTATTGTTTCTTTCTCTCTCTTTATCTGTCATCAACTAAAATAGGATATATAGAAAATGTTGTAGTTTAGATCCAAATTGGGGCTTTAGTTTAGTGGTTCTGGTTTGCGCATGGCCAGAATTCTTGTCAAACACATAATCATCCTTTTAATTTTTTTCTCTTAATAAGATGGTGAAACGTGTCAGCACTTTATTGGTAAAAATATAAATTGAAAAAATAAGTAAGAAAATATCCTCCTACCCGGTAATGACACATGTCATTACTAAATTAAAGATTAAATTAGGACCAAATTGATAGATTGTATAAATATTGAAGATCAAATGTGTAATTATATCAAGTAAGAAAATATCCTCCTACGCGTGGGTTTTTCATAATTCTAATGAGGTTCACATCTCCATCTCCACTTGCGGCGGGGTGTTTCGGAACTCAGATGGTCAGTGGCTATTCGAGTTCCACAAGTATATTGGGATCTATACAGTGATTGAAGCTGAATTATGGGGGATGTATGTGAGGATATCGTGTGCAATGTTCATGAGACCGTGGTTTACGTAGGGTAGTGGTTGAATCTGATTGCCAGCAAGCTATTTGTTTATGTTAGATTTCAGTTATTTAGTTAGTTAGGCAATTATTAATTTGTTAGTTTGTTAGGTAACTGCTAATGGATGTGTATATATAGGCCTTAGTTTTGTAAATCATGTGTACGATGAATAAAAGAGTTGGAGCACTTTTTCTGTAAAAATACCTTTTAACATGGTATCATGAGTCAGTTTATTTCCCGTGACTTTTTCCTTCTTGGTCAAAATTGATTTGGGGCTTTTTTCCTCCTTTTTTCCTGTTGCAGCGATGGAAACCTGCACCATCGATTTCTATCACCCGCTGTTCTTACATGCCTCCGATGCACCGGGCTTCATTCTTGTTTCGCATCAGCTTCTCGGTATCGAAAACTATGGGATATGGAGTCGGTCCATGAAGATTGCTCTGCTTGCAAAGAACAAGCTCGGCTTTATCATCGGTGATTGTCGAAGAGACGATTTTGATGAGTTATTACATCCACAATGGGAGAGATGTAATGCTCTCGTCTTATCCTGGATCCTCAATACAGTGAGCAATGAACTCTCGGCTGGGATCGTTTTTGCGTCCAGTGCCGCTTCGGTTTGGCAGGATCTGAAGGAAAGATTTGTTGAGGTTGACGGTTCCAGATCCTTCTTCATTCACCGTGAAATTGCGCTTCTAACTCAAGGTGATTCTTCAATCTCAGCTTATTTCACTATATTGAAATTACTCTGGGATGAGTATGAAGCCTTGGTCCCAATCTCTCCTTGCGATTGTGCTATTTCTTAACGCACGGTTGCGCAATACACACATCAAAAATTGTTTCAGTTTCTTATGGGCCTCAATGAGACTTACACTGCTGTACGGAGTTAAATTTTGATTCTGCAATCATTACCTTCTGTGAACCTTGCGTATTCGATGTTAGTTCAAGAGGAGTCACAGAGGATTCATTCTTCTGCTCTTTCTCCAATCTCTGAAGTCTCGGCTATGTATTTTAGCTCTTCTGGGAACACTGATAGAAAGAAATTCTCTGGTGTGTGTGATTACTGTAAGGTTCGAGGGCATAAACGTGAGAACTGCTATCGATTAATTGGATTCCCTGTTGACTTCAAGTTCTCCAAGAAGAAAGGCAGTCAAGTAGCTTTGACTTCCACTCGATCTGTGCTTGGTCCTCACAATCAATCGAGTCCTGAGTCACAACAAGATGCTGCCTCTACTGTTCCTATGTTCACACGAGCTCAGTATGATCAGATACTTCACCTCTTGAACAAGGAACTTTATGTGGATCCAGCAGCAAATACTGCAGGTATTGATTCTACAAATAATAGTCTTTCTTTCAATTGGATATTAGATACAGGCGCTACTGACCATATGTTATCCGATTTTCAAAAACTAATATCTCCTGTTCCATGCATATCAGATTCTCGATTTGTTCATTTACCTAATGGCCAAACAGCTCCCATTACACATACATGTTCCTTTTACCTTAACCAGAATTATTCATTTACCAATGTCTTGTTTGTTCCACATTTTGCTCACAACCTCCTTTCTGTTTCCAAACTAACCAAAGAGCTCAAGTGCAGTGTTTCCTTTTATCCTAACTTTTGCATTTTACAGGATCTCTCCACTGGAAAGATGAAGGGGATTGGTAGAGAGTCTCACAGACTGTATTTTTTTGATTCCTCTACTTTTGGTTATGGTATTTTTTTCTGTTCCACATTGTAATTCTTCAAATTGTATGAGTCTTTCAACTATCAATAATACTAAGCTTTGGCATGCTCGTTTAGGGCATTCCTCTTTCTCTAGTTTACATAAAATACCATATTTATAGTCTTATAAGTTTCATGCTAACAGTGTCCATAAATGTTCTATTTGTCCTCTTGCTAAACAATCTAGGTTACCCTTTCCTCAGAGTATTTCTAGAGCATCTAAACCTTTTGATTTAATACATATTGATTTATGGGGACCTTATAGGATTTCTACTCATAGTGGTTATAGGTCTTTTCTTACCATTGTTGATGACCACACAAGAATGTCTTGGCTTTTCTTGTTGAGGCTTAAAAGTGATGCAATCCTCTCTTTAAAACAGTTCTTTGCCTATGTCAAAAATCATTTTTCAGTCACAATTAAGTTCATTAGAAGTGACAATGGTTCTGAGTTCTTTGCTAATGAATGTTCTTCCTTCTTTTCTTCCTTGGGTATTGTTCATCAAAGCTCTTGTGTTCATACTCCTCAGCAAAATGGTATTGCTGAAAGAAAACACAAACATTTATTAGAGGTAGCTAGAGCCCTTAAATTTCATTCCCAAGTTCCTGTTAAGTTTTGGGGAGAGTGTGTCACCACAGCTTGTTATATCATTAACATATTGCCTTCTTCTACTTTAGCTGGGAAAAGCCCTTTTGAACTCCTTCATGGCAAACCTCCCAATCTGCCTCATATGAGAGTTTTTGGTTGTTTATGTTATGCCACCCAACCAAATTACAAGGACAAATTTTCTCCAAAAGCTATACCTTTCATATTCATGGGTTACTCTGCTACTCAAAAAGATTACATTCTGTTTAATCTTGAGAAACAAACATTCTTTGTTAATAGAGATGTCAAGTTCCATGAGGACATTTTCCCCTTTAAATTTCCAATTTCCTCTTCTTCCTTATTTTTTCCTATTCAAGATGTTTCTGATTCTGATTTTTTGGTCATGCCCTTTCACACTACCCATCCCAATTCCCCTATACCTTATGGGTCTTCAAACCAGTTTGCATCACCTCAAGCTTCAACAAATGATTTCTTTTTACCTCAATCTTCACCTCAGCCTACTGTTTCTGGTGAGTCTTCATCCAGTAGTATTTCCATCCCTCCTAGACACTCTACTAGGGTCAAAAAACAACCTGCTTGGTTACATGATTATGTTCAGTCCTACCAATCTTCCTCTCATCCAGGTACTTATCCAATTTCTAACTTTCTTTCTTATTCTTATCTTCCTGTTAAAACTCAACTTTACCTTTCTTCTATCTCTCATTTGGTTGAACCTAAGACCTATAATGAAGCCATTCAAAATCCTGTATGGGTTACGGCTATGAATGAGGAGATTTTAGCATTGGAATCGAATAATACTTGGTCATTGGTTCCCCTGCCCTCTAATAAGACTCCTATTGGAAGTAAGTGGGTGTATCGCATCAAATATAATTTGAATGGAGAAGTGGAGCGGTTTAAAGCTCGTCTTGTTGCTAAAGGATACACTTAAAGAGAAGGGGTTGATTATGTTGAGACCTTCTCTCCTGTGGCAAAGTTGGTCACTGTAAGAACTGTCCTGGCTCTTACATCTATTCATCAATGGCCTCTTTTTCAGATGGATGTTTACAATGCATTCCTCCAAGGTGATTTGGTTGAGGAGGTATACATGTCCTTGCCTGATGGTTTTTGCAGCCAGGGGGAGACCAGGGTGTGTAGACTGCATGGGCTAAAGCAGGCTTCGAGACAATGGAACATGAAGCTGACAGAGGCTCTTCTAATGGCAGGTTATTCTCAAAGTAAGTTTGACTACTCATTATTCACTAAGTCACAATGAAGCAAAATTGTCATAATGCTCATATATGTGGATGATCTTTTGATAACTGGAAATGACAGTGGACTGATTCAAGAACTCAAAGATATTCTGAATAGAAATTTCAAGATGAAAGATCTGGGTTAACTAAGGTATTTTCTTGGTTTAGAAATATTGAGATCAGAAAAGGGAATAGTTATAAGCCAAAGAAAATATGCATTAGAGTTCATTGAAGAAATTGGACTAGGGGGTGCAAGGGTTGTTGCAACTCCCTTGGAACAAAATAAAAGATTGGCTTCTGAAGATGAGTTGTTAGAAGACAAAACAAGTTATTAAAGGTTGATAGGGAAGTTAATCTACCTCACTAACACAAGACCTGATATTGCTTATTCAGTACAACTACTGAGCCAGTTCATGCAGCAACCAAGGAAATTACACTTGGATGCAGCTTTGAGGGTGATCAGGTATATCAAAGGTAGTCCAGGACAAGGAGTGTTGCTGAGTGCAGAGATTCAGTCCCAACTTCAGGCTTTTTGTGACTCAGATTGGGCGACTTGCCCGACTACTAGGAGGTCAGTAACAGGTTTTTGTGTGAAACTAGGAGACTCCTTGTTGTCTTGGAAATCCAAGAAACAAAATACAATAGCAAGGTCATCTGCCAAGGCAGAATACCGTAGCATGGCAATGACTGCTGCAGAAATAGTTTGGTTAACAGGTCTGCTAAGTGAGCTTGGGTTCAAGAACATGGGACCAACAAATTTGATGTGTGATAACAAGGCAGCTCTTCAAATAGCAGCAAATCCAGTTTTCCATGAGAGAACAAAGCACATTGAAATTGATTGTCATTTTGTACGAGAAAAGATTCAAGAAGGAATAATTGAAACATAGTATGTGAAGACAACAGATCAACAAGCAGACATTCTAACAAAGGCCTTGGGAGTTCAACAACATGAATACTTGATTTCCAAGTTGGGGTTAATTAACATCTTTAACCACGAACTTGAGGGGGAGTGTTAGATTTCAGTTATTTAGTTAGTTAGGCAGTTATTAATTTGTTAGTTTGTTAGATAACTGCTAATGGATGTGTATATATAGGCCTTAGTTTTGTAAATCATTTGTACTATGAATAAAAGAGTTGGAGCACTTTTTCTGTAAAAATACCTTTTAACAGTTTACTACAGGAGGATAGGATCGGTAATGGCATGTTATCAATCGTAAACCATATTCATGTTTAAGTACAATGGAGTTGGGATATCCGTTCCTATTATATTCCTCGACAAGGGAATCGTGTGACGGATTTCATGGTGAAATTAGCTAGGAGTGAGGACTTCATGACTCACCTTATGGATCAACCGCCGGTTGGAGTTATTAAGTTTCTACAGGAGGATGAGTTGAACTCAGTCTGTAATGATGAGTAATGGCCAATTCTGTTGGCGTCGTTGTTGGTTCTTGTCATATTTGATTTTTTCAAGAGTTATGTGTGTACTCTTTTCTTCCACCTAGAGTTAGGAAGGTTTTTAACGAGCACACACAGTTCTTCATGTGTATGATTCCGTTCTTAATCATACATTATTTACCAAAAAAAAAGTTGACGACGGGTGGTTTGATTGAAACATTTAAATAGTTGGATGATCTGATTACACTATTAGACTATGCTTAGAATGTGTAATTTCATTTTTTACAATATAAAATCAACGACCTAAGCTGTCTTGAGAGCAGAAGATGTTGAAACTTGGGGATCGAGGGAATTCGATGCTATCACTCATCCCATCATGATGTCCATATTCCTATGCATCAGTCTTCTCCTTTTCCAATGTCATCACTTTCTCCTTCTCAACCTCTCCTTTTCCCTCTGAATTGATCTTCTTCATCACATGCACATGTTGATTATTATTATTATCATCAGATTTTGCATGCTTTTCTTCTTCGCCACCTTCATGCAACTGCTCGGGTGAACCATCCACAGCACCTCTATCTTTCTTCCGATGAATAATTCTGAAATGATGACATTTAGTGGCCCTTTCCGCCTCTGAAAACCTACTCTTTGAAATACTACAACCCATTGAATAAAGCAAGAGATGAATGCAATATGTCTTGTTTCTTAGTGCATACATGCATACATGCAGATATATATATATATAGACATATATAACCATAAGAGGGTGAAACCTTTTAGTAGTTAACAATGGTATTGGTTAGAACCTTCTATTTTTTTCTTTCTTTGGTGTTAAACTGCAAAATCCAACCAAATTTGTAGTAATCAATTAGTTAATTGTTTGATTACATATTATATTTACGTTGAACATGCATATCAAGTTTTGAGTAAATTAAAAGTTTTATTTTTTTTATTTTATGTGAAAACTTTTCATCTGTTAAATATATATTAATAAAAAAATTCATTTGGATCGACATAGAGATATAAAATTGACCAAAAATTTTGCATGCTTCATAAGTACAATGATATTGTTTTTCGAAAAAAGGAACATCTAAACTTTATTAAGACATACACACACTTATTTTCGTCCGGGATTTTTTTCGAGTTTATAATAATATTTTCGGATTATGCCAAGTGTTAGGACGTGTGTCACCCTCTGACCGGAAAAAAATTACAACGCTAAAATGAAAAGAAGATGGGACTTGAACTAGGTTCCTTTGACAAGAATGGAGAACCTCAACCACTTGCGTGATTTAAAGCAAACTACATGTAGTAAATATGTTATATCTTAGTATAAGCTTAAATTCTTAATATTATATATATCTTAACTTAAATCCACATATTAAATTAAATTCAGATCTTAACATTAAAAAATATATTTTATTTTTATTTGAACTTATTAAGTATATTTTATTCTTATTTTAACTAAAAATATATATTAGTCTTATCTTAACTTAAAAAATATATTTTGTTCTTATCTTAACTTTTAAAAATATATTTTATTTTTATCTTTACTTATTACATATATATTATATTATTAACTTAAATTATTAAATATATTCTATTTTCACCTTAAATTATTAAATATTATTTATTTTTATTTTAACTTAAAATATATATCTTATTCTTACCTTAACTTAAAAATATATATTCTTTTTAATTTTAATTTAAAAAAGTGTATGTAATTCTAATTTTAATTAAGAAATAAATTTTATTTTTATCCTAACTATAGAAATATATTTAATTTTTTTTTAATTTTAAAATATTGTAAGAATAAAATATAAATATTTAAGTTAAAGTAAAAATAAAATATATCTTTCAAAGTTAAGATAAGACTAAAATATATTTTTATTTTATTTTAGTTAAGATAAGAATAAAAGATTTTTTTGTTTGTCCAAAAAGAAGGAATTAAAGATTAGTTATACTAAGATACAACATATGCACCACTTGTAGTCCATTTCAAATCAAATCATTAGCTTTGTCCTGGTGGTTACCTATCTCTTTTCTTACTTAAGACTCTTAATTTTCTTTCCACAAGATGGTGACACATGAGACCATCTGATTCGAAAGTTAAATCTATTTTAATTTATTAAGATTATGACCAAACTGATAGAGTATATAAGCAAGAGTGACCAAATGTATAATTATATCACTTTTATTAAAAAAAAAATCAGCTTTCTTGTCACATGTTAATGGTACGTGGCTTAATTGAATGCATTTAAATAGTTGAATGACCCAAATGAAACAAATTTAAAAAGGATGATCAAAATGAAAAAGACACTATAGTTAGATGGTCAATGATATAGTTTACTCAAAATAAAAAAAATGATCGCATAAGATTCTGAACCCGAGTCAGTTGAAAAGTTTAGGATTACTTGAACCACTAAAACAGGCAAAACTGTCGAGATAATGTATGTGGGAATGTTTAATTCCCAAAATAATGAACTCAAGCTATTATTTCTCCAAATAGGGTGTTTGCTATAGATAACATGCAAAGGTTGGGATCTCTCGGCGTCATCAGGAAAAGGGTTTAGGATTTCTCGACGTCTTCAGCTTACATTGGTTCAAAGGATCTCTTGGCATCTCTCGGCGTCTTCAACACATAATGTCCATGAATGAAATGGATTGCTCGGCGTCTTCAACAAAAAAAATTTCATGCATTAAAAGATCTCTCGGCGTCTTCATTGAAAAAAAATTCCAATCAAACTTGGAATGCTCGGCGTCTTCTATGCAAATATATGGAGTTCATACGTGGAAAGCAACGCTGCACGCATGCATGCGTTGGGTAGGGACTCACTCCTCTTCTTATTCTTTTAATTATCAGAGTTTCTTTATTGGGTGTTTTTCCTAAATTGTATCTTTTAACAAAACAGAATCCACGTGTCAAAATTTATATTTGTACAGTGAATCAAGTAAAGTACATTATGAAAATCATCTATATGATAAAACTTTATAATACAAGTAATGAAGTCACGTGTCCAAATTACAGGCTTCCACATGGATATGATAAACTTGATCCTAATTCGATTGTCCGAATCGATTTTTTCCAGTTTGATATCCGAAATAGTCTCAAAAATGATGATTAAATTTGATCCAAAACTCAACTATACTCGACTCGAATAAAAATCGATCCAAATTGTAGTTGGACCAGCTATAAACTTTTATAAAACTTATCAATATAAAACTTGAATTACATATTCTAACACGTATTATAAGATCGAGTTTGGGTTAAATTAAAATCTCTAAATTATGGTTTAATTCAAAATATTAAATGATTAAAAGTTGAAATGAGCACAAATGATAAGATTGACAAACAAATAGACATATTTTTAACAATAATATATTAATAATTTTATATATACTTAATTAGACTCATACTCAATTTAACCCAAATTGGCCCGATCCCTAAACCCCATAGCTAAATCCTAAACCCTAATATGGCTAAATCCTAAGTTCTAAACCCTGTATGAACAAAATTAAATCGAATGTAGTCTAGACACAAACTAAATTGATCTGAAATGATCCAACTTAAATCTAATACGAATGATCCGTTTGTCACCCCTACTTCTACTTAAACCTAAAATCATTTTATAACATATACTCTTAATAAATAAAGAAAATAATTATACGTAGAAGGGGTGACAAACGGATCATTCGAATTAGATTTAAGTTGGATCATTTCAGATCAATTTAGTTTGTGTCTAGATTACATTCGATTTAATTTTGTTCATATAGAGTTTAGGGTTTAGGGTTAAGTCAATATTAGATCGGTTAATTTTTTGTTCGGGTCAATACGAATCGGTTAATTTTTTAAGGGTTGAAAACTTTCAGCAATTAAGTGGGTCACTACTCGGTAGCCTATGGGTAAAGTATAAAGTATTATCAGATTTGGTGATATCGACATTTCAGTAATTCTGTGTTTCTTCGTGTTTATTTTTTATATCTATATAAAATATAACGTGTTAATAGTTATACTTTAAAAGCCTATGGTTAAACCCTAAATCCTAAACCTTATATAAACAAAATTAAATCAAATGTAATCTAGACACAAACTAAATTGATCTGAAATGATCCAACTTAAATCTAATACGAATGATCCGTTTGTCACCCCTACTTCTACTTAAACCTAAAATCATTTTATAACATATACTCTTAATAAATAAAGAAAATAATTATACGTAGAAGTAGGGGTGACAAACGGATCATTCGAATTAGATTTAAGTTGGATCATTTCAGATCAATTTAGTTTGTGTATAGATTATATTCGATTTAATTTTGTTTATATAGGGTTTAGGGTTAAGTCAATATTAGATCGGTTAATTTTTTGTTCGGGTCAATACGAATCGGTTAATTTTTTAAGGGTTGAAAACTTTCAGCAATTAAGTGGGTCACTACTCGATAGCCTATGGGTAAAGTATAAAGTATTATCAGATTTGGTGATATCGACATTTCAGTAATTCTGTGTTTCTTCGTGTTTATTTTTTATATCTATATAAAATATAACGTGTTAATAGTTATACTTTAAAAGCCTATGGTTAAACTCTAAACCCTAAATCCTAAACTTTATATGAACAAAATTAGATCGAATGTAATCTAGACACAAACTAAATTGATCTGAAATGATCCAACTTAAATCTAATTCGAATGATCCGTTTGTCACCCCTACTTCTACGTATAATTATTTTCTTTATTTATTAAGAGTATATGTTATAAAATGCTTTTAGGTTTAAGTAGAAGTAGGGGCGACAAACGGATCATTCATATTAGATTTAAGTTGGAACATTTCAGATCAATTTAGTTTGTGTCAAGATTACATTTGATTTAATTTTGTTTATATATAGTTTAGGGTTTAGGGATCAAGCCAATTTGAGTTAAATCGGGTATGAGTCTAATTAAGTATATATAAAATTATTAATATATTATTGTTAAAAATATGTCTATTTGCTTGTATTATAAAGTTTTATCATATAGATGATTTTCATAATGTACTTTACTTGATTCACTGTACAAATTTAAGTTTTTAATGTTATTTAAAGTACTATAACGTCTTTTGTACAAGGATTGGGCAGTGAGGCCACACTATTGATATTTTCTAATAATAGTTGTTTCATTTAATCAGGTAGTGTGGTCCATAAACTCTCAAGAAAGTCAAAACTTAATTAATGAGATTGAAAATCCATTCCAACAACCGAATGATCACTTCGATTTCTTATTTTTCACGTGAGTTCTGTTTTGTGAAAAGATACAATTAAGGAAAAGCACACAATAAAGAAACTCTGATAATTAAAAGAATAAGAAGAGGAGTGAGTCCCTACCCAACGCTGTTGCTTTCCACGTATGAACTCCATATATTTGCATAGAAGACGCCGAGCATTCCAAGTTTGATTGGAAAGTTTTTCAATGAAGATGCCGAGAGATCTTTTAATGTATGGAAATTTTTTTGTTGAAGACGCCGAGCAATCCATTTCATGCATGGACATTATGTGTTGAAGACGCCGAGAGATGCCAAGAGATCCTTTGAACCAATGTAAGCTGAAGACGTCAAGAAATCCTAAACCCTTTCCCTGATGATGCCGAGAGATCCCAACCTTTGCATGTTATCTGTAGCAAACACCCCATTTGGGGAAATAATAGCTTGAGTTCATTATTTTGGGAATTAAACATTCCCACATGCATTACATATATTAAATTGTAATTAGTGTTAGATTTAAAATGAAAATCAGTTTTTATATTTTTTAAAATTAATTTTTTTTCATTTTTCATAATATTATTAGAGGATTATTTTTATTAAAATATAATTAAGATCAAATTAATAAAATATATAAATATATTAAAGATCAAATATATAATTATATCAATTTTTAAAAGTCATATCATCTCATTAAATATTAACAGTATGTGGTAACACTTGAATAATTAAGTGGTTTGATTGATAACAATTAAAAATTGGTGGTTAAAATAAAATTCAGCCATAGTTAAATTATCATGGGTGTAATTTTCCCTTATTTTTAATGAATAATATAGGGTAAGATACGTCTCTCAAATGGAATTTTATCATTAATTTTTAAAAGTTATAAAATAATAATAATAATAATTTATAAAATTATTACTCTATTCTTGTTAAACTGTTACAAAATAAATATTAAATTTATCAAATTATTACAAAATAATTATTAACTTTATTAAACTGACAAAATACTTATCGAACATTATGATTATCAAAACATCATGATAATTCATTTGTAACAATTACATAAATTTAAAGATATTTTATATTTTTTTTAAAAAATAATTATAAAAATATTTAAATACGACTTAATTACATCTTGTATGCTTTTATCCTATATTATAAGGTTATTTATGTGTGTATGGGTAATAGGATTTGTATGTTGTACCTTAATGACATAATTGACCTTACACAAGCGAGGTACACTAATTGATTTGGAATTCAGCTTTTAAGATATATGAACGAAAAAGACGTAAACTTTACAAGCTAAAACAAACTCATTTTGTTCCTTTGTCCCCCGATTCATTGCATATACAGATTCTATGCATTTACGAGCAAGAGGGCCTTACATGTACCCCACATAGCATCAATCGTTGATGAATCCCCATGTGACACCAAAATCTAGCAAGCCATATCTCCCCCAGGTGAACACGAAACAGTTCTGAACAGCGAAAATCTCCGCCAACTGAAAACCACCAAGCTCGACATTGAACATCTGGCTACTAAAGTGGCGGAACTCGTTTTACTACCCGGACAGCTTGCGGGTGGTTGTTTTCAGGGAGATGAGCACAGGTTCATTACTCGCGGCTTTCATTGCAGCAATCCCTTCTAATCGTTTCCATGTTGCTTCGCGTTTAGATTTGACCTCGTTCTCTCGTGCTTCGTCTTCCTCAAACTTATGCAAGCATTCCTCAAAGAGCTCGGGATCAGTGTCCGAGAAAATCTTCCGGACGTTTAGAGTCAAGCTCTGCACTGCCTGATTCCAATGGCTTCTGGCGTTCTTCTCAAAAGAAGGGAAGATAATAGGGAGTATGACTTTCCTGTTCTGTTTATTAGGTTCTCGATGTGATCATTGTTCCATAAGAAGAGAGCCCTCTCTGCCACCTACAAAGTATAAACAGATGTCTATAGATTCATAATAGCGTAACTGACTCAATGCAGTTTCACGTCATAACTAAACGAGTAAGAACTTGCAATCTAGCAACAGAGCCCCGGTATCTCCAGAAAATAAAGCCTTTAACTAGAAAAAAAAAAAAAAAGAGACTCGATGGAGATATCCCCCAAGTTCTGTACACAAACCATGGAGAAGCAGATGTTAAACCTTCTCCCCTCATTTACTTATCTAATTATATGTTAAGAGGAAGTATACTTAAAAGAAACGACAATTGCAAGTAGTGAAATATCGAAATCCCTACCTGAAAATGGGAACTACTCAAGCAACGGCCTATCTGACGGAACAAGGGTACCATGCAGCGTTGAAACTCAGCAGGTTGTGTGGCCTCCAAAACTTCCTCCAGTTCACCCAAGAACATGACTTCTTTCGAGCAGTTCGTGATCGGCCAAATCTTTAGCAGCCCCCGAATAACGGTATCGGCAAGCTTGCAATCTTTCTCCACGAATTGAGTTATGCAGTAAGATAACTGCTGGTGGTACATGGGTAGACACTTCGGTTTATGAAGCGGTATCAATGCACGGACGAGAAAGAGCTTATGTTCTTCCTTCAATGGCAAAGCAAACCCATTGATTATACTTCCCAGTATTTCTAGAAGCTCTGCAATTCCATTATGCTTTTCGGTTTCGAAAATAAAGCGGAAGAAGATGTTATTGATTGCCTTCCTGATGAATGGACGATGGACCATAAATTTTCCATAGATACGATGCAGAACGGTTTTCAGATACTCCCTTTCTCTGGGGTCCTCTGAGTCGAAGAGATCTAACAACCGTAGAACAAAAGAGTGATCGATATACCGCTTGGCCAATTTTGCATCTGTCTCGGGTGATGCAACAAATCTCAAGAGAAATTCATAAACAACTTGCAAATGAGGCCAAGCAGGGTCCATCGAAGGCTCTTCCTCTTCCAAATCAAATGCTTCTAAAACCCTGTTCTCAAGGGGCGGTGATGTTAGTGCTCTAAATAAATTTGCCGACACCATCTTCACAATATCTTGCATAACAATCTCCTGGAATTTCCCGTTGGTGGATGCAATGTAATCCACAAGCTCTAGCAACGTTTGCCGCTTAAGATCCTTCTCTTTGAGGTTTTCTGCCGGGTCAGTGAAGTCAAACACAATGCAACACAAGTTCAGCTTTCGGATAAACAAGTTTTGCTTATCAGAATTCGGAACATCCCTAAAACTAGGCAACGCCTCAAAAGAAGCAGCGACCATGTTCCCGTTCAGCTTCGCATTCACCGCTTGAGAAAAGTTGTTGCCTTGGTTCAACCCCAAATTTGGAGTCGAATTAAATCCGGAAAAGGTCGAACCGCTCGAGTTTGCATAGCAGTTACTTGCTAGATCACTGCTTCTTGAACTGGTAGAAGCATTCGATGACAAAGTAGAGGTTCCTCCTCCCTCACGATTGTCACTTGACCTAGACGGTTTCCTTGGGAACCTATTAAGTATCTGTTTGATCATCGTAGCTTACACAGGAGAATCGCTTCTTGTGCACTTAAAAGCTCGATAAGAATAGAAAACCCTTCAAAGCAGATGCAACATCGTCGAGCAAAACCAGTCGATCCACCCATAAATATAGAACTCCATCTTCATTCAGAAGAGTTATATGACTCAATTCCAACAGAGAAACGTCATTGTTCCCTTCTAACAACAACATCAACCACACTTATAACGTCCAAAAACATCTACAAACACAGAAAACAAGTCCAGACGATTCCCAATTAGCAAACATACGATAAAGCATGCATCACTTTTAGACAAAAACAAAAAACAAAAGAAACCATATCCCTAAAACGAAAAACGAAAAGTACTCAATTTTATCGCCATTGAAACCATGAGATTCGGCTGAAAATGGCTAAATTACTTTTAAAAAAGGGAAGGGTAAACTATATTTACCTGTTTTCCCCTTTGGCTCTAACTTTTCCTCAGCTTCCAAATGTTAACAAAAGCACAAAGTCAGATCGAAAGGTAACAAGATCTGGGTTTGATCCTGAGATCCCAACCAGCAATTTTCCAACAAAAGCAACCTGCGAAATTATCCAAATGAACATAATCCAAAACAAAACTTCAACTACCATTAAGAAACGAAGAGATCTTAAAACCGTTGTTTGGTTGGTTGGTGGTGGTGTTTGAGTTTCTTTCTTCTTCCTTTAAAGGCAAATGGATGTTCCGCTTAAACCCAACTTCTCTTTCCCTTCTTTTTTTCTTGGTAAAGATTTGATCTTTTGAAAACTTTCTCAGGAAAATTTCATTTTTCCTCTCAAAGCTCACACTCTTGATTTTCTTCAGATGAACATGGAAACCAATTGACTAAATCACCCCTCGACTTCTGTTAAAACCCTCCCACCATTATTTTCGTTTCAGAGAGAGTGGGGAGAGTGCTAAAAATGAGAAATCGAAAAAGAAACAGATTTTATTGAGGTTGTGCTTCGCACGCGCCACTTGACGCCATACTACAGATTCATCTATCCGTGTCCACAGGGCACAGACCACAGTTATCATCCAAATTCCAAAGGCCAAAGCTTCCATCTTTTCTTCCGGCTTTACCACAGTTTCCCGTTGCGGTCGGGCAGACGAACTGACGTGCTTTCGTGGCGCGTGCCTTACCAACTCTATTGGTCCTTCGATAAAAAGTCTCCCTTTTTATGTGCATCGATAAACACAACATTATTCTTTCTATAAAACAAAGTTTACAAACATATATAATCAATTAAAAGGGTGAACTGTGTCACTAATAACTCAATTATTAGTAAGATTATTAAGATGTCATTAGATTTTAATTTGGTACAAATAAATCACTTAATTAATTGATTATTTCAAACAGATTATTAAGGTGTCATTAGATTTAATTAAGTGTGTAACTAATGTTAATTCTTAGTTACAATCGTTGAATCAAGCGATTTGATTATTATAATTGTTAAACAAAATGATATGATTATAATTAAAAAATTAACTTTTATTTTATTTTAATAATATAATAATTTATTAATGATAATCAATTAATTGAATGATTTATTTATAATTTCTAAAACAATATTCAATTTTTTATTTTTTAAACAAAATCCTATGACAAAAATATTATCGAAAGTGAGCCTTGTTTGAAAATATAGGAGTAACATCCCCACAACTTATGTTTAAAAATAAAATAATTGAATAAAACTTTAAAAAAAATTATAAACAAATCATTCAATCGATTATCAAATCTTATGTCTTAAGTTATAAAAGATAACATCACCAGATTCATCACATCTTTTTTAAAAATTTGGTGATTATAAGTTATTGTCTATCCATAATTCTTTTAATTTAATAACAACGTGTACACACCTTATAGACGTAACTATTTAAACACAAAATATTTAAAGAAAATCTTTCGTTTTACCACTAAGATCACTTGATATGCAGGGACGATGCCATGACTAAATATTGATATGTGCTAAAAAATACAATGACTTATTAAGTATTTAAACTCAAAATATTAGCAACAATGAAATTTTTTTCGTGTCTTTTACATGAACCATGCGACCTCGGCAGTAAATGAATTGTTATTATTCCTTAAGGTCCCAAGTTCAAGCACTAGGAATGTCAGGGGTGTGAGCGTTCAATGTCAAAAGATTGAGAGTTATCTTTGAATATATATTGTCTTGTACTTATCTCATATTAATAAAAAAAAATCAAAATTCAGAAGACAATGTTTAATTTGTCTAATATTTAAACTTATGATGACCTAAATTATTATTAAACAAAAAAACTTAAAAATATTAAATTATTATTCTTTAATTCGATCCCAAATTAAACAAATATATAATAAATTCTTATATTTTTTAATTTAAATACTCGTTTTTATATAGACCAAAATAACATCTTATATCTTAAGTTATGAGATATTATCTATAATAGATATTATTAATAAATTTGTTGCTAAAACTTAGAATGTTCGTCTAACTCAGTTGGTAGAACACAAGGCTCTTAATCTTGTGGTCGTGGGATTGAGTCCCACGGTAGGCAATTCATAATTCTGATTGCCGGAGGTCTTCTACGGAAGCTGCTCTCAACCCGTTGGGGTCAGCTTACTACCTTACCTCCCCTCACCCCATTACATATGGGAATAAGGTCAACTAACTTTTGTTGCTAAATCTTATTATGTTTTCCTTTAAAATAACATATAAAAAAAAATGTTAGCTCAGGATACAATGTTTGTCTCAAATATATTTAATAAATATAGTGTTTGTGTCAAATCATATTTAATAATATCTATAATTTTTAATATTATTTTAATATGGATTGTATTAATAATATGTTTATAATACAAATAATTATATAAAACATTCATATTAATCTCTTTAATTTTAATATTGAAGGTTAAACTTGTTAAAAAAATTATCAGTCTCTATTTAGTAAAATGTGTTTTTAAATAATCTTTTATTCTATCAATTAATTATCATAATCTTATATTATGTAAGGGTATTTATTTTTTAGTTTTAATCGAATTAACATATCGAGTTGAATTGATTCAATTAAACGGTTAGTCACCAAATTAATTCAATCGAGAAACAATTAATTTTTTAATATTTAATTAATGATTACTTTAGTTTGAAATTGATTAATTAACTGAAAATATTAAATATTAAATATTATATATAAATATATATTAAATACATATTTCAAGCTCAAATCTATTAAGAATTAAGACTCAATTATTTTCTAACATACTAGACTCACTAAATTATCAATACATAATTAAATTTTAATCCAAATAAAAAATGTATCTATTTAATTCACCTGAATTAACCAAACTTTTCTCGATTCGGCTAATAATTTTAAAAAAAAAAAGTTTAATTCAAATTAAAAACAATCAATTAATATTACATCGAATTAAACTTTGAAATTATTAGCCGAATTAAAATTAATTTGATTAATTTAAAAAAAAGTATAATTCTGTATATAAAATATGACAACATTTATATGTTTTTTTAATATTGGATTGCTTATATGTTGTTCATTAATATTTGGTGGTATTATTTATTATATAACACAATAATATTATATAGTAAGTAATTGTTTTTAATGAAATTTATACTGGTGGCTTTTTTAAACATAATAACATATTTTTAAGTTTTTTTAAAAATAAATTTTTTAAAATTATCAGAACGTGATACGTGTCCCTTAACGAAATTTCTTAATGGCCATTATTGTCAAGACACCTAAAATGGTAACATTTATAACATTAGACACCTGGATTGTTCAAAAAATATTTTAGACACCTAAATAGAAAAAAATGATATAAGTCGAACACTTAATTTTATATTAAGCCTTAATTTAATAAAAAAAATTAAGAGTAAAATACATTTAGTCATTTCTTTATATCCAAAAAGTTTAAAACTAAAACTTTCATAAACTAATTACACCTTTGGTCTCTAGATATTTTCATTTCCAGATCATCAAGTGTTGATAAACTATGTTAATATTATAAAAGAAATTGTTAGGTTGCGGTCACAACACAACGTAACGGTTTTAGAAGTTATCGTGACACAACATTGGTGCAACGCAATAAGAGAATTGTATTACGACTTTTACAGACTAAAATTATTACGTAACACCACAATATAAAGGCATAAGCGCCTACGTGAGATCTCAAAAGGTAGAGTAGAACGTTTAATGTCTAATGGTATTTTGGGGTCCCTTGATTTTATAGACTTTAATGTATGTGTTGATTGTATCAAGAGAAAACAGATCACAACTAAGAGATTAGATGCCGATAGATCTACAGACGTCTTAGAATTAATTCATACAAATATTTGTGGGTTATTCCTACGATATCCTGGAATGGTCAAACATACTTCATAACATTATCTACAAGAGAATATACACGTTCATGTATTGAACACCAAGTACATAAGAAACTCGTACTCATAGATGAAGGGCCGATATTATGTTGCCCCAATTTTTCCTTGAACTCATGTCAAATACATATCCGGATGAGTACGAGTGGATGATGGTCAAACATACTTCATACCATTATCCTGCTATTAAAGTTGCCATTTCTAAGTTCTAAAATCTTCAAGATACAGCTCAAATCAGAAGCAAACAAGTAAGATAGATAAGCATGGTAAGCTAAAGAGAATGGAAAATGCATCAAAAATACCCAAGATCTGCAGAACTTTTACCATCATAACTGCTACTGTCAAAAGTTTGCTGCAAATGCCTCCGCATGTTATACGCTCGAGACGAAACCCGCTTCAGAAACTCGCCGGAAGTATATGGAATCGTACCGTCCAAATGAAGCGCTTTTTCAACCTCCTCTTTCTCAACATCTTCATCATCTTCTTCTCTTGCATCCCCACCGTTGAATTTGCATTTACAATCAACAACTCGATCGGGTCCCCCTTTAGAACAAGGCAAGCTAAAGAAAGACGACAAGCGAGGTTGACGTTTATTCGTTGCGAAGGGAAAGGCAGCAACTTGAGGACGCCGCCGCTGCTGCGCCGGTAAAGGGTTGGTCGGAGGTAGAACTATAGATGGAGAGACCGACGACAGGGAATCCATGGGTTTTTCTTTTCAAGCTCTGGGTTTGTTTCAGCAGAGCTTGGTCTTCTCTGTAAGAGGGTTTTCAGAGTAATTGGTGGGATTCAAAGACGTCAAAGATGAGAACTTTAGCTGCCGTGAAGAAATGTGTAAACTGGACAGAAGAGGGGAATGAGAAGTTGGATTTTGTGAACCTCTGACGAATGTGCCAACAAAAGGTGTTGGGACAGACCAAGCATAATCTAAGGCTCGAATCCAAGAATCTTGGAACTGCGATTCATCTCTTGTAATAATGTCATGTATAGTAAAACATAAAACAGCCGGAGCAAATTTACAATGTGTATGATGAATGATCAAATAGGATGAAACATATTTGGAGATAATAAATCTTATAAATTTATTTTTAATATTGTTTAAAATGTATTTGGCCCAATCAAGCTGGGGAAAACTTGGAAATAGTAATCCATACGCAATGTCGTATACAACCCGACAGGTGACAAGATTCATTGATAAAAGAACAATGTCGTATAGAAGTTGAGCTGAATGATCAATACGCAAGCAGTTTAATCAGAAAAGAAAAAAAAACTTGTTATTGGCGTGTAGCCTAGGAGAGTCTGGCGCTGTTGATGCAAAACCTTGAAGAAATAGAAACACTGAGCTCTTCTGTTCTGTCTCAAGGATAGTTCTTGGGTTTGATTCTCCACCGACATCGACCATCTTTCTCTCTGCTCGCAGAAACCTGTACCATCAAGCACCATTCCAACAGAAGAAACCCTCGTGGACAAACAAAAAGAGATGGATATATTCGTGTCATACATATCTATGTTCAACACTCATCCGAATCCAAGTATGTCATTGAAAGGGTATCTTTTTTTCTCTGCGAAGATAATAGATTTTAGAGGTTCATAGATACCTACCTACCTATATTATGTTTATGTCGGACCTTTTTAATTGAAAAACTCAATTACAGTCATAAAAATTGCATTAAGGTCCGACAGCAGCAGTTGATACAGTCATGTCCAGTTGAAGAGCTCAATTTTGATCTATGAACAAAGCATTTTCAGTGACAACGCACAAGTGAGATGGTTCATTGACATTTCAAGTAAACTCTTCTAATCCTATGCTTCTATACATCGATGATAATAAGCAATACAAGGATAACATCCCAAGGACTGGCTAGTCGAAACAAACTGGATGAATCCTTCTCACTGCAAAAAGCCATATGCAGACTAAGTAAAATTTCTAAGGAATACCAATTTTAAAACAACATTTTGGCAAGGCTCCGTGGAGACAGTAATCACACTTGCCAAATCTAAAATAACAAGCAACTATAAGTCGACAACTTATCCACATTTCTAAGGCTCAATCCCTTGTACCATTTTGCATCCAATACCTCTAAACAGTACTAGGATTTGCGGAATCTTAGCAGCAGCATAACCTAACGCGTCAATAAGGATCACCTTGAAAAAGAGTAACATATTGTGCGTGTAACTACAATGACAAACCCTTCTCAAGCATCCAACCGTTAACTTCCTGCACCAGCCCCTTCAGAGGTGGATGTTTCATTTAAAGGAACAGAAACTGTTTCACCGGACACTACATTAGCAGTTTCACCATGCTTGAGCTCTGCATCCTGAACAGGGAAAACCTCTGACAGTAAAGATGGAGCAATGTTATTCACATGCAGCCATGTCAGTTCCCACAAGCTATCTCCACCTAGTGCACTTCTCTGCATGAGTACTCCCTTTGCCTTCATTACAAGCAAGATGTTCTTAAGAACCTCGAGCACTAGCTCCTGAAGCTTCTCACTTTTTTACCTCGGACTTTTACTTTCATATATTTTTCCTTTCGGCTGAGCACACCAAGCCACAGTTTGCAGAATGTAGTTAACTGTGAGAGCTCATGGAGTAACTGTAAGAACACTTTGGAAAGGACCTTTGTGGCAAGAATAAGTGTGCCTTCCATGTTGCGGTAGTCTTTTTGGTGTCCTTGAGCAATTTCAAGCAAGTCATCGAGCATTGTGAAGATTACAAGATCAAAACACTGCAACCATAAACCATGAGAAATGTGGATGTAATCCACTCCAGTCAAGCACTTCTGCAATGATAGAAGAGCATGGTTTCTGACATCTTCTCTCTGGTCCAAACAAACTTTTCTGAGTCCCTGCACAAGCCTCCACCATAAATCACTGATATCCTGAAACATCTTGCCAACATCCTCCTCTCCCATTGATTCCTTAGCCTCATGGGTCCACCTTGCCAAACGATCAACAGAACCGGCCATAAGATCCAGTGCACGTATAGATCGCTCTGCCTGTCCAACACGAGACTCAGCAAACTGCCTCACAGCATCTATGCAGAGAACATAATTGGCTGGGAGTAAGTGAACCCCATCAGACATAATAAATAAAAGCGCTTCAAAACCGGCTAGAGATGCTTCTGGATGTCGGGCTGTGATGGAAAGTAAAGATGTTATTGTTCGCCACCCCATTTGCGATCTGATATGGGTAGCATTTGCCTTCACTAGGCGACTTACTTCCTGTGTGATCTGCTCACAGTATGCATCAGCCACTCGAGCATCAAGCTTCAAAACAAGCTGCAGGGACCTCAAGAGTTCATCAGCCAGGTTCTCTTTGTAAGGAAGCAGCCTTTGACAAATTCTAAGAAGCCCAAAAACAGCCTTCTCAACAAGGGCACAAGGCATAACAGTTGATTGAACAATATTAGCTATGTGCTCATAGACACCCTGCCATAGAAGCACAATCCTATCACGGTTATTCAGGGTAATAGCAATAAGCAACTCCAGGCAGAAAACGGCAGTATCTTCATTCTCAGGTGAGCTGCTTCCTTTCTGGGGCCGCCCTGCAGCCCAAATTAGGGCTCGTGCTAGCTGCAACAAAGATTCAGCTTGCAAAAATTTGCTCTCAGTAAATATGCTGTCAATGTGGCATTTTTGAATTGTCTGAAGGGTGCGTTGATGAGCAGCAAGTTGTTGCTCAGTGGGCTGTGATCTTGGCTCCTCTGTATCAAGAGATAAAAGCTGACTGAACCGTCCCATCAATCCAGAGGATCTCCTGGGGGTACCTATGGACTGTAAGTGAGCTGAAGACAAAGAATTTGTAATTGGCTTTCCATGACCAGGGTCTGCAGAGAGTTCTGTCTCATCAGCTGCATCACTGGCTACACGAGCTGGAAGAAGACCCAACTTGTGCAGTCGTAAGATGCAATCCAGTATATTCCTCCAACCTGTGCGAATATAATCACCATATCTATTTACAATAGTAAAAACAGTTACAGTTGCCATTCTTGCTTTGGTGTCATCACCAAAAGCCAACACTGGTTCCTCAACAGATGATGGATTCAAAAGGGTGGTAAATTTGCAGAGAGACACAACTAGGTCATCCAGTACATCTTCAAGATGATGGCAAGCAGAAATCTTAGCAACAGCGAAGAATCCATCAATACAGGTCTGGTAAACATATTCATGTTCAGCATGATCAAATACAACAGAGATAGCAGCAATTGTTGGACCAGACATTATTGCAAACATATCATGGTCAAGGTATGCTCTAGAATCAGCTATAACGAACGGTGCAATTTTCTTAGACTTATGCATCAGGTCTATCCACCGACATGGGGTCATTTCGGGATAACCAAAGCCTTGCTCTGGAGTTGTGCGGATCTCATTCTTGCATATTGAGTGGTATAATTCCGACAGAAATTCTCGAGGTAGATCGCTGCCTCCATTTATATGCCGATTATTCCGGATGAAATCCTCCTCTGTCATCTTTTTCTTTACTTGGACATTGTGCTGGTCAGTGTTGAGCATTATAAGTGAATATGATAATAACAAAGCAGCATCCTTGTTAGCTAGAATCTGTGGGGATTGCTCATAGTACCTTTCAGAGAATGCTTCCAGCACCCTCTGTATCTTTTGTGATTCTCCAGGCAATCGAAAAGTTTCCAGGAACAGTCTTAGAGCAGTATCCAGATTCATATCTTGGAAATCAAATGTCCCAGCAAATTCATGAAGAACCTGAACACAAAACTCATCATGATTTCCCAGGAAATCCCCTACAAGATTTTTATCTAATCCAGCAGTGTACCTGAAAAAGCAAGCCACACTTTGGGGGTCAAGTTTGTCAGGCAAAAGATGTGTTCCTTGGAGGAACTCTAACCCTTTTTTTGGGTCACGGTTGAAGTGATCAGCTCCAATCATCAACTTTCTTTTGATGTATTTTCTCCGCCTGACAAATGGAACCCAATGAACTGGATCAGCATAGTTATCACACTTCACCATCCAGAATGGCAAATATTCCTCAAGAATAACTGGGGCTTGCTCTGAACTAGCTAAACCATTCCCAATCCTCTCAGCCATTCCTTGGATAACAGCAATTAAACCATCCAGGGCAAGAATGTGCATTGCAGACAAAGGGCAGTTAACAGGGAATGCACTCTTTGACAACAAATTAGCAAGGTCTTCAAACACACTGTGGCAAGTTATATCACAATCTAAATTAGCATACATCTCCACCATAAATGTTTTTTGCCTACAGAAATCAACTAGAGCTTCCATGGCCACCTCCTGCTGCTGATACGAAGCTCCATATTTGCCTTGTGCAAGCCTCAGAATTACACAGGAAAAGAAAGCTTCAAGCTGTAGTTTGAGTTCTGTACGGAGATGATGATAAAGATTTAGAACAATACAACATACCATTGAAAGAATAAGTGGACTCATTGACAACCCAAATTGCATCAGATTACGAAATAATTCATCCTGAATCAAGCTCAATAGTCTTGGGTGATGGCGGAAGGAAGGCCCGCCCAATTCTATGGCAGAATTAATTAAGCCCAAGGCAAAAAGTGGCACGTCTTCATC
Source organism: Hibiscus syriacus (assembly GCF_006381635.1). Classification (NCBI taxonomy): domain Eukaryota; kingdom Viridiplantae; phylum Streptophyta; class Magnoliopsida; order Malvales; family Malvaceae; genus Hibiscus; species Hibiscus syriacus. The sequence goes on along the minus strand of NW_024061816.1, from coordinate 133,611 downwards.
AAATGCTAGTGTATTTGAGTGTGGGTCCATTCCCACATTCTCAACAGCATTTAGTAAAGAGCACAAGAAATGAAATATCTCCACCATGCTAGGGACGCCATATGGTTCTGTCATGAGCTGCAAATCATATGGAACTGTCTCCTTTCCATTACCAGCTACTACCATACTTTCTTCCCTCGCAGTTCCTACCAGACCTGCAGAATTGGATGCAAAACTTCTAGAAGATGCTTGACCATCATACTCAGAGCCGTTTCCATTTTCAGCTTGTTTAGCCCCAAAGGCATAATCGTTTTCTATCCCACCAAGCTGCAAAGCAGAAAACTCTAGATAAGATAAAGTATTGATGAAAACCATAACCAGAAAAACAAAACATAAAAAATATCAAGTGGCTTCTGGCATGTTTTCTTTTCTCCTACTTCAAAAGCAGGCAAAGGAAACAAGCTAAAGAAAGGGTTGAAACCAAAATTGAAAAAAGAAAAAAGAGAGAGAGAAACACTAGAGCAAGCACTAACCTCTAGTTTAGCAGTGTTACTTCTGTTAACCAAGGCATGCTTTGTGTTCTCAACATTTGAAAGGTGTGAAAATATACACCTAACAAGTTCGTGCATTGTGTGGCGAGCTATCCGCTGTAACAACTCACCTTTCTTCTCTGCTTGGTGAACTATTCGAAAGCAAGTGTTAACGATTGTACAAACATGCTGATTACTCAACATAACTGAGGCTTTACTTTTCATGCAAGCAAGGAGAACCAGAAGTATCTTCATGAGTACCACTTCTTCAGAGGCAGGATCTATCACCTCAAACCGGCAGCTAGTCACAGAATCAACTACCAAACGCATAGCTTCTTCAACATTTACTGTATTTTGATCAATTACATCAAGGGTTAAAATTTTGTGAACAGAAGATAAAGCAACACCAGTGATTGGTGCACCAGTTTCATCAGATTGAATCACATCTAAAAAGGGCTGGAGATATGCAGCAGGGTTGATGGCATGCCACTGATTCTGCCACAAGAAAATTTGCTTTCGTAATGCCTTCAATGACTGAATTAAAGAGTGTTCTAGCTGATCATCACTTGACATGTATCGACCACCCCATCTTACATTTCTCCTCATGACAGCTAATACAGCACCTACTTCCGAATTAATCATACATGCTAAAGTAGCTTTGTTAGAACATGTAATATCACAGTCCTCAGGTTCTTCCTCAATTGCCTTGATCCCAGATTGCAGCTTGAGACGCCCCATTTCGGAGTAATATCCTTCTGGAACCTAAGGCCTTTCTATATTTACCAACTGTTAGAAAGAAAGGCACAGGGATCCCACCAGAGTATAACCTTCAAAAGTTACAAAAACGGACATTATATACAAGTTCAGTATCCAATTTCATAATTAAAGAATCAACTACTGCTCAACAATTAAAATAAGATAAAAACATCTTAAAGCAGCCTCAGTAGCTACAACGAATACACAGAAGACTAAATAAGCTAGCATGATAGCATGCATAAGCTAGTTTGAGCATTTATGGGCAGCCCCAAAAAGGAGATCAAGTTATTTTATGCAGAAAAAACCCTAGCAATGATGGAAACCATGATCTTCAAAAGAATTGTGCATTAAACCAACTATAAGAAGTCTAAAATAAGGTATTGCAGTTATCAGGAAGCTGCAGAATCACTACCAACAAACAGAACCCAATTTTTGTAATAAGTGAACAAAACATATATTTAAATTTATCTGCCTAAATTCCCTTCCACTTAAAACAACAGGTAACAACAGCGGTACCTATCACAGTTTAAGAGATCTAGCAAAATGAAAGAAAAAAACTTCATTTCACCAGACTCCAATCAACAAAGTGCAAAGATAAAAAATACCAAATCACAGGTTAATCAACTGAAGAACAAAAATAGATCTAATACACAAGTTCAGAACTCATAAAATATGTTAAAAAAAATAAGGAAAGAAGAAAAGAAACTTGAATTTCTAAATGCACAGACTTTGATTCATAGTTGCAGTCAACCTTCAAGGTTCAAAATCGTTTCTATTGTTTTTAGTTTTCGATCTTCATTTTCTTTCCTCTACCTTATAGTTACACTGCTGCTCAACGCATGTATAACAAACAAATAATTCAATGGTGGACGATGAAATTGAGATGAGATCGAGTAGGGGGAAACAAGTTACCTTAGTCAGATCCAACAATGAATTGATTTTCCCTTCTTCGTTTTGTGTGTGAGATTATGGAAAACGAGAAAAGCAAAGCAGTCTTGAGATCGACCGAAAATGAAAGATTTCCTAATTTACAGAAACAGCCCCTTAAATTTATGGGGAGCTCCAATTTTATTCGAAAAGAATCTGATATTTGTATTTATTTAAAGGGTAAATAATAAATTTTATTACTAAATTTTACTAAATTTTATTATATTTTATATTTTATTCATCGTATTTTTAAAATTTTTAATTTACTCATTTAACTAAGTTATTTACCTCCTCTATTATTTTATCATTAACAGTTCATTGGCGTGAAATAGGTTAATATTTAACATGCCACCTCAGTATACGTTAATTAATACTTTATTAATATCATTTTTTGATACTTTTTTCTCTTTCACTCTCGACTACTTTCACCGTCTATCTTCAATCGGCGCCTCCGATATGATCCTTAGGGCTCAAGCCCAGATTCTAGTATGGTCCTTAAGCTCCGACCACCACACCTTTAACCTCTCCACCATTAGATCTCAGTGTGAACTAGAAAGCAAGAAAAGAACCCATAAATTTCGTCATCGTCGCCTGAGAAACCCCCCCCCCCTTTTAATCTCTGCGACCATCCATAATCTACAATCGTCGTCTCAAATTTCTGGGGTTATAAAATGTAAAATATTAACCCAAAATCTTATAAATAAACAATTAAATGTAAATCCTTCATGTTCAATGAAAACTAATGAAAAATCAATAAAAAGTCGAGAACCTAAAGCAATGGAATTTCACAAGCTAATTAACATTCATATGTATCAAATAAAATGACAAAAAGAAGAAATAAATAGGGAATATGGACATAGTAAATCAAACAAACACGTCATAGAAATGTCAAATCGGAGGCCATTTTCAGATGCTTTATCCATTATATTATCTTCTAAGAAAAGACGAATCAACAAATTTAGATTGAAAAAAAAAACAGAAAATCTTAGAAATTTTCTCCCTTATTTCATTTTGTTTCTAGATCATTCCGTTTTCTCTCCAAATTTTCTACGATCATTTCCATCGCCGCCGTTAGTCTTGGTCGCTTGTTGGAGAAGGAGAGTCGCTGCCAAAGATCCAAAAATATGTTCTTTAGAGGCTACTAAAAGATCAAACGAAGGAAATGATTTTGGTGAAAAAAAATTGGTTGTCGCCACCGACCAAAGGTGGTTGGTGCGGTGGCCAGTCATAACGAATAGTGGCTAGATTTTAGGAAGAGGGAGAGAAGATGAGAGGGATAGAAAAAGAAAGAGATAATGAAAATGAAAAAAAAAAAGACAAAATATGATTTTGAGTTTTAAAATTGTCGTTTTGATGTGAAATTAAATATTTTTTAAACGGCTTTATTTTGTATTATATATTATATTAATTATTTAATGGCATAATAATTAAATTAAAAATAATTTTAAAATTAAATAAATTAATTAAAAATTTTAAAAATACGGTAAATAAAATAAGAATCAAATATAAATTAAGTCATCATAATTTACCCTTATTCAAAATATTTTTTTCGTTTCTTCATTTTAAAGACGCTATAAACAAATAACTTAAATACACAAAAAAAAATTTAACAAATATTTACTTGTTTATTCAAAATTTCAATAATTTATGGAGTAACCAAAATTTTTATGAATTGAAATGAAGATTACATTCAAGAAATCAAGTTTTTGGTTTTATCGTAATAATAATATGACAAAAAGTATCATAGATCTATATACTTAAATTTGATGTATCTCTAATATTATTTTTCTTTCAACGTGGCATTTCAATTTAGAAAAAAAAATTAGAATTTTTTTTTAATAAAATTTAGAAAATAAATTCAATAGAACCCTTCAACCAATATTTTTTATTACTAATCTGACCGTTACAGTACTAACGTGATAGTTCACGGTGATTGATATAGTACTAACGCGATAGTACGTTATGATTGATAACATAACAAATAACATGACGAATAGACTAAAATAATAACTCAAACATAACAAATAAGTTGTCACGTCATATTAATATTGTGAACCGCCACATTAACTGTGAACTACTACATCAATACTATAACAATCAACGATAAAGAATGTTGGTCAAAGAGTCACATTATGTTTGTTTTCTATATTAAAATACCACATTAAAAGAAAAATTAATACGAGGGTCACACTAATTTTTAATTTTTTTTCAATAATATAAAGATCTCTTATGCCTATTTATCTAGTAATAGAAGTGCTTGGTACATTCTAGCAAACTTTGTCAAACACAAGCAAGCTAGCATTCAGGGGAAGGGCAGTCCACAGAGCCTCTAAATACACAAAGGTGGTTCAAAAATACTCATGCCAAACACCATCCTTCCTAATATCTAAATCCGAGTCCAAGTAAAATAAAAATCTGGTGGCAAATGTTCAAATTAAATTTCCGCAGTCATTAAGTTGAAACATGTAATAACTAGAATGCACTTGTGTCACCGAAGTTTGCTTCTGGCTAGATATGGCACCCTATGCCATTATCTTAGCAGATCTCACAAAGAGGCTATCGACAACCTTGCCAATGTTGGTGATGGTATCCAATGTTGCGGGGTAGATGGCATCGGCCTTGGGATCATCAAATATGACCAGACATCCAGCACCCTGATCCAGTGTCCCTGCAAATTTCTTATCCAGAATCATTTGAGAAAGTTTCTTCTCCACATGATCTACAGGCAATTCAATAAGTTCAGCAATATGGGCAATCTCAACCCTCGAGAAAGGCTCAATCAATCTACAGAGGTTCTGCTCCAATAGAGTGTCATACAGGGAAGAAAGGTGCCTGTGAACGATAGGATCTTCCTCTAGTTGGGCCTTGAAATCACAAAGAGCAATCTCAAAGTGCTTCAGGGAACGTTTTGCGTGGGCATCAGCAACAGCTTTCATGGCATCAAGTTCAGGCCCCACGTATTGTAGACCTGCCTTGGAGGATATTATACCAGCAACATCATCAGCCTGGTTCACCATTATTTTGCACAACAACATATACTTGAGGCTAAATACTGCACGAGGATCTTCGAGAGCATTGAAAGCTTCAAATGCTTCGAAGAAATAGCTATAAGCAGTTTTGTAATCTTTCTCCTCTGCATGGAGGATTCCACTCTGTAGATCTATATTACCCTGTTGAGCTGGCGGCACATAAATTGCATTTGCTGCTGTTCTTGCGGCAGTTAGAGATGCCTTGGCTTTAGGAAGGTTTCGGAGAGAGAAATGAAGCTTACTCTCCAACAAGTCTATGTCCACGAGAAGAAGCTTGTCATCCAACCTCCTGACCTCCTTGATTAGGCCAGAAAGGAGATTCAGTGCTTCGGAGTATTCCTTATTCTCCATCAGAAGAGCTGCAAGCTTTGCTTCAACTCGTTGGCGCAGGAAAGTTCGCTTCTCAGCACGAGTCCACTGCACCACTTCTTTGCAAAGAGAAATCTGGAGATCTGAAGTTCCTGGTATTTTAGCTACATCATCAATTATACCACGGACAATTTTAGCAGTTTTTGCCTTGGGAATTAATGCAAAAAAGGGCCTCAATTGGGTCAGAAGACTTCTGAGATCCTCTGCCCGGTTCTCTTGTCTAAGAAGATCAGAGAGATTTGTTATTGCCTGCTCTTTAATCCGCAGAGAATCAGGTGCAGATGAAGGATTGTCTAGTACACGATAAAGGATTGAGATGGCTTCAGATGGTGTTTTGGCTTCTAGGGCCAGAGCAATTGAATCAGTGGTTGCTGGGAGGTATGATGAAGACATCATAAATGCTTTGAAATTCCAATCCTGCAAAATCAACAATCAAATTTGACATGATTGAACTTGCCCATATAATTAAACTAACCCAAGAAGTTACCAGCTACTTTGCCAGAGGGTCTGCAATTGAACCAACTTAAAGAATGCAAAAGTCAATGAGATTTTAATATCGACTAACAAAATTATTTCATCACTCAACATAGCTAAGCATCATCAAACGACTAACTTTTTTAACAAAGCCAACAATGACCTATGAAGTTTGAACAAAGTGCTTCATTGTTCAGTCTCCTTTGAACATGTTTTGACAATATGCATGAAAATATATCAGATATACAGAAGATAATAGTATAGAATAGCAATCTCTGGACAATATATACTACATATCTGAACTACAAAGCATATAACTTGCCGCAGGTATCAAGTATCAACATACTGCAAAAGAACAATAATTATCTCCTGCTCTCACATCACTCAACATTTGCTTCAGTAACCCTCAGATAACTATGGAAAGTGATTAAGTTTCTCACAGAAGATGTAAGATTAAATCCAAAAGTGCTAATGATAATACCCCTAATAAAATCTATAAACTTCTACAACTTTCAATCAAATGTTAACAATTTGGAAGTCACAATTGCATTTAGAAGTGTGAAAATGAATGATATCTGAAATTCCGGTAAGTAAAAAGTAGTTTATATTAACTCATCCAATGTTCCCTAATTCCAATGCAGGAGGAGGGGTGTTTACCCTAAAGAGTGGAGGTGAAACAACTTAGAAACCCCTCTTAATCACCCTGAAACTTCACTCATTTGTTTATATCCCTCAAATCAGTAGAATATACAAGTAAACAGTGAAGTACTACCTCACTTTATGCTCTCTTTTCTAACATTCAAAATCCAATTCTACCAATGTCTTCAGATCAGGAATAGTGCATAAGCTCTATGCTTTTTTAACTCAACTCCGATGTCATTTCTTTCATAAACAACACATTTCCACTGTTATCTATTATCAGTGCAATTCAAACCCAACTACAGCAAAAGCCACCACATGATATGGTCCAAAGGGAAAATTAGTACTCATGTAGAACCTAAGAAGCTAACCAGCTGAAAATTATGAAGACATGTGATGTCTACGCCGCCTAACACTGAACATCAACAGGTCATAACACCGCCAATGAAATTGGCGTTAGTCACCGAAGTATGAGTATAACAAAGCGGAATACCCAATAAAAAATAAAAATAGAACAGCAAAAACAGAACATTTCAAAGAAATACCATAAAATGAACTGAACCGCAAACAGAATTTCTGTAGTAAACGAAAACTAGAAGAAATGTCAAGAATTTGATGTAAATTTAAGGGGACAACAAAAAGAAAAAAAATCGCAAAACAAAAATCAAATACCTAAAGCCTTAAAGTAAAAAAGCAAAGTTTAAATTGGAGAAAATCGTACCTCTAATCAGAGAAGAAAATAGATGAATCGATATGTTCGTTAATCACACTTCCTGCTTAAACTCAGATGTGCCCTTCCAGACTCCTCCATCTCTTTTCCTTGTTCGACTTATGCAGCAAGAAAATCCAGGGACCATCGATTTAAATTTTGCTTTCTAGAGATTTGGGCTTTCATATGATATTCAGCTTTGGCCCAACATAAGGATTTTTTTTTTAACTTCAGTGACCGAAAATTCCTTATAAATACGATTTTAACCAACTTTTTTCGATTTGTCAAAATGACCAACAAAATCGCAATGCGATCTCTAAATCGCAACGCGATCTCCAGTATCGCAAATCAGTTTCTAGATTCGCAACGCGATTTTGACTATCGCAATGCGAATATGTAAATCGTAACGCGAATATGTAAATCACAACGCGATTCTGACTATCGCAACGCGATTCTGACTATCGCGTTTCGATTTTCAAAGCGCCATTAGTATCGCAACGCGTATTTTATTTTCAAATTCCAAACACGAATATTAATACATCCTGTAATTAAATAAATAAAATACGCGTTGCATTATTATTTGTTTTTCATTGAAATTGATGATAAGAAATGGAAAATTAACCAAATCACCACCTAGGGTTGTTTTTTAATTATTTTTATTTTGAAATTTTGCATTATTATTAGGTTTTTCATATTGAAATTGATGATAAGTTTACTGTAATTTCAATAATAGATTAACCATTTCACTTAGATTGCTTATTAAATTCATTCGATTGCTGCCAATACTCCTAAACTGTTTAGTCTTTAACCCTGTAAAGTTAGTATTTGTCTTTGTTTTGTCTTTTGGTTGAAGTAATGCAATTCATTCAAGTTTCAATTTTAGACAATGACTATTTGAAACCGAGGATCGCAACGCGAAATGAAAATCACAACGATAGTCAAATTCGCATTGTGATAGTCATTTTCGTGTTGCGATTTTCATTTCGCGTTGCGATAGTCAAATTCGCGTTGCGATAGTCAAATTCGCGTTGCGATTTTCATTTTCGTGTTGCAATTTTAAGTTTCAGAAACTATTATTCTTCTGCAAATTGAAACTTGAATGAATTGCATTACTTCAACCAAAAAACAAAGACAAATATGAAATTCACAGTGTTGCAAATTTAAGTTTGAAGAATAAACTACTACTACTCTTTATGTTTATTATTATTTTTGGTATATCTTCACAGTGTAGTTTTTAATATAACTTGGTATGTTTATTGTTTTTGTATAACTTTTTTTCGGCTCAATTGACCTTAAGGAATAAAATAATCCTAGTCACTATAATTGTGTCGAAGCTTTCACCTGTACAAAGAAAATTGTTTGAGGATACTTGCTTCGGGCCATGGCTGAAAGTACAACATCCGGGTGGAGATGCTATGTTGACCCATTTGTGGCTTCAGACCATGACTAGCGATCTACCCGATAGTATAAAACGTGGTAATGAAGAGATATGGTTTCATTTTCCACGGCGTATACGTGTTTTGGGCGGGAGGAGTTTTGCTTAATCACTGGTCTACGCTTCGGACACGATGATGTAAGTCGATACACTAGTCATATTACCCGCCCATCATGGTTATCCCGGGTTTTTCCTGAGCTGTCAATGGAGAAGCCGAATTTACACGTCGACGACTTGACGAGATTATTGAATAAGAAAGATGGTTTTATTCGGATGGATGACGTCGATGTTGTCCGAGTATGCCTTTTAGTACTTTTGCATGCCGGCTTTTTAGGCAGAGAGGCCAGACAACCTATTCCTAAGGACCTAATATTATTGGTAGATGACCTAAATGCATGGAACATGTTTCCGTGGGGTTCGTATCTATGGAAAGCTACATGGAATAAGTTGTCATCTGCCTTTGATGACCGCAAAAGTTTACGTGGCGATGGTTCCAAATACACTTTGTCAGGCTTTATTTGGGCCTTTAAGGTAAGAATTTCTATATAATGTTTCCAAAATTATAATTAATTATTTAACAATTACTAATGTTTGTGTATTATATTGTTTTTGTAGATTTGGATATTTGAGGCTTTTCCCGACATGTAGACATATGCATTAAAAACTTCAAATGATATTCCTAGAGCTATTTCCTTGAAGAGGAAACGACGGCTGTTGATTTGGGAAGAGTTACTACGGTATACGACAATAAATGATGTAAGTTAACACAAATACTACCATATATAAATAAGTTATTGCTAGTACACTTTTAACTTTGTTTGAGCTTTTATATTATTAGGAGGCCAACACTCCATTACAGAGGCTGACACCCACGGAGGCTGAGCTTGCCACTGATTGGTGGCAAGCTAGTAAGCGTTTTTTTGATGGCACGGATGATGAGCAGCCTCCACTTCGAGAGCCATCACCTGATCGACTACACTATATACCTCTACAACGAGAGCCATCACCTATTCTGTCACATCATCGAGCCTCTTCTCCACCATCACCTCATGATAGGCGACCGGCAAAGATGCCACGACATTTATCTCCCTGTTCTCCACCTCCACGGGATGAGTTAGGGGAGTTACGTGATGAGGTCAATGCCTTGCGTGAGGAGGTCGGACGCGATGACAATGGTGCATTGACGAGGTATCTACTTTACGCGATGACAATGGTGCATGGTGTGACGAGGTATCTACTTTACGTGGTGAGGTAGCGGCTCTACGTGAGATGGTAGCATCGTTGCAGAATGAGGTTCATACTCTACGCAACGAGGTAAGTTTAAGATTTTTCATATATATTTAACTTGATTTACTTGTAATTTCACTTAGATTATCCATTTCACTTAGATTGCTTAGTAAATTCATTCGGTTGCTGCCAATAATGCTAAACAGTTCTAAAATAACCCTGTGAAGTTAGTATTTGTGTTTGTTTTGTCTTTTGGTTGAAGTAATGCAATCATTCAAGTTTCAATTTGCAGAAGAAGAATAGTCGCAACACGAAACTTAAAAATCGTAACGCGAAAATAACTATCGCAACGTGAATTTGACTATCGCAACGGGATAATCGCAATGCGAAATAAAAATCGCAACGCGAAAATCGCAATGCGAAAATGAAAATCGTAACGCGAATTTAGTTTCACGTTGCGATTTTTATTTCGCATTGCGATTATCCCGTTGCGATAGTCATTTTCGCGTTTCGATAGTCATTTTCGAGTTGCGATTTTAAGTTTCGTGTTGTGATTTTAAGTTTCAGAAACTATTCTTCTTCTGCAAATTGAAACTTGAATGGATTGCATTACTTCAACCAAATGACAAAGACAAATACTAACTTCACAGTGTTGCAAATTTAAGTTTCAAGAATAAACTACTACTCTTATGTTGTCCTTGAACATGCACTAAACCTATATGATGTCCTTTTAAATGTTTATATATATATAAGTGCTTACTTCCGGAATGTTATCTGATGCATTTTGTGAACTATGATAGAATAATGACTTAGGTGAATACCGTACAAGTTTGAAACATATTCTTTGTTTTCACTGTTTAATATCATGTCTGTTTATTTATGATTTATGTATTAATTTATTTTTAGCAGCCGATAAGGTGGATGCTTTACGTCGGGTTTTTGTATGATGGGGTTCACGCATCAGACGTGCACGTGCCATTATGTCTCCGTTCACCCAATAATGCGAAGACTTCGTAAGAAGAAGCCGACTCACCTGTCATCTTTCAAGAGGCCTCTCTATCGTTCAAGAGGCCCCTATCATCCCTCAAGATTCCCCTCCACCGTTCAAGAGGCCCTGTCATCGTTGAAGAGGTCCTCCCACCATTCAAGAGCCCGATTCATACGGCGTAATATATCGAATTATTGAGAAACCCCCTCACGTACCGGACATGATGGATGATTATTGGCTTTCGTATGAGTTACCGGCCAGTACCATTCCGGCAGATGAAGTGGAGAGGAGACAACTACCGGAAACAATTCTGGATAATACCCTTTGGGCTAAGACCGCAGTTGATTTTTATCTACATGGCGGAGCCAAGGGTGTTACGCTGATATATACAAACTCAACGATGATATGCATTTGTTGATTGATCGGTCTTGGTGGGGTGTGTTATTAGGGGTTGAAGACAAAGGCTATTTCGATGGGGGTAAGTCTTATATTTCTTCTTATATTTCATTTTGATTAATTTTTTTTAAATTTATGTAATTCACTAATATATGTCTTTTTTTGTAAAACAACATATTGATGCATGGGTGTCACGTCTTCTAATAGTAAGGAAATTGAGGAAAAATAAAAAAAAAATACGCGATATACAATTATGCCGACGTCTTTTCACGTAGTTCATTTGAAGAATCAACGACAGGAATCATATGTGTTGGCTAATGGATAAGCTAAACTTTATCCTGCATGGTGGGAGGTCGATAAGGTTAGTATTTATTTTTTAAATATTTTAAAGGTGTTCATAAATAAGTTCGCAATTTGAATTATTACTTATGATTGCAGGTGTTTATCCCTGTTTTGGAACGTACTCATTGGTTTCTCGTTGAACTTCAGCTCCCATCCCTGAAGACAATAGTATATGACAGCATGATAAATTACATATCATTGTCTGATTTAAGAGATATTATTAACGGATGGAGCTCTCATTTGGCTAAATTCTTGGATGCGATTAATTATTGGACTTATTCTGGAAACAAGAAGCCAAAGAAGTTCAATGTTACAGTTATCAGAGACGAGACCGCGCCACAACAAACGCAGGAAGCCAAAGGGGATTGTGGTCCTCTCGTATGCATGTGCTTGGAGCGTTTGACGACAGGAAGTACACAGTTTCTACCTCACCGATAGAGATAGAGGTGCAGTAGGCTTGTGGTTACGGTATTTTATGGCTAGAGTGATATATGCGAGACGCTACCTACCTGCATCCGCGTTATGAAAGTGTCCATAAACAATTTGTAAGTCAAATTGAGTTTGCCCTATCGGATATGATTGTCAGATTGCTAATAGGACCTATGCAATCCCTAAGATGCCCCATAAACCATGTCCATGAATCAGAGGTTTCAGATTTGCCAACCCCGTAAGCTATTGGCAGTATCCCATTGTTAGCATCCATGGCTACTGCTAATAAGTTTACTCCAAGGTATCGACCTTTTAAATGTGCTCTGTCAACTATAATAACTGGGCGCATGCAAGTAATAAACGAACGAATCTACAAAATCATATACACAAGAAATATAATCATTTAAATGTGAAATGCATGTAACTAACAAAAATGAGTCAACAAAATTATATTGATTTATAACCGCAGCACCAATGGCAATAAACAGCAACTCAAAGCGTCCATCTCTATCTGTTTTGATATGAGTTACGACCCAGGATTTTTCAGCTTTAAATTGTGACAATAAGCAGGCAGTTGGGCAAACGATGCTTCTGGCGACCCCCTCAACAATTCCAAGGCATAACATTTGGCTCTCCAAGCTTGAGAATATGAGATACTAATCTTGAATCGAGCATTCATGTCAGTCATAATTTCATGTCCCCGATATACCCTGCCATTCAAAAACATTAACTCAGCCAGAAAACCACCCAACACCTTTTTATTTGTCTGTCTATGGTGAGGAAAAACTTGGGTTCTTGAACATGTATGTTTATCAATAAAAGTCCTAACTTGAAACATTTCACAAATTTTATCCTCTTTGCAATCATACGCCACGTAGTTTTTGTCAATCCACCTTGTTTCGGAACGATCTTTGCTTGATTTGTTAACTTTTAGTTGATAGCCATCTTCCACACATTTCGTATACAAAGCTATCTTCAAGTCTTCCTTTGTATCAAAACAATCATCTTTCTTGATACGAATAATTTTTGTGTAACAATCAAATACCAACTGTCTGAAGTTTTGGCATATTCCAGTTATACTCCGTAGCATTTTCTTCGGAGACTTTTCTTCGGGGATTTCTTCTTTTTCTTTTTCTTCTTCAGGGTTATATGAATTACAGAATGGATGTTCAACATGTTCATTCACAGTCGTAACTTCCTCCTCATTATCATCAACAACATCTTCCTCGGCAGCGGCTGTTTCATCATCAAAATTCGGGTATTGACCAATATCAAAATCATTACACGCAGGGTTTGTTTCTTCTTCTTAAACATCATCAAAATTCGAGTATTGACCAAGATCAAAGTCCGGGTATTGACCAAGATCAAATTTCGAATACTGACTAGTACTCACAATTTTTTCTGTTGGATCATCATCGTCTAACTGGTCAATACGAAAACCGAAATTTGGTGCTGAAAGTTGTTTGGGATTTGGATTAGGGAAAGGTTGTGGGTTTTGAGATTGTGTTTGGTATTGGAAATGTGGTGAAACAAAATTTGCTTGGTGATGAAATTGTGGTGGAACCATTAAATTTTGAGCACCATAAACTAGGGTTGAAAAACTTAGTTGATTACTACCCGCTACTGACCCAACTTCACTACTTCTAGGTTCAACAACATACAATGTAACATCATCTTGCGAAACACTAATGTAAGCGATGAATCGTTCAACATCTTCATTGTCGGTTAACAAATAAACTTTATCTTTTCTCTGATAAGATAACCTAAATCCACTTAAGGGCTCTAAATTCAATTTATTTGCAACACGTAACATTAGAGTTTCATAAGTTAACTTTTTTAATGACAGTTTTAGTTGAAGATTCATGGGTAAAGACATATATTGTAAAACACCATGAACATTCTCCCATGACCCTCCAAAACATAAATCTATCCAAACATGATCAACATTAGATGATTTCATTATTGTAAATTAATTTACTAAACAAACGAGCTGCGAAACTAAAACCTGTTGCCGGATGGGGAAGGATGTCGTTGGATATAGGAACGGATGTCGCCGGAGAGAGTGATAGATGGAGATGGAATGAGTTGCGATTTAGGGATTTAGGTTATGAGTTGTTGCTGCTGCGTAGTTATATACCCAAAATATTTGTGTTGCGAAATTAAAACCTGTTGCGAATTTGAAATTCAGCGTTGCGACAGTCAGAATCGCGTTGCGATTTACATATTCGCATTGCGATTTTCTAAAATCGCAACGCTAATTTGGAAAATCGCAATGCGATAGTCAAAATCGCGTTGCGAATCTGGAAACTGATTTGCGATACTGGAGATCGTGTTGCGATTTAGAGATCGCATTGCGATTTTATTGGTCATTTTGGCAAATCAAAAAAAAATTGGTCAAAATCGTATATTATAAGGAATTTTCGGTCAGTGAGATTATTTTCTATTTTTTTTTAAGCTTTAAGGTGTAAGACTAAAATAAATAAGATTATGAAGTTTAAATTTGCAGCACGTGTATGAAGAAATGAACTTGGAAAATAATAAATATCAAAGTCTTGGATATATAATTTTTTTTATCAATTCAATTATTCACCTGTAAAATTATTTTTTACTTTTTTTGGTCCACTTTTTATATATTTCAAACCTAGAAAAATAATTTTCGATTCTAATTAATTAAGTTGATACAATTAATCTAGTTTTTATAAAATATAACGTTAAATATGATGACATTTAAAATAAATATATCCAATCTTTAAATATATATATATATATTAAAAAAATATACTACTGAGAATAATAAGTAAGATTTTACGTTGATTGAATTCAATTTTTTTTATTTAATATCATTATCAACACATATTTAATTTATGAGAAGAGGGTTCTGTTATTTTTTTAAAAAAAAAATTGACAAGTGTTTAATGAGTTGAGTTGCTCATGAATTACTCGAAATAAGTTCGGTTAAAACTCGATCAATATTCGATTCAAGTTGATTCAATTTGAACTCGAGCACGACTCGAGATCTTAACGATTTGAATCGAGCAATGTCTAATTCGACTCGATAAGTTCGCGGGCAGATTGTTAACTTTTTCATAGCATTTTAATAGTTACCTTAAAACATTATTCCATTAAAAAAAATCTAAATAATTACTACTACTAATTAGCTGATAGATAATAAGAAAGATGATAAATTATTAATTAATAATCACTATTAATATACTAATTTACTTGTTTAATGTATTTATGGATTATTACTTTAGATTTTAGACTTTGATATTGTTTCATACTCTTTTGATAAATTTTTGGTTAAAATTGTTAATTTATGTTTATATTAAACTCTACATAATAGTAGTAGATTTTACCTATAGTTAAAGAACAAAGGTATTGGTGAGCTTAAATAGCAGTGAACTGAGAACCGATTTTTACATGAATCGAGCAACAAAATTATTTAATGAGCACTACCCAACTCGTAATTTACTCACTCGATAAGAACCCCTAGAAACTAGTTCCACCAAAAGCGACTACATTGGAGTATCATACCAAAAATGTTTGTCATCCCAAATGCAAGTGCCAAATGACATACTTTCGACGAAACGTGGGAAGTAAGTGTTGCCCCGGATGAGTAGCGGAATCTACAGCCGTCAACATCTCTTCCCGCTGTGCCTGATTTAAGTATTCGAAATTTGAAATGCGTTAACAACACTACACTCGGCTACTTGGAAGTTCTTAAGAACAACCGAAATCAAACAATGGTTGCTCTTGCTCTTTCTTCCGTAAAGCTATTATGTAATCATATGTGCTGATCCCTTTCACGAGTAGAATGCGAAAGAAGCAAAGCTGCGCAAGCGGTGATGTAGGGAGCATTGCTAAAATAGTGCATGATGCCTGTGACAGTAAGAAACCACAATAATTGTATATCAAAGGGATTTATAATCAGTTTGATATTCTATTTCTGTTGTTACCTTTTGTTGATCAAGAGAAAAAATTCAGTTCTATGCAAGTTTTCTTTTGTTCAGATCCCTATAAATAGAAAAGAGAGAATATGATCATATGAATACGAGAAAAGAAAACATTTGTAACAAATCTTGTACTTCTTCGACATGGTGAAATTTTCTTTTCTTTTGCCTGTGATTTTTTTCTCTCGAGTTTTCAGCGTAAATTTTAGTGTACTTTATTTTCTTTTTTCGATCATGTTTGTTTACCGTTAATCTTTCCGATCACCGTAACACATTGAATGGTGCCAATGAGAAACTGCTTCCTAAATATGCTGAAATATCCGCGGAAAACCGCTTCCGCTCAATGAAACAGCAGATAAGTACGAGGATCCCAGCCGACCATTGTAGAATAAGCTGCAATCTCAAGCCCAACGTGGACAAACCAAGTATATAACTGTCAATATTCAATTAAAATGAAAATGACTAGAAAAGCAAAATGCTTACTCTAGGTTATCTTCATTTCTGGCAACAGTGGAACCATGGCAGCAGTCGCATCAAGTGGTATGGCATAGGAATTAATATACATGAATTTGGCATTTGATAGAAGCCCAGTGTTATTGTTCTCGAAGATCAGGACCCGAGATGTGTTGAAGGAAGAGATTGGCTAGAACAAAAACTGGGATCGTATACGAGATATGAAGAATATGATCCGAACATGGAAGATGTAGGCTGAACTTACCAATAGAAGAGCAGAAACCATGAGAGTGAAGAATTGTCTGTAGTTCCTTTTGCCCATGCAATTGTTTAGCCACTACAAATATCCAAGTGAATAAAATAAGTACTACCAGAATTTCTGATGAACAGGTTAAAGTATTCAGCAAATGAAGATCCCGATTTACCCTGCAGTGATGATCAAAACAGTCAACACATTTGTCACAGACTCTGCAGTGTTTACTATATTTGGAAACCTGCCAAGAATAATAAACTTCAATAAAATACAAAGTATTTATGATATTGAAACAGCTGCAGTAGCTTAAATACTAATATCAGCATAAGACTGCTGTAAAATCCACGATGAGGAACATTTTGTTCTAATTTGATTGAATAAAGCCAGAGTGATCCCAGGATATCCTTTTTACACAGTTATTTTTGCATGCCAGGCAATTAATATGCAAATTCCACCCTCTTACGCTATCTTGATATAGGGATTGTAATGTAATAATCATCCTACAAAAGGAATAATGAAAGATAGAGCTTAAAGATGCCAAATGCTTCCCTACCTCAACTTCACTCAAACTGCAATAAAACATGCCATCTTCACTCATTTGTTGCTCGGAAGATTCTTCATGCGAGCCAGTACATTTGCAGATAATAGCACAATGAGAGAAAATCCATAGCAAACAAGATGACTGCTTCGAAAAACCATGGTTTCCCTCGATTTCAGCACTGGTGTCTTTCAAGGTTTCATCTGTCACTGCTGCATCCTTTTCCACAGTTTTTCCTCCAACTGAAGTACCATCATCAGGGAAGGTTGTAGCTGAATCTCCACCAAATTTAGAGTCCTAGACATGACATTATCAATCTAACCTGGACATGACAATAAAAAATGTGGTCAAAACACAGTATCTTGATGTTGTTACTGTCCTAGTGATATGAAGATTGTAGATTTAATACGAATCAGTCATGCATACAGCGTTTTAAACAAATTATAAGTCAGAGGAGATATAATCTAAGAAATTCATGAGATTCAAACATATTGGTGTCCAACAAATCATATGAAACAACATATGGTCCATGGACAAAAGAATGCATAGAATAAGAGAATTAAATTACAATGTGTGTGTGTATACATGCCAACTAAACTAGTTCAAATACAAGACTGAACCCTAATTCAATCTCAAGTTGTCGCCTGTTATCTTGAATATTACATATCATCTGCCCTTTGAGTGAATTTGCCTGAAATATGGAAAAAATTCCATGCTTATTTCTCTTCCGTTGTTGCAATTCAGAGACACTATGTTACATCCTCTTCTTTTAACCGCAAACGTGCTACTTCTTGTTGTCTGCTGTTCGTACTGTTATTTATACCACGGTTGTCTGTTGCTATATTATGTGTTCTTCCTTTTGATGTGTCAGTGTTAGCCGTGTTGTGGCTGCTAGTTTTGGAAGCTGGTACATCGTGATTATGTTTTCCCTCGTATGTTGTTATAACAGCCTTGGGGTCGGTTGAAGCCCTCTCGACGTGCTTACGAACATTGCATCCCGGTGTTGTACATTTATAGTAGCTCCTGTGGAACCATAAAAATGCATTAGGGATGACTCAAATAATCAAACACAACAGAAAATGTCACACTGAAGTGTCTCTCTTAACCATGATTCAAACAAAAAGGTAAGTTTTACATTTGTTAGAAAAGCTATCACCTGGTGTACAGATAAACAATTACCTTGGATAAGGATTTCCTTTGACGACTTTCTGTCCATATTTGCGCCACCTATAGCCATCATCCAGTAGGTCAACTTCGCTTCTCGTCTGCAATATAATTCTAGGTTCTGTGACAGTCCTATGCGAGGAAGATGGGTCTGAAACTCTAATTTCTGAGTTTCTGCATATAAAGAAACAAGTTTTGTTGGATTGGGCTTATTCAATGGAGCATAAAGATGAATATAGAAATATTTGCATACTGTCTTTTGCTGTCAGGTTCATCTTCATCTTTTTTATCAGCACCGGTTTCATTATCACCTGCTACATCACTATCACTTGTCCTGGAAATACGTTCAGCCGTAGCTAGGCTAGACTCCTGGTCCTTCTTGGACATTGAATAACCGGATGTCCCTACTTCAATTATGCTCATGTTGCCACTTTGAAGTTGGGAAGTTGATTCATAAATTCCCTGATTATTCGAAGTTCCGCTTAAGCTTCCACTACCTTTTGCACGCTTATTCAACTGAGTCTGATGGTTGTGCTGCCCTTTGTAGATGATTTCAGTGACCTGGCCATCAAGTGATCTCTCCACCTTCTTCTTGACGGGACAACCAGGATGCGTGCACTTATAATAACTTCTCGGAAACTCACTGCCTTTTACCTGTTTCTGACCATACTTTCGCCAGTTGTACCCATCATCGGCAGGCCTATCAACATTAAGCGAAGCAGATTGGGATCTCTGATTGGACTGAGATACGTCTGATGGTTGCTTCATTGTAACATTAGAGTCTTGCAACGAGGTCGGCACCTCCTGATCCGTATTGGCAGTAAAAGAAGAAACTAGTGCCAAAGATGATGGAGGTGTTAATGAAGATTCGGCATGGATTTGCGAATGTGAATGAGCTTGTGCAGCCTGGGCAGTGACCTGTGCTAGAGCCTGCTGGTGTGTCATTCCAAAAGGTCCCTATACATTTCATAAACAGCGGAAATTGGTTAAAATGATTGAATAAAAAAGGAAAAGGGCAAGGTAATGCATTTTCTCTTTGTTTTTGTTTTTATCATCCCATATTACCAAGCAAAGCATAATTGCTGCGATTCAGAATGACACCCCACATCACCGCATGCACTAATTCTAGACTAGACATACGAGTATGTATGTATATGGTTAGATTTCCTAAAAAAAATCATGTATTCGGAGGATTAGCAGACATCATATTTACATATTCATGTGCAGGATATAGATATTTTAATAAAAATAGGATTCCGAGTAACTATAGGGAAACTATTCCCATATACTTGAAATTAGAGAACTCTCCTTTCCCATTTTAAAAGCACCACATTCTAGACCAGAGACCAACAAACTCACAATCAAATTTAACAATGAATTCACAAGCAGTAGTAAATATTAAGTAGTGCCTAAAATAGAAAGCCATACTTCAATTAAAAATTAAACTTGTACCTGGGCACCAGGAGAAAACACACTAAATCCAGGAGACTCCAATAAGCTGGCGGGACTCAGCAACCCTTGCGGCATCTCATAAAACGGCTGTGGTACTGGTTGTGTTATCACCAAACCGGCCGGCTTATTCTGCTTGAACCGCAACCCGCCCTCAACTCCATCTTCAGCGTGGTTAACATCGCCCTGGTCTTCGGCCGCAGTAGGAAGAGTGGAGCTCAGTCTTTGAGAAGAGACTGCTGCCGGCGACGCCATAGCACCAGCAAGCAGCTGAGAAAAGGACTTGAAATCGTCGGTGCCGGAGAAGTAGTTAGAAACGAGGGTCATGGGGCCTGGACTTAAGCCCATGAAGCCTGTCCCACCGTTGAAGAAGGCCTCCGTGAAAGGCTGTGGTGGGGGAGTAATCACCGGCCGTTTAGACGGCGCCAGTGGTTTCGAAGGCTTCTGCTCATGATTCTCATCATCAGCCATTAGAAACGTGAAAACAAAACTCAAAAAGCTTTTCCTTTGTTTGGATTCAGAAATGGTAAGCTCCCCTGCCTTTTGGTGATGGCGTGATGCGGATCTGAATTCTAAAGCGAGTTTTAGTGAAGGCAAAAAAGTCCACGCCTCGTAAAAGCCTTTTCTTTTTCTTTGTTTAGGATGTCACTCGCGCCATCGGATCGGCGATTTTTGTTTTTTATTTTTTAAAATATGAAGAATAATAATTTTTTTTAAAAATTATAGTTTTACTAAAATAGTTTATAATTTCGAGTTATTCAAATTAATTGAATTAAAGAATAATCAATTCGATTTTCTAATTCTAATCGAGTTGAAAATTTGAAATTTTGAGTTACTCGAGAAACTAAAAATTTGATTAAATATTTTGACAATTTTACGATTTGACACACGATTTCATTTTTCCTTCATTTCCTTCTTCATTTTAAGTCCATTTTTTTATTAAATTTGAATCGCATGCTCCTAAATAACTTTCAATTTCTCTTTTTTATAGCAACTTTTTCTTTTTTTCAATTTAATCCTTTAATTTTTTATTATTTCTTCAATTCATCTTTTATTTTTAAGTCTCTTTTTACTAAATTTGAACCACATGCTCATACCACAATAGAATATCTATGTAACTTCAATTTTTACTTTTTTACAAAAAAATATACTCTCTTTTTTATTTAGTCCGTTAACTTTGCATTTTATAAAATATCATAATGTGAAAATAATATAATATATATATATATATTATATGGTTAGAGAAAGTCAGAAAATTAAAACAAATCCTTATCATAATACTACAAATAATTAGAATAAAATTAGAATAGAATATCGAATAACTCGACTCGAATTTCTTAAACTTGACTTGAAAAAATTTCAAGCTAAGTTTAAGTTGTAAAATACGAGTCGTCAACTTGAAAAGATAAGTAGTTAGATGCAAATGTATTAGTTAGGAGATTGTTAGCCTTGTTCTTTAGTGAGCAAATGAGGTATAAATAAGGATTATCATTGTAGATGATGAATATACAAGTATTTTCCATATGCTCTCTAGATGCAATTTAACATGGTATCAACAATTTTTTTTCGGTCCTTTGCAATTTAACATTTCGTTGTATCTTCATCCGTATGACACTCTCTTTAACCACATAAAACATTTCGTTGTATCTTCATCCGTCTGACACTCTCTTTAACCACATAAAAAAGTGTCTTTCTTGTTCAAGAGAAACTTCATATTGCACCCAAAAACTCTAGCTTGACCGTCTTGTGATGCAAGCTTGATTACATTCAAGAGATCCGATCGAAATTCCTCGAGATCTAATCACACAAACTAGAGCAATGAAATCGAAAGATCCTATGCAGTGGCGGATGCGCAAAACATATCTAGGGTGGGCATGTGTCAACTCTGGAATTTGAATTTCTTTATATTAGTTGTCTATTTTACTATGAGTGTCCACCCTAGAATTTTATTTTCTGTCCACCCATACGAAAATTTTCAATAATTAATATGTGTGTTCACCTCAAAAATATTTCTGAATCTGCGGGTAGTTTGATCCTGCAAGCTTGGACAGATGGAGTCTCAAGACTTGAAGATGGCGTTGGTAGTGTTGTGCAAATCAAGCCATGCACCTTGTTGCATGTAGATTAAAAGGACATCTTGTTCCATGTTTAAATCATTTTTAACACATTATTTGTCACATTTGCATTATTATATTTAATACCAAAATGAAACTTCCTTGAGCGCTTATTATGCCCACTAGCCGCTTACGACAACTGCGCTTACCGTCGTTGAATTCAGCAAGTAAATGGAAACTGATGAAGGAATATGAATTACATTCAATACCAGAAATAATGTTAAACATGTAATACATATAAGCACGTCAAATTGAAATGCAAATAAAAACCAACCAAACCTGCTACATTGCTGACAAAAATCTCATTTCTGTTCCATTGGCAATAACTTTTTCTGTCTTTGCGTGAGTCTCGCAAACTTTATTCCTCTAGTAGTAATCCTAAGATCCTTATTACAACCATTAACTTGGCAGTGATGAGCTCATTGTCGGAGCCTTCTTCGACCGGACCAACTGAAGAATCTATAGAAGTTCCCTTTAAAAACTTGCAACCCTTTGAACCAGATTCTCGACTGTTGGACTCCATCAAAGAACTTGAATTCTTGATAGTACCGAATTGTTGTTCGCCATAGAGGTAACATTACAATCAGAAGAAACTAGCCTTTTAGTTGAATTATTATTACCAAATTCATCATCAGAAATTCCCAGATTGCTGCTACTAAAAAAGGGTTTATTTTTCATATCAGCGAAGCCAAAATCCATGAAATTATTTGAAGGTTTTAGGATCAATTCATCTGTGAAAAGCAGGCCTTTCCCTTGTTGTTCGACAGGTTGTATTAGCACTAAAGAAGTTGTGATTGCGGAGTTAACTTGGGACAACAAGCTTGAGTACTAAGTGGGATAACATTTTTTTTGTCAAACTTCGTTGGATAGAGAAAAACAAGTATTAAATGAGTTGATGGATATCGTCAATCTCCAGGGGTTGAAGATAGAATCATTTGGCTTCACGATCAAGTTGGACAATTCTCGGTCAAAAGACTATCGTCTCTGCTGGTAGATGCTGATATTGATTCTTCATTTGATTTCAACAATATATGAAAACTAAAGCTCCCCCCAAGCCCCAAGGTGCAAAGCATCAACAGGATTCCAACAAAAGCATTTCGCATGAACCGGGGGATAAACATGAATCCAGATCTGTCGAATCATTTGTACGCGGATTGCAGCTTCATGCGTAGGTTTTGGTAAAAAAAAAAATCTGTTGGTGGGGAGTGACCCATCTCCTTAACTCTTGTTTTAATCTCTCTTTATCAAGTCAACCCCGAGGCCTTTGGTTAATCTGAATTATGCACATTCAGGATAAAGCCGATTTAAAAGGGAGATGTGGTTTGCCAACTTTGATGCCTCATATTGCTATGGTGCTGGAGGGACCGGTCTTACATCAATGAAGGACGTGGAGAGGAGACATGGTGAATTCAAGCAGAGATGGCTTGCTATATAGATACAAACAAAACCAAGACTATCATTTAACTTCTGTGAAGTCCAACCATAAAAATCCACATCATAATAACAGATCGTTTTCTTCTTTTACAGTTCCAAATAATCGTATTGTTGGCCATATAAGAAGAAAGGTATCGTATTGTTGGCCATATAAGAAGAAAGGTGATAGTATTAGTTATTATCATTATTAATTTTATAAAATTAATTAATACATCTAGGTAGGCCTGTAAACGAACCGAACGCACACGAACGGATGTATGTTCATGTTCGTTCATTTAATAAATAAGCGAACATAAACGAACACGAACATAAATGAACAAAAAAAATTTTGTTCATGTTCGTTCATTAAGGAATATAGCTTGTTCATGTTCGTTCATTTAAATAATAAACGAACATAAGCGAACACGAACGAACGAACATAAACGAACAACACAAACACACAAAAAAACTTATTCGAACATAACAAATGAATGTAAAAAAAGTAAACAACAAGAATAAACAACTTAAAATTCATTAATATAACCTGCAACTTTAGAGTTAATTTGTTCGAATACGACAAAAACATACATAAATCATAAATAAAAGTCTTAAAGTTAATTTGTTCAACAAAATAATCTTCTTGAAATCCAAACAACTTCAATAATCTTCGTAACATATTCAATTTGCCCTCTGTTCGAACATAAATGAACGAACATAAATGAACAAATATAAACGAACATATAATCTAACGTTCACGAACGTAAATGAACGAACGAACCCTTTGTTCATGTTCGTTCATTTAATTAAACAAACTCAAAATCTTATTCATGTTCGTTCATTTAACAAATAAACGAACATAAACGAACTTTCCGCCGCACGGTTCATGAACGGTTTGCTGAACGTTCAGTCCATTTACAAGCCTACATCTAGGAAAGGAATTTTCAGGTCCATACAAGAGAGGGGAAGATTGATTATGTTATCTTGATGTATGGCTGAGAAAGTGAGAAAATATAAATTTTATTTAAGTTGTAAGATTATTTTTATTAACTTTTTTTCTGTTTTAGTTAAAATTAATATAAAATCATGAGTTAAAGAGTATTGTGATTGTGATTGTGATTGTTTAAGAATGCAAAAGCTTGATCAAAGCACATGATAATAACGAATGGTTCTTATTGCACTTAAAAGCACTAGAATGCATAGTCTCAAAAAACATTATGGGTAAACTAAACAGTTGACCCCTCAATTGTAAAAAATATTAAATTTTGTCACTTAATTTTGTACCAACAATTCATTAAAATTAGCTCTCGTTTTGGCGTTTTCATTTAATCATCTATTAAAAAAAATATAATCATATTTGTGACATGTGTAATCATATTGTAACATCTTAATCAGATCCAACCCGAATCTTGAAGATTAAAATATTAAATGGAACCACCTCAGTGACTAGCCAATTTTTATAACATTTTATATAATTCAAACATCATAATAATAATATTGTTGGTATATAAATGTTATTTCAAAATATGGGGAGCTCCCAACAATAGTTTCCAAAAATACATAAGTGTAAAAAAAAGTTACTACTCAATGTGACAATAGGGTCTAGACAGTACATGTCACTACGATACTCGAGACGTACTATGATAACATATTGAGTCTAGAAGTCCTGAATCTGGCGACAAGCTCCTTAAATGGCACCTAAGAACCTAAAAACGAAAATACATTTCATACGCTGAGCTCACAAGCTTAGTGCCACACAAATAACCCAACTATAACTACATGCATTCAACATATAAGCATGCGACCAGTATGGTTATGAACATTTGCATACATTAACACAACTATAAAGGTAAGCATCATGATGTGGCTCGGGGTCACCTTAGCATCACGAAACTCACACCCCTGTTTGCTTACTAAGGGTACCTTAAGTAAGATATGGGTCACATGGCGTCTGCATCTTACATTACCCTAGGCTAGATCCGGGTCACATAGTATCGGTGCCTAGTCAAGCTAGTCTACTACTCTAGAGTACTTGGGACATGTTCAGGTCATAAACCGTCGACACAACATCCAACTAGCATTTAAAGTGCTCAAGCATTAGATTGAATATATCTGAATAATCTTTACTCCATCACATAATTGTCGTAAAAGTTACTAAGGTGTCATCGTCGTTTCCCGAGCATCATACAAAGGAATAAGTCTTATGAAATTTTACCTCATTAAGATCTTATGTTGGAATCTTACCTCATTAAGATCTTATGTTATCATGTAATTATTTAAGGTTTTCGCTTGTAGCTTATTAAAAGGTTTCGCTCATCAAACCCCTTAGTTTCATCTTTCAAACCCAAGCTAGGCTTATAGCCTAAGTATTCACGATAAAACCGATACTCCTCCTTGGGTATCGGGACTCCTCTTCCTATGGTATCGATACTCCCCTGAGTATCGGTACCAAATTTACATTCAATGTTTTGGAAAACAACCTCAGTATCGATAATCCTCCTAAGAGTATCGATACTCTACCCACGGTATCGATATTCTTATGAGTATCGATACCAAAATTGCATTCAATGTTTTTGAAAATTTTCTAGTATTGATACTATCATGGGAGTATCGATACTGTTTTGGAAAAAGCCTCAGTATCGATACTTCTCCTGAGAGTATTGATACTCTACCCACAGTATCGATACTCTCATGTGTATCAATACCAAAATTGCATTCAATGTTTTTGAAAATTTCCTAGTTTTGATACTCCTACTGGGAGTATCGATACTCTACCCTCAGTATCGATACTCCCATGAGTATCGATACCAAAATTGCCTATTGAAATCTGATCAAACCCTCGAGTATCGATACCATATGAGTAGTATTGATACTCCTTGAAGGGGTATCGATACTCTCCTCACAAACCTTTTGAATTTTGCCCAACTCTCGACGAGCAGTATCAGTATTGTATGAACAATACTGATACCCCTTGAAGGGGTATCGATACTCTTCTCACAAACCTTTTGAATTTTTGCCCAACTCTCGACGAGCAGTATCAGTATTGTATGAACAATACTTATACCTCAGCCCAGTAAACTTTGTTTCTCTCGTCTAAAACCTTCCAAACCACTCTTAAAGTGTCCTCAAAGACCTTATATGATGTTTAATGCTTATTTAGTATTTAAGGGTCATAAAAGTCATTATTTGTTCACCTAACCAAGGAAGGAAGAAGGAAATTTGAATAGGAAAAGAGACAAATGGTGAGGAAAAAGAGATATGAGAGTGTTACCCTCCTTTGGCGTTTTCCCCCTATCGTGACCTCACTCTTCATAAAAGAAAATCGGCTTTTGAAACTTTTAAGGAGCGTTTTATAACTTTGGTCCTTCCTAGTTTAACCCCAAATCAAATACACCACTTTTTAATATTATTTGTGCCTCAACACAAGCCCAAATCACTTTATAATTAAACAATGATTTCTCACAAGCATATTGGTATAATTAACTGTCTCTAGGGCTAGCCCGGAGCTTTTAATCCGGAAATCAGGGCGTTATACGTATTATAATGATGTCTATCACTATTTAATTGATCTAAAGATTGAGAAAATTAAAACATTAGCTTTTGACCTAAAATTTAAATCCAAGTCCTTTAGGAAAAACCTTCAAACACTCGGCTACTACACCCATTTGTGTCATTCATTTTAATATTGACAATATATTTATTTGACCTTGAAATGAGGCAATTTTAGTCCAATATCTTAAGTATGTTAATTATTTAGTTCAATACGATACTAGATATTTTATTTTGGGAACTCGATATTTGTTATGGTGATTTTGAACTTTTTTTGTGTGCATGGTAAATTTTAATAAAATATAATTTTATTGAAACTTGTCATTCTGATCTCATAAAATCTAATAAAAATTATATTTTATTAAAACTTACCACTTTAACATGATGAATTAAATAAAAAATTATTTAAATAAACTCGTCATGTTAACTCAACGAATTTATCCTGTACGGTAAATGTTAAAGGAAACTATATATATATATATATATTTAAATTTTATATTCATTAAAAAAGATTGAATTAACACAGTAATGTAAAAGTGGTACAGGTATTTGTCTTTTCAAGTGAAAGTAGAGTCTAAGATCTGCCATATATCCTAGGACGGAACTATGTGAAGTTAAAGACGTGAATAAAGCTGCCCTGGAATTCAATGCCGCACGTTGAAAGCCCTCCATGTGCACCTTGATTAGATATTTAATTTGATTTTATAAAATCTTTTTTTAAATATTTTTTTATGAAATTTCATAGATAATGAAGTTAGATTAAATTCAGGTTAAGTATAAAAAATTAACCAATTGACCCAAATTAAATTTTTTATAAATTTAAAAATAATTATGTTATTCAATAAAAAAATTTAATCATTAAAATAATAAAAAAATGAAGTGGTCGTACATTTAATCATTTCTTATAAAAAGAAACAATAAATTTCGAATCCCAAAGTTCGTTGGGAAGTCTCGGTGTTGTGTCTATCGGTTCAAATGAGGTATCAAATCACTAAAATTAGGTTAACACTGCTCATTCCGCTTCATTGTCATATATTTCTCTATTGAGCTGGGATGTACAAGGGACTGTTAAATACACTATTAAACAAATATGTTATTTAATATTTTTTTTAATATTTTTAGTAAAATATTATTTAAAATATTATTTTTTAATGTAAATATTAATATTGACGTTATTTAAAATGTTATTTTTATACCTGAAATGTTAATATTTGGTGTTATTTAAAATATTATTTTTCTACAAGAAATTAGGTAGCGAAATTAATATTTTCGGTAAAAAAATAATATTTTAAGTAGCGTTTTACTAAAAATATTAAAAAATATTAATATTTTGGTAAGACTTTTCCTTAATTATATATTAAAACTATCGTAAAACAGAGCTACCCAACACAAATCTCATCGCAAAACTCACAAATAAATGATTCACAAAACGGGAAATAAATATTTGATATGGTTCAATTGTGACAATCTTATTTCATTCATATACCAACTTTATCCATACACACATATAGGTTTTTTTTTCTTCATCATTATCGTTTTTTAATAAATTCACAGATTAATCTGAATTATATTGTAAAAGTTCATTACAAATAAAGATAGACACATAAATTTATGATATGGGTCGAATTCATAAAATTTTAAAGGAAAACGAACTTATGAAATTTTAAGAAGTAAATTTTCAATCGAAAATCAAAATAAATTATCTAAAACGTATAAGAATTTAAAATTTTAAAGGAGAAAAATACCCCTACCCTCCCGATTTATCCCTGATTATAAAGGTAATCCTTCAATCTAGTTTGCTCCATTCACAATGCCAAAATTCAAACATATGGTCTTGCTAAAAAAATCTAGTGTCTCATCTCACTAGATTAACTGATGATCAACAAAACACACACACATATACATATCTTTTTAATCAATTTAATTTCAATACTTATTAAATATTTGATACTTGAAATGGTCGTTTTTACGGTTGTGATACATGCTTTTTTAACCAATTTGATCCTTATAATTATAAATATTATACAGTTAGCACTTGTATTTATTAAACCAATATCAAATGTTTGAAAGCATAAGTGGATTCCATATTACAATTTGTTATAATTTAAATTTTACATAATTATTACTTTTATAAGTTATTTAATATAATAATTTTATGTGATTTTAGTTAATTTAATTTAAAGTGTATTATTTGTATTAATTTATTTAATATGCATCATTTTGTGTGATGTTTGATAAACACGAGTGTTAAAAATGTAATGTTTAACAAATGTAAGTACCAATCTCATTCAAAGAAAAACACTTGTACCACTTTTATAAAAATGAAAAAATCTAATACCAAATTGCTTATAGGAACTTGTACCAAATTGCTCTCTAATAATATAAATCCTCAGTATATAAAGAAGAAATACAATAAGGTGCTCACTTCACTACCATTTCTTGTATCGAACCAGAGACGGACCCAGGATAAAAATTCAGGGGTTGCAATAGTCCCAGGGTGGCACTTGTATTAAGAGTGGCACTTGTATTAGGGGTGACACTTGTGGAGGGGTTGCTTGGGATACCCCGGACACCATGGCACCATGGAGGTCCGCCTCTGGATGAGGGGTTTCCTGAGATACCCCGGGCACTATGGAGGTCCGCCCCTGTATCAAACCATATCAAGAACCTTTAGGTTTTTCTTGTATTTGTCAAATGAGTGATGTCCTGTTTTCTTCAACAATATAATCAGGGATGAATCGAATCGAAAGAGTATTAAAAAAAATTCTATTTCTTAAAAAATTTCAAACTTTGATATAGTTTAAATATTATTTTTACTTCTTTGATTTTATATTTCATGAAATTCTATAATTTACGCTCTCAAATTTTTAATATCTTATTAAAAGTTTGCAATTTGACAAATCTCACATCTCTTTGTGAATATAAGATCAAATTTATAATTTATAACGTCGATAAACAATAATTTTATTATTCTAACTTATTGTAATTATGAAATTCGTGTGGGTAAAAAATGTCCGAGTCGTCAATTCTTGTAATAAATAATTGAAGTGAGAAAACGTGTGATAGTAAAATAGTTTTCATTGGCTTCCACTGCCTATGGGCACGTGGGAGAGATTCCCTTGGTTTCTCTATATTTGTTATATGGACCCAATGATATGAAACTTTCTGTACCTTCAACAGCAAATGGAAAAAGAAAAATGACACTAAGAAAATGAAAACAATTATGATTGGATTTGATCATGCTATTGGATGACTGCACTCATTTATTTCACTAATATTATTAAATTAAAAAAAAAGCAATCATATTTAATGATAAATGTGAATTCCCTTTGAAATTATGTTAATGTTATTTTTAAAATTTAATTATTCATTAAAAATAAAAAAATAAAAATATATGTTTGTATTTGGGGTACAAAACCTTTAATTCTAGTTGTAGTTTAGTAGTATATTCTACTTATAAATGCAATGGAAAGTAGGATTCAGAGGGCTCTATACTTTAATTATAAAGAAACAAATTCATAAGTAAACTAAGTAAACTAATAGGGAAAAAGACAAACTTTGAGAAAAATACTTGTATACAAGTCTGAATTTGATTTGATGATGCCTCAGTTGATCAGGATGACGCTTATTTGTTATCATGTTTATCTGTCATGTTTTGGACTCTTATATTAAATTTTAATACGCAGTTTGCGTTTAGAAATAATTTTCTCATGATGTTCGAATATAATTTGCGATTGTCGATGGTCTTTTAATAGTTTGATTCTCTGTTATGGTTCGCATGTCAATGCAATCTGATCTGTTCGTATATTTTGTTAAAATTTTTTGGATGAGTTTTTAACATTTTTCTTATATGCTCCTTGTATGATCTCAAACGACTAGTTTCATGTGTCAATGACTATAAAATATATCCTAATTATGTGTTTAGTTTACATTTATGGATATATACCTTTACTATAATTTTGGTTTTTAAAGAAAATTAACTAGTTTTATTTGAATAACAAATTCTATATAAGGTTTATAGGAGTAAAATTTATAGGAATATTGAATTATTTAACTCTAAAATAGTTTAAAGGAAGGGTTGGTAGTTTAACTTATTTAACTACTTTTATTTGCATAAAAAATTATACAAAGATTTTTTTAATTAAAAGGATCTCATTCAAAATCCTTCCTAAACTTAAAAAGGGAAAATTGTGCCCAACCTTCATTAGCCATTAATGTTTCGCCGAGGACTTGTTTAAATGAAGGGTTGACTGTAGGGACAAGATTCGCTTACCTTATATAAAACTAATAAGTTTCACACCAATTTATAATCATTAGATTAAATAATAAATGACTTAAATTTAATTAAAATTTATAATCTATAAATAAATATTTTTAACTCACAGTAAAACAGTATCACTTTTTACCTTAATCTCTAATCCTAAACCCTAAGCCCAAAAATTTAAAACCCTAAATCATATACCCTAAATCTCACCCTAAACTCTAAATCATAAACCCTAAACACAAGCTTTAAGCCCTAAAGTTTAAATCTTAAACCTTAAATCCTAAATCCTAACTCTAAAAGGAAAAAAATATTGTTTACAATGAGTTAAAAGATTTTATTTATGGGTTATAAATTTTAATTAAATCTAATTCATTCATTTATTTAAATATAATGACTATAAATTGGTGTAAAACTTATTAATTTTTACATAGTGTAAGTGGATCTTAACCATTTATAATATAGTGTTAGGATCCACTTAAACATAGCATAAACTTTTAGTTTTACATTATTTAGGATCGTTGGATGTAGGAAAATCAAAGACTGAGATCAACTCCTTATTTTTCTCAGTGAATATCTTATCATTTCCTACTATTAATCTCAACCTTTGATTTTCCCTCATCCAACGATTTTAAAAGGTGTAAAACTCTTTTAGTTTACACATTTTAAGACCGTTGGATCAGAGAAGTTAAGGACTGAGATTAATAGTAGAAATAAGAAATGTTCATTGAAAAAACAATGAGTTAATCTCAACCTTTGATTTTTCTCAATCCAACGACCCTAAAAAGTGTAAACTATAAAAGTTTTTTATATGTAAATGTGGATCCTTACCCATATATATATTATTATGGTTAGGATTCACTTACATTATGTAAAATTAATAAATTTTATACTAATTTATAGCCTTTAGATTTAAACAAATAAATAAATGACTCAAATTTAATTAAAATTATAACCTAAATAAATATTTCTTCTACTCATAGTAAAACAATTTTTTATTTTTAGTTAGGGTTTAGGGTTTAGGGTTTAGGATTTAAGGTTTATAGTTTGGGTTTGAGGTAGGGTTTTGAGGTTTTGGGTTTGAGATTAAGATTCAGGTAAAAATATTGTTTTAATATGAGTTAAAAATATTATTTTTGGGCTATAAATTTTAATTAAATCTAAGTTATTATTTATTTAAATCTAATAGCTATAACTTAATGTAAAACCTATTGTTTTACATAGTGTGAGTGGATCTGTGTATCTTGTGTGTGTATATATATATATCTTTAATTAAGTAAAAAGTTAACCAATAAAACAAAGCTTTTTAGAATCTTGAAGATGGAAACTTTGAGACTTTTATATATAAAAAAAACTAATTAATTAATAGCTTTTTAATAACTATCAATGTAAGAACGAGTAATTATACTTAAGGTGACTTAATTGGGTTTGATAATAAATAAGTTATCTTTCTTTTAAAGGTTACAAACAGATCTATAGTTTGTTTAGGGTAGACACGTGATCACTTAATTATGGATTTGTTTAGGGTGAACATGTGACCCTGCATAAGCAGTGCTTGAAACTGAAATTTTAAAAAATAATAATAAATTTCTTAATTGGTGTGGTTGTTTGATTCGTGCCTAATAAACATTTAAATATCGAAACTGTAGAAGTGGATTATATATGTACAATTTATGTAATATTTGAATTTGAATAGCAAAATCTACTTTAATATCTAAACTTGTTAATTAAGCATATTAAATTTAAATATTATTTCAATATTTAAACTTGAACTTGATAATTTTGTGCCAAAAAAGAACTTGAACTTGATAGTTATACAAGTAATTTTTTCTTGAATGGCATATAACTGGTATTTAAATATGAATTAATTATCCGTAAAAGTAAAACAAATTCAAATAATGAATGCACGAACTACATTATCTCATGATTAAAAGAATGACTCTTATTTTTAGGTGTCCAAGTTTGAGCGTCAGAGACTTGCATAGTATTTGAACATTTATTGTTAAAGGATTGAGAGTCTTTAGCACAATTACTACCACTCTAAACCCATAAATTAATAAAAAAAATCAGATAATGATATCAAAATATTATATCTATATTTACTTAGAATTTAAATGAGATAAAAGTTAACTTACCTAAATATGAACATAATTAAATAATATCCAAAAACATCAAAATACTAATTAAATTATATTTTTAAAATTTCTTATTTCATATTTAAATATTTACTAAATCTTTAAAAAATATATAAAAATTAACTATTTAATTTCTCCCAAAATGTAACCTTAGATTTGGTACATATCTGCATTATGTATTACCATTTGGATATTTATAAGTAAAGATCCGCCGTCGACAAGAAGTGTGTGACAGTGTGGGGGGGGTCGGTGTCAAATGTATTATATAGGCTGTTGCATCCATTGCCTATACAACAAGGAAATAAAAAAGAAACCCTATCTTTTAGAAAAAGAAAACAATAAAATGAGAAATTATGGTTCCAAACAATGGTAACGACTGCACAGCAACCTGGACCAATGGGAGCCCGACAGCACATTCGTCTAAAACCACTCTGGTTTTCACTCTCCACTTTCCCTAAAACCACTGCTTCTGTTCCATTTACAATCCTATATGTGTTTTTTCCTTTCCACACACTCTCTGCAAACACTTCATATTTATCAAATCACAAGAAGCTGAGACCTAAAAAGGGTTCCACCCGGTTTATTAGGTATAATATTTGTTTACAATTACTTGGATCTGTTTCCTTTTAGTGTGTTGAGAATCTGGGTTTTGCTTGTTTTGGCGATCAGATATTAGAACAATGGGGAGAGGTAGGGTTCAATTGAAAAGGATAGAAAATAAGATCAACAGACAGGTTACTTTCTCCAAAAGGAGAGCTGGTTTGTTGAAGAAAGCTCATGAGATCTCTGTTCTCTGTGATGCTGAAGTTGCTTTGATTGTCTTCTCCCACAAGGGCAAACTTTTTGAGTACTCCACTGATTCCTGGTAAAATAACTAATCCATTTCTGGGTTTTCCTTTTAAACTCACTTTCATGCAAGGTTAACAGTTTAGCTAAAAGAAGACACATCTTCTCAAAACGTAACGAAGAAATTAGAACATCAGTAGGGGATCATCAAAGTAGCAAAAGAAAGGAAATTTTGGGGAAGAGCTTTGTCAAATCTGGCTAATTAAACAAGTTTTGACCAACGGAAGAACAATAATTTTTTCCCTTTTTGATTCTTTTGTTTTCATGTCCAATGGCCTAACTTTCTTAATTAGGAGAAAACACACACAAAAGAATTACATGAACTAAATTGATAATACTTGAAACCCTATTTCCCTTTGCCTTTATGTTTCGCGGGTTCATGGTTTACATCTTCTGCTCAGTAGCTCATCAAACCCTAAACCCTTTATGGTTTCTTCAAGAACTCCCAGATCTAAACAGA
The DNA here is from genome assembly GCF_006381635.1 of Hibiscus syriacus. Taxonomy (NCBI): domain Eukaryota; kingdom Viridiplantae; phylum Streptophyta; class Magnoliopsida; order Malvales; family Malvaceae; genus Hibiscus; species Hibiscus syriacus. Next base: position 98,800 of record NW_024061816.1, on the reverse strand, counting down.
AAACCCTAAAAGACGATTTACATTTTATAGTTTGAGGGGGGGGGGAATAGAGGGATTTACACCCAAAAATCATTTATAAATCTTGAATATTCATTTCTTTTAGCTTAGCTCTAAACTAAAATGAAATACTCACTTATATATTATAAAAATTTCCTTATTCATACCTATATATTTTTTAGTATATAGAAAAAATTATATAAACCCTATAACAATGAACAGTAAACTCTTTTTTTTTTCTGAAAATGAAAAGTAAACATTATACATACTAAATTATGAAGTGTAGTTTTATCTAATTATTTATTAATTATTAGTTTGATTTATCTAGTAATTTTTTGTTGGTGCTTGACTTATTAAGGATTGTTTGATTATACTGTAATTTTTACAATTACATGCAAAAGAACAAGAAAAATCTATATACACAGCCTTTAGGATTAAGCATTTGCGTTTTCTGCATGTTTTTCAGTATGGAGAAATACTTGAACGATACGAAAGGTATTCTTATGCTGAGAGACAGCTAGTTGCTTCAGAATCTCAACCTCAGGTATATATAATTATATATAGAGAGAGAGAAAGAGAGAGAGAGAGCAAATACCATAAAAAAGTGTGATGTTCTGCAGGTAATTGGTCCATGGAGTATAACAGACTTAAGGCCAAGGTTGAACTCTTGCAGAAAATCATAGGTATTTAAATTTATAAATTATTATATCTAAATTCGGAAGTGTTGAATTTAAATATGCGTTCGACATTCGTTTATTCAATTTAAAATTATGTCTTTTTACCCATATATTTACAAGAATGTATTTTATATAAAAATGACAAACCCTAGTACGTAGGTTGAACAGATCATTTTTGGGATACTAAAACTTTTGTTATTTGAACTTGAGTGAGCGTGGTACATGACTGTATGTTCAATAATATATTCAACATCTCAATTCTTAAACATTCCAGGAACTATATGGGAGAAGATTTAGACTTACTGAGCCTCAAAGAGCTGCAGAACTTGGAACAGCAGCTTGATACTGCTATAAACATTCGATCTAGAAAAGTACGCTTTTCAACAGCTTTTATAGGGGTGTTTCTTATCATTCAATTGGAACCGTCTTAATGCTGTTTTAATGATGAGATAATTGATCTCTGCAGAACCAACTCATCTGCGAATCTATCTCTGAGCTTCAGAGAAAGGTAAAGCCTCTCAAAACATATGGTTTGCTTGTCAATCATGGATGTATAAGTTATATACTGTTATACACATGTATGCATGTGTTCATATATATATTCAATAACTTGTATATATCATTACAAAATGATTTTGTTACAGGAGAAGGCGATACAGGAGCAAAACGCCATGCTAGCAAAGCGGGTGAATTTCATCTTCTAGGTTTCATAATATGCATTCAAATTCGGTCATTGCTATGGCTGTGTGAATACAAACCTATATATATGTGTGTGTGTTTTGCTAAGCCAGAAGTTTTGTTAATAATCTCCGAAAGATACAAAACTAGTATGTATATTTAAGAGGAAATAAGAATAAAGAGGTTGAGTTGGCATTTGCAGATCAAGGAGAGGGAGAAGACAGTGGTGCAGCAGTCGCAATGGGGGCAGCAAGAATATGGCCTCAACACATCATCTTTTCTGCTGCCTCAGCCACCCCCGCCGCATCCTTGTTTGAATATCGGGTAACATTTCTTCTTGCTCTTGAATCAGATAAGGTATGCCACTTCCATATGTTTTCATTGGAAAAAAATGAAAAGTTGAAGTACAATAGATTTGCATCCAGCCAAAGTAGTTTCGGATTATAAAAAATGGTGTGATCATAACTTGCTTCTACAATTTGTGATGCAGTAGCACTTACCAGGAAGAGGCAACTGAAGTGAGGAGGAATGAACTTGACCTTACCCTTGAACCTATTTACCATCTGGGATACTTTGCTGCATGAAATTGGTACTATATGTATGTATGTATATATGTATGTATAAATGCGTGCATGCATAAAAATGCTTTGTTTTAGCAGCTAATTATGAAGTTTTGGATTGTGTGAATAGGAACAGTGATGGATTTGCATTATCATGGTAAAAGAAAGGGTTGAGGAATTCTTTCAAACTCATGCTTTTATGTATGTTCCTATTTTGACGTGTATATGTATAAATACATATATGTGTCTATGATAAATGTATAATATATATATATATATCCATGGATGTTGGATTTCCCATAATTAGTAATCATGATCAATTGCTACTTTATTTTAAGTTAGGATTTCATATTCAGTTATGTATTAATTTGTAATGGTGTACTTCACTAAGCATATTTATAGTATTAAATATAGTGAGTATTAAAGATGATATTATGAGTGTCGATAATCATAGTCTCATGTTTGTATCTTAAAATAAAAACGATATTATTAAGAAGATAATCACAGACTCAAGATATGAATCTTAAAATGAACATTAAAGATTAAAAAAAGTACCTTCTTTCAAATTCTTTTATTTGAACATTGTACATAATTCGAATAAAATTTTTTAACCACGCAAGAACGAGGGATTTAAAATCACTAGGCATCACTATCTTGATCAGATATTTAAATAGCGGATGAATAGCGATATCACATTCGTTATATCGCGATCGCGGTGATATCCGAAACCGCTATTGCGGAAAATAATAGTGTGAAATGGGATCACACCAATAGCGGCGGATCGTGACCGCAATTTAAAAGATCGCGACCAATCACGACCCCTATTCCTATATTGTTTCGTTATTTTTTTAATAAAAAACAGGTTTTTTTATTTAAAAAAAATAAACTCATTCGAAAAAAATTTACGTTCGCGATATCCGCAATAACATTCGTTATATCTGTAATCATGATAAACGTGACGCGACCGCAAACTCTATTTAAATCCCCATAAACAGAAACAGCGAAGCCAAAGCCTCTAGGTCAATGGACAGTGACAAAACAGATGGGCTGTAGATTGTTCGACTTTCATACAGAAAGGACATGTCTTTTGATCAGACGACACAATTCCCCTACAACGAAGTTTAGATTTAACGGGCAATCTTTCAAGAACTAATCTCCACAGGGAAAATTGAACTTTGGGAGGGATACAATTAATCCAACAATCTCCCATACTGGAACATTCTCCACATCAGTCGAGGATAATAGCTCACAAAACTACTTCGGACGATAAAATCCATTCGGACATAATTTCTAAGAGAGTCTATCCTGACGCCAAGTATTAGCCGAGAATAGGCTAAGTGTAGCGAGAGAGCTATCCTATTAGCCTTTTTTCCAATCAAAAAGAGAACTCCGTAAGGAGATCGACCACTGTCAATAGCCGTCAATGACATCACCAAACTTTACCTATTGATAACATGATCTTCTCTTGTCATAGCAAAGATAATCAAATCGTCTATAAATTGTAGATGTGATAGAGATAACCCATCATCAACTAAAATATTGTAAAAAAGTCTGATTTTGGAAGCCTTTTTGAGAGCCATACTTGGGTCTTCTGCAACAATATTGAATAACAAGAGCGAGAGTGGACACCCCTGATGTAATTCCCTTTTTGGACGGAAAGAGTTAGAAGGAACACCATTGACCAGAATAGAGATTGAGGCAGACCATATGCAAAATTTTATCCAAACTAAAACCCATCATTCTCATAAAAAAATAGAAATGTCCAATCAATTGAGTCGAAGGTTTTCTGAAAGTCTGTTTTAAAAATAATCGCTTTGTCTCCTCTTTTGCGGACTAGATCGACCATTTCATTAACGATAAGGGCACGACACATTCATTTTTTTTCTCCTCCTTTGTAGAACGACCAGCCATCTTAAAGAAACTTAATGCTCATGGTGCACAGAATTCATCCGAAGGGGTTTGATGGAAGGAGAAGAAATGTAAGACCTAACTTTTATTAAGAGACGCTTGTTTGTAGTTTTGTTTTATGTTAGCAAATCAACTTTTTTATGACTAAGCTTGTTTTAGTTCTTTGCATCCTTAATCATGGTTAATGATATATTTGTCATACAGAGGCAGATTCAAATACTATTTCATTTCCGTTCTAAAATACTTGGTTACCTGTTTGATCAGGCATTAACCTTTAGTTGTAGACTCTGACATGTTGAAAAATTACATGATTGTTGTTTTGCCAGTCCAAAATGATATTATTTGGGGCCTTTGGTCTTTATCTTCTATAGTTTTATCTACTACAATCGATTTTATTCAATTTCTTGCAAAATGATATTCAAGCTACATCAACTTTAGTTGCTAAAGAATCCTTTTCCCTGTCTTTCAATATGCACATTCTGTAATAATATTTGTTGTAATATGATATGAAAAACTTGAATTGTTTGTATAATTTTCCATTCATGGTAAGCGTGATTTCAGTTTTCAGTGGCCGAGCTCTTAAAAGTTATATATTTCAATTTTTCCTCTCCACAATGATGAAGCAACAGGATTTACATGGAACATGTTTCTTTTCCGTGTTAAAACTTGGTTTAAATTGATGGCTTTCAATCCGCAGAAGCACAAATCGAAGAAGGCAATAATGGAGGAGGGTATTTTGAAGAGCAAGTTTTTCAAGGTAAAAGTTCAGATGCATCATAAAGTTTACTCTATTGTTTCCTGATTGTTCTTGAGTCTTTGCTTCTGGTTTCTCATTTTCTATCGGTCTTGTTTCATACCAGGCACAGAAGGCAAGAGATAAAGAAGAAAATGAGCTACTGATGGAAGAATTAGATAAGAACTTCACGTCCTTAGTGCAGTCCCAGGCCTTATTGTCCCTCACCGAGCCAGGCAAGATGAATGCCTTGAAAGCTCTTGTGAGCAAGAGCGTTCCAGATGGGCATGTGAAAAGGAAGAGTTACCCATTGCACAGAGAGCTGAAACTTCAAAGAAGGTGTGCGGTTATGGTTCTGAGTTTGGTCTTATTAAAGTAAATAGCATTCCTTGGTCTTGCAAAGGTGGTCTGCTAAAGTACCCTTTTCCATAAAAGGACAAAGTAACCTTGGAAAGTATGGCAATTTCGGTTTGGAATTCATTGATTCCTTGGCGTGATTCGGGATCTGAACACTTTATAGCAACGGCGGTGAGTGTATTTCCATTAATAATGAACCCCTTGTACACCTTTCCGAATCCTCCTGAACCAAGTAATAAAGCATCCGAGAAGTTCTCGGTCGCCATCTTTATCTCAGCAAGAGTGAAGTGTAGGCAGTCATTTGATGATGGTAAATATTTAGCCGCTCTTATTTTCCATTTCAAGTAAGATCGCCATCGTAACTTTAAAAATAAGAGGACAACCACCGTAGAAAACAGACAGTATTAAACCAAGCACTGCCAAAAGTATATCGAAAACAATTCGCAGGATGTTAGGAGAGGTTGCAGATGAAAGTACATTTCTTGCTTTGAATGGATTAGGTCCCTCGAGGGAGTTGTTGATAGTTTGAAGATTTCTAACCTGTCGTAACCGGTTTTCGTCCGGGCACGAAATATTATACTTGGCGGGGAAATTGATGTGAATAAATAGTTTTGAAAATAATTTGAGAGTCACCATCGGCCTTTTGGATCAGGTAGGTCGAATACCTAAAAATTATTATTATTTTTTTAAAGAATTTTAAGAAAACATCAATTAAAAAAATAATCTGATCTGCGTTTATAACCAAAAATTCATTCTTTTTAATAATAAAAAGGGATTCGTGGTCGATTACGTTTAGGGAAGGATTAACACCCCTACAACGCCCAAAATTGGTACTTTTTAATTATAAATTGTCTCTATTGTTAAAATTTAAAAATTCAAAAATATATTTAGTTTATAATCCTATTATTTCAAAATTATATAAAAATATTTATTTATTTAAAAAATATCAGAAAAGAACTTCTAGGTGCCTTAAGACAGCTCTTTTCTTTGATATTGATAAATATTAATTTAAAAATAAATTATTTAATTTTTAATTTTAAAATATCAGAATAGGACATCCAGTTGTATTAAGACTGTCCTTTTCTTTGATATTGATAAATAAATATTAAAATGATTTATTTAAAATAAATATTTATTTATTGTATATTTTTAACAACATTTAAATATATAAACAAATAAAAATAAAAAATACAATTCTAACTATATATTTAAAAGCAATAAAAAATACTTAAAATAAATAACTAAAATATAGTGAAATTAAAATTGAAAACCTAATTCCTAATTAATCAGAATTACAGGGATTAACATGCTATTTTCTTTTTTTATAATTTAGTGACTAAAATAAAATTATCTAAAATTCGGATATTATAATAAAATAAAATAAAAATATAAACTAGGGATTAAAATATTATTTATTAAAATTAATGGATTAAATCTGTTATTTATCCTAAATATATTATTTTAATATAAAGGACTAAAATAAAAGAAATTAAAATTAAAGATCTGAATTAAAAGTATTATAAAATTGATTTAGTGACTAAAATGTAATGTTTACAAATTAGGGGGACGGCGGACGGGGTTTACCCTTTGTGAAATTACAGAAATACCCTCCCGAAATGACGTCGTTTGGAGAGGGTTTATAACCCAAACCGCTGGCCCGTAGGGCCAGCTTCTCATTTTATTTTCTCTGTTCTCTCTCTAACAGAGAGAACAAATTTGTTCTCTGCCTTCTCTCTAGCTTCCCTCATCGGAGGGAAGCCGGTCACCCGGACGACCGTCTGCCGCCGTGACTGTCACCGCCGCCACCGCATCCGGTGGCCGGAAAAATTTATTTTTACACTAATAGATAGATCGGACCGTCCTAAGGACGGTTCCGGTGGTATTTTCTCCTAAAAGCTCCCAATCGGAGCGAATCTACAAAAGTACTTCGGTGTTTCGAAGGTTCCGGTGAGATCTGGTGGTCGGGGCTTCCTCGGTAAGTTTCTCTTCTTCCTTTTTCCTTCTTTTTTGTTTCTGGTTGTGGGATGTTTGACTGAGATCGTTGGTTAGTAGTTTTTTTTTTCTCTGTTTTTTTCTTTCTCCGGTTCTCTCTCTCTCTTTTTTTCTGTCTCTGTGTGTTTTTTTTTCAGGTTGGGGTGGTGGCTTTTATAGCCACCACCGGTGTGGCCATCGGACCGGTCCGAAGATGGGGTCTCGGTGAGTCACCGGACTACCAGTGGTGACTCACCCCGTAGCCATGGCGTGTGGAGGGCATCTGGTCTTCTGGAGTCTTCATTTGAGACGTGGCAGCGGCGGAGGCGGCGAAAGAGTGTCGGCAGCGGTGATTGGAAACTGGGGCGGCGCCGCGTGGCCCTAGGGTAATGATACCCTAGGGTTTCTTCTGGCATATCTGAGGACCGTTGGATCTCTCAGATCCAACGGCTGTGATGAGGCGGCCGGCTAGATTAGGGTTAGGAAACCCTAACTGAAACCCCCAAATGTTTAGGGTTTCTGGTTTGTTCTGGACCGGTTTATGGTTTGTTTGTAACTGGGCCGGTCCATTTGTAATTGGCCTGTAATTAATTTTTATATATATTTAATATATATTTAATAATAATAATAATAATGATAATAATAATAATGATAATAATAATATTAGTAATAATAATAATAATAATAATAATAATAATAATAATAATAATAACAATAATAATATGGATAAAAAAAATTAGTATCTTCAGCTGCCCCTCTTTGCTCATTCTTGTGTTAACAAGAATAGGGCAAAGATGAAAAGATAATAAAATTTTTATCCATTTGACTTTACTTTGATCATAATGGAGATATTGAATAAATTCTTCTCTCTCTCCAGATGAGCTCTTCTCATTATGAACTTTCTGCTGGGGATGATGATGACCTCCTTTTTTCTGTGATAGAGTCATTCAAAAGGTTGAATAAGCTCTTGATGAGTTCTTCTTATTATGAACTTTCTCTTGAAAGGCTGATGCTAATCTATCTCCTTCTGTGATAGAATTATGCAAAAAGTTGAACAAGTTCTTCTTATTATGAACTTCTTCTTTCTTCTTCAGATGAATTCTTCTCATTATGAACTTCTCTGGGAATGCTGATCCATCAATTGATGAATTCATGTAAAAGGTTGAACAAGTTCTTCTCATTATGAACTTCTTCTTCCTTCTTCAGATGAGTTATTCTCATTATGAACTTTCTCTGGAAAAGCTGATCCATCAAATGATGGATTCAGGTAAAAGGTTGAACAAATTCTTCTCATTATGAACTTCTTCTTCCTTCTTCAGATGAGTTCTTCTCATTATGAACTTTCTCTGGAAAAGCTGATCCATCAAATGATGGATTCAGGTAAAAGGTTGAACAAATTCTTCTCATTATGAACTTCTTCTTCCTTCTTCAGATGAGTTCTTCTCATTATGAACTTTCTCTGGAAAAGATGATCCATCAAATGATGGATTCAGGTAAAAGGTTGAACAAATTCTTCTCATTATGAACTTCTTCTTCCTTCTTCAGATGAGTTCTTCTCATTATGAACCTTTTCTGGAAAAGCTGATCCATCAAATGATGGATTCAGGTAAAAGGTTGAACAAATTCTTCTCATTATGAACTTTTTCTTCCTTCTTCAGATGAGTTCTTCTCATTATGAACCTTTTCTGGAAAAGCTAATCTATCAAATGATAGATTTGAATCTTTGCTAAAATCTTTGAAATTCCTGTTAAAAATTCAACAAGAATAAAAATGAATGAAAATGCATCTATTTTGAAAATGCCTAATATGATGCATGAATGTTAATTTATTTGATTTCAGATTGGTGAATTGAGTATTTCTTCAATTGTAAAAACCCAATAGATCTTTCTTCTTCAAATCAGAGAATCTATCATCTTTGACAAATGTAGATGTATATTATGTCACAAAACCTCTTGAGAATAAAACTCAATAGTATAAACTCTTGAAAAGCTTGCATTCAGGCAACATGTTGATTCTGATAACAACTCATCTGATTATGAAGTGACCTTTCAAGATGATTTCACAGATACCGAGAAATCTTGAATTCTGATTCTGAGGAGAATAAACTGTTATACTTGACAAAAATGGGATTCTCAGATGCTGAAACTTCAATAGCCCTGGAGAAATGTGGTCCAGATTCATCAATTGCAGAATTGGCAAATTTTATATGTGCTGCTTAAATGACTAAGGCTGCTGATGCACTTCTTCTGGTAAAAAATAGGAAGTCATTATGCAATGATCCCAATTACAAGCAAAGGCAAAACTTGGGCTATGATTTTTTGAAAAGGAAGAAGCAGAAGAAGCTTGAAAAGAAGCTTCTTAATGAAGACGATCATGCATTTCATCTTTCAATTACAATGATTGTTTTGTAATTCCTACCAACCCAGATCAGATAACTCAAAGAACACTTCCAGAAGATGCTATTGACAAATTCATCTTCCAAACTCAATGATTGGTTCTGTCCAACCAGATCAGATAACTCAAAGAACACTTCCAGAAGATGCTATTGAGCACATTATTCTTCCAAATTCAATGATTGGTTCTGTCCAACCAGATCAGATAACTCAAAGAACACTTCCAGAAGATGCTATTGAGCACATTATTCTTCCAAATTCAATGATTGGTTCTGTCCAACCAGATCAGATAACTCAAAGAACACTTCCAGAAGATGCTATTGAGCACATTATCCTTCCAAATTCAATGATTGGTTCTGTCCAACCAGATCAGATAACTCAAAGAACACTTCCAGAAGATGCTATTGAGCACATTATTCTTCCAAATTCAATGATTGGTTCTGTCCAACCAGATCAGATAACTCAAAGAACACTTCCAGAAGATGCTATTGAGCACATTATTCTTCCAAATTCAATGATTGGTTCTGTCCAACCAGATCAGATAACTCAAAGAACACTTCCAGAAGATGCTATTGAGCATATTATTCTTCCAAATTCAATGATTGGTTCTGTCCAACCAGATCAGATAACTCAAAGAACACTTCCAGAAGATACTAATTTTTTTTATCCATATTATTTTTTTTTTAATTATTATTATTATTATTATTACTATTATTATTATTATTATTATTATCATTATTATTATTATTATTAAATATATTAAAATATATATAAATAATTAATTACAGGCCAATTACAAATGGACCGGCCCAGTTACAAACAAACCAGAACCGGTCCAGAACAAACCAGAAACCCTAAACATTTGGAGGTTTCAGATAGGGTTTCCTAACCCTAATCTAGCCGGCCGCCTCATCACAGCCGTTGGATCTGAGAGATCCAACGGTCCTCAGATATGCCAGAAGAAACCCTAGGGTATCATTACCCTAGGGCCACGCGGCGCCGCCCCAGTTTCCAATCACCGCTGCCGACACTCTTTCGCCGCCTCCGCCGCTGCCACGTCTCAAATGAAGACTCCAAAAGACCAGATGCCCTCCACACGCCATGGCTACGGGGTGAGTCACCACTGGTAGTCCGGTGACTCACCGAGACCCCATCTTCGGACCGGTCCGATGGCAACACCGGTGGTGGCTATAAAAGCCACCACCCCAACCTGAAAAAAAAACACACGGAGACAAAAAAAGAGAGAGACAGAACCGGAGAAAGAAAAAAACAGAGAAAAAAAAACTACTAACCAACGATCTCAGTCAAACATCCCACAACTAGAAACAAAAAAAGAAGGAAAAATGAAGAAGAGAAACTTACCGAGGAAGCCCCGACCACCGGATCTCACCGGAACCTTCGAAACATCGAAGGTACTTTTGTAGATTCGCTCCAATTGGGAGCTTTTTAGGAGAAAATACCACCGGAACCGTCCTTAGGACGGTCCGATCTATCTATTAGTGTAAAAATAAATTTTTCCGGCCACCGGATGCGGTGGCCGGCGGTGACAGTCACGGCGGCAGACGGTTGCCGTCCGGTGACCGGCTTCCCTCCGATGAGGGAAGCTAGAGAGAAGGCAGAGAACAAATTTGTTCTCTCTGTTAGAGAGAGAACAGAGAAAATAAAATGAGAAGCTGGCCCTACGGGCCAACCGGTTTGGGTTATAAATACCCTCTCCCAAACGACGTCGTTTCGGGGAGGGTATTTCTGTAATTTCACAAAGGGTAAACCCCGTCCGCCGTCCCCCTAATTTGTAAACATTACATTTTAGTCACTAAATCGATTTTATAATACTTTTAATTCAGATCTTTAATTTTAATTTCTTTTATTTTAGTCCTTTATATTAAAATAATATATTTAGGATAAATAACAGATTTAATTCATTAATTTAAAAATAATATTTTAATCCCTAGTTTATATTTTTAATTTATTTTATTATATCCGAATTTTAGATAATTTTATTTTAGTCACTAAATTATAAAAAAAAGAAAATAGCATGTTTAATCCCTGTAATTCTGATTAATTAGGAATTAGGTTTTTCAATTTTAATTTCACTATATTTTAGTTATTTATTTTAAGTATTTTTTATTGCTTTTAAATATATAGTTAGAATTGTATTTTTTATTTTTATTTGTTTATATTTAAATGTTGTTAAAAATATACAAAATAAATTTATTTTAAATAATCATTTTAATATTTATTTATCAATATCAAAGAAAAGGACAGTCTTAATACAACTGGATGTCCTATTCTGATATTTTAAAATTAAAATTAAATAATTTATTTTTAAATTATTTATCAATATCAAAGAAAAGAGCTGTCTTAAGGCACCTAGAAGTTCTTTTCTGATATTTTTTAAATAAATAAATATTTTTATATAATTTTGAAATAATAGGATTATAAACTAAATATATTTTTGAATTTTTAAATTTTAACAATAGAGACAATTTATAATTAAAAAGTACCAATTTTGGGCGTTGTAGGGGTGCTAATCCTTCCCTAAACGTAATCGACCACGAATCCCTTTTTATTATTAAAAAGAATGAATTTTTGGTTATAAACGCAGATCAGATTAATTTTTTAATTGATGTTTTCTTAAAATTCTTTTTTAAAAAATAATAATTTTTAGGTATTCGACCTACCTGATCCAAAAGGCCGATGGCGACTCCCAAATTATTTTCAAAACTATTTATTCACATCAATTTCCCCGCCAAGTATAATATTTCGTGCCCGGACGAAAACCGGTTACGACAGCTTGGCGACTCCGCTGGGGACTGGTCAAACTTTTAAAAATCAATTATAAATTATCTCTATTAATTAAAAATTAAAAATTAAAAATTCATATATTTAATTTTTAATTCTTTCTTTTCGAATTTTTATTTATTTATTATTCTTATAATATTTATATGTTTTATTTTATTTGCAAGTATTTTATTTCATTATTTATTTTTCTGTCAAAAGTTTGAACATTTTCCTCACACACAACACTTTCGGGGTCTTCGTGAGAATTTATTCTCCGTGTCAGACCTAGCAAGTAACTTTCGGGGTTCATATGCTCTATGTCTTCGTGAGAATTTATTCTCCGTGTCAGGCATAGAGAAATGTATCCCCTCGAATTGAACTCGATCCACTTTAGTCTGTAATGGACTAGGATTGAGGGTTAGCAACCCAAGGGGGCACTAACAAGGACAATTCTAGTACCTTTACTCCTAGATCTGAAACCCTGCATATAAAAAACCTTAGAAACTCTTCCGATCAGAAGTCATGCCGAAATTTTGTCCAAAATAGGTGTACACACAGGAGAAATGAATTCTGACTTTCCTGTTAATTTATTTATTGATTAAATTACATGTTTATTTAAATTATTTAAATTTTGAAAAGCATGTTTAAATAAAGAATATTTATGTAAATGTTATTATTAAATTTCTTTATTATGTAAACTAATTTATTTACTTTTTGTGTGTTCTTTATTTTTTTTGCATAGCATCATACAGGATAAAAGACATTGATCCTTGTGTTAATTGTCTCATTGGAAAGCCTTCATCTATGGATAAAAAGTGTTCAAATCAAGTAATTCTAAACTCAGAAGTAAGACAGTGGTCTGAGAACTTACAAAGACAAGAAGGAGACAGTCTGCAGGATGATTATGTATCTGACTTGGCCAGTTATGCTCCAGTTTCGCTAAAAAGAAATGATATGCAAGATTTGCGAAGTATTTGGGAAAGTTGGGATTCAAACAAAAAATTGCAGTTTTATCAGATTTACGGAGACATCCCATATTTGCTCTATGTTGAAGTTGATGATGAATTACTCAGAGCCCTAATTCAATTCTGGAATCCAGGGTACAATTGCTTCACTCTCAATAAAGAGGACTTGGTCCCTACTATTGAAGAATACACAACTTTGCTACATATAGATGGGGCTTTGGAGAATCGAATTTATTCAAAATCAATTAAAACTCAACCCTTTCGAGTTAAGTTAGCAAAGATTGCCGGGGTACGAGAAGAATGGGTGGCATCCCGTACAAAACAAAAAGGCGAAAGCGAAGGCATTGCTTGGACCAACATTAAAGAACTTATTCAGATACATCCAGATATTAAAGTACGATTCGATTTATTTGCTCTGGGTATGTATGGTATGATCATTTTCCCAAAAGTATTGGGATATGTTGAAGCTGCAGTGGTAGATTTGTTTGAACAGCTAACGAAAAAGATTAATCATGTTTCTGCAATCCTAGCAGAGACCTTCAGATCGTTAAATGCTTGTAGAAGGCTAGGAGGTGGACGATTCTCAGGGTGTACCCAGTTGTTATATGTTTGGATCCGTAGTCATTTCTGGAGGACAGAAAAGGTTTCATACCGACGCTTTAATACGGATTACTCACCATTAAAAGAATTTCTGGAGCAGGAATGGCCGAAAGAAATTAAGAAAGATATGTGGATTAATGCCTTTCGAAATCTGCAAAGCAATGATGTGGTTTGGCGAGCCCCATGGCAAATACAAAGGGAATTCTTTTACAGATGTGGAGATTACAACTGGATAATGCTACTCGGATTATGGGGAGGAATTGGATATGCACCACTTCTGGTTATAAGACAGTATGAAGGTCGTCAATTTGTACCTATCACTGCTGGATTACAGTCATCTGAGTTCGCATTCCACAGCAAAAATTATAAAAGAAACATCATGGAAGCCGTTACAGCTTGGAAAACAACTTTTTGTATCCGAGCTAAAGCAGCAAAAGAAATGCTAACTCCTGATTATGAAGAATGGAGATCTGTCAGGAAAAACGAAAATATTCCTCTACCAGATCAAAATGAGGATATTTCTATGGAAGATCGCATCAAGGTGGTTCCGTCAGAGATTGAAATCTAGAGAGCAGAGTTTGAAGCAGAAAGAGAAGGCTGGTCGAAAGAATTAGAACAAATGAGACAAGATAAAGCTATGTTGGGGGTTGACATTGAATTTCATTCATCACAATGTGCAATGTTGAGAAAAGATAAAGAAAAAGGTGAGGATGAGTACAGAGCCTTACAGAAAAATTACCAGGAGTTATATAAATCCCAGAAAGCATCAGGATCAAGCCAAGCAACAATACAGATGACTAGAGAGTTGAACATTGAGAAAAGACGAGTTGAAGATCTGAAAGGAAAGAATAGCTGTCTACTCAAAAGCCTTGAGAAAGGAAAGCAAAAAATGGAAGATTTTGAGGTCGACAGAAGAGAGCGAATTATAAAACACAAGGCTGAGCATCGCGAAATCATGAATGAAATGCAAAGAGAAAGAGATCGAGCCAAAGATTTAGAAGAAATGAAGAATGACATCTTTAATAAATTTGAAGGTGAGAAAAATATCATGTTCAAGGGATTTGAATCTGAAATGAACCAGTTGATTGCTGAACTTGAAGTCAGAGGCCAAAAGATGGAAGAATCCAATGTTGAAAAAGAAAAATGGGAGCTGGAAAGAAAAAAATTCAACACCAGACTTGAGGTAGAGCAGGAGGTGGCTAGCAATTGGATGCAAAGATGCAGAAATAAGGATGTTCAAATCCAGAAGCTTAATCAAAGAACGCAAGAAGCACGAACAAAACTTGAAGAAGATCTGGATCAGTCTAAAAACAAAAACTCAGAGTTTAATGCTTACATTTTGCAACTTGAAGAATCATTATTTCAAGAAAAGGTTCGTCTAGGACCTAATGATCTCAATGAAAGTAATGAGGAAAATGCTTCACTGCGAAGACGCATTAGAGATCTTGAAAAAATTCTGCACAATTGTCAAGTCAGAATCACTGAATTAGAGCAAACTCTTGAAGGAACGAATGAACAATGGCAAAAGTCAACTGAGTTCTATGTTGAAAGAAGTGAAGAAAGAAGTAATATGGTGTTCGATGCCATGGTTCAAATGAGCGAAGTTGCCAGATATGTTGGGGAACTAGCTGTTGAAGCCAAAATAATTGAGCATCAAGTTGATCCAGTTTCTAAGTACGGAAAGAATGTGTCATGGTTAATGAAAGAAGTTATAGAGCTTAATAGGAAAGCTATGCCCTATCTGTAGTTATGAAATATTATAAAGAAACTTTTGTATGCCGATGAAAGTTGTTCTATGACAGTTAACTTTTTGGGATCAATGTTTTTTGCATACATACATTTTGCATACATTCATCATTCATTTCATAATTTTCTTTATGAATAATTTTATTATTTTATTTATTAAGATAAAATTCATTAATTAAAATTTGAGAAAAAAATAATAATATTAAAAGATTTTTCAATCGAAGTTATTCTGGCCAAAAGAGAAATACAACATCACTACGGTAATAGACAAGCTACTAAGAGAATTATGGAGGATAAAATACAGCGTATTGAGGAACAACATCATAAAGAACAACAAGAAATGAGAATGAAGCTGGAAAAAATAGAAGCCAGTATTGCAAATTCACAAGACAGTATGATGAAGAAAATAGAGGACATGTTTAAAAGGCAGGCTATCAGTGGAAAAATGCATAAAAATCCTGTATCTTTCGACCAAGAACCCATATATCCTCTAGGCTTTCCACCAGAACCAATTTATCACTCTGGTACTACACCTATACAAATCAATGCTCGTACATCTGCATTACAAGAAGCCAACCCACATGAAAATCAACAAGTGGATCCTGCATCTTCAAGAAAAAATCCGCTTATATCAGATGTGAAAATAGGGGATCTTAATACTGATCATTTGATCCCAGATTTGAATGAGCTGAATGAGAAACAAAAAGTAAATGAAGAATTGACCAGACAGATCAAGAACTTAGAAGAACGAATGAAATCTGTGGAAATAACTGAATCATTCTATGGGTTTGATGCTAGTGAGTTGAGTTTGGTTCCAGACCTAATCCTCCCCATTAAGTTCAAAGCTCCCGAATTTGATAAATATGACGGTACTATATGCCCTTCATCCCACATTACTATGTTTTGTCGAAGAATGGCAGGATATGTGAAGGACGAAAAATTGTTAATTCACTGCTTTCAGGATAGTTTGACAGGACCGGCTTTAAAATGGTATACTCAATTGACCAAAGCCAACATTAGATCCTGGAAAGATCTGGATAAAGCATTCTTAGAACAGTATCGCCACGTAACAGACATGGTTCCTGATAGATGGACTCTCCAAAATTTGGAGAAAAAGAATAATGAAACATTCAGACAGTATACCAGAGATGGCGTGACACAGCGGCCCAAGTTCAACCACCTTTGTCAGAAAAAGAGGCCACAGTAATATTTGTTCATACCTTGAAGGCTCCTTATTTAAATCATCTAATGGGGAATGCAACCAGAAATTTTGCAGATTTGGTCATTTCTGGAGAACTCATTGAAAATGTCTTGAAAAGTGGCAAGATTGAATCAAATGATGGGTCTAGTTCCAAAAGACCTACGTACCGGAAAAAGGAGAATGAAGTCAACAATGCAAATTCTTACAGCAAGGATTCATCGAAAAGTGTTACAATAACCCAGCCAAGGGTTAAGAAAGAGGAAACAAACACTAATCGAACAGAATCCAGAGGATCTCGAAAAGAAAATGAAAGGTTGTCTTTTACACCATTACCAGTACCATATACGGAGATCTATGATTCACTGTTAAAAGCAGATGTCATAAGGCCTTATCCTTTGGTTCCCATACAACCACCATTTCCTCCTTGGTATGATACAAAGGCACACTGTGTTTACCATGAAGGAATTACAGGTCATTCTATTGAAAACTGTTTAGCATTCAAAAGGGTGGTTCAAAATTTGATCAACACTGGGAAATTGGAATTCAATACACCATCTGCATCAAATCATCCATTGCCAAATCATGGAGATAAAAACGTGAATGCAATTCAGGAAGAGAACAGAAAGAAAGCAAAAACTGACATTTCTGAAATTAAATCTCCGTTTATTTGGATATTCCAACAACTCTCTGTAGCCGGTATAATTCCACAACAATTCAGGCCAAAGCAGAATGAAGGCAAGAATTATTGTGAATATCATCAGGAGAAAGGGCATAAAATTCAACTATGTCCTGAGTTTAGGGATTTGGTGCAAAAATTGATGAACAACAGAGAAATAGAATTCTTTGAAGAAGAACCAGGGAAAAAAGAAGATGATGTTTGCTCATCAGAGGATTCTAAACCAAGTCAAAGAATAAATGATCCTGTGATCATTAATGTGAAATCATCTACGGAAATTCCTGCATCAATAAAGCCGAAAGTAGTTATCACTACTCCTCTACCATTTCCATACAAAGATACCCGCAGGGTACCTTGGAATTATACTACCAATGTTTCAATGGTAGGAAGATCTATTTCTCTAGACAAAACAGAAGAGAAAAAACAGAGTTTGGGTACAACATCGACGTCTGAAGCAATAAGCGAAGTCGGTTTCTTTACAAGAAGTGGGAGATGTTACTCTCCCGAAACATCCAATGCTTCAGAACAAGTGAAAACAAAAGGAAAAGCCATGGCAATACCTCAGAAGGTATTTGATGATGAATCCCCTCCAGCATTCAATGAGCCTGTGACAGAAAAACAAGCCCAAGAATTTTTGAAATTCTTGAAACATAGTGAGTATAGTGTGGTTGAACAACTACACAAACAACAAGCGAGAATTTCTATTCTTGATCTCTTGATGAATTCAGAAGCACATAGAAATGCTTTGATGAAAATCCTCAATCAAACATTTATCCCCGAAGATATATCCCTCAATAAACTTGACAGAATTGTGGGACATATAGCCGCTGACAATTACATAACGTTCACAGATGATGAAATACTGGAAGGCGGAATGGGGTCAGTAAAAGCTTTGAACATCACGACACATTGTCATGGTCATGTGTTGCCAGGAGTATTGATTGACAATGGATCCGCTCTCAACTTGATGCCTCTAGTTACACTTCAAAGAATGCCTCTGGATCAATCACACATGAAGAGTTATCAGAATATAGTACGAGCATTTGATGGTACTCAAAAAGAAGTGCTTGGGAAAATGGAAATATCGTTGTTAATCGGCCCAGTCGTGTACAATATTGACTTTGTGGTGATGGACATCCACCCCACATATAATTGTCTATTAGGGAGGCCATGGATTCATTCAGCAGGAGCCGTTCCTTCTTCATTACATCAGAAATTGAAATTTGTTGTTGATGGACAACTAATATGCGTCAGTGCTGAAGAAGAAATCATTGCGTCTGTAACAAGCGATGTTCCATATATCAACATCAATGATGATGCTCTTGAATGCTCTTTTCGAGCTCTTGAATTTGTAAATGCAACTTTTATTGCAGAAGGAAGAAAAATTCCATATCCCAGATTGTCTGATTGCACCATGATGATGGTACAACAAACTTTAGGCATCGGAGCTAAAGCTGGGAGAGGTCTAGGAAAAAATCTTCAAGGGATTTCAGTTCCTATCAGTATAAAGATGAAAAAAGACCATTTTGGGCTGGGGTTTAAGCCCAATCTTCAGCAAAAGAACAAAGAGATGAAAAGAAGATGTGAAGACAGAAAGGCAAAATTGAAAGGGGGAGAAATCCTTTGGAAACACATGTCTTTCCCACAGTTGAAGACCACATTCAGATCAGGGGGAACAATTAATGTAGAACAGCAGCTTGTTGAAGCCTTTAAAGAAGAAAAGTTGACGAAAGATCAAGACATAGTTGAAGAAGCTATGAATGGATTATTTATCAACATGATCATGAATGACAACAAAACTAGCAAGTACTTGGATAGGATTCGCCCATGTCTTCCTGGAGAAACACTCACCAATTGGACCACTGAAGATCTTCCTATAGTTTTTAATATTAATGCAGAGTAATATTCAGAACTAATCTTTATGTTTAGCTCAAAAATATGAAAACTTTTTGTTATCTTGTAAAAGAAATTATGTTAAATATAAGAAATTTTCTTTAAAATTTTCAGATGGCAATCATTCTTTACATTTTATTACATTTTTACATTTCATAAATTTACTATATTCTTTCGGAAATATGTCCGACTTAAATTTGCAGGTGTCACCGTGTTAATAGCATGTGTATTCCTAAATTTAATCCAGTGATAAATTTAGAGCATCCTATATGTCTGGAAGAAATCAATGGTTGTGAGGATGAACTGGAATGTGATATTCCTACTGAACTATTAAGATTGGTAGAAAAAGAAGACAAACAAATTCTACCCCACAAGGAAGAGGTTGAGACTGTAAATTTGGGAACAGATGAAGAAATAAAAGAGGTGAAAATTGGTACCACTCTGACAGTCCAAATAAAACAATAATTGATAAATCTCCTTCAAGAGTTCAAAGATATATTTGCCTGGTCTTATCAAGATATGCCTGGTTTGAGCACAGATATAGTGATACAAGCTTCCAATCATCCAGAATATAAACCAGTCCAACAAAAGCTCAGACGAATGAGGCCAGAAATGTTGTTGCAAATCAAAGAAGAAGTGATGAAACAGATCAATGCAGGTTTCCTACAGGCATCTAAATACCCAGAATGGGTAGCTAACATTGTTCCCGTACCAAAGAAAAATGGAAAAGTTCGAATGTGTGTGGATTACAGAGATCTCAACAAAGCTAGTCCAAAAGATAGCTTTCCATTACCCCACATACACATTGGTGGAATACTGCAGGGCACGCATGGTTTTCATTTATGGATGGATTTTCAGGATATAATCAGATAAAAATGAATCCTGAAGACATGGAAAAAACAACATTTATAACCATGTGGGGCACATTCTGTTATAAAGTGATGCCATTTGGATTGAAAAATGCAGGGGCAACGTATCAAAGAGCCATGGTAACTTTGTTTCATGATATGATGCACAAAGAGATTGAAGTATATGTAGATGACATGATTGCCAAATCCCGAACTGAAGAAGAACATATTCAAAATTTGAGGAAGCTTTTCCAGAGATTGAGGAAGTATCAATTAAAGCTCAACCCCGCTAAATGTACTTTTGGGGTAACTTCCGGGAAACTTTTGGGATTTGTAGTCAGCAAAAAAGGAATCGAGATTGATCCAGATAAAGTAAAAGCAATTCAAGATCTTCCACCACCCAATACAAAAAAAGAAGTTCGAGGCTTTTTGGGAAGATTAAATTATATATCTCGGTTCATTTCTCAATTAACTGACAAATGTGATCCAGTATTCAAATTACTTCGAAAGAATAATCCTGAAGTCTGGAATGAAGAATGTCAAGAAACTTTGGATATTATTAAGAAATATTTATCCAATGCCCCCATTTTAGTATCACCAATACCTGATAGACCATTAATTCTCTACTTGACGGTCTTCGAAAATTCGATGGGATGTGTACTAGGACAGCATGATGAATCTGGAAGAAAAGAAAAAGCTATCTATTATCTGAGCAAGAAATTTACCGATTGTGAAGTTCGATATCCACCAATACAAAAATTATGTTGTGCTTTGGTGTGGACTACTCGAAGACTCAGACAATATATGTTATACCATACTACTTGGTTGATATCAAAACTTGATCCTTTGAAATTCTTAATGGAATCACCAGCTTTGACAGGCAGAATGGCTAGATGGCAGATGTTATTATCTGAGTTTGATATTATATATGTCAACCAAAAAGCGATAAAAGGAAGTGTCATAGCTGATTTTCTGGCCAGTCGTGTATCAAATGATTATCAGCCTTTGAACTTCAATTTTCCTGATGAAGATTTGTTATACATATCCATGAATGAAGAAGTCAGAAGAAATGATGAATTTGCAACTTGGAAGCTTTATTTTGACGGAGCATCTAATGCTTTGGGACGAGGAATCGGGGCAGTGTTAATTTCTCCAGAAAATATTTATTATCCCTTTACGAGTAGACTGGAGTTCTTTTGCACCAATAATATGGCAGAATATGAAGCTTGTGTCATGGGATTGAAAGCAGCTATAGAAAGAAAAATCAAATTTCTCAAGATATATGGAGATTCATCGTTGGTGGTGTATCAATTGCGAGGAGAATGGGAAACAAAAGATCCCAAATTGTTGGAATATCGAAATTTTACCCTTGAATTAGTGAAAGAATTTGAGAGAGTTACATTCAATTATCTCCCTCGAGAAGAAAATCAAATGGCAGATGCTTTGGCTACATTAGCTGCTATGTTTCAGGCAACTAAGAAAGTTGATATGATGCCAATCAAAATGCAAGTATATGAAATTCCTGCACATTGTTATAGTGTGGAAGAAGAGGTAGATGGTAAACCATGGTATCATGATATCCTGCAATATATCAAAAATCAAAGTTATCCACCAAATGCATCGGAAATTGATAAAAGAACCTTGAGAAGAATGGATGCTGGATATTTTCTTGATGGAGAGATTATGTATAGAAGAAGCAATGATCAAATGCTATTGAGATGTTTAAATACCAGTGAAGCTCGAAATGTCATTGAAGAAGTACACAGTGGAATATGTGGAACACATGCAAATGGTCTTTCTATGGCCAGAAAAATAATGAGATATGGATACTATTGGGCTACCATGTACACAGATTGCATTGATTATGCAAGGAAATGTCATAAATGCCAGATATATGCAGACAAGATTCATGTACCCCCATCTCCTTTACATGTAATGACAGCACCCTGGCCATTTTCTATGTGGGGAATAGATGTCATTGGAGCAATCACACCAAAAGCATTGAATGGACATTGCTTCATCCTTGTGGCAATTGATTATTTCACCAAATGGGTTGAAGCTGCTTCATATGCCAATATTAAGAGGTCCACAGTCTGTAAATTCATAAAGAAAGAGATAGTTTTCCGGTATGGCTTACCAGAAAGGATCATTACAGATAATGCTCTGAACCTGAACAACAAAATGATGACCGAACTTTGTGCACAGTTTAAGATCAAACATTCAAATTCAGTGGCATATCGTCCAAAGATGAATGGGGCAGTTGAAGCAGCAAATAAGAACATCAAGAGAATCATTACAAAGACCACTGAAACTTACAAAGATTGGCACGAGAAGTTATCTTTTGCTCTATATGCATACAGAACTACTGTTCGAACATCTACTGGGGCAACGCCTTTTTCTTTAGTCTACGGGATGGAAGCAGTCTTACCAATTGAAGTTGAGATTCCATCGCTCCGAATATTGAGAGAAATAAAATTGGATGAATCTGAATGGATCCAAGCTAGATTTGATCAATTGAACCTTATTGAAGAAAAAAGATTGAAAGCTATTTTCCATGGACAGATGTATCAAAAACGGATGATGAAGTCTCATGACAAAAAAGTACATCCAAGAGAATTCCAAGAGGGTGATCTAGTACTAAAAAAGATCTTGCCTATACATAAAGATTTCCGTGGGAAATGGATGCCTAATTGGGAAGGGCCATACGTTGTAAAAAAGACCTTTTCCGGAGGAGCATTGATCTTGGCAGAAATGGATGGAAAAATTCTGAGAAATCCAATAAACTCGGATTCTGTCAAGAAATATTATGCTTGAAGAAAAAAGAAAAAGAAAGAAAAGAAAAAAAAAAGAAAAAATAATAGAAAAAAGAAAAGAAAAAAAGGGGGTCAAGGTGAAAACCCACAAAGGGCATCTTGTAACCAAAGGGAGGATTTGAGTTGAAAACCTGAAAAGGCGGCTCAAATACAGGTTGATATTAGGCATCTGGCAATTGAACCCTCTTAAGATTTTGACAGTTTGGAAGAAACTTCACATCTACAAGCATTTCGACAACGTTTGAGATCTTCCAGACAAAAGCTTACATCATTTCTCTAAGTTGTATCAACTTGATTAATTTAGAAATACTTATGCTTATAATTTGTTGAGACATTTGAATTTTTATCATTCTTATGCTTGCCAGAACTTTGAATACAATTCTATCTATTTCAAGTTCAATTTATTTGAGATTCAATTTATTTTTGAAAATTCAATTTATTCTTTTCTATTGAATTAACATGATTTTGAAATAATTTAAAGATTTTTGAATATTACTTTATGTTAATACCTTTTAAAAGTATGGAATATAAAGTAAGCAAATCATCACCATCTTAAAACCATGAACATTAAGATTGTTACACGGGATGCTACCGACAACAAGGTCGAATCCGCCAAATCTACTCATCAATTGCTCCAACCGATCACCATTCAGTTCTTGCACATCTGTTTTCAAAGATATACTAAGACAGTAGAAGGCGATCTTTGCAGCACTGATTCCAGCAAAAAGAAACAAGACATTGATATTACTGGGAAACATGTCTCTATACAGATCCTTGTATATGATTTTTAAGGAAACCTAGAAGCATTTCCACCTCATCAGGTTCAAGTGGAGCAACTTTATTCCTTCCAACTCATACTAGATTCCATTTTCAGCACTCATTAAGAACATACTTCTGAACACTCGAAGTTGGCTCATTGTCATAAGCTAAAAGATCTTTACAGATCCTTTCTGTCAATTTGGTACTTCTTGTACATGTTTATAAACGGTTCAACTTTGTTCTTGGATCACATGAAAGCCATCATTTCTTTGTCAATGGAAAAACATCAGCACATGGAGGAAGCAGAATAAGAGAAACTCTGTTCTTAATTGGCAGAATTATGAATATAGTCCTTTTCAGTGTAGTATGATGGAAATGCTTCGAATCTACAAATTCTGGCTCTACATCAAATAAGCATTATGATATCCTAGTCCAAACATTAACTGGAACAAATATAATGTGTTCAATAGCATCTTCTGGAAGTGTTCTTTGAGTTATCTGATCTGGTTGGACAGAACCAATCATTGAATTTGGAAGAATAATATGCTCAATAGCATCTTCTGGAAGTGTTCTTTGAGTTATCTGATCTGGTTGGACAGAACCAATCATTGAATTTGGAAGAATAATGTGCTCAATATCATCTTCTGGAAGTGTTCTTTGAGTTATCTGATCTGGTTGGACAGAACCAATCATTGAATTTAGAAGAATAATATGCTCAATAGCATCTTCTGGAAGTGTTCTTTGAGTTATCTGATCTGGTTGGACAGAACCAATCATTGAATTTGGAAGAATAATGTGCTCAATAGCATCTTCTGGAAGTGTTCTTTGAGTTATCTGATCTGGTTGGACAGAACCAATCATTGAATTTGGAAGAATAATGTGCTCAATAGCATCTTCTGGAAGTGTTCTTTGAGTTATCTGATCTGGTTGGACAGAACCAATCATTGAATTTGGAAGGATAATGTGCTCAATAGCATCTTCTGGAAGTGTCTTTGAGTTATCTGATCTGGTTGGACAGAACCAATCATTGAATTTGGAAGAATAATGTGCTCAATAGCATCTTCTGGAAGTGTTCTTTGAGTTATCTGATCTGGTTGGACAGAACCAATCATTGAATTTGGAAGAATAATGTGCTCAATAGCATCTTCTGGAAGTGTTCTTTGAGTTATCTGATCTGGTTGGACAGAACCAATCATTGAGTTTGGAAGATGAATTTGTCAATAGCATCTTCTGGAAGTGTTCTTTGAGTTATCTGATCTGGGTTGGTAGGAATTACAAAACCAATCATTGTAATTGAAATATGAAATGCATGATCGTCTTCATTAAGAAGCTTCTTTTCAAGCTTCTTCTGCTTCTTCCTTTTCAAAAAATCATAGCCCAAGTTTTGCCTTTACTTGTAATTGGGATCATTGCATAATGACTTCCTATCTTTTACCAGAAGAAGTGCATCAGCAGCCTTAGTCATTTAAGCAGCACATATAAAATTTGCCAATTCTGCAATTGATGAATCTGGACCACATTTCTCCAGGGCTATTGAAGTTTCAGCATCTGAGAATCCCATTTTTTTCAAGTATAACAGTTTATTCTCCTCATCAGAATCAGAATTCAAGATTTCTCGGTATCTGTGAAATCATCTTGAAAGGTCACTTCATAATCAGATGAGTTGTTATCAGAATCAACATGTTGCCTGAATGCAAGCTTTTCAAGAGTTTATACTATTGAGTTTTATTCTCAAGAGGTTTTGTGACATAATATCTACATCTACATTTGTCAAAGATGATAGATTCTCTGATTTGAAGAAGAAAGATCTATTGGGTTTTTACAATTGAAGAAATACTCAATTCACCAATCTGAAATCAAATAAATTAACATTCATGCATCATATTTAGGCATTTTCAAAAATAGATGCATTTTCATTCATTTTTATTCTTGTTGAATTTTTAACAGGAATTTCAAAGATTTTAGCAAAGATTCAAATCTATCATTTGATAGATTAGCTTTTCCAGAAAAGGTTCATAATGAGAAGAACTCATCTGAAGAAGGAAGAAAAAGTTCATAATGAGAAGAATTTGTTCAACCTTTTACCTGAATCCATCATTTGATGGATCAGCTTTTCCAGAAAAGGTTCATAATGAGAAGAACTCATCTGAAGAAGGAAGAAGAAGTTCATAATGAGAAGAATTTGTTCAACCTTTTACCTGAATCCATCATTTGATGGATCATCTTTTCCAGAGAAAGTTCATAATGAGAAGAACTCATCTGAAGAAGGAAGAAGAAGTTCATAATGAAAAATTTGTTCAACCTTTTACCTGAATCCATCATTTGATGGATCAGCTTTTCCAGAGAAAGTTCATAATGAGAAGAACTCATCTGAAGAAGGAAGAAGAAGTTCATAATGAGAAGAATTTGTTCAACCTTTTACCTGAATCCATCATTTGATGGATCAGCTTTTCCAGAGAAAGTTCATAATGAGAAGAACTCATCTGAAGAAGGAAGAAGAAGTTCATAATGAGAAGAATTTGTTCAACCTTTTACCTGAATCCATCATTTGATGGATCAGCTTTTCCAGAGAAAGTTCATAATGAGAAGAACTCATCTGAAGAAGGAAGAAGAAGTTCATAATGAGAAGAACTTGTTCAACCTTTTACATGAATTCATCAATTGATGGATCAGCATTCCCAGAGAAGTTCATAATGAGAAGAATTCATCTGAAGAAGAAAGAAGAAGTTCATAATAAGAAGAACTTGTTCAACTTTTTGCATAATTCTATCACAGAAGAAGATAGATTAGCATCAGCCTTTCTAGAGAAAGTTCATAATAAGAAGAACTCATCAAGAGCTTATTCAACCTTTTGAATGACTCTATCACAGAAAAAAGGAGGTCATCATCATCCCCAGCAGAAAGTTCATAATGAGAAGAACTCATCTGGAGAGAGAAGAATTTATTCAATATCTCCATTATGATCAAAGTAAAGTCAAATGGATAAAAAATTTTATTATCTTTTCATCTTTGCCATATTCTTGTTAACACAAGAATGAGCAAAGAGGGGCAGCTGAAGATACTAATTTTTTTTATCCATATTATTATTGTTATTATTATTATTATTATTATTATTATTATTATTATTATTATTATTATTATTATTATTATTATTATTATTATTATTATTATTATTATTATCATTATTATTATTATTATTAAATATATATTAAATATATATATAAATAATTAATTACAGGCCAATTACAAATGGACCGGCACAGTTATAAACAAACCAGAACCGGTCCAGAACAAACCAGAAACCCTAAACATTTGGGGGTTTCAGTTAGGGTTTCCTAACCCTAATCTAGTCGGCCGCCTCATCACAGCCGTTGGATCTGAGAGATCCAACGGTCCTCAGATATGCCAGAAGAAACCCTAGGGTATCATTACCCTAGGGCCACGCGGCGCCGCCCCAGTTTCCAATCACCGCTGCCGACACTCTTTCGCCGCCTCCGCCGCTGCCACGTCTCAAATGAAGACTCCAGAAGACCAGATGCCCTCCACACGCCATGGCTACGGGGTGAGTCACCACTGGTAGTCCGGTGACTCACCGAGACCCCATCTTCGGACCGGTCCGATGGCCACACCGGTGGTGGCTATAAAAGCCACCACCCCAACCTGAAAAAAAACACACGGAGATAGAAAAAAAGAGAGAGACAGAACCGGAGAAAGAAAAAAACAGAGGAAAAAAAAAACTACTAACCAACGATCTCAGTCAAACATCCCACAACCAGAAACAAAAAAAGAAGGAAAAAGGAAGAAGAGAAACTTACCGAGGAAGCCCCGACCACCGGATCTCACCGGAACCTACGAAACACCGAAGGTACTTTTGTAGATTCGCTCCGATTGGGAGCTTTTTAGGAGAAAATATCACCGGAACCGTCCTTAGGACGGTCCGATCTATCTATTAGTGTAAAAATAAATTTTTCCGGCCACCGGATGCGGTGGCCGGCAGTGACAGTCACGGCGGCAGACGGTTGCCGTCCGGTGACCGGCTTCCCTCCGATGAGGGAAGCTAGAGAGAAGGCAGAGAACAAATTTGTTCTCTCTGTTAGAGAGAGAACAGAGAAAATAAAATGAGAAGCTGGCCCTACGGGCCAGCCGGTTTGGGTTATAAATACCCTCTCCCAAACGACGTCGTTTCGGGGAGGGTATTTCTGTAATTTCACAAAGGGTAAACCCCGTCCGCCGTCCCCCTAATTTGTAAACATTACATTTTAGTCACTAAATCGATTTTATAATACTTTTAATTCAGATCTTTAATTTTAATTTCTTTTATTTTAGTCCTTTATATTAAAATAATATATTTAGGATAAATAACAGATTTAATCCATTAATTTTAATAAATAATATTTTAATCCCTAGTTTATATTTTTAATTTATTTTATTATAATATCCGAATTTTAGATAATTTTATTTTAGTCACTAAATTATAAAAAAAGAAAATAGCATGTTTAATCCCTGTAATTCTGATTAATTAGGAATTAGGTTTTTCAATTTTAATTTCACTATATTTTAGTTATTTATTTTAAGTATTTTTTATTGCTTTTAAATATATAGTTAGAATTGTATTTTTTATTTTTATTTGTTTATATATTTAAATGTTGTTAAAAATATACAATAAATAAATATTTATTTTAAATAAATCATTTTAATATTTATTTATCAATATCAAAGAAAATGACAGTCTTAATACAACTGGATGTCCTATTCTGATATTTTAAAATTAAAAATTAAATAATTTATTTTTAAATTAATATTTATCAATATCAAAGAAAAGAGCTGTCGTAACCGGTTTTCGTCCGGGCACAAATTTTGACGTTGAATATCGAATCATTGTTCATATTTATACCAACTCCGGTGCCTTTCAAGCAGAAACCAGCTTAATTCAGGAGATGTGAGTTCCCGTGTATAGAGATTTTCTTGTGAATCTTTCAGGGGGAAGTTTGTCTATTTATTTCCATGCAACAAAATACAGGTTCAGGTTATAGTGTGCCATCCTTGAATGGGTTATGCTATCTTTAAGAGTCAATGACTGTCTAGCAGTGGTATAAACTTCCATAGGGGCAGCGTATGCTGAGCCGACACTAATGTCTGCATTCTTGAAGTGAACAACTTGCGTGTTCGGAAACAGACCATTGCCTTGATCCCCGGACCAGGAACGAGACATGCCCCGGACCAGGAACGAGACATGCCACTGTCATGAACAGCTGAGATAGCAGAACCCCCGACGTTCACATGATACAAAGTCTCTAGAGCTGTATAGTTCATCGAGGAAAACCGGTTGTTGATCTGTCCAATGATGGGCAATCGCAACTGTCCCAGATAAAGCTTCTGAGGTTCAGAAACAACCTCGATCATGTTGATGAATCCATAGGCATCAGGATAATCAAAAGATGGAGTGAACAACACAGTATTCCTTGATGATATTCTCAACACCAGAAGCATTATTAGATAAAAGAGTGAAGCTGCCTATGCTAACATTAAACAATGCTTTCGAAATGCTTAAGCCTGGATAAGAGATGGGATAAAAATGAAGCCTTACAAATTTGGGACCAGGTGAGACAGTAAATGAGCTATTGGATTGTGTCTTAAATATTCAGGCAGAAGTTTTCAAAAATTCAAGGTCACTAGGATCGGACCTGAGAAAAACTTGGTTTGGAACTGAATTCGGATCCCTTGTTAAGGCTCCTTGCTTGGATGTTAGGATTCGAAATTATATAACCCTTTTTCCTATTGCCATAGGCCAGCAAGAGATCCTTATGCAATATTCACACTCGCTTTAAAATCCCAACAATTTATCCTGCATTCACCTTCGGCTCTAGACATTGATTTCAATAATTTATCCTGAACAATTTAGGTCTTGGATTGAGGTTTGTGTCTTTGGTGCAAGGTATTCTATTTGCTTTAATGGTACCTTGGTGGGATTCTTCAAGGGTGAAAGGGAGTTAAGCAGGGGATCCCTCTCCCCCTACCTTTTTGTTCTTGCTGTAAATGTTTTATCCAGGCTATTGGATGTTGCTGCTGCCAGAGGTGTTTTTTCTTATCACCCTAAGTGCAGGAAGATAGGATTGATCCATCTTTGTTTTGCTGACAATGTTCTTATTTTCTGCAAGGGGTCTCGTTGGATGCCATTTTGGGGGTTAAAGGTGTTTTAGAGCAATTCTATGAGTTATCTGGTCTTAGGCTCAATGCCTTTAAGACTGAGTTTTTTGTTGTTGGTATGCCTGCCGACTTGGTGGATCTTGTTCATGGTGTTACTGGGTTTAAAATGGGAATTTACCTGTCATATATTTAGGAGTTCCTTTGGTCTCGAAAGCTGACTACAAAGGATTGCTCTTGGTTGGTGGAAAGAATTAAGGCTAAGTTGGTCATTGGTCTCATAGGTGGCTTAGTTATGCTGTCAGATTGCAAATGGTGAAGGTTGTATTTTTAGCATCGCCAATTTTTGGTGTAGGCAGTTGATCTTGTCTGCATGTGATAAGGAGAGTCGAGCAGCTTCTTTCTAGATTTTTCTGGAAGGTGGGTAATGTGTCTGCTAAGGATGCAAGGGTGAGTTGGGGTAGCATTTGTGTTCTTAAGTCTAAGGGGGTATTGGGAGTGAAGAATCTGGCTAGTTGGAACAAAGCTTGTGTGTTGGTCTTGATGAAGAACTTGCTTGCTTCTGAAGGCTCCCTTTGGATTGCTTGGGTAAGGATGTATGTTTCTAAAGGTAGGGACCTCTGGCAGATGGAGAATAAATTCTCCTATAGATGGATGATGAGTAAGATTCTGAAGCTGAAGGGGGAGGCTAAGCCTCTGCTGGATAGTTCTGCTGCTAGGTCAAAGTTTTCTGCGCGTTGGGTGTGGAATGACATAAGGGATAGGAAACCAAAAGTTGGATGGCAGAAGCTTATCTGATTTCCTATGTATATTCCTAAGCATTCTCTTATTGCATGGATGGCAATTCTGGATAGGCTCCCAACTGCTGATCGTTTGAGGCGGATGGGGATTAGTGTTGAGAATGGCTGCAGAATTTATGGTGAGGGGATGGAAACTCGAAATCACTTATTCTTTGAGTGTCCCATCGCTGGTAGGGTTAGGGAGGCTATTCTTAGGCTCTGCAGGATTCAGAGGATGGTGGGAAGCTGAGAAGAGGAACTTAGTTGGGCGACTGCTTACTTAAAGGGTAAGTCTCTCATTGTTTACATTTTGAAGGTGGCTTGGTGTGCGTTGATTTACTGCATTTGGGAAGAACGAAACTATAGGCAGGAGTCGAGGAGTGTTGAGGTTGTTGTTGATTTTATTAAAGTAGTAGTTAGGTTGAGAATTCATAGATCTTCTATAGGCCAGGATATGGTTAATAGCTCACTTTGTATATCTTGGAGCATTCATTCCTCATAGGTTTAAAGAGAGTTGGTAGAGATGTTAAAATCCCAACTATTCATATCCAATACATGTTTCCCATGTATATCCATACTTGACACTCCCAGTAGCATCGTTTACTAAATGTGCTGCCAAGGCCTCTCCGCAAGCCCAACACATTGACTATATCTGAAACAATCGACCAGATGATCCATCGTCAATCCGGCAGCTTGCACGAATGAATACACGATCGCCGGTTCAACAAATCGGAACCCTCGTCTCACCAAGTCCCTGCTAATGGCTTCAGCTTTTGGAGTTCCAAGAGGAACATTCCTCGGGTATTGTATTTGTTAATGGTTGGCTTGTAATAGACGAAACCCCATATGAAGCTACTGAAAGATCCATATTCCTTCATGATCTGTGTATTCGCATAAGCATAAACAAATCACTAGAGTAATTAAATACATTTTATAATTAAAATTGTAGAGCGATAAATCCGAAACGTGAGTTTAGGGGTTGAAATAAAAGTTTTCAAAGTTTTGGGGTTATTTCAAAATTTCTATGTTTTTAAAAATATAATTTTAATTTTTTATTTTAAATAAACCTTTTAAAATTACTAAAATGTGACACATGTCATTTAACAGAGGAAATTAACGTCGTCGACGGTCCGGGCACTAAAAATAGTAACGTTTGTAATGTTAGGCATCGAAATCATTCAAAAAAAATAGTTTAAGCACTTATTCGTTAAAAGCGTTATAGTTTGATCACATATTTTATAATTGAGCCTTTAAATTTACATTTATTTTTTAAATTTCATAATTGGTTGTTTTAAATGATAAGCCTACTTGAAATTTTGAATTTATGTGGAGAAATCTTAACGGCAAGATAAGGGGATATTTCAGATACGGTAACCTTAACATACGGTAAAATAATAATAAATACGGTAACCTTAATATATGTCAAGATAATGATAGGTGAGCGGGACAAGTTTCTTGTTGACTATAGTAATGTTGCTTGAATATTGCAGATGTTCTGTCTTTTCAGGTTAATTTGACTGCAAATTATTCATAATATTCTATAGCTTATCTTATGTTATCTAAATTCAAGAGGAGCGTAGGATGCAAATGTTTTTATAACATCATAATTGTTAAAATAAACGACGAAAAGCCTTTTAAATTTTATATTTATTTCTGAATATTTATAGAATATAAATACGAACATTTATAAAAAAAACTGAGGAAATTAGTAATAAAACTGAGACAGAAGATGGTTTGTTGAATTTGATTAAATGGATAGAGGAGATTTTGGTTGGACATTGGCTAAAAAAATTAATTAAAAAAGACAAAGATTCAAGACAACCTATCAAACCAAAATATGATTAATTTCCTCTAATGTATATATAACATAAAATATACTAAAATTATGAACACATGAAATTGAGTTACTAATATTTTCTGTTAATTTGTTGTATATAGATTATTGAACTATTATTTTTTTTACTAATTTCTTACATATAAATTGTCGTGCTAATGATTTTGTTAACAAATTCAATGGTAATGTTTAACAAGTGTTACTCAATTGGACTGATTTTCAGTTTTTGTATAGGATCAAATTCTAAGAAACTAAAGTATGGGACTGATCTCGTAATTGTTGTAAAGTAAAGGGATGAAATTCAAAATAGAGCTTATTGTAAACGTACCAGTATTCTTCGTAACCCAGTTGCATCTCCTCAGTTCTCCATTACCAGGCTCCTGTTGTTGCTGTTGTTGCTGCTGATTCTGTGACCGTCAATGTTGTCGGATGGGCGCGAACGGTCCCCTTTCACGATGAGGTACGATCAAGCTGAGGGCTAACGTGATCTTCTGCTCCAACGGAGTATACTACTTGAACGATCCGTGATGAACGAGTCATCCGAGTCCTGCGACGATAACGATAACGAAGATAACGAAAAAGACGAACGGAGTCCAATGGATGCTTTTATATAACTTTAGGCATCACGGGGAATGCTGTAGTGAAATCAAATTTATTGGAAATATCTAGAGAGAGAGAGAGAGGAAGCAAGCTTTTTCCATTGTCATAAATGGCTTATTGGGTAAAATGGGTGTCTGAGTTTTTGCAGGCTGCTCTAATTAGGCGTTGGATTTGATTTCCTTCTTCAAAGTATATGCGTATGTACAAGTACATGCATCGATAAACTTGAACAAATCTCTTGTGATTTAATTGCTCTAGGCTAGGCCGTATTTCGAGCAGAATCTAGTTTATGATCAAGCTCCAGGTATTAGGGGTGCCATGGCAACATCCTTATTTGGTGAGAACAATCAATATATGTATATCTATTTCTTGATAAGGTTCCAACATATGCTTTTCCTCGCATCATCATGACAATTCTTCCACAAACACTTGCACTGCCCACCCTTTTATCACCATACCCTGATCCTTTGCTCAAACCCATCAGGATGAGACAAAAGAAAGCCGGTCTAAAATGGTGAGAAGAAGCGGGTATGCCAACACCAGGATGACATGGTGGTGGTGGCCATGCCGGTTAGTTGATGGCTTGATTGTCAACACACGATGTGCGGAAGCTGGTCTAGCTGATACAACTAAGAAGATGAACTGCCGTATTGTAAAGACTAAAGATTTCATCAATGGAATCCGGTCTCATTTGATAAGTTGAAAAAGAATGCTCGTCCAAAATATGGTTAGGATATATAACAACTTCTGAGGTACCAATTTGAAAAGCATATAAAAATTAAAACTATATTATTAATTTAGGTTTTATAATTGCACTTAGTCTATAGTCATCAGTGACAGCTACATTGGTTTGTCGATGTAACAATGTCCATACGCTTCAAATCCATTAAAGGAACTATTGATACATCAAGTCAGAGATGTAAAGGTTCACAAACCTAAATATTCCTTGCCTGTTTTTAACAAAACATTTTTATAGCAATGTTAATGAGCTGCAACAGTCATCGATACAAAAAAGCCGAATCACTTGGGTGGCAGCGCTTCCCCGATCCACCGGAACAAAAGTTGTAAACTGGTTCAGCACTGGATAATTATGAAAAACAAGTCAGAATGTGCAATCGAACTTGAGCACCAAAGTGTAGCATTTGCAATCTCGAGTCTCAAAAATCACTGAGAAGAAACATACCCTTTGTCGACATTCAAGCCTCTTTTCTGGTAATCCTGTGCAAGGAATGATGATTAGAAACACTGGTCTTCAAAAGGTAATCCCAAGTTGTAAAAGATACAGAATAAAAGACCGGCCCAAGGATTTAAACTTGTCTACAGAACCAAAACAAACAAAGAGAAGCAAAGAATATGATAAAAAGAATTACGGGTAAATTGCAATGCACAAGAAGCTTCCATACGACCTATGAGATGAATCTCAGTAAAATAAGACCGGTTACTGGGAAACTAAAAGAATATTTACTCAAATTCCACTTTATACGACCTTTAGCAGTCTTGCATAAACTAATTGCATGTAGCAGACTCGCATGTCTTTGAACAGACTCGCATGCTGTAGCAGTCGTGCATAAACTATACCGAACTGGATCCGAGACACAATAACGCAAGTGAACAATGTTTCGACAAACATACTTAAGACTCAAATCACTACACGGCTAATTGCAATGTACAATAGGTTCAATCCTCTAAAATAACGATAGGCAGAAAAACTTCCTCACCTTAAGCAATAAATTCCCAAAGCTGTTGTAATTTCATGAATTACCGATGTGGCAAAGTGTAAGTAGAGTGATCCTATTTAATGAAAAGAGAAATATCAGATAAAATATAAAATCATACAAGAACCACTGACAGTAACTAAGAAAGCAGGCAATGTACCTGTGAATACACAGTAACCGAGAAGAACCCCAAAAATCATCAACTAAGGGAACACTGAAGGGAAAAAGTTAAACATCAATTAGCACTCATGTTCAAGAACATCGGAAAAAGGCATCCAATATATCAGGTTAGAACTATGTTACTCAAACTTGGATGTGCAAGTATGTTCTCCATACGAGTATGTTCAAATTTCTCTTTTTCCATGAATTCCATTTATTTGGAGGGTCCTTGAAGGATTATGTCCAAGTAAGCATAGTATAAAACACGGGTACTTAATGAAAAATGAAAAACTGAATAAACATATGGTCAAAAAGCAAAATCTAACACGCATACCCATCATTCAACCTAGCTGTAAGAGCATTTGCAATTGCCAATGGAAGATACAAGAGTGACTGCAAACAAAACATACATGGAAGAGTTGAGCATTTTAGTGAAGTTTAGGTGGGATTCTCACTTGATATTTTGATTCAAATGAGAATGATGCATACCATGCACATGTTCGTTTTTAGTTTGGGTTCATCACACAAGTGAGCCAAAATCATCCGTCCCTATCAAAAAACATAAATCCCTATCAAAAAACATAAATCCCTTGGTAACCATTTCAATAGGAATTTGTCTTCCTACCTTAGCAATAGTAGTAAATGATTTTAGGTGGTGTCAGAGAAAGTAAAAACTAAATCATAAGAAATACCCATGATACAAGCAACATATTTATAAGGAAATATAGAAGTTTTGGAATTGAAAAAAAAATGAAGAAAACAAGAAACAAAACTAGATACAAAAGGCAGTATAAATAACTTAAAAGACATGCATAAATGATTCTTCATGGAAAGGAATATATCTGAAACCGTTCAAGCTTCAAAACTTATATAGGGTGTAATAGGGAGTAAAGCCCCAAGATTGACACCCGAGTTCATAAAAACACCCCTCAACGAGAAGGTTGAGAGAGCAGGAAAAAGCTCAAAATAACCGGTTTTAAAAATTTTCATTGCATGTCCAGGAGTTTGTAGAGGTGTGTCACACGAAGGAAATCTCAAACTCTCAAAGCACTTTAAGGAGATAAACAAATAGAAATGGTAAAGACTTAACCATATACAAAAAACCAAGGACTTGCTTACGCCAATACATAGAAATTATTAAAAAAATATGAGTGGAGAGAGAGAAACGGAGAAGGAAACAGAAAGAACTTTCCGAGAAATCAAAAGCATCCCATAGTTTTATCGTTACAAAGAATATGGAAGGTAAAAAAATTACCATCGACTCATTATGCTTCCAAGCTATAGGAAAACAAGCAATCAAGGAACAGTCTCCTCTATTTAACAACCCAAACTAAAGAAAAAGGTAGTTTTTCACTCATAGTTACTGACAACAATCACAAAGAGGACATATGAGAGAGAGAGAATTTAAACTAGCAGAACTAACCCATTTATTAGATGAAAAACCATGAATTGAGAAGTATTACAAGATCCCAATAAACAACAGAGTAAACCTTACCACAAGGAACCCAAATGCAAGTTCAGTTCCTAGTATAACCAAGTGTGGGTAGTTTCCCATGATGTCCGAGGGTGATAGATAATCCCTTCACATTGAAAGAAAAAGGGAATAAGTTTCATGTAAGGCCGAAAAGGCATAATCACCAAATTAAAAGATGGAGAGGTTCAATTTACCAAACAAGCACTCCAACCATGAGTACGACAAAAGGATAAAGCTGCCAAGAAAGAACAAGAAAACATTTTTTTAAACAATTAAGCATACAAGGATGGAAGAATGAAGCTCATAAACATAACCCAATTACCAGTGCTAATGCCAATAACATGCTTCCTTTTCGTGCCTGAACGACCTTATGGACATTTTGAATACTGCAACAGAAAACGTACGAGGACATAAGAGAAGCTTATGCTGACATTAACTTTTTTTTTATAAGAATTTCAGGCCTCATTAAAAACCCCCTTCTTGATTAATGGAGCTTTTAGGAAAGCTCCTTAATCAGCAGAAGGAGGAAAAAGAGTGCCTTAGGATTTTATTAATCATAGGCAAAGTACATAAGATACAACCAGAAGACATACTTAACAGAAACCTTAACTATTACAGAACAGAAAATCAAAAACACCAAAACAACCTGACCACCCTTAAACAATAAAACTATTTCAGCCCCATAACCTCAATAAGCCACCACAAACCTACTAAAAAACCTCTAAAACAACAAAATTAATCATCCAATCCCCTGTTTAGCCAGAGTATCAGCCTCACAATTGCAGCTCCTCGGTATGTGTCTAAAAATAATCTCCCTTTCCAAGACTAGGGAAACAATTTTCTCAATCATCGAGCTAAAAAAATGAGGAGAAGTATTCGGCAGCAAAATCCAATCCACTGCTGATTTAAAATCACTCTCTATTATTAACCTTCCCTTCATCGCCCACTCCGACGAGAGAAAGAAATCAATGCCTTTCTCAATGGCTTTCAGCTCAGCGAGTGGAGGAGGAACTGGACCAACAACATTCGAGAAAGACCCTAGAATTTAACTTCTCGAGTCTCTTAAAATGCCCCCAATTCCCCCCAACAGCCCGTCCCCATTGACTGCCCCATCAACATTAACTTTAAAAAAATGTAGTGGTGGAGGAAGCCAACCCTGAACCTTCATCCTTTTGAGGACCTTAGTTTGATGCTTGTCTGCAAGAGTAGGGTCCCCCACAAGGGAGTCTACCTGAATAATGACATTCGGGTGCTTAGCCAGAAACCATTTAGCCAATCTAAATCTGCAAATGAAGAAAAGAGTAGAACTGTCCAGTTTCCAATTATCAAAAACCACCGAGTTTCTAGCCTTCCATAATGACCATAGAATAACTCCCGGTATAAAACTCTATATTTGAGAATTTGGCCTCATGTCAGATCAAGAACACAACAAAGAAAGTGGATCTTTCGGCAAGACTGACGAGATTTCTCATAACCTCAAAAAACTGCTCCATAGGTCTCCTGCAACCGAGCACGAGATGAACAGATGCTCTCATGCAAGGAAACCTTGGCCTCTGTATTTCATATGGGCCTAGGAAGCTTAAAATTTCTTGGCACTCATCAAATATTTGGATTTCAAGGCTAAGAGATGAAAGAAAAAGAGAAGGGTCATTGCTGACGACAATGTGATTAGGTTGTGCAACCATCCTCATAATCAAAAGATCTAGTGTAAGACTACAAGAATGCCGAAAAGAATGCATGAGAACATAAGACTAAAAGTGGCAAAAAAGAAGATAATGTTCAGAAAAATGTCGAAGCAACTGAGCCTAACAATCCACATCTTTACCATAAGGCTACAAGAATGCTGAAAAGAAAGCATGAGAAGCTTCACCATGAAACCCCTGAATTATATTCTAAGTATTAAGATATAGCCACTTACTTGCAACTAACAGTAGGTATAACAGCAAATGCTATCATAAAATACAGCACAGCTCTGTATGTTGGAATTTCTAAACCCAAAAAAGAAAGAAAAATAATTAAATAAGCAATAATAAAAGTTGAAGAAAATAATGGCAAAAGCAACAAACAAGCAAATGAGATATCTGAAAGAAAAAAATCCAAGAGTAACTTGAAAAAAAATACTAGAGAAAGAATATTTTTCTGTGCTTGACTAGCATTTCTTGTGAAACAAAACTGATAATATAGAATTAACCAATCAAATACATGACACATAAACAGATAAAATTGTTATTACTTAGTAGATAATGATTATAAATACAATCCACCATTTGCAAGAAGGTTTTGCGAATCAAAAGAAATACATGGAAGTACCAGATATATCAAATAGCATATGATCAGGAAAATTAATAGCACAAGATTGTAGAATAGGAACATTGCTGAAACAGCAGTAACATCAAGATAAGGTAGTTAAAAGAAGAAGAAAATCAGCATGTGATGTGGTAGCTATCATATATTGAGAAAGTTGAAGCAATCTCATTTTAGAATCTAGTGAATCCATCATGTATTAAGTAATTAAAACATCATATATTTGTACTGCATCAACTAATAAAGGCATTAGCTAATAATTTTGAAGATAATGTAAAAAATAATAAAAACAAAAACTTACCATTAAGAAAAGGTACCCAACCAAAGATGGGTATGGATTGTCCAAATTGCTGAACCCACCACTGGGCACCTTGAAGGAAAAAAAAAGATGCAACGATTAGAAAAATAAAGGGAAAATGAAAATAATGTAGAGAAAAAATATACCCTAAAAGTTCAAAATGTCAAAGCATGATGAATAATAAGTAAAACAAAGTTTTCAAAGTAAATGATGTTAAAGGCACAAGTAACACAACGAGTGGGGAAACATACCTAAGAATCCTGTCAAAAAGTGCATAACATATATCAGTGCAAGACCCTCAGTTGGCCCATTAACTACAGGAAGGATCAGCGTATTGGTGAAATAGCTGAAAAGATAAAAGAAAAAAAAACAGAAGAATCAGCACTGTTAAACGCCCAACTGTGTGCCAAAAAACACTTTAGAAACCAAAAGCCTTTCATAAATTTTATGTAGCAAGGATGAATTAATGAAAGAGAAATACATATCAAACAACATACTCAAAACACCCCCAATGCAACAAGAAATTATCACTACATTTTTTCAACCAATTACCTAATAAAATTGTGAAGTTTGCAAGAAAAAAGATAGACTGGAAACAAATTTATAGTCTTTTAGAATAAACCCAGTAATCGATGAATAACACAATGTATGTCATGGTTTTTTACAAGGAAGGTAGAAAAAGTACACTTCAGATTACTTACTTTTCCCATGTAGCTCCATAAAATGGGACGGCTGAAATTACCCAGAACCAGAAACTGTCCCTTCCACACATGGCAGTGCTCCCAAAGGCCATGGTTTCAAACTGTGAAAAGAATCAATCTTATATGATGAGGAATTTTATTAGCCATTGTTATATATTGCAACAAGTTAAATACATACCGCACATGCAAGTGCATCACACCCTGTAATATTTCAACACAGCCAAAAGTAATTATTTCATCAGAAATGCTCTAACACAAATAGCAAAGGAGGAGCAAAAACATGATAACATGAAATACCATGGTCAAAAAGTTCTCCAAGGGGACTAGAGGAGTTTGTTCTTCTGGCTTGCTTCCCATCGACAGCATCAAATGTCTAGCAGGTATTACTAAATGTCAAAAAGAAAAATACCAAAAATAAAATTAAACATAACACACCTAGAGAATGAGACGAAGAAAGAATTCTAGATACATTGACAGCAAGGAGTTATAACCTGATATAAAAATAGAAGTAACCCATGGGCAAAATGAACCCATCTTGGTGGGGGTGAATCCAACTGATGGGAATAAACCTGAAACAGGGATATAAATAAATAAACCCAACAGAATAATAATAGCAAAAAACATGTATAATCAGACAGTCAAGGTAACAATGGTTGTATATCAAACCCAGAAATCGCCTTCAGAAGAAATCAAATTTATTTCTGTACTAAATTGCAAGTGAATGTAAAAAAGAAAGAAAGTTGTGGTTCTCACAGGTTAAATCACCATAACCAAGTCAGATCAATATCCTTCTCATTATATAATATTATTTACTTACAATACCACTTCTAATCACTGTAGCTTTAAAACTCGTTTTCATTAATAAGTTACATTGATTCCAATGGCAGGAAGGGGAGCCACCATGATTCCTTAAACAAAGTTAAGTATCATTCAATATTTTTTTTTTTGATAGGAAGTATCATTCAATATAAACATGCACACATCCAACCCAGCCACACATGAGGGAAATGGCTAGAATTCAAACTACAATAGATAGACCACAAATTCCCATCTCCTTAAATCTGAATGTTAGAAGATATTCATCGATTAACATAAATTGGGACCAAAGGTTTACAAAAGGGTTGTTCCAAATTGATGCAGAGTTTCAACGAAAGAGAATTTGCTGAAACTCACTATAGAAATAAAACTACTAGGAAAAACATCTTAAGTCAGGTTAGGCTTAGGTATAAAAAAAATCAAACAAATATAACATTGAAGAAAATATGGAGAGGCAGAGAGAGAGAGAGAGAGAGAGAGTTTCCACTCACATAACCAAGCACTGCTGATATAACCAAGAACATAGATCCTGTAAGTGTTATCTTAAGAAACAACAACATACCAAATTAGTAATCAAATAAAACAGGTAACACATGTAGTATATGCAACCCATCTGCTCATAGAGATGCAAGTTTGTATGTTCAATGAAATCGCACTTCAGAAGTTGTAAGTCATAAGTATATACATACCATGTTTGGTCTGGAAAAAACACCAAGCCAGTAATGAACACATACAGAAACATAAATACTTTAGTGCCAGCAAAAATCACTGAAAACGGAAAATGATTAAGCTCAATTGAAGCATGATATAGTGTTTAAAA
Source organism: Hibiscus syriacus (assembly GCF_006381635.1). NCBI lineage: Eukaryota > Viridiplantae > Streptophyta > Magnoliopsida > Malvales > Malvaceae > Hibiscus > Hibiscus syriacus. Next base: position 57,600 of record NW_024061816.1, on the reverse strand, counting down.
CTTAAAACTCTCACATTGATGTAAATTCATTCCCTTCCTGTAAGCTCAGTTCTATATCAAACGGCAAAATCCACTATATATACAAACAGTTCTATATCAAACAGCAAAATCCACTATATATACAAGTAGTAACATTCATACAAGTGTAGATAGGCCAATTCTTTGAAAAAATATATATATCAAGACTTCAGAAGCTAACAAAATGAAGCAGCAAATAAAGTTATGGTTATTCAAAGCATTGAAAAAGGGGAAAAAAGGATGAACTTACGGCATCCAAAGAGGGAAGAAGTTGACAAAGCGGCTCCAAAAGGGTTGTAAAACATATTTAGCGAGGTAAGAGTGATCCACACCACTGTATTTGAATCTTTTCAAAGCTGCTACACCATGTGCCCCTATATACCCCATTCTTCCTAATCACAATAACTGCTTAAGGTAGACAAAAAATTTATTACGAATCGGTAATTCAAGCAATTGGGTGTTGATAAAAATGTTTCAAAATAAGAACACATAAACATCAAAACACCAATGAAAACAAAATAAAGAAAAACACATGCTTATTTTTCATCAAAAGAATTAATTTTTTGAAGAAAAAAATAGTTAAAGTTAAGATTCCATGAACTTTGGAGTGAACAAAAACTTTTAGCTTTACACTCACTTAAGTTTGAAGAAATCATAACTAAAAAAATTAAAGAGAGAGGGGGGATTCAAAGAGATGGGTTACTGTAAATCATGAATAAAATGATTTTGAAAGTGGAAGATAATGAACAAAAAGTGGCAAACGTAGAGCAGTTCTGAAAGTTACTAGCAAGCAAAAAATAAGAAAATGGGAATCAAACGAAGCATACCAATAGAGAATGGTTTAAGTGGTATGCAACTTGATATCACTTAAGCAAATCTTGAGTTCGAGTTCTTGTGTATACAGAAAATTTTCACTGAAAGACTCACCCATCAAAATCAGATGTACGACCCGAGTCGGTCTGTATAACATATAGTTTAAATGCAAAGCCATAAAAAGCACACAGGCAAAAACTAGTTACCCCCATAAAGCACCCATTTATTCCTTGCGTAAGCTGCACAGGATGTACACTCAGCATGAATGAAATATGGAAAAAACATACCGGGCTTTGCACTTGAAAAGAAAATTCATCACCGGTTTTTCTACCTAAAACCACATAAGAAGCAAACACACATTATTTGCTATATCGCTAAATTAGAAGTAGATAGAGCACTAGTATCGAATTTGGCAATATTTTAGTGGCTTAACCATAACTCAAATCAAGCAAAACAAGCTCAAATTAGATTAGATTCAACTTACCAAGTAGTTTATGGCTTTTACAGACATGACGAACAATAACTCTCGCCAACTGATACAATAGAAGCCCCTCTCAATAGTACTTAGAAACTGATGGCTTTCGAATGGTATTGGCACTCATTAGATCATCTGATGAGTTGCAAACCAACCGTTTCCTCCAACACTCCATCACATAGAGGCGATCACAATCGGCAATGAAAAGAAACTGCCGAAGTAGTTCTGTTGGCAAAAAACGATCACCGTTAGAGAAATGAATACCAATACTGCAATAGTCCATAAACACGGCATGTAATGTGTAATACGTAGGAGTTTGTATAGCCGAAATGACAACTTTTACACGCCAAAAATGATCCGTCAAAAGAAACAATACGCCACTGGGGAAACGGAGTAAAACTAATCCAATCCAAGAGCTACCAAGGTGATGCATCATAACAAAACAAAGTTAAATTCTAAACTTACAATGAAAATATATTATTCCCTGCCTCAATCCCACACCTCGTTGCATGCTTTGAATTTAAGCTTGAAATTGAAACATCTTCATGGAAAATCTCAAATTCTAATTATTTGCAGTAGCAGTTAATGGAACAAACACATTGCTCTAAATATAGTAACCCAGAAAAAAACTGAAAATATACACACACAAAAAGTTAAATTCCATTTTGGAATTGAAAAATGCGATAAAAAGAAGAAGAAAAAACCTCAATGGCGAGGGAGTTGCTCAAGAAGTAGACAAATCCAGTAACAGCAGCAAACATGGAACATTTCACCAATCTCAGCGTCTTCCTATAAACCCATCGCTGGGTCCTTCTCTCTCTCTCTCCCCCCTTTATAGAAATAAACAGACGGTTCGACCTTGGAAAGGCTTGAAAATTTGAGGCATTGGGCGGTTTTGGATAAGGAAAGTGTAGATGATTGAAAAAGAGGTGAAGGAAGGAGGGTAGTTTGGGGAAAATATGGAAATGCGAAGATTGGTGTTTTGGCGGTTTTCTCTGATTATGGAGTAAATTATAAATATCAAGAAAGAACTGTGTGATACAAAAATGATTGAGAAAACGATGATGTTGGTGAATGTCAAGAAAGAAGTGATAATAATGCGTAATACAGATCAATGAGTGGTGAGAGACACTTAGATTTGAGTTTCAATCATAAAAGAATATTGAAATTCAAAGCGGTAAATGTAACCTCCAATCCGTATCCAACCTAAATACGGGTACAAAGTATCAAATTAATTTTTTAAATCATTTATTTTTAAAAGATAATTAAAAATCTAAACCTTAATTATATAAAAACGATGAAAGTCTTGATCAAAAGTAAATAAATAGAATTCAACTTAATTTGAAAATAGAAACTAAATAATTTACATAAACATAATAGTATATGTTTACAAAAATTGATCAGAGCATATAAGATTCAACATTTAATTACATGTCAATCTATTTCAATACAATAAAATACATACCGTTAAATTTTTTCTGATCTGATCTTCGATAATGATATGCGGTCCAGTTTGTCCTAGCTTTGATCTTCTTGATTCTTTGAACCTACGTATGAAACACTCACACGTTAAGTCGTTGACTTAGTGAGGCATATAAAGTGCGAAATAAAACCTTAAAACACTTAATCATATTCTAAGCATTTCATAAAATCATATAAAAAAAACCATAGAACACGTCATAAAACAAAAGCATACATGTATATATATAATCATAATCATGTATTGTTCATTTATATCATTTCTTTTAATAGCCCATGGTACTTCATTGAGAACTTAAGGTATGTGAGTGCATTGAGGTTGTGAACTAATGTTGTCACCACAGCTCGTATAAATTGCACCAAGCGTAGAATATGCACTGAAGTGCCACGTAGAAATGTCTCAAATGACCACATAGATATGTCCCGAAGGACCACATAGATATGTCTCGAAGGACCACATAGATATGTTTCGAAGGATCGCATAGAAATGTCCCGAATGATAGCATAAAAATGTCCCAAAGGACCACGTAGAATTGTCCCAAAGGACCACGTAGAATTATCCCAAAAGGATCGCGTAGAACCCTCTACTCTTGGCATGCCAATTATACATTTAGCTCTCATATCACATACTTTTGGGCTTTATCACTTACACCGTTTCACATAGCTTATATCACATAGACATATAAGCACATAGATCATGTACCACGTACGATGAAATGTAACCCATAGATCATGTAGAACAGTGCATGTAACACATAAACATATATTTGTATTCATAGCTTGTATTCATATACACATAGAAACAGAATCAAAATTGTGATTATATTCATGTAAACATATACTCATATCAATTCGTAAACTTTCAAACATTGTTTAAATCAAAATATTGAAAATAAACTCATTGCAAGTCTTATTTCCATAAAACAATATATATAGTAGTATGCACTCACCTTAGCCTCACTTAGTCAAGCAAAACTCTTATCTCTCTCTTGGTTAATCTTATATCATCGATTCGTCCGAAATTTGCTTTTGTTCAATATCTACACAAAGATACGGTTGATATGAATATCGAAATTTGAATCACTATGAATCAATCATCAATAACTTAAGCTAAAAGAAACACTTAATTCCCAAATTTATTCTGAATAGTATCGGTACGCCAGGTCCAGTACCTATACTTCCTCACTATGGTATCGATACTATACTTCAGTATCGATACCATTTCTAAATTCTGAAATTTTGTTTCTAAAAAAAAGGTACTGATACTTGTCCATTGGTATCGATACCCTTATTATCGTGTTACACCTTCGGTACCGATATTGTTCTTCTGATTCATACAAATTCATCTTATGGTGTCGATAATGTTCTTCCAATATCGATACTCAAACCCAAATTTCACTTATTTTTGCTTTGGATTATCGGTATTGTTCATCCGGTACCGATGCCCCTTACCCAGAACTTACTCATTTCAACTCGAAAATTTACTAAAACTTACTTAAATCTTCCAATTTAACCTCATTTCAGGTCTTTAAACTTAACTACACTTATTAAAGCCAACTTATATCACTTTAATACACCTAAACATCCAAAACCCCACTGGATCACTTGAAACTAAAATTCATATCAATTTATTAACATGCCCCAAATCACTTGAAACATCCTATTGTCGATGGATTTCAATTAACGGAGGTGTACTTTTGATGGAAGAAGTCAAGAAGTAAAGGTTGTGACGCGTAAAGAAAAATAAGGTTGTTAGGTTTGAGTTTAAGATGAAAGCTGAACTAGGGAAGTGTGTCAGACAATAAGGGGGTGTTTCGTTCAAGGATTGTGGATTCCTATGGGATGAGAATCCCACATTCACATGTTTGGTTGGTCGAGAATCTCATTCCCGGTAATGTTTTATTACCAATAGTAGATTTTTTGGGTTATATTACCGGGAATGTCATTACCTCCCTTCCCTTAGGTATTGTAATATTACCGGTGTTTTGGACTAAAATGCCCTTAAATTTTTTTTCTCCAAAAATATCCTTTTTTGTCATTAAATAATAAAAAGTCTATGAAAGTTAAATTATAAATTTATCCTTAAATTATTTTAGATTTACAAAAAAAAAATCTATAATTAAAATTTTATATGAAGTTCAGGGGTTAAAAAAATTTACCCTTTCATTAAACCTTTTTTATAATTTTAATTTTGTAAAAAAATTATATAAATATTATGAATTTAATTTTTTAAAGAAAATATATAAATATTTTACAATTTGTAATATTATACAAATATATAATCAGGACAATTTGGCCAAATATACATTCCAATAATCTTTTATTCCTTTAACCAAACACGGTAATCTTATATTCCTGCTAAACCAACCAAACACAAAATACAACATTCCAATAATCCTATTCCTTGGTAATATTTTATTCCCACTGGTAATCTTACATTCCGTGAACCAAATACACCCTAAGGGAATTACAACGTACGTGGACCTAAAAAAAATAAAATTATCAATGAACTTAGGATTTTCGAGGTCGATAAAAGGGTAGGTCGTCGAGGTTGAAGGTGAGAGGTTGAATATGAGATATAATTTTGAATTTTTTATTATTATAACTATATGTAATAAAAATGATAATAAAATATGATATATTATAAAAAAATTAATAAAATAAATCATGTTATCTGATTTTATGGTAAAATGTGAAATTAAGATAAATTGAAAATTGAGTGATTAAATTAAAAAAATTTAAGCTTCAGTGTGTAAAGTAGGAGTGAAAGTAAAGTTAAGTGATGATATTTGTAAGTTATCTTTTGTTTTTTTTTTTTTTTTTTTATCGTCGCCGGCCGCCGAGGGGAGAGGACACGGAGACCGGGAGAGCCAAGTGGCCTTTATGGGCTGGAAATGGGCTGTCATTCCCTCTTCCAGCCCGCGTCTTCTCTGTTCCAATCTCTCTTAACAGTGGAAGCGGCAAACCGAAAATAGAAGATTTCTTATAAAAAAAATTCATCCATTTTCTTTTAAAATACAATAGAAAAGGGAAAATAGAGCTGCAAAAATGGCGGACAAGAAAGAAAAGCTTAAAGTATTATTCGCAATCGCGTCGGTTACCGCAATCTCGATCTTCTTCACAGCTCAGCTAGTCAGACGCCGCCGCCGCTGCAAGCAGAGATCTCAGATTCCATGTTATTTACACTCCGAGTCAAAGCCACAGCTGAGTTTCAAGCGAGTCTTAGCCGATAACTCCTATTCTCCTTTCAACCATTTCAACCGCCAACCGGATTCTGATAATGGTAAATGACATTCCACTTCCACTTCTACTTTTTATGAAGCTCAGTTTTTTTAATGATTTGTTTATGTTGTAGAGAAATCTCCGAGTTTGACTCATCCCTATGAAGCGGAGATAATTGCATTGATGGAGAATCCACTGCTTCAGTTTTCTAGGAATGCGATGGATGATTTTGATATGAAAATGGGTGATTCGTATGTTTGGGTTGAATCCGAGTCGCAGCTGAGTCAGCTAGCTCAAGTGTTGAGTGAACAGAAGGCTTTCGCTGTTGATACTGAGCAGCATAGCCTGCGGTCGTTTCTAGGATTAACTGCTCTAATACAGGTCAATAACTGATAACAAAATGTTAAATTGTTGAACTTTGGTCTCTTTTCTTAATATTTTTGTAATGGTATGAAAGTGCAGATTTCTACTGAGAAGGAAGACTATTTGGTAGATACAATTGCCTTACATGATTCAGTGGGCATTCTTCGTCCCGTTTTTGCCGATCCTAATATTTGCAAGGTACACATTTTATTTTCAAATTTAGGACTTCATCAAAAGTTGAAGCCAAAATGTTGCATTTGGATGCTGAAGCAAATAGAAATCCTGTAATCGTGAAGAACTAAAATTTTAAAATATGATCTCTTATGTCTTATCATGGAATGATTAAATTATATATGGAACATCTATGTTCTAAATAGCTTCACATTCCAATTATAGTCCAATGTCTTTTCTTTGTTCTGGATCATTGTTTCTAGTTTGTCCTAGAAATTGAGAAGCATTGGCCAAACTGGCCTTTTGTATTTCCCTTCATGCAATATTCATGCTGGGTTAGATTTGTTTTTGAAATCGGTTTGGAGGGATAAAGGAAGTCTATTTCTAGAGAGTGATTCCTACAATGCGCTAAAGTGGATTTCCAATCCGGAGACATGTCCAGATCTTTATGTTCATATGGTCAGAGTTATAGCCAAGTTAGTTAGTGAGTTCAATGTAACTACTAGGCTAGTTAACAGATGTATAAATGGGGAAGCTGATCGTTTAGCTAAATCAGGCATAGGATAGCACAAGGTTTGTGTTTTGTTTGTATTTGGTGGTTGTCTTTGGGGTTGGTTTAAAGGGGTTTTCTTTTGTATTTTATGTTCTGAACTAGTTGTATCTCTTACTCTAGTAATAAATCTTTGGGCACTCTTTTCCTCCTTCCTATGATCATTGAGTTTTTAGGAGCTTAATGGTTATGAAGGGGTTTTTTAATGAGGCCCTATTTCTATCAAAGAAATAAAATGTTTCCTCGTCTTATGAATTTGCTGATCAGGGCCATTTGGTTCAACTTATATTGCAATCCTGAACATGTTATGGATTGCGATGCAGGTGTTCCATGGGGCTGATGGTGATATTGTGTGGTTACAAAGAGACTTCCACATATATGTTGTCAATCTATTTGATACTGCTAAGGTGAGCTTCTATAGCTGTTTTTTCACAAATATGGAAGAATTTCTCCTAGGTTGAATGTTAGTTACTCAGAAATGATGTTTTATGACAAACAATTAACTAAATCGATTTTCTACTCAAATCACATTTCTTTTATGCTGACACAGGCATGTGAAGTTTTATCAAAGCCCCAGAAATCATTGGCCTACTTACTGGAAACTTATTGCAGTGTGCCCAAAAATAAATTATTACAGGTATTGGCTCTTGGCTAAGGTTTTGATTGGTAGAGTGGAAAGAAAGCTGGAAGAATGAATAATTAAATGGATAGAAAAGTAGAAAGACAGAAAATTAATTTTTTCTTTCCATTGGTGTGCTTCATAGGAAGGATGAAAAATTGAAAGAAAATTCAATTTTCTTTCCATTCATTTCTTGGTAGAGTTGAAAAATGAGAGGAAAGAAAATTAAGCTTTGAAAAATACATATTTTGAACTAACTGACATATCTTTCATGTTTTCTCTCATCTTTTCCTTCTAAATTGAAGTGATTTATTTTTATACACAAGCATGGAAAGTGAAAATCCCTCTCATTTTCATTCCTACCAGGCACACTCAATTTATTTTCTTTCCACTTTTCCACTCCCTCCTTCCATTGTTCCATTTTTCCACTCAACCAAGCAAAACCAAAGTGCTTTACACAACACTTATTCTTCATTCATCGTTTTAAAATTCTATCTAGAACATCGATCTTAAACTTATTTACTCTGATATTGCATTGCATTACAGCGTGAGGACTGGAGACAACGTCCGCTATCAGAGGAAATGGTGCAATATGCTCGTACCGATGCACATTATCTACTGTATATTGCAAATTGTTTATTTTCTGAGCTCAAACAACAAGACTGTGGTATGTTTGCTACCCAAAGCTTGTTTAGATACTGACTACTTTATTTTATTTGTCTTGAAATGGATTGGAAGTTTGGGACAACAGATTATAATAGGAAAGTTCTACATAAATTGGTAATAAAGAACCTTCTTCTTCTTGTTGGGTTGGGAAGATTTTTAATAATGATAGTCAGAAGGGATCCAAATTGAAGGCCTTAGTTTGAGGGAAATGGAAAAAGTGGCCTTTGGCTTAAAGAACAAGGTGCATATAATATTTCACGTGGTTAAATGAAGACACTCACAATGAATGAGTGCGGGTCTTCTTCTGGTTGGGTTGGGAAGGGTGTTTAATAATGATTGAGGGGATCCAAATTGAAGGCCTTAGTTTGAGGCAAAATGTGGCTTTTGGCATAAAGAACAAGGTGCATATATTATTTCAATTGGTATCTGTGCTTAACCTTAATGTATAATTACAACTACTAGAAAGACATGTATCCGATACATCTTGTAGCATCCACATGCTAATATATTAATGTATCAGAATATTCATCCTGCACCGATGACAAGTTCAGTTTTGTTCTCGAGGCTTGTCGACGATCAAACATGATCTGTTTGCAACTCTATGCTAAAGAGATTGAAGGTTTTCCTGGGGAGTCTGCTGCATTTTCAATACTTTCTCGCCAATTGAATGGTCAGGGAGCCGCTCCTATGTCTGGGGAACCAAAGGTTCATTTCTCTCCATACTACTTGCTAGTTGATACAGACACCGAATCAGTAAAGGATTGGACTTTCTTTCAATATGTTGTACTTAATTTTACTATGTATTCTAATGTTTTGTTCTTAATTACAGTTTCAGGATCTTGTTAGGAGATTGTGTGCATGGAGAGATCTAATGGTAGGTGTTTACTTTAAACTACCAATTTAGATTGCTTCAATAGTCAATAAGACTGGTTGTAGCATTCTTCCTATTTATGTATGAAACACCAATGCAACATTTTTTCTGGTCCCCTGTCGAACTTTGTTGATAATATGAGTGATCAGTAAATGTGGCAATAGTTATATACTGGAGTAATTTGTATTGTTGATATATGCAAGCAAAAGATTTTTCCCCATCATTTTAAGCTTTGTCTCTTGTGTACCTCTCATTTTTTAAGCAGAAGACTTATGGTTCATTTATTCTTTTGTTTGGTTGGTTCTCTTGGTAACCGTAGTTATTTATTGATGCTTTATACGTGGTGCTACTTCTTTTCAGGCTCGTGTGCATGATGAGAGCTCAAGATGCATATTATCTGATTATGCTATTGTCGCTCTCTCCGAAAAAGTCCCTACAACTCAAGAAGATATATATGACACCATAATTCAATCTGATTTGAATATTGACTCTTCAAATCTCAGCTTTTCACTGCCTTCGCCTCTGGTTTGCAGCCATTGGATAGATGTGCAGCAAATAATCCAGGATAAGTTAGGCAGTCTTGATAATATTTTTCCGGTGGTTATTCAAAATTGCCTTGGTCCAAATGGGAGCTGTCCATTGTCTGTATTTAACTATGCATTATTGATAAACCGTGGCCTCAAACTAGAAACTAAATTAGTCTCCAAACAGAATGGATTCAGAAACCCAAAACAAATTTCTAAGAAAGCTTCTCGTCAACTATTCATTCAAAAATATTTTCCTGCAAATCTCCGGTTTACCATAATTGTAGGATCTATTCAAATGATGGCCGACTATTATGTTATTGTGATCGCAGGAAGCTGGAATGGTTGGTGCTCCTTTTTTCTGTACCTTATTTTTATTTAACGACAAAATTTATGTTCAATTTGACAAGTCAGTATTTTTATCTTCCAGGTATCTTCGTAAAGATCTGGCAAAACTTGTTGATGATGACCCTCCTGCAATAATGCTTCTTTTCGAACCAAAAGGTCGCCCAGAGGATGAAGTTAATGATTTTTATATCCAAAATAAGCAAAATATATGTGTAGGGTGTGGTGAGGGCAATCACTACTTACGCTACCGAGTAATTCCTGCATGCTACAGAATTCACTTTCCTGAGCACTTGAAGAGCCATCGCTCTCATGACATAGTCCTGCTTTGTGTTGACTGTCATGAAGTTGCCCATGCTGCCGCTGAGAAGTACAAGAGACAAATTGCCGGAGAATTTGGAATTCCACTTTATGTCCGTAAAGTGGTTGATTCAAACCAAGCGCTTATGATATCTGGGTCATCTGAGTCAACAAACTTCGAAGATTCAGGCGTCTCACCACTACAATTGCTAACAGCTGCCAAGGCTCTTTTGTGTCATGGACCTGAAATGCCTCCCAGCCGCCGTGATGAGCTGACCCAGGTCTGAAAGCTTATCTTTTGATAGTTATTTTCTTGTAAAACTCTAATGAGCATTATGTTTCTTTGAATTGCAATGAAAAGTTGCTTGAAATCCTAAAGCAAAATGGTTAGTTGCTATGTACTAGCGTTGACCTATGCTTTGATGGGAACATCAAGATAACTTTGGTAGTAGAATATATCGTGTAACTTGTTCAAGCTATTTGAATCTTGGAAGATTATTAAAAATTAAACGTAATATTGATAAGAACGGCCATTCTTGACAAAAAAAATTATGTTCGATTAATTGTAAACATTCAGATGCCTCGTGTTTGATCTAAAATTTGTATTTTATGATCTACAACATATTAAGATAGAAGAACCAAACTCCCTGTTCATTTTGCATCTTCCCCTGCTAGTGCTTGTATATTAGATAAAAGGAAAAGAAAATTAGAACCTCTATGTAGTTTTATGTCTCTCTCTTTCAGTATAATGTTTATCATCGGTCACAAGCAGGTGTAGGGCTTTGCTGTATATTTCATGAAGCTCTTTAATCAAATACTAAATCAGTTTTCCTTCTTCCTGTTGATTTTGCAGATTGTCATGAGATATTATGGCGGAAGGGAGATCTCCAACGAAGATTTAGAAAGAGCCTTGGTAGTGGGCATGAGTCCTCATGAGCAAAGAAGACTAGCGAAGAAGAAAGGCTTATCTTTAAAACAGTCTAGAACAATCCCTCCTGTTAAAAAACAAGAAATTAATGATGTGACAAGGATCTTATCTATCACGTCAGATCCATCTAAAGTTAGCAGTCCTTATACTTCAGATTTTACTGCAGATGTTTCTCATTCAAAAGAAGTTGATACATTGAAGGAAACATCAGGGACAAAGGATGACATGGATTTTTGTATGGTAACAGATACGGATCATACAGTCAATCCTTCTACTTGTTCTGATTCCAGAGTGACAACAGCTTGCCATGATATGAATTCGCGTAGCAGTCGAATCTCCGAGACTGAAGTTGTTTGTGGAGTCAATATTGATAACTTCAAGAGCAGCACACCAAATGAAATAGCTAACTCATCTTGCGCCAGATACGAAGGAAACACATCTGTTAAACATAATAAAAAATTTTCTCTACTAGGACATGGCCCCCACGGGAAACAAGTTGTTGATCATATACTAAATGAATTTGGAGAGGAAGGCATTCGTCAATTTTGTCAGCGATGGAGGCAAGTCTTTGTTGAAGCTGTTCATCCTCGTTTTTTACCTGGCGGTTGGGATGTGATGCACAGGTATGCGTCTGTACTGTTATATTTGTTTGTAATTGTTTTAGGTTTCATTATTATAGAAGGTCTGTATGGGAAGGAGTGATATGTAGAGAACTTTGGAGATTGTAGGAAGACCGAGGACACAGTATGTAAGAAACCGAATTCATTGATGATTTTGATTGATCTGAAGGGAATTTGAGACGGTGGGAAGAGTTCAGAGAAAGAATGATGACCATGTGAGGAAGTACAGGAAATCAGGAACATTGTATTGTAGGCAACAACTTTTAACTCCTTGATAAATGTAATGTTGAGAGGAGAATCTATGCAGTATCAAAACTGAGGTTAATGGTCTTATAATGAAAGAAGCACTTCTTAGTTTCATTGTCCTTGAATTTTGGCCAATACTCAATACCCTCAAATATGGGTGTGTTCTTTCTGGGTCAATCTTATGCCAATTATGATCGAGCATTAACTCTGAGTTCCCTTCGAAGTTGATGCCTACATCACTGTTGTAGCACACATATGTAGAACTTCAGAACAACCCTGCTAGAACCTAGAGTTAGAAAAAGAGCCTACTAATCAGTTGTTACCCTTAAAGCTTAGGCTTTGATATGATAAATGCTACCTCCCTCCCTCCCTCCCTCCCTCCCTCCTACCCTACCCTACCCTAAAAAATGACTATTCATGTCATGTTGTCAACTAATTACTCATTTCATTATGGATGTATTGATTTATTTGCTTTGTCCAAGGGTTTAACTCTGGAGCTTGTTTTTGGCAGTGGGAGACGAGAATTTGGCGAGTTCAGCGTGTACAATCCTGCAAAGAAAGGTGCCGATGGCAGTTAATGATGGAAATGTAAACTCAAGGACATTGCAGTTTCAACTATTGGCGTTGCATGGCAATGGCTGGTTCATTGCAGTTGCAACTCATTTTTGTATTGGTAAGGCTGCTCAAGAACCTTTTAAGTTTGAGATGATGTGCATCCTGTTTGTTTAACCGTCCCCATTTTCAAGATTTGGACCTCTTTCTTTTATCCCCTAAACTAAAAGATAAGTAAACAAATTTTGGTCATGATTTGTATTTGGAAAGTCCGGATAGATTGGTAGATTAGGTCTTCAGATTGCAGCCTTAAGTGTGTTTCGTGTATCTGTCTAGTAGATCTCTTTTGTTGTTGTTTAAACTTGGACGATCCATGTATGAATGTTGTTGTTGAATCAAGAACTGTTATTCCTTTGGCGGCACATAGCTTCTTCCTTCAAAGACACCTGAGTCGCCAAAAAGCATGGAAAGTTGTACCATTGGTGCGTTACAAAGTCTTTACTTAGGGCATGGGATCAATCTAATATGAAGATTAAATATATCAACATAAATAAATAAATCAAAATATAGATAAAAATTTATAATAATATTTTTTTATTAATACGGATTAAGTAAAATGTAGTTTTTGTTCAAAGATAACTTTTAATTTTTTTGACATTAAAGGCGATAACTTTCAAATCTTTTAACATTAAAGGTGATAATTTTCAATCTTTTGATATTAAAGGCGATAACTTTCAATCTTTTGACATTAAAGGCTCATACCCTTAGTGTTCGAACTCAAGTCCTTAGAGAATATTAATAATTTTTTTATCACAAAGGTTGTTTGTCCTTAGAGAATATTAATAATTTCTTTATCACAAAGGTTGTTTGGTTCGTGCTTATAATAATATGAAAAATAAAAAATGTCATGAACGTGAACATAAACTTAGAAATACTTAAAGTTTCAAACTTCAAATTCTTAAAACATAAATATACTCCAATTACAAATTTTACACAACCGAATGGGTTGCTATATATATATATTGTGTTTTGATCCTAAATTCGTTTTCTTTTGAACATTAAATTCTTAAACAGAGGAGGAGGGAAGGCATAAACCCAATGTTCAATGTGCAGGAAGCTTCACACACATTATGGGACTATTTTGTTATAAGTTTCAAAGATATGATACTAAAACTATGTTCATCCCATTTCTCTCTATACAAGCAAAGAATCAGTTGCATCCCTTGTTAATATAATAGCTAATTGTTTAAATATTAAATATATAAGTATTTATAATTTGATTAATGTGTTTAAAAAATCTCTATGTTGAATTACGCTATCATTAAAATTTAAAATAACGACTAGAAAAATCAATTGATATAATTCTGATATTTAGGTACTCAATTAAAATATTTTAAAATTCAGTAACTAATTTAAAAAAGATTATATATGTTGCCGCATGACGTCAGCGCATGCAGGCGAGCTCACTAGGGAGACACGTAAGATCATCATGCATCTAATAGCCTGCCATTTTTCAAATTTTGTTACCGGCTATTGCCGGTACCTTCCATATAAAAATAAAACTCACCTCTTTCGCGCCGGTGGTGTTTGTTTGCTTTGCTCTTCATAATTACTCTTTTTTGTTTAAAAAAAAGAAAAAGAAAAAAACAGAGAGGAAGAGGAAGATTGATGGGGCGATACGGCGTCGAAGCGGCAATGATATCGTACAAGGTGAACGGCGAAGCCAATGGTTGGCGTGACATTAACGATTCAACGCTCTGGCAGGATCGCATTTTTCACATCCTCGCCGCCCTTTACTTTCTCGTCGCCATCGTTGCTCTTGTATGTCCTCTCCTCCCTTTTTCCATCACTTTTATATTTATTTATCTCTGCTTGATTGGCGTTGTATAGGAACACTTATGATTATTGCTTACAATCAAGATTCTGTTTCATTACTTCTGCGTAATATAAGAAGATTTTCTTAATGTCGTTGTCATGAATAGCTATTTTCAGTTACAATCTTTGTTCGCAACTCTTTTATTTGCTGATTTTTATAGGTTCAATTGATACGGATACATTTGAGAGTTCCTGAGTTTAGTTGGACCACGCAGAAGGTCTTCCATTTACTAAATTTTCTGGTGAATGGGGGTTCGTATCTAAACCCTTTTTTATCACTTTTTCCCCATTTAATTTGGTTTGTCTATTTATCATGGTTTTATTTGTATGACAGTTCGTGGGCTAGTCTTTGTTTTCAGGCGGAATGTGCAAGGCTTGCATCCAGAGGTTTGTATTTTTTATATTCTCGGGCTTGAATTATTCACAATTTGTTGCTTAAGGTTGCTTGCTTGCATTTTTGTTAGATTGTTCAACATATCTTGCTGGACATGCCAAGTCTAGCCTTCTTCACGACATATGCACTTCTGGTTTTGTTTTGGGCTGAGATCTACTACCAGGTTAGATTATTGAGCTTTGCCAGTTTGCGTTGGTGCTGCTGTCTTTATTGTTTTGAAAGAATTAGCTTTTTTATCTTAACTCTGCCTATCCTGAAACAGGCACGAGCCGAATCAACTGATGGACTTAGGCCAATTTTCCTTGCACTAAATGCGGTGGTTTATACTATTCAGGTGAAGTATATTTTCTATTATTTTGGTTCAAGTGCCAGCAGAAGGAAAATTTGAGATCCTTTCTACAGGAAGGCTTAATTATTTAGTTGACTAATTTGTTCAAAATCTGTAAATCTTTAGCTGAGATAAGGGAAGCAAATTTTGACAGAGTGGATTGGCGCTGTTTGATGACTTATTTACTAAATATTGTGAATCGGATCATATTACTAGCCTTATTTTTCAAAAGTGATCTTCCTTTTTCTTGGAGGGAGAGTCTAAATATTGTGCTCAGTGTGGCAAGATTGCGGTAGACTGATTTTCTGCTTTAGTTCTTTAATTCTATGCAAATCAATCTAGGAAATAGTCAAGGGTCCAATTTGTGGTGTCCAGAATAATTTCTACATTTGAAGGTATGATCTTGCAACAATATACCCTAAGTCAGCTCTTTATCCTCATCTTTTGTCCAGAATAATTTCTATGTTTCGGATTACATTTCTATATACGTCTGGTTACTCGCAAGGCATTGGTGTCTGTATTCATTCATATGTCATATAAACCTCTAATAAGTTAAACATGTCGTGTTCCATCAGAAGTTTCTTGGCATTGGATGTTATGCCATACCCTGAAGTTCCTTCTCATAGTTATTGCCTCCAAGAAGTCGAGTATTCTATTGCCAATAGGGATTTGAGTTTCACACATATGCAAAAATGATAAATGATATTGCTTGTGCTTTATGCATCACCCTGATATTTCTTTTCCTTTTTGACTGTACTCTTGTCAACTGTTAGTCATGATTTAAGACACTACGTCTAAGATGCTTTAGCAATGAATTCAGGTAGTTTGTAGTGCTTCAGTATTCCATTCCTACTAGCTCTTTGTTAATTTAGTGATTAGTGGCTGTGAGCCCGTGACCTGTACCGATTGTTTCTTATTACTTTACACGGTTTCTTCTGCTGGAATATGCCAACAAACTACCCTGATGCCGGCCTCTATAAATCATGGTCAGATGAGACTATGGTCTATGAGAGTTAGATCATAAAAAGTCTTGTTAGATAGGTTAGAAGATAATATTTCCTTTACTAGAACAGTGTCTAGTATGTAAATGGTACTTTTTTTTGTAGATTTTAGAAGCAAATTGGACTTACATTATATAATTTTTTTCATCTTAGCACGTTCAGTTTCAGACTTGTTGGAAAGTGTTGCATACTTGATTTTCTTTGGACATGTGACTTTTGATGAGGGAATTGATTTCAGATTGCAATGTGGCTGGTATTATGCTGGAAGTATATCCCAATTTTGGTCATTATATCGAAGATGTTCTTTGCTGGTAAGTATTTGTTGTATCCTTAGTAGATTTAATAGTTAACACGATTGAGTAAGTTAGCGTGCTCTCTAAATTCATCATGGATAATCACTTAGTAATTCGGAATGCTTTATAGATAGCAATCACATGGTATTTTGTTTCGGTAATGAATGGAAGTTTTTTATCCTGACTTATATAAATGGGCAGGTGTGTCATTGTTTGCAGCCCTTGGGTTTTTACTATTTGGTGGAAGGTAATATTGCCATATATTGTACTTTAGTGAATATTTATGCTAATCGTTGATAATTCAGTTGGCAATTATGGAATAATTATTATTTTATTGATATATGTTCCTGGGTATTTGGTACCTCTTAAAGAAAATTATTGTTGGCCTTTTTTTTCATCATGTATACCCTAATTACGGTTTCTCCTCTTCATTCCTTAAGAAAACAGTGTAACCATATCATAAATAGGCAGTGTTTTGGTTGGGAATGGAAAAGGTATATATACGTATATAACTTGTTCAATCCTTGCAGGCTTTTCTTAATGTTGCAGCGGTTCCCTGTAGAGTCCCAAGGGCGACGTAATAAGCTACAAGAAGTACATATTTACTTCAATAGTAGACTTGGTTTTTGAACCCTATTTTTTGGCCTTCTTTTTACAAATTTTTATTGTTTTTTTTACTTGGGCAGGTTGGTTATGTGACCATCATATGTGTCTCGTGTTTCTTAGTCAGATGCATTATGGTAGATTACTTATTTCCTTTCTGGATTTATTAACACTACACATTGACAATAGTAGAAGCATGTTCTGTAGACCTTTGTGAAACTTCCAGATTTATATAATGTTATATGCACTTTTGTTCGAAAATAGAAGTATTTTAGTTGCACCCTTTAGCTGCTAGTTGGTTTAACTTATTGATGTCTAAAGTTTTTTTTTCTAATTTGCGCTCTATTGTTATTTTTTTGTTTTAGATGTGTTTTTCTGCATTTGACAAAGCTGCTGATCTTGATGTTCTGAGCCATCCAGTTCTAAACTTCATTTATTATCTGGTATGTTTTAATGGATATCCTCGATCATGTTGGTAATTTTCTCGCTATTGAAATACAGTTGCTTAACCCTTATTATTGCCATATCAAAACTGAAAGGATTTCTGCATTCTGTATTCCTTTGTTGGTTTGCTGTTAACTTTAATGCATGTTTCAAGGAATTACAAGGCTTTGCATCAGATTGTCATGTGGAAGAATTTGGTAGATGTAATTGAGTTGCGACTATATATAGAGTAAAATTTATGAGTTTTTGGAGAGCAACTTGAGGCTCGGGGGTTATTTTAATGACAAAATGTTGCATACAGATACAGTTGGGCAGTTAGACCACCCTCGCACTTTTTATCATTATTTGCAAATTAGTAAATAATGTTACCCATAAGTGTAGTTGATATTTTCTTCATGTCTTTCTAATTTTCCCCCATCATCTCCACTTGCTTTTAATTGCTTATGTATAGTCATTTTGGTTGAACTTGTATACAAATAAGGCTATTATTATTTTTCTTGGGCAGTTGGTGGAGATATTACCTTCAACTTTGGTCCTTTTCATTCTGCGGAAGCTGCCACCAAGACGAGGTATTACGCAGTATCATCCGATACACTGATCTTCACAGGTCAACGATGACACGGCAGCAAGAACCAATCACAGTGATGATTTTCAGCATAGCTTCTGTACCCTGTAAAGTAAGCAGAAAAAGCAAAATAGGTACATGAATTCTACAACTTTTTTAATCCGTTGAAAATAAGGAAGGTTGGAGATTCTGATGATAAATGGATACCATTTTGCAAGAGCCTGCCTGCGTGTACTAACAAATATTTATCTATGTATGTAAAGCTCTTGTGGAATACATAGATGAAACAGAGACATGCATAAATATGAGACATACAGCGCTTGCTTGCATAAACATGATTTATAGGTTTCTTTAGGAAGGTTGATGTGTGTTGATTCTCGATCTTGCCGAATCGATATATAGAGATGAGTTGAGAGATGAAAGATGAAGTTTATTTTCACTATAAAAAAAAAACAAAGGAACGAGATTTCAATTGTTGGCACTTTGAACAATATATAAGGGCCAAGCTCATGAAAGTTTGACTTGTTGATAGAACAAAAACCTACCATTCTAAGCCTCTTTGATTTGAACCTAACTCTAATTTGCTTGGTCAGTTAAGATTCATGGAAACATAAAAGGTCAAATTCAAGTAAATTTAAAAAGTTGGTAAATTTTCAAATAATTACATAATGATTATTAAAATTTTATGAGTCATTGTAATATAACAGTGATTAATTTTTAATAGTCTGATAAATTTAATAATCATTTTATAACTTTAATTAGTAAAACAATAATTGTAACATAATTCAATGATTTTCGATGTATTTCATATTTATTTATTGTATTACATAATGATCGATAATGGCGTAAGAGTTTTCTTGCTCCATAAGCTACCTTAATCCACCCACCAACAAACCATGTGTCTCAGTTATTTACTTAAAGAAAAAAATAATTAAATACGTATGGGGTAGATTAACACCGTTTACGGGGGGGGGAGACATTGCTATCAATATATCAAACAATAATTATGTTTTAATTATTAGGAATTATTTGTTTATATTTACTAAAATTACTGTCAACCTCTCCTTCACAAGTCATTCGTTTCGCATGGAGAAAATAAGCCTCCGGTAATGTTGCAGAGAAGCGGAGATCCTACAACGACAACTTGTGTCGCTTCTTCTTTTCAGCGAGTGACTCCGCCGAGTCGGTCTGCTGCCGGGTTTTTACCGACAAAAGTCTGGCATCAAGTGGCGTCGCTGTGGAAGTCCGATGCAATGGGATGAGGTGTAGTTTGATGGCAATGCAAGCATTTCACTGAGAATTCCACTTACTTGTTGTCCAAGTTTGGCCGAATTTACCATGGAATTCTTTTATAATAATTACTATTAAAATTTCAGTAGTAATATAAACGATCCAATGATAATATGACTAAATTTTAGGGACTAAATATGATGGAACCAGTGAACAATAATCGAATCTATAACTTTCGCAGATTATTAGGACTAGCGACATAATTTGACTTAACTAATTTAGTGGCTACCGTTTAGTTCGAGACTTAAACTTCAAAATCTGAAAAATATAGGATTGGAAATGATCAAATTATAATATAGGGGCTGAATGCGTAACTTTTACATACTAGAAACGCTAAAATTAGAATTAGACCAAATTGGACTCAATTAATAAATCCAAATATGATGAGCAGTACCCAGAGAGCATGACATCATACTGTATGACATCAGCAAAAAATTCTAATATTGAACAAACAAACCAAAGCATAGAATCTCCATAAACTTTCCCTTCCATCTTTAATTGAATATAAATTTTTTTGGCGCCACAATTTCATCTCATCTCTATACTTTTCTTCTTTAATTTACATCCTCCAAAATCTCGTAAACCTTTAAGTTCTGATAATTTCTTTCATCGTACTTTTAATTCTCTTATAGTCTCTTTTTTTCATTGTTCTAACCATTTCTTATCATCAAACTTGTTAGTCATAGGTTCACATTTGATAGTTGTATACAGAAAATTAATATTTTATTCGGATATAACGACATATATAACAGAAACATTAATTATAATGTATGTTATTAAGATATATAGCATATGTTTTTAAAATTTATAATTTAAAAAATGTATAAAATATAAAGATTTTATTTATCTACTGATAAGGAAAAAGGATGAGATTATCCAAAAAAAACCAGTTTCAGACCTAATATCAATCTCGACTAAATGGTATATTTATCAATAATTTATGAATTTGATTGACGAAATACTACATTTTTAAGTTTAAATTTAAATACGTGTTAAATATATAAATAAAGTTAAATGTAATCTTAAATTATATAAAGTAGAAACTCTTTAAATTAATACTCGGCAAATTAATAAACTCTCTAAAATAATAAATTTGTCCGGTCCCGACTTGGGCCAATGTAAAAAATTGAAAACCTCGATAAAATAATAAGATAATAATTTTTCATGAGATCCCTTTATAATTTTCGGTCCCAAGAAAATCATAAATTAATAATTCATAGAAACTGAAAAAAAAAATATATTACACTCTATTGAAATATGATTCAATAGTTGTCTATTTTTCTTTAAATTTCAAGTCTATTTGGAGCTCATTATTAATTTAACTCTTGCAACGTAATTCTAAGAGGCATAGACTAATTTGCCTTTTTGTTTGGTATGTACAATATAATTAATTAAAAACTCTTTAAATTAATAATTATTAATTTATCGATAAATTAATAAATCTCTAAATTAATAAATTTCTCCGGTCCTGACATTATTAATTTATAGAGTTTTAACTGTATAGATTCGAATATTTAAATAGTATAATATGTAAGTATTTAGTATTGATTCAAAGCAAAAGGCTGAGATAACATATAACTATAAACTTGATCTAATTTTGATTAATAAAATTTAAACTAAAGAAAATCATGAACGATTCATATTAGCACGTGATGATGATATCCTTATTTTATGTTATTAATCGAATATAGGATATATCATATATCTATACGGATAATTAAATTTTGGGTAAATTATGCATTTAGTACTTGAACTATCAATTTGGTATGTTTTAGCAACTAAACTTTCATTTTTCTAAAATCATGCTTAAAGTTCAATTTTTGTTTCATTTTAGTACCCTGTTCAAAATTTAGCATTAAATTTAAAAAAAATAATAATTGAAAGCTTAGGTACTAAACGAACCAAAATTGATAGTTTTGGTACTAAACACGTTAAGGTTTTCATAGTGGGGTACTAAAATGAAATAAAAACTAAATGTTAGGCATGGTTTTAAAAAATTGGAAGTTTAGGTACTAAAATAGATAAAAACTTATAGTTTAGGTACAAACGCGTTAAGATTTTTAATAGTGGGGGTGCTAAAATGAAACAAAAACTAAATGTTATGTATGATTTTAAAAAAATTGAAAGTTTAACTACTAAAACGGACAAAAACATATAGTTTAGGTACTAAACGCGTTAAAGTTTTAACAGTTGGGAGTACTAAAATGAAACAAAAACTAAATGTTAGATATAATTTTAAAGAAATAAAAGTTTAAATACTAAAACGAACTAAAACTGATAATTTAGATTCTAAGTTTACCCTTTAATTTTTAATGAGTTGTTTAACTATGTTTTTGGGTGTGAAATTGCAGTTAGAAGGAGAATGGGGAAGACAATAAAGGTGTTTGGTTTGCATCAGCGATGACAGCGGAAGAAGTGAAGCAGTTCGTGGAGAATTACAAGGGTGAAGGAAGCGTGGAAGCGCTGAAAGTAGGGCAAAGAGAAAGTGGCAGAGCACACGCCAAAGTCCAATTTAAAAACGACGACGATGTCCATAGGATCTTGTCATGGACCGCTACTCGAGCATTATGGTACAACGACTCTTATCTGAAAGCATGGCCCATGAAACACAACATAATCCCCCAAATTCGATCTTGTCGGCATTGACGATTTGATGTTGCATTTCGGTTGTCTGGTTTCCAGAGACAAGTTTTCTGTGCTCTGGAACCACCCTCGTGTCTAGTTCAAATATGGTCTAAAAATGGACAAATTATACTTCTTCCTCTCTTACAATCCAGTGGATTACAAACTCGAATTGTTCAACGATAATGTTTGGCGGCTTGTCTTACATTATCTTGCTTGATTAAACAAATAAATGTCTCGTTATTTAGGTATGTTTGAATCTCATTGCTTTAATTTGGATCTCGTCTTATGGTTGAATGAGTTCTAATCTTCCACATAAATAAATATGTCGACTATCGCCAGCATCCGATAAAATTGTAGTTTCTGTTCTATGGGTCTGATTATAAGTGGTGCATCTAGAAAGAATGTCAAGGGCGGGTAGCTATGTTAACGATATAAATTTCACAAATTTATAACTTTTTAATTATTATATATTTTACAATTTATATACTGTCTTACAAGTTATCATAATTTTACAATGTGGCCCAAAAAATGTAGATACTAATTTAATAAATAGACAAATTTAGTATCAATATGGATTGAACAAAGAAAATTAAGTACTAAAATAAGGGATAGATTTAAAGGCTAAAATATGACTTACTTGTTATAAAAAGAACTAAGATATCTGCTTCTAAGAATGAAATATGGACTATTGAGTATAATTATTTTGAATAATTATATTGTTTAATAATAGTATTTTTATTTTTATTTTAAAAATCTTTATATCAATATAATGCTTTATATTGTTTTAGATATTTTTGAATAAAAATTAAAATAATAATATTTTAACAAAAACAAAATATAAAATTTTAACAAAAATAAAATAATTAGGTAAACTATGCCTTTAATACTTAAACTGTTAGTTTTGGCCTATTTTATTACCTAAACTTTCATATTTTTTTTCAAATCATGCCAATCATTTAGTTTTCATTTCATTCTATTATCCTACCATTGAGAACTTAACACGTTTAGTACCTAAACTATCAGTTTTGATCCGTTTTAGTACCTAAACTTTGATTTCTTTTCAAAACTTAACATTAAATTCTGAACGAGATACTAAAATGAAACAAAAGCTAAATTTTTTAATGGCATGATACTAAAATGAAACAAAAGCTAAAATTTTTAATGGCAGGCTACTAAAATGAAACAAAAATTAAATTTTAGGTATGTTTTTGAAAAAAATGAAAGTTTAAGTATTAAAATGGATAAAAATTGATAGTTTAGATACTAAACACGTAATTTACCCAAAATAATTTTACATTTTGATTCAATTTTCCTCTCCTATCTGTTGTATTCAACATATTTTTATTGAATTTTTTTAATAAACTAGAACTAAAACTGAGTTAGTTTGATTGAAAATTTTGTTTTTAATATGATTTATTGTAGATACTGGGAGTCCCTCGGATCTATGAGAGAGATCCTTCTAAGGAAGTAACAGAGGATGAACAGTGGGTTAGGGAAGTGGGTTTCACACCAGGGAATTGCATTGGCCAATCTTTTGCAATTTGTTTGGAGCATCCTCAATCAGTTCAACTTCTCAGGTTCGATTCAAGTTTGTTCTACAAGAAAGTAGAAGACAATTTCCTTCTCCAGCAAGGATCAACCTTTTCATCCAACATTGATCTGGTCCCCATCATAAACCCACATGCACCCATTCACATACCTTACAACATCTTGTTCAAAATCAATTATTTGGTCCAAAATGGTTTTCTTCCTCCCACTGCATTCGATTCCCAGTTCTTTGAGTATATCGATCCCAACCAGATTGATGCCGTGTTCATCGAACATGTGTTGGAAAAAAATGTTCACCTTCAAAGATTGTTGCCATGAGCCTGTTAAATGGCCGAATGAGCAATACAAGGAATACTGCAACAAGCCTCCTAGACCTCCCGTTCTTCTTGAAGGGTTGGTAGTTGTTAGAAGGATTCAAGTGACACATTCTAAGGTTTATTTCAGCTGTCCGGATATCAATCTCTCCAACTGTGTTCTTCGAAGTTACATTAAAGATATCGATAATTTTCTTTGAGTTTCTTTCGTGCACGAGGAGCTTGGAAAGATACATTCGTCTGATTTTTCATCAAGCACATCGGTTACTGATGGAAAGCCTAGTAGAATATATCAGATGATATTGTCGACTCTCCAAAATGGTATACTTACTGGGGACAAGAAATTTGAATTTCTTGCTTGTTCAATAAGTCAATTAAGAGAAAACTCCATCTGGGTGTTTGCTTCAAAGCTTGGGCTTACTACAGAGGGTATCCGAGAGAAAATGGGTCATTTCCATGTCATAAGGAATGTGGCCAAATATGCAGCTAGATTAGGCCAGTCTCTAAGTTCATCTAGGGAAACCTTACAAGTGAGCCAGAATGAAATCAAGATAATTCTTGATCTTGAAGTTGAAATCGATGAGACAAAGTGTAATTTCTCTAACGGTATTGGAAAAATATCGGCTAAACTTGCCAGGGAAGTAGCTAGGAAATGTGGACAGAGAAACACTCCATCGGCATTTCAAATTAGTTATGGTGGTTACAAAGGAGTCGTGGCTGTCGATCCATCGTCTTCGACAAAATTATCCTTGAGAAAGAGTATGCAGAAGTTTGATGCACACTCTACAAGTCTAGATGTTTTGTCATAGAGCAAACTTCACCCTTGCTACCTTAATTGACAAATAATCATCCTTATGTCGACTCTTGGGGTCAAGGATAGTGTTTTCAAGACGAAGCAGAAAAAGTTTTTAGCTCAATTGGATGCGATTTTGGTGGATCCAGAAAAGGCAAGGGAAACAATGGATAGGATATGCCACGGTGAACTTGTAAAAGTCTTAAGAGAAATGATTCTTCATGGTTACAAATCAGATTTTGAACCATTTCTATCGATGATGCTACGAACGATTCGTGCCTCGAAACTACTTGATTTGAGGACAAGAACAAGGATTTTGATTGATAAAAGAGGGATTCTAATGAGGTGTCTGGATGAAATCGGGACACTTGATTATGGGCAGGTTTTTGTTCAATACTCCGACTCTAAGTCGAGGCAATCTTTGAACGATAGCTTATTAACATTCAACGATTGTCGATCGAGTCGAAATTTCCATATTGTGGAGGGGAAGGTCGCAATTGCTAAAACCCCTTATTTTCACCCTGAAGACCTACGAGTTCTATAGGCGGTGGATGATGTAGTCCTGCATCACCTGGTTGATCGTTTCTTGGGATAAAGATCTCATTCCTCCCTGCAACTTTCCGCCAATCGATTACGTGTTGAACCAAGTGCCCTTTTGGATCGTGATGTTTCCATGGAGGTATTTGCTCAAATCATTAACATTCATACTACCATTGCATGAAGCATGTCTGCATTTCTCGGGTTTCGGGTTAGTGTTTGATAGAGGTTCATACGTTTATATGTGTTGGATGTAGCAAAATATTTCACGGACTACATCCTCAACGATAGCTTGGGAGTCATTTCTAATGCCCATGCAGTGCTCGCCAACAAGGAGTTAGCAAAGGCAATGAGCGAGCAATGCATTGCGCTTGCCAAGCTATTGTCCAAAGCGTTCGACCTCCCGAAGACCAGGATTCCAGCCAAAATACCTAGTCGTTTACGCATCAGTGAATAATACTCAGATTTCATGGAAAAGCCCGATAGGTTAACCTATGAGTCTCAGTCTGTGATCAGTCGCCTTTACCGCAAGGTGAAAAAACATATAAGCTGAGGTCAGTACTGCTGAACATTTCACAGATCGGTAGCAAAACTTTCCTACGACCCAAACATGGAATTCGAAGGCTATCTAGCTCATGTCAATGATGTCTTGCATTACAAGCGACTATAAAACCATAAGCTGGCTAACCTGATTGAGTATAACAGAAATTTAGGGACCATGTTTATTCTTTTATAAAAGTTTGAGGTTTCAGCTACCATTAAGTCAAAAAAATTGTTGTTAAAAGAATTTAAACTTGTGTAAGTTAAGGGGTTGTTTGTTTGCTTCTTAATGGAATCATTCAGCGCTGAGTGCTGAACCGTTCAGCATTCAGCGCGTTTGTTTCGTACATCTGAATGATTCAGTGTTGACTGATTCAGCAAAACAGTGTTGAATGATTCAACACAGAAGTACATTCTGAATGATTCGGAGTCATTATCAAACAACATGTCACATTCAGAGCTAATTCATATAGAGCCTCTGAATCATTCAGCATTTGAATCATTCAGCATTTGAATCATTCAACGCTTAATCATTCTGAAGTAAACAAATAGTCCCTAAGTTAAAAAATCAAGATCACATGTTTTCTTATTTTTAAATTTCCAAAACAAAATTTTAATGAAAATACTTAAAACATATTTTACATATTTTTATATTTTCTAGAAATTATTTTCTAATTTTACATCCAAAAACATTCTCTTAAACGTTTTCTATTTTCTAATAAAATAAAAAATAAAAATAGCTCATATTTTCTAGAATCAAAATAGACATTGGGCTCTTGCCCAAAATATTTCGGGCCTGGAAGACAATTTTTCGGACCGATAATCTGACCCAACAATGCACATTGGGCTACTGCCCAACATTTTAATGGTTTAGTGGTGAAACAAACAAACAAATGGAGATTGAGATGGAGCGTCCCAGGTTTATTTGATTCTACACAATTTCCTTACAGAAATGAATGCAAGGTCAGATCCAAACTTTCGATCCCACTTATAATCTATTTCATCGTCGAATTATGAATGAATTTATCAAAAAAGAAAAGAAAAGGAATCGGAGTTCATACACGAGCTGCAGTGCGGTTGGATACAGGCCAAACGTGTTTTCAACAACACTTTCTCATCTCATCGCCACTAACTCAGCTCATCTAATCACCCCTTTTCTTCCCATTAGAGGTTCTTCGTTAATCCTTTCGATTTTGCTTCTGTTTCTTTATTAATGAATGATCTCATTAATAGTTTTTGAAATTTGATGTGCAGATAGGTTGAAAGAGAAGGTGGAGGAGTTCTTTGGTTGTGAATATGAGCTTGCTACTGAGTTCACTGACCTCATTAGGTACCAATTTCGGCCTTAATTTAATAAAGGATTGTTAATCTCTTACTCAAACTCGGGTGAGAGTGTCGGATATGATGGATATGTGTCTGACATGGATATCTTTGAATTTGTAGAATTTTTTCCCCACATATCCATAACCATGTCCAAGTGTCGGACATAGATACTTTAAGAAAAGTTATATGTCGAAGTGCATATGCTTGTTTATTCACTTTACCTTTGATTAATGTTAAGATTACCATACATCATGCGTATTGTAGTTGGAGCAGAGGAACAAGTATAGGTTGGCATAGTGATGATAACAGGCCTTATCTCAAGCAACGCGACTTTACGGTGTGTGTTCACAGCTTTTTCTGGGAAATATTCATGCCTTTCACATTTAGTCTTTTGTGAATAAGTCCTGCTGAGGCCTGAGGTTGTTTCAGTTTTGTTTGAAGGCAGTATGTTATTTGAATAGTTATGGGAGGGATTTTGAAGGTGGACTGTTTCATTTCGAAGATGGGGAACCGAAAATGGTTGCACCTGGTTGGAGTAGATGCAGCTGTTTTATATTTTCTTAAGATACGTGTTCTCTTAGTATTTCCTGCACGGACATGTAGAATTTACTTTCATATTTTAGTAATACGATTTTGATACGGATCTTATTGTGAGTGTTGGCACTGGTATGCTTAAATATTTAAATGTTTTTCATCGTCTGGAGGGTGTAGCTCCATATCCATGTCTGGAGATGTGTTGGGTACTTCAAGAAAAAAATGAATAGTCGGAGTAGCAATCTAGAATTATTAAGGTCTAATTTGGAGTACTTCTCCAAGTACTTACAGGAATCAAATAAGGGTTAGAAAAGGCCTTTGAGTTGCTAGTCATGAGGAAGGGAACATGATGTGGTCGGGGTGCCAAATTTGAGAGTTATTACTTTGCTTGCGTAGAATGCATTGGTTGCTAAGATTATCTTAATGAAATGTAAGGTATTTGGAAACTTCTTCTGTAGTGAGTCTCCTCATCTCAGCGAAGAAGCAGCCATGTCCATTTTATTAGCTAGTGAAAGGATGTTCACTCTGACATTTGATTGATACTCTTTGCGTTAATATATATCAGGATGTCGTGATTTATACAGCTGACAGCCACAACACTCATTCTGTGGACGAGGTACTCTCCCTCTCTCTCTTGTAATATATATAATATGCTATCTAATTCGTCTATCAAAGGGAAATGAATGCTACTAGGGTTCAATTGGGAAAGCGAAATTTAGGTTCTTAGTGTTGGGCTTGATATCGTTTTTAAAGCAGGATTTCAAACTTGGATTGAGGTTTGATTTGAGCTAAGCAGATAGTCTCAATACTTTGTCTTAGCTGAGTCATTTTCTTAGTGAAAAATTGGCTCATGCATAATGTTAGTGTACAGAGCAGTATAATCCGTTTGGAACTCTGATTCTTCTGCCGCCTTTATGTTGACCAAGAAAGGAAGTTCTGTTAGAGTAGGATTCTTCCTACGATTGTTTCCTTGGTGAACAAGATTTCCTATCCCTATGAATAGAACATTGGGAATAGGGTTTTTGGAAGTGACGAATGTAACAGATTTATACTTTTTTGACAGTGAAATTTTCTTCTCCTCTGTTAGTGGTTTTTCCCTTTTGGGTTTTACACGTAAATCTTGTTGTTCTTTATTTTTCTTTTTTTCGATCAATCTGTATACTGATTAATCACTCCGATAATCATAAAACTCAATTCCGTGGTGTAAGATGTAATAAAGTATTTTAGAAAAAATATTGTTTAGGAAGTAATGTGCTGCAATTTATAAAAAGGGTCCTTTACGTTGGCTAGTGTTTACATATTACATTATTTGACAGGTAGCTGACGGAGAACGGCTGACACTTACTTTATGGTTCAGCCGTGATAGTTCCCATTGTAGATGCTCGATTTATCCGGGGCTAAGTCGGAGCAGACCCGAAGTAGAGTAGTTGGAGGCCCAATTCAATGACCAAGCCTAGTCCACGTGAAATCCTAAAAAACTAAAAAACGGTTATTGGGAGTTAAAAAGCAAAGTGGAGGTGAGGGTCGGTTTTTGGAGGCATTAACCATCAGAAATCATACAGATTGGGGGAAGAGAAATTTTTTTATTTGTTTTTGAAAACAGAGAAGAAACAGAGAGAACACGAAATAAAGGAAAACATTTCAACAAAAAAATATACTAGCTATCAATAATTTTACAAGTGCAAAAGGAGTGCCAAAGGAAACACTATTGTAATCTTACAATTGAAAAACAAATAACGCAATAAAGGTATATTTTTTTTTCGAGGAATCATTCTTTAATTTCTTTATTTTTCCAGTTCTTTTTTATTGTTTTTTTAATGTATGTGTGATTGTGGTTTAAAACTAAAATTTGAAAGAGATTAGGACATACCTAGCCTGCCCGAACACCAATGGTGTCTTGTTGATTCCATTCATTCTATGTGTTGGTTCTATTGTCAAGGAAAATGTGGGATTTAATTTAGAAAAACCAGAATAAAATAAAAAGAAGAGTGAAAGTGAGAATTTACCTTGGTCGAGCGTCGGGACTACTATCGGGGTTGAAGAGGTGAATGGTCGAGAGATGAGGGAGACTTGGGTTAATTGCGTTTAGGATACGATTTTGCTTCCCCTTCCAGTTCAGTGATGTTCGAAGGTGCAGAGAGAGGGTACCATTATGTGGTGGCCGACCATGGCTTTCGGCCATGTGAGCGAGAAGAGTCGAGAGTGATAACGGTTGCGGTGGTGTTTAAAGGAGGGTGGAGCGTCGAGTTAGAAACAAGGAAAGTGGAGAGCAAAGCTTGAACGGCTGAAGGCATTCATGCGTGCAATTTACTTAGGTTTAGTGTAAAGTTAGGTTTTGTATAATAATATTTTGGTAAATTAACTTTTGGCCACTCAGACTTTATAGTAAATTAGGTTTCAGTCTTAAGTTTAGCCTTGTTTAGCCTTGTTTTGCATTTCCGTCACTTTTAAAGTCTGTTTTCGAAATTTAGCATTTTAAATTTGTCATGTTTTTGAATTATTTGAGCTACTGTTCATTTGAGTTTTCTTCTAAATTCATTTTAGTCCCTAATCGATTATTTTTCATGTATTTAATTTTGTCCTTTTATTTTGCCTGCATTTAATTTCGGTCCCAAGTAGTATTGTTGTATCTAACTTTTATTGTTTTAGACATTTGAACTCAATTTTTTTATGTTACTTTTTAGTCCTTAAACATTTAGGATTAGTATTTTAGGAAAATTACATAGATACCATTTAATTTGGGTTATTTAGGTGTAGATCCATTGTTTATGCGTGTTGTTTTATTTAAGTCCTTGGTTTAATTTTCGATTTGCATGTTTAATTTTATGTGTATTTAAATTTAGTCATTATTTTAACTTGAATATATATACTTTTTAAATTTATAGTTTAGCATGTTATGATTTTATTTTTATATTTAGGTCACATGTATATATAATATGTTAATGTGCATAATTTATAATTTATAATTTTAAAATGTATGTATATAATTTTTTGTATGTCACATTGTATGCTATTTTTTTAATTTTTGTTTAATTAATTTTAGCATGATATTTTTTCACAATTTGCATGATAGCCTCATTTGCATAACTCGACATATTACATAATTAGATTAAGGGTAATACCCTTTTAATTTAAAATTGTTGCAAGTGGGCAGTCATAACTGATTTGAGGTCCGCTTTTAATGATTTTAAAATAAAAGTGTATCCCGAAAGTGAAACTAAAAAAATTGATTCGTCACCTAAAATTTGGGAACGAGAGAAAAAGAAATGTTCGTTTATTTAAATATATCGAGAAAAGGTTGTTATATCTTTAAGATCTGGTCTCGATATTTGTAAATAATCGAACATTCTTTATCTTTCTAAAATGACTTGGTAATTTTAATTTAATTTGTTTGAGTGTTGTTGAATGTTTTTAAATTTATATATTTGTTTTATGGGATCAAAAATCAAATTAAGTTCGAATTTGTAAAGTTCATTGCAAAAACGTTAATTAATCGACTAGGTACCGATTTAGGGCGTTGTGGGGGTGCTAATCCTTCCCCACACGTAACCGACTCCCGAACTCGGATTTTGGTAACGCAGACCTTAATTTGTTGTTTTAATTAAAATTAATTTTTATTTAAAATGACAAAGCATTTTTGGGTGCCCAACCACACCCTAATCAAAGATTGGTGGCGACTCTTTGAACCGTATTTTTCGATCGTAAAGGAAATCCAAAATTTTTTGAAACGAGAGGTCTTTTAAATCGTATTTGTTTTTAAATTAAAAAGAGATAATTAAGAATTAATGTGGTTTTCAAAATCTCACCTTTTTCACCTTTTAGAAAAAAATCGTTTCGACAGCTTGGCGACTCTGCTGGGGAACTTTTTTTTAGAGAGTCAGGCCGATAGTCGATTAATTAATTGTCTTTGCAATTGAAAATTACAAATTCGTTTTAATTTGATTTTTTGATCCCTTGTTTGGTTTTTAATAAGTTTAGTTTGTATTTTGATTTTCTTTTAATTTAATTCGATTAACAATTAAATAGTTGTACTAATTTGTTTGCTAATGATTTCAGATTAATTGTGTGAAATTTAGGAAATTTTGAGTGTTTTTATTGTGTTTTTCGCTTTTCCTCACACACTGCACAGCTGCATTATCATAATATGAGCTAAAACCCCGCTCCGTCCTATTTAAGTAGGAGTGAGAGACTATGCCCTCGTGTGGTTTTCACCTCCGCATGGGATAGTGGATCGCTCCTGGAGCTCATACCTTATGGTCCTCGTGATGGTAATCACCTCCGCATGGACATAAGGAGGTGTGTTCCCTCGAAATTGAACTCGATGCCCTAAAGCCTGTGATGGCCAGGATTGAGGGTTCGGCAGCCCAAAGGGGCACCGGCAAGGACAATTCGAGAACCTATTGCTTTAGAACCTAACCCGGCATATAGTGAACGTAGAGCCCGAACTTAGGTTGAACTAAACCCGAACCTTAAGAATCCCGTGAGGAGGGTACACAAGGAAAAGCTTTTTTGAGTCATTTATTTTTCGTTTTTTCAAATAAATTCATGCGAACTAGATATCATGCGGTTAGGTTTATTTTTTGAATAAGCATGCGAATTAGATATCATGAGGTTAGGATTTCTTTTTGTGGATAACAAAGCATGGGGGTAGATATCATGTTGGGTAGGATCTGATAAAGCATGATGGGGTAGTCAGCATATGTGGGTAGGATTTTTGAACAAATTATCCTGAATTAATTGCTTCATGTTTACTAACCGATCTTTTGTTGTTTTTGCCTTGTTTCTTTTCTGTTTTGCATTGCATTGTCCATTACATGGTGTTGATTTGGGGTCGATGTCCATATAGAAGGCCAGTAATATGGAACGAACGGTTCAGAAAGAGGTTGAGGACAATGCAGATATTCTGAGGTGGTCGGAACAGTCCCAATTGACCAATGGAGACAGCGTGATGCGTGGATATGTGTCAGAGTTATTTGGTTACACTCACATCAACGTACGTCAGAATGATCTGAGTGAGCTAAGAGAGATATGGGGAAGATGGGAAGCAGCTGATAAGGAGATGTTTTATCAGTTGTACGGCGATATTCCTTATCTTCTGGATGTTCCTATTGACCGAAATATGTTTAGAGCATTGGCACAGTTCTGGAATCCGGCTTATGGCTGTTTCACATTTGGTAGAGTGGATCTAACACCAACAATAGAGGAGTATCAAGCATTGGTCCGTTGTCCGAGGTCACAGATAGATAGAATATATACCAAGCTGCCAGTTACTCCTTCATTTAAGAAGAAATTACTATTGATGACCGGAATGAGTAAAGATTGGGTAGTCAGAAACATTAAGAAGAAATGAGACAATGAGTGCATCTCTTGGTCTGCTTTGAAAGAAGTAATTGCTCATCATCCTGATAAGAGAAAGAAGCTTGACTTGTTTGCTTTAGGGATTTATGGGCTCGTTATTTTTCCAAAAGTGCTAGGATATGTAGACGTATCAGTCGTTGACCTGTTTGAAAGATTAGACAAGCGCGTGGATCCTGTTCCAGCCATTTTAGCTGAGACGTTCCGGTCTTTGAGTTCTTGTAGACGCGAGGGAGAAGGACGCTTTATAGCATGTGCGCCTTTGCTGCTTGTGTGGATTCTGAGTCATTTCAAACATGTTGAAAGGGCACCAGGACGAGTATTTTTAGACGGTTTCTCACCTTTGAATGATTTTCTTTCTAAAGAGTGGCCTGGGGGTTTTACCGAAGAAAAATGGATGGTCATCTTCAAGGATATCAGAGATGGAGATATTTTGTGGCGAGCTTCGTGGAATACCTCTTCGGATATACTTTACCGATGTGGAGAGCAAGATTGGGTTCCTTTGTCAGGTATATGGGGTTCTGTTGGGTATGCACCGCTACTAGTTTCCAGACAGTATGGATCGAGGCAGTTCATTCCAGCCACGTGGGACTTGGTAGGATCGGATTTTACATTCAAAGGAGATCAGTATAAGGGTAAAGTTAAAGGGGTTGCTGAGGCCTGGAAGCAATCTCGTCGCGTGAATTTGTTCACTTATGATCTCGAGTTTTCTCAAGAGTACGAGCAGTGGAGAAGCGGTCGAGTAAACGATAACATCCCGATAGTGAATCCTGAAAATATTCAGCCAGTGGAGGAACAGTTGAGAGTGGTGCCATCTCCATTAGAGTTAGCCAAGCGCGATTTCAAAGCAGAACGGAGACAATGGAGAATGACTATGCAAAAACTGGAAGATGAAGTGTATCAAAAGGGATTGGAGATCGACATTCAGAAGAGTAGAGCAGATCGAATTGAAAAAGTGGAGAAGCAACTTCGGCTAGACTTTGACGATCTTCGGTCAACTTATCAGCGAATAGTAAAAGCTCATGCAGGTTCTAGCTCGAGTAAGTCTGTCGAATTGAGGCAAGAGGTGGCGAGTCTCAAAAGAGTAGCCGGAGAGAGTCAAGAAGAGCTCAAGCAAAGCAGACACCAAGTTAAGATTTTATCGAAGGAAAATGATTCTTTAGAGCAGCGGTTACAAGAGAGTCAAGCCCAGAATGAGAAGTTGAAGGGGAAAATTTCAAGTTTAGAGACTGCATTACGACGATACCGAAGCGGGGAAGGTAGCTCGAGCCGTGGGGAGGTTGAAAGTTTGAAAAAACAAGTGAGTGAGCTTGAAGCCATGGTTTAAGATTTTCAGAGGCAAGCAAGTGAGCTATCGATAGTTCCTTATGAGGGGGATATACAATTGCGTTTTCGATGGGAGCGAGCTCAGGCGAGAGTTAAGCAAAGAGAGGACTTTATTGCTTGTTACCTAGAACACGCGCGGGGAATAGCTCAATATTTGGTCATTCTATCTGAGGAAGCTGCTGATGTGACTGAAGAACTAGATCCTGAGGCTGAAGAAAACCAGAAGATTGTAGAGTTACTAGCACACATACAAGAAATAGGAGAGATGGTGCAGATTTATTTATGATATGTTTTAACTTTGTAATTGAACGTCGTTCTAATATAAAGAGTTGTTCTAAGGAGTCGTTCCAAGATCAATACCCTGCATTTCGCATATGCATTTTTAATACATTTAAATTTTTACATAACATTTTATTCATTCATAATCATATGTTTCATATTCATTAATAAATATTAGCGATAACAAAATGACTCTGTGACAGAGTAATACTGGAAAATCCCAAGCATACCTACAGAACCAGGAAGAAAGTTATGGAGGACAAACTTGCCCAAATTGAGAAGACTCAGTTGGGGTTACAAGATAATATCAAGAAAATGCAAGAAGATATGATTAATGCCCAAAAGGAGATGTTTGCCAAATTTGCGAGTATGTTGGAAGGAATAAATCTAGAACATGGGAAAAGCCCTATGCCAGAAGGTGTAACTGAGGACCCACTTAATCATCCAGGGTTAACCCCAGAACAATCTCAGAACATTCAAGTGACCCCTGTTCATGTCGGGAAGGTACACATTAATCTAGTCGATGCTTCTGTTAACGTACAACCTGGATCTAGTTCATATCAGGAAGAACATCAATATCATCAAGTTCCGGACCTTGATGAATAAGCCAAGAAGGACCAAAACAATCTGTTGGAAGAGAAATGGAAGCAGTTAGAAAGAGAGGTCAGAGCCATGAAGGAATATACCAGTGTCTATGGATTTGACGCAAAGGAGTTAAGTCTAGTTCCTGAGCTGGTCTTGCCTCCAAAGTTCAAGGTTCCTGACTTTGAGAAGTTTGATGGTACCAGGTGTCCCTCTGCGCATATCACAATGTTTTGTAGGAAGATGACCGGATACATAGGGGACGATCAATTGTTGATACACTGTTTTCAGGAAAGCTTAACTGGCTCGGCAATCCGGTGGTATAACCAGCTGAGTAGAGCTAATATTAAATCGTGGAAAGACTTGGCTAAGTCTTTTCTTGAGCAATACAAACATGTGAAAGATGTTAGGCCCAACAGGATGATGTTGCAAGGAATAGAAAAGAAGTCTAACGAGAGTTTTAGACAATATGCTCAAAGATGGAGAGATGTAGTAGTGCAAGTCCACCCGCCATTGGAAGAGGAGGAAACAAATATGCTTTTTGTCAACACCTTAAAGGCTCCTTTTTTCTCGCATCTTATCGGTAATCCTTATCGAAGTTTTGCTGATGTAGTTACGGCGGGAGAAATGATTGAAATGGTTGTTAAGAGTGGGAAGCTCGAGGGAGGAGAGTCTAGTAAGAGGCCACCAGTGAGGAAAAAGGAAAACGAAGTCAGTAATGTGAGGCAGTACGATTCTAATAACATCACTGTTTCCCGTCCTCAAGGAGCAGGGCCATCAACACAAAATGATAATAGACAAGGGGCAAGGGACCAGAGGAGAGAGAGGCCTCAATTTGATTCAATTCCGATGACTTATAAGGAATTATTTCAGATTTTATATGATCGGCATATGGTTTCGCCGTATCACGT
Source organism: Hibiscus syriacus (assembly GCF_006381635.1). NCBI lineage: Eukaryota > Viridiplantae > Streptophyta > Magnoliopsida > Malvales > Malvaceae > Hibiscus > Hibiscus syriacus. The sequence continues at coordinate 21,378 of NW_024061816.1, read as the reverse complement.
GACTCCAATGCAACCTCCTTTTTCCAAATGGTATGATGCTAGTGCTCAGTGTGAGTACCATGCAGGGAACCCTGGGCATTCCATTGAGAACTGTACTGCTTTTAAGAAGGTTGTCCAAGCTTTGAGAACGAGGAATGTCATCAACTTTGGTGACAGTGAGCATCCAAATATAGCTCAGAATCCATTGCCAAGCCATGCAGGGGTAGGAGTTAATGCGATTACTGAAGAGAAAGGAAAGAGAATTGTAAGGAACGTTAGTGAGGTGGTATCACCCATGAGTTGGGTGTGGTGCCAGATGGTCAAGGTAGGATTGTTGAAGCCCAGTTTGACAGGTGAACAGTTTGACAGGTGAACATTTTAACAGTGGAGAGGTATGTCTGTATCATAACAGTGAAGGACATAATATTCAGCAATGTCCTGACTTCATATCTTTGGTACAAGACATGATGGACAGTAAAGAAATTGAGTTCTTTAGAGAGATTGCTGAAGAAGAAGAAGCGGAAGTTTGCGCTTCAGAAGGATCGTCTAAAGGGGTATACAATGCCAGTTGTCCCCCAATTATTACTCCCAAAAATCGAGTTGCTGAGAAGGTAGCCCCGAAAGTAGTTATTACACCTCCATCTCCATTCCCATATCGGGATAATAAACAAGTGCCTTGGAGATATGATTGCCAGATGAGAGATGTAACAAAAGAGAATGAGGAAGTAGATGAGGTGGGACGCTTTACTAGAAGCGGTAGGTGTTATTCTCTTAATCCACCTAAATAGTCTGAGAAGAAGGTTGCAGTTGATAAGGGGAAAAAGGTTGATGTGCAGATAGAAGAAGATAAGCATGTTATCAATGAACCAGTAACCGAGAGTGAAGCGGTAGAATTTTTGAAGTTTCTGAAGCACAGTGAATACAGTGTTGTGGAACAGTTACACAAGTTGCCTGCCCGTATTTCTGTTTTATCATTACTTTTGAGTTCAGGGGCCCATAGGAATGCTCTGTTAAAGGTTTTGAACCAGACTTTTGTTCTGAAAGAGTTGCCCTCGGTTAGTTTCCAATGTACAAGCTGATAATTTTTTATCTTTTTCTTGAAATCCCTTCTGGGATGATTGGTAGTCAGAAGGCTTTGCACATCACAGTTAAATGTAAAGGCCATGTGTTGTCCCGGGTCTTGGTTGATAATGGTTCAGCTTTGAATGTGATGCCCTTAGTGACTCTAAAGAAGCTTCCATTAGATAGTACACTTATTAGAACTTGTCAAAGTGTGGTTCGAGCTTTCAATGGAACTAAAAGAGAAGTGTTGGGCAAGATTGATGTTCCTTGAATTGGTCCAGCAACTTATGAAGTGGAATTTCTCGTAATGGACATTATGCCTACGTACAATTGTTTTTTGGGAAGGCCTTGGATTCATCAGGCCGGTGCGGTTCCGTCCACATTGCACTAGAGACTGAAATTTGTGATTGATGGAAGGTTGGTATGTGTTCATGCTGAAGACATTAGCTTCTGTTTCTACTACTGCCCGTATATTGAAGTTGATGAGCAAGCCGTCGAGTGTTCTTTCAGATCATTGGAGTTTGTCAATGCTACATTTGTGGCTGAAGGCAGGAAGATACCAAAGCCTAGATTGTCAGACTGTACCAAGATGGGGCTCAAATTGACTCTTGGAAGAGGAGCGAAAGTTGGAAAGGGGTTAGGTCGACAGTTACAAGGACCACTGAATCCAATATGCCCTGTTACTAAAAGAGATTGATTTGGTTTGGGGTATCAGCCAACTCCGAGGGATAAGCTGAAGGGGATTAAGAAGGGTCAGGAAATGAGAAAGGCCAGATTGGCTGGTGAAGACCTTAGCTGGGAACCCATGACCTTCCCATCGTTTGAGCAGCTTTTTCATATCTGGGGGACATATGTTTCAAGGGAATTCAAGGAACACTGAGACGATGGTTAAGGATGCCTTGGGAGATTTAGGCATTAACGTTGTAACTGATGATGAATTTGAGGAAATGAGAGTTATGGGCATTTAGCCTGTACCACCGGGCTTCGTGTTGAACAATTGGACCGCGGAAGAACTGCTTAGTTTTACAAATCTTTTACAGAGTAATGCACTGGAACTTTCTCCCTGTTGTTCATACCCTGGGACAATAGGCGATTTTATGTAAAGGGTTAAGCTTTTTTTTTTTCTTGCTTTTAATAAAGATGCATTCTGTTAGTTCCAAATGGCAAACATTTTCCCATGCATTTCATTCATTCATTCTTTGTTGTATATGTATATATTTATTTCTTTCTATTTATTTATTGGGAAAAGATCCTCCCATATGTATATATGTATATATCTTCTCTTTCATTATTTTTTCAGGAGCTCAGATATCAATAATATGAATGCCAATGATTCTGACCCGGAGATTGATTTCGAGAAGCCTATATGTCAAGGGGAAATCGAGGATTGTGATGATGATGAGGGATGTGAACTACCTTCTGAATTGCTGAAAATGATGGACAATGAAGATAAGCAGATTCTGCCTCATAAAGAGCCTACTGAGATTTGAATTTGGGGACAGAGGATAAGAGAGAAGTAAAGATTGGAACCACTCTGTCGGTTGGAGGTCGACAAGATTTGATAGAATTGCTTCAAGAACAAGGATGTGTTTGCTTGTCATATGAGATATGTGTCGGGTTTAGATACAGAATTGGTTGTTCACAACTGCCAATAAAGCCTGAATGTAAACCGGTACAACAAAAAAAACTGAGAAGAATGAGACCCGAGATGCTGCTCAATTAAAGAGGAAGTAAAGAAACAATTTGATGCAGGGTTTCTTAAGTGGCTAAATATCCTGAATGGGTGGCGAATATGTCCCAGTACCGAAGAAGGATGTGAAAGTTCGAATGTGTGTTGACTACAGAGATCTCAACCGAGCCAGTCCAAAGGATAATTTTCCTTGCCACATATAGACACGCTAGTGGATATACTGCTGGAATTCTTTGTTCTTTTTATGGATGGTTTCTGGCTACAATCAAATTAGATGAACCTGAAGATATGGAAAAAACAACGTTCGTTACCATGTGGGGAACGTTTTGTTATAAAGTAATGTCGTTTGGATTGAAGAACGCCGGGGCAACATATCAAAAGGCCATGGTGACATTATTTCACGATATGATGCATAAAGAGATAGAAGTTTATGTCGATGATATGATAGTTAAAGCTAAGACAGAGGAAGAACATATTGGGAATTTGAGAAAGCTTTTTAAAACTAAGAAGATGCCATCTAAAACTCAACCCAAATAAATGTACTTTTGGGGTGATATCTGGGAAGCTGTTGGGTTTCGTAGTAAGCAAAAAGGAATTGAAATAGACCCAGATAAAGTAAAATCTATTCAAGACTTGCCAGCCCCACGAACAAAAAGAAGTCAGGGTTTTTGGGGAGATTGAATTATATAGCTCGGTTTATTTCACAGCTGACGGAAAAGTGTGATCCCATATTCCGCCTTCTTCGTAAGAATAACTCAGGGGAATGGAGTGAAGATTGTCAAAAAGCTTTTGAAGTAGTGAAAAGATATTTGTCTAGCACTCCAATCTTGGTGCCACCTATCTTAGGCAAACCATTGATTCTGTATTTGTCGGTTTATGAAAATTCAATGGGGTGTGTGCTGGGGCAACGTGACCAAACTGAGAAGAAAGAAAGGGCTATCTATTATCTCAGTAAAAAGTTCACTGAATGTGAGACAAGATATTCACCCATTGAAAAGTTGTGTTGCGCTTTAGTATGGGCTACCCGAAGGCTTAGGCAATATATGTTGTATCATACTACTTGGCTTATATCCAAGCTTGATCCCTTGAAATATCTAATGGGTGTGCCTGCATTATCTTGAAGATTAGCTCGTTGGCAGATCTTATTGTCCGAATTTGATATCCAGTATGTAAACCAGACTGCAATTAAAGGAAGTGCTATAGCGGAATTCATTGCAAGCAGGGCTTCGGAAGAATATGAGTCGTTGAGCTTGATTTCCCAGATGAAGATTTAATGGCTATTTCAGAAAGAAGCAGTTTGCATCCACTAGCAAATATTTGAAGTTGAACTTCGATGGTGCTTCAAATGCCTTGGGACATGGAAGCGGGGCAATTTTGGTCTCACCAGAGGGAGGCATTATCCTTCACCAGTCGGCTTAATTTTATTGTACAAACAATATGGCCGAGTATGAAGCTTGTGTTCTGGGTCTTAGAGCTGCCGTTGATTGCAAAGTAAAAATGCTTAAAGTATATGGAGATTCAGCTTTGGTAATACCAACTCAGGGAGATGGGAGACAAAAGATCCTAAGCTTGTAGAATACCGTAAGTTGGTTATGGAACTTGTTGAAGAATTTGAAGAAGTAACTTTCAATTACCTCCCAGAGAAGATAATCAAATGGCAGATGCCTTAGCCACACTGGCAGCAGAGTTTAAGATGAACGCATTCAAATATGATGCCCATTGAAATGAAGGCTTATGAGTATCTAGCCCATTGTTTTAATTGAAGAAAAGAAGATGGAAACCCTGGTATTATGATATCTTGTAATATATAAGGTATCAGAGTTATCCAGAACAAGCCACTGAGAATGATAAGAGAACCATTAGAAGAATGGCATCAGGGTATGTGCTTGATGGTGAGACTCTGCACAAGAAAAGTCTGGATCATGTATTGTTAAGATGTGTGGACGCGAAAGAAGCCAATTGATTCTTGAAGAAGTGCATGAGGGAATATGTGGTACCATACTAATGGGCATGCTATGGCTAGGCAGATTATGAGATTTGGGTATTATTGGTCAACTGTGGAAACAGACTGTATCAATTATGCCCGAAAATGTCACAAGTGTCAGATTATGGAGATAGAATACATACTCCTCCTCAGTTGCACGTAATGATAGCTCCGTAGCCATTCAATGTGGGGTATGGATGTTATGGACAAATTTTGCCCAAGCTTCAAATGGTCATCGCTTCATTCTGGTAGCCATAGATTATTTCACCAAGTGGGTAGAAGCGGCTTCTTACAAATGTTACCCAGTCTACAATACGCAAATTTTGAAGGAGATCATTTGTAGATATTATTGCCCGAGAAGATTATCTCCGATAATGCGTTGAATTTAAAATAATAAGATGATGGACTCGGTCTGTAAACAGTTCCAAATAAAGCATCATAATTCCACCACTTATCGCCCGAGATGAATGGGGCAGTAGAGGCGGCCAATAAGAACATCAAAAGGCTCATAGAGAAGATGACTGAGACTTATAAGATTGGCATGAGAAGTTGCCATTTGCTCTGTTTTCCAATCAAACTTCTGTACGAACTCAACTGGGGCAACTCCATTTCTCTGGTATATGGGATAGAAGCTGTTTTACCTATTGAGGTGGAATTCCATCACTTCGGATTTTGTCAGAGGTAAGCTCAATGAGGCAGAATGGTCCAAGCTAGGTATGACCAGTTGAATCGATTGAAGAAAAGAGATTGAAAGCTATTTGTCATGGTCAGATGTACCAAAAACGTATGATACGAGCACATGGTAAAAGTTCGCCTTCGAGAATTCCATGAGGGAGATTGGTGCTTAAAAGGATTTTGCCTGTTCAGAAGGATTTCGAGAAAATTGATGCCCAATTGGGAAGGACCTTATGTTGTCAAGAAAGCCTTTCTAGAGGAGCTCTAGTCTAACTGAAATGGACGGATCAGAATTACCATATCCAGTGAATTCTGATGCTGTTAAGAGATATTTCGCTTGAGAAGAAATAAAAGAGAAAAAAGAAAAATGAAAAATAATAATAAATGAGAAGAAGAAAGAAAAAAATGAAAAAAAATGATGGAAAAAACGAAAAGAAAAAAGAAGAAAAAATGGAAAATGAAAAAAGAGAAAAATGAAAAAAAGAAAAAATAAAGGAGAGTCAAGATGAAAACCCAAAAGGGCGTCTTGGAACCAAAGGAGGTCTCAAGTTGAAAACCCGCAAAGGGCGACTTGAGTTGAATTTGAAATTCAGAATTCGCGTATGGTGGAGGTTCTGAATCAATTTTGGAAGTGGAAAGAGCTCTGATATGGATAGTAACAATGACAGTTGGTGATCAGGGATGAGACTAAAGATTAGTGAGTCTCGATTGAAATAACCAGAGATTTGAATGCACATGAGATTCAATACTGGTTTAGGGCATCCAATGATAGATTTGGGAGTTTAGAAGTAGCTTCATACTCTTAAGCATCACAATTTTGAAGATCTTTTTTGACAGAAGCTACGCTCGAGACATTCTAACGCCGTGCCAGTTCAAAGCATTTGCATTATTGATATTTGAAGACGCCTACTCTTTTGTTCTTTTGCTGTTTCCAGTTAAAAGTTTGCCATAAAATTACCTAAAATTCTTTGCATTATATAATAAAGAGATGTATTTTCTTGTTCGTTTCCCTTTTGTAAGCATCTTATTTTGAAAAGTTAAAACATATAGCTTAACTTGAAGTACATGAGATCATTTTGTATTATTGTGAAAAAGGTTTTGGAAAATGCAGGTATTCTGAAGTTGACAATGGTTTAAACATATAAGCTTGTGTGGCTACGGGAAGCTAAAACTTTGGAGTTCATAGAAAATTTCAGCCATTAAAAGATGACCCTAAGAGATTGTTGTTTGTCGAGAAGTTGGTCATGGATACTGCGGGTTTCAAGAAAGAAAGGAGCCAAAGTCATGTTAAGCCGAGAGATATGGAATTGAGATTGTCAACTGGGTGAACTGGTCAACGTTCTGTGCCCAAGATGAAGCGAGTTCCATCAAGATCAAAAGGAGATAGAGTTCCTTCGAGAAGAAAATGCATCAAATTGCATATTTGCATACATTTAGGCATGAATAGGATCATGGCACTCATAATTGCATGATGACTTAAGCATTTGCAGGTTTCCCAATGATAGTTGAAGATTGAAAATATTGAAGCATCGGGATGAAGATAACTGGTCTTAAGATTTTGACAAGAATGATGTTCATACGAAAATTGAGTCAAAGCAGATTCACATATCCAATGGCTTCCAAACAAGTTTTCGCGATGGAGATGGATTTTTAGAAATTTTCTCAAATTCTAAATTTTTGAGTATAATATTTTTCAAACATATATTAATGATTGGTAATGTTTGATTTTCAGGTTTGACCTTCGAAGCAAGTCAATCTTAAGCCTTAACGGAAGAGTAGTGAAGCAAGTCAATCTTAAACCTTCACGGAAGAGTAGTGAATCAAACTTATTTTATGAAGATCGAGTCTTATATTCTCTGAAGGAATAGGGAGCGGACACGTTTGTTGAAGATCGAGTTCTATACTCTCTGAAGGAATAGAGAGCGGACACATTTTATGAAGATTGTTTGAGTTCTATACTCCCTGAATGAATAGGGAGCGAACCCGTTTGTTGAAGATTGTTCGAGTCCTATACTCTCTGAAGGAATAGGGAACGAACACGTTTATTGAAGATTGGTTGAGTCTTATACTCCTGAATGAATAGGGAGCAGACACGTTGTTGAAGATTGTTTGAGTCTTATACTCCCTGAATGAATAGGGAGCAGACACGTTTTATGAAGATTGTTCGAGTTCTATACTCTCTGAAGGAATAGAGAGAGGACCCGTTGTTCGAGTTCTATATCTCTGAAGGGATAGAGAGTGGACCCGTTTGTTGAATTGATCGAGTTCTATACTCTCTGAAGGAATAGAGAGCAGACCGTTTTATGAAGATTATTCGAGTTCTATACTCTGAAGGAATAAAGAGGACCCGTTTTATGAAGATTGTTCGAGTTTCTATACTCTCTGAAGGGATAGAGAGCGGACCGTTGCTAAGGATTGTTCGAGTCTTATACTCCTTGAAAGAAAGGGAGCAGACCCGTTATTTGAAGATTTTTCAAGTATCACTTCTCTTGAAGTAACAGTGGAATGGTTTAATCTTTTGAAGTTCTCATGACCGGACAAACTCGATCATCTTTTGATCTTTGCTCTATTCTCGTTACACGACAATGAGCAAAGAGGGGCAGCTGTAGATGCTCGATTTATCCGGGGCTAAGTCGGAGCAGACCCGAAGCAGAGTAGTTGGAGGCCCAATTCAATGACCAAGCCTAGTCCACGTGAAATCCTAAAAAACTAAAAAACGGTTATTGGGAGTTAAAAAGCAAATTGGAGGTGAGGGTCGGTTTTTGGAGGCATTAACCATCAGAAATCATACAGATTGGGGGAAGAGAAATTTTTTTATTTGTTTTTGAAAACAGAGAAGAAACAGAGAGAACACGAAATAAAGGAAAACATTTCAACAAAAAAATATACTAGCTATCAATAATTTTACAAGTGCAAAAGGAGTGCCAAAGGAAACACTATTGTAATCTTACAATTGAAAAACAAATAACGCAATAAAGGTATGTTTTTTCGAGGAATCATTCTTTAATTTCTTTATTTTTCCAGTTCTTTTTTATTGTTTTTTTAATGTATGTGTGATTGTGGTTAAAACTAAAATTTGAAAGAGATTAGGACATACCTAGCCTGCCCGAACACCAATGGTGTCTTGTTGATTCCATTCATCTATGTGTTGGTTCTATTGTCAAGGAAAATGTGGGATTTAATTTAGAAAAACCAGAATAAAATAAAAAAAAGAGTGAAAGTGAAATTTACCTTGGCCGAGCGTTGGGACTACTATCGGGGTTGAGGGTGAATGGTCGAGAGATGAGGGAGACTTGGGTTAATTGCGTTAGGATACGGTTTGCTTCCCCTTCCGGTTCAGTGATGTTCGAAGGTGCAGAGAGAGGGTACCCATTATGTGGTGGCCGACCATGGCTTTCGGCCATGTGAGCGAGAAGAGTCGAGAGTGATAACGGTTCGGTGGTGTTTAAAGGAGGGTGGTGAGCGTCGAGTTAGAAACAAGGAAAGTAGAGAGCAAAGCTTGAACGGCTGAAGGCATTCATGCGTGCAATTTACTTAGGTTTAGTGTAAAGTTAGGTTTTGTATAATAATATTTTGGTAAATTAACTTTTGGCCACTCAGACTTTATGGTAAATTAGGTTTCAGTCCTCTTAAGTTTAGCCTTGTTTTGCATTTCCGTCACTTTTAAAGTCTGTTTTCGAAATTTAGCATTTTAAATTGTCATGTTTTGAATTTTTGAGCTACTGTTCATTTGAGTTTTCTTGTAAATTCATTTTAGTCCCTAATCGATTATTTTTCATGTATTTAATTTTGTCCTTTTATTTTGCCTGCATTTTATTTCGGTCCCAAGTAGTATTGTTGTATCTAACTTTTATTGTTTTAGACATTTGAACTCAATTTTTTTATGTTACTTTTTAGTCCTTAAACATTTAGGATTAGTATTTTAGGAAAATTACATAGATACCATTTAATTTGGGTTATTTAGGTGTAGATCCCTTGTTTATGCGTGTTGTTTTTTAAGTCCTTGGTTAATTTTCGATTTGCATGTTTAATTTTATGTGTATTTAAATTTAGTCATTATTTTAACTTGAATATATATACTTTTTAAATTATAGTTTAGCATGTTATGATTTATTTTTATATTTAGGTCACATGTATATATAATGTTAATGTGCATAATTTATAATTTATAATTTTAAATGTATGTATATAATTTTTGTATGTCATTGTATGCTATTTTTTAATTTTTGTTTAATTAATTTTAGCATGATTTTTTTCACAATTTGCATGATAGCCTCATTTGCATAACTCGACATTTACATAATTAGATTAAGGGTACCCTTTTAATTAAAATTTTGCAAGTGGGCAGTCATAACTGATTGAGGTCCGCTTTTAATGATTTTAAAATAAAAGTGTATCCCGAAAGTGAACTAAAAAATTGATTCGTCACCTAAAATTTGGGAACGAGAGAAAAAGAAATGTCGTTTATTTAAATATATCGAGAAAGGTTGTTATATCTTTAAGATCTGGTCTTGATATTTGAAATAATCGAACATTCTTTATCTTTCTAAAATGACTTGGTAATTTTAATTTAATTGTTTGAGTGTTGAATGTTTTTAATTTATATATTTGTTTTGGGATCAAAAATCAAATTAAGTTCGAATTTGTAAAGTTCATTGCAAAACGTTAATTAATCGACTAGGTACCGATTTAGGGCGTTGTGGGGGTGCTAATCCTTCCCCACACGTAACCGACTCCGAACTCGGATTTTGGTAACGCAGACCTCAATTTGTTGTTTTAATTAAATTAATTTTTATTTAAAATGACAAAGCATTTTGGGTGCCCAATCACACCCTAATCAAAGATTGGTGGCGACTCTTTGAACTGTATTTTCGATCGTAAAGAAAATCCAAAATGTTTTGAAACGAGATGTCTTAAATCGCATTTGTTTTTAAATTAAAAAGAGATAATTAAAAATTAATGTGGTTTTCAAAATCTCACATTTTTTCACCTTTTAGAAAAAATTTCGGGGTCGGGTCGGGTCGGGTCGGGTTTAGGGTAAAAAAATCCGACCCCCCCGACCCGAAAAATATATATAATTTTCTCTATATATTTAGGGATAATTACAATAATATCCTTCCATATATAATTTTTTCAATTAAGTCACTGTTTTCATTGAATTAATTTTTTTTTTATTTCGGGTCGGGTCGGGTCGGGTTTCTAAGTCATATATTCGGGTTGGGTCGGGTCGGGTGAAACATTAATTTTGTCGGGTCGGGTCACGGGTGGAGAACCCTTTCTTCTCGGGTCGGGTTGGGTGGCCCAAAAACCCGACCCGACCCGACCCATTGCCATCCCTACCTTTACGTTGGCTAGTGTTTACATATTACATTATTTGACAGGTAGCTGACGGAGAACGGCTGACACTTACTTTATGGTTCAGCCGTGATAGTTCCCATGACGAGGATGCTAAACTTATTTCGCAACTTGAAGAAAACCTAATGCACAAGTCTAACAATGTGCCATGGTCATTGCTACCTTTGCCGGCATCAGATAATATGTATGGTTTTCTCCTAACCAAGCTTCTAATCAACATCGGATTTGATATTCGCTTGGGAAGATTACATTCTCTTGGATTTTTGTATATTATCGCCAAGATTTGAAATTTACCACGGATTTGTCTGAACTCCTTACGGAACCAATGCAATTAGCAAGGCGAGATCAATTGCTTGACCATAAATTTGTCAACATTCTGCATTCACTTCAGGTATTCTTACTATCGGTATTTCAGCTTCAAAAAATTTGTTGATTATGCAGTAGAATAATAAGATGTATAATTTGTAAATTTATCCACGAGATTAGCTGAGTCTACTCGTTGCAATTCCTAAAGTTGTTTCAGAGGATATTCCGATCATCCTGCGATAACCAGAGTAAATCTCTGATGTGAACAGGTGGCACAGTTTTACTTTTGGAAATTGTGAAAATCTCAAGCTTTGACAAACAAAGTTGAATGCGGAAAGGCGGTTCGATTATCACAATCACAATCTGAGAAGATCAGTCAGGTGAATTCTGTTTTTCTGAAGGATACTAAACTGGTGGAGACGGTTTTTCATAGCGCGGATCAATGTTATTTTGATCCAGTCACTTTTTCTGCTTCTATTGCTGCATGGGAGGACTATTCATGTAAGTTACATAAAGAAATATTACTGAGCTTGCCTCAATGGAGAGCTCATCAAGCTATATATAGTATCAAATTTGATGTGGCATGATTCTATGGTGATCTTCTGATAAATGCGTCAGCTTATTAGCTATTGGATGTTAGATTTATAGCCAAAACTGTTTTTGTTTTTTTATCAAATTAACTAAACCGATAAATGCTTACCCCTAGTCTTTAGATGCGAGTCAAATTGACTTTAGTTATATACTTTCGGTTGGTAGAGCGCAAGGCTCTTAACCTTGTGGTCGTGGGATCGAATCCCACGGTGGTCAATTCATAATTCTGACTGTCGGAGGTCTTTTTACGGAAGCTGCTCTCAACCTGACGTTGGGGGCACAACCTACTACCTTACCTCCCCCTCACCCTATTACATATGGGAATAGGGTCAGCTAATTTCGGCATTGTATCCTTCTCGACCACATATCCCATCTCCAATACTTACACTCGAGTCAAAGTGGTTCCTCTCTAACCCATAGGTGAAAGGTGGAAACTACACATCTTTCTCCGTTTAGGCACATAAAATTCGAGTCGAAAGGTGAAATCTACATGATGCATCTCTCTTAAGCATTTCATTATCGGACACATATTTCATATCTGATAGTCATATCGAGTATTGGAGTCCAAGTAACATAATCATTCACTCACCCTCCCGCATAGGTGAAAGGTGAAAGCTACATTTCTCTGTATATTCCCTTCTTCTTTAAAACAGGTAGTAACGTTATTGTTTGATAAAGTGGTACTGCTTTTTGTCCCCACATGCTGCATTTGCTGACATATTTTAGCTTTGGCACCGAAATCCCTTTTCTATTTTTCTTTCCAATTTTAAAAAATATATTCATTCTTTTTCTATTAAAAGTTAAAAAATATGTTTATGCAAATAAATAAACGTGGATTCGTTGGCAGAACCAGAGGGTATATTATTTTTATCATCAGAACGGAATACAAGTATGTTATCCAAATCCGGATATGTATCTACACGCTACCATGAAAAAACTTCTTTGGGTAAAACTATGCTTTTCCTCCCTCACTTTTGATCATATTCTTATTTGACCATTAAATTTTTAAAATAAAATTAATTTCATCCTTTAACTTTCGAATTGTTTGAATTTTAGTTATTTAAGTGTTAAATCAGCTTTTGTTGACATGGGATATTTCTTCTGAAGTAGAATTTTTTTCTTCTTATTTATTATCTTTCCAACAACTGTAAAAATCTTATAATTTCATTCTCATCACATGCTACTATCGATCTCACAGTTCTCCGTCGTCTTTTTCAACCATTTTAGATGCTGACGAACTTATATATCGTCTCCTATCACTCTATTATCTTATATTTTCTTAAAATTTATTAAATTTTAGTTCAAAACTCGAAAAAAAATAACTTTAATCTATAATTCTCATCGTTAAACTTGCCTCTTTATCATCAGAATTTGATAATACTTTTAGAAACACGGGTGTGTAAAATAAGAGAATGGTCTCTGTAAGTGGAAAAGATATCATTAAAATAAAATAAAGAAATCTGAATTAAGATTAGATTTGGTGCATGCCGGAGTAATAATTTTATTAAAATAAAATATAAAAAAACTTAGATTTGGTGCATGCTGGAGTAATAAAGTTATTAAAATAAAATATAAAAAAGATTAGATTTGGTGCATGCTTTCTAGTGGATTTTAGCAGTAGAAGGGTCCCCTCTGCTGTGTTGAGAACCGAGGAAATTAAACCTTTTCACTTCATTCTGTTTGTTTGAGCATTTATGTATTGGATTCTGCTGGTCCATCTTCATTGGCCAACTCTATCGATTGTGTTTTCTAAATATTCTTATTTGATATTCATATTTCTTTTTATTAATATGAGGTAAGTATAAGATAATATCGATTGTATGCGTCTAAAATGTTAAAGAAGAAGACTCGTTCTTTGGACATTTTAAATTTTATTTATATTTTCTATTTGAGTTAGCTTTATGCGACTAAGATTTTACAATGTTTTATTATTTTAAAGAGAAACAAAGATATTTATATGGAGTGAGTAAATCTCATATATTCCAAGTCATAAGAGTTTCCTCGTTAAGAAAAAGCTTCAAATATAAATAATACTCTACTCCACATAATGGACTCGACATGCTCCTACTACATTGGGCTGCATTTTCTTTTCAAGCATTTTCCCAGGAAAATTTTCGATTTTCTCAACTCTCCAAATTCATTTGAAACTAAAACATTACGAGATTGAAAAAAAGAAGATGGCTGCGTTTGAGAAATGGTTAAAACTTGGTGGAATCGGTTAAGCATTTGAGAAATGGAAAGAGTCTGAGGTGGAATCGGAGGGAGAGAAGAGAAGGCATTCCAATAAGAGGCTCCGCCATTATGTGGTTGTCACGGGTGATGCCTTTTACGGACTGCTCTTACCGGTGGCTCCGCCGTCATTGCCCTCGCCGCAATTCCGTTGTTCGCCGTCGTTCGTTGCTCTGATCTCTTCCGTGAACTCTCTGCTACATAAATGGAAGAAGAAGAAGCAGCAGACATTGGGCATTCCACAGGCCGATCTTCACCTACAGGTTCCATGGGATGTTCGACGGGGCAGAAGAAATCGACGTCGAACTCCACCGCATGTGGCTTCCGGCGCAAGTCCATGTCCATTCCACCACCGTCCAGCCCCGGCTGCCCCCTCACAACAACTTGACTTTCCTGAAAACGAAAGCAAACATGGATTCAACCATAAATAAAAAGCAAGATTCGGGAATTGAAGAAATGCAGATGGATAAAGGAGAGGAGTTACGAGAAGATGGACAGATGGAAATTGAGGAGAGAAATAGAAAGGAGTGAAGCTCATGGCACAGATTGTAAAGAGGAAAACTTGAGCTTGTATTAAGTGAGAGAGAGAGAGAGATGAATGGAGAGTAAAGCAGAAAAAAAGGAAGAATCAACACTTGCACAGTGAAACACCATCAACGGTCCCTCGCCTCCTACTATAATATATACACACACGTACCTATATAAATACTTAATGTTGAATTTAAGTCAAGGAAAAATCGAATTATAAAATTATTTTAAAACAAAAAATAGCAATATTTTTAATATAATTAGTTTATTTAAGGCAAAAAAAAAATACAAGAGATACATGTACTTTCGAGAAAAAATGTGGGGTTTTTATTAATTTTTTCTCCTAATACGATTATTTAATTCAGAAAATAAATCAAATATGGTCATTTGATTAACATTTTTCGTGGTTGACCGTTAAGGTGCTGACATGGCAACTCACGGTGCTGACGTGGTGATCCATCTGTTACGTTTGAGTTGTCAATTCAACCTATCTGTCATGTCATCCGCCACGTTATCAACCACCGATGACTATCACATAAGCATCGTGGACCATCATATCAGCATCGTGAACTGTCACGTCAGCATCGAAACGGTCAACAACGAAAAAAGCTGGTTAAAAAGTCCACATTGAGATTAATTTCTATGTCGGAGTGTCACATATAGAGAAAACAATACAAGAGTCACATTAAGAGAGAAAAATAATACGAGAAGAATATTAATTTTTTTTAAACACAAGGAACTTTGATATTTTTTTTATCTTTATTCAAAATATTTGTGTAAAGATAAAGATAAAAAAATTGAAAGAGTAAAATACATAGATTTACAATAAATCTATCTCCTGAGCATTAGATAAAGAACGTTAAATGAAGTGATAATTAATTATAATGTTGCCTGTGCTTGGGAAATGCCTCTATTACTACATGAATTGAGGGGAGCTTTTTCTTTTTGGTTTACTCTTTCCTTTATTGCTTTTTACAAACCGGCGGGGCTCCCACATTTTCTTTGCTTTTTCTTCCTTGTGACATTCATCATTTATCCCACATTTCTAGACACTTATCATATGAATTTAACATTTTTTTTAGCTTAGCTCAAGTTCCGTTCAATCTTAGTTTGAGAAAGAAAATATGTTCAAACCTTTAACAATTATGTCGTTGACTAATTGTAGACGCCTTCATGTTGAATATTTTGATACTGTATAACTTTGGATTAATATCAAGTTCCCTATGATTATCACATAGGAAATCTATGTATACTATTGGAAGATTACTGGGAACGCATGAATCTAAAAGTTCCTATCTACTTCTCAGCAGGTTTGATCCATCTTTTGTGTTTAACTTTTTGCCTCTGGTTTTTCTTATTTTTTATTGTCTTATTATTGGAAGTGGAATCTATATGTTCTTGTCAATGTCTTCATTCATTGCTGCATTTATGTTAACTGATAGATAGCGAATTTCTGCTGATGAGACGGATTTATCGTGTTTCAGGTTTGACCATCCAAGCCAATATGTACTATAAAATGCTTATTAACTGGACGAGCCAGAAGATCAAGGAGACTGTTAGGTATGGCTCATAAATATACCAGTAAAGAGGACAGGAGATGGAGCGGAGTGAGCGCAGCGAACATCAACTGTCCTTACAAAGAAAGTCTCATTGTGGGGTTACGAATTATGTGGGTTGGGGGTGCGGGGGTGCAGCCCCGCGGTACGGTACAGGGTGATTTTTTGTAATTATGTACCAGGGTTTTCTATTATAAAGATGTAACATAGACCTAAAATATCATTGAATAAAACTTCTAGCGCCGCATAGGCACCGATGACGTAAGCACATTGCCGAACCTCGTAAAATTCTCGTGTTCTTTTGTTTTTTTTACCCGTTTTCGTCAACAATTGATATCAGATGTTAGGAGCAAAATTCGAAGTCGCGAAATTTGATGGTCATGGTAACTTCGGATTATGGCAAACGAGGGTGAAGGATCTATTGGCGCAGCAAGGGATCTTGAAGGCTTTGAGACCTATAAAGTCGGCGTCGATGGATGAGGAAGATTGGGAAGAATTGCAGCAGCGAGCGGCAGGAACCATACGATTATGCTTGGCGGACGAGGTCATGTATCACGTCATGCATCTATCGTCTCCAGACGAAATTTGGAGGAAGTTGGAAAGTCAGTTTATGTCCAAATCCTTAACGACAAAACTGTATCTGAAGCAGCGGCTGTATGGGCTGAAGATGCAGGACGATCACGATTTGGCGCAACACGTGAATGTCTTCAATCAAATCGTTTCTGATCTGGTTCGGCTTGATGTGAAAATTGAGGATGAAGACAGAGCGATGATTCTGTTGTGTTCGTTGCCTCCCTCTTACGAACACATGGTGACTACTCTTACATATGGGAAAGAGACTATCAACGTTGAGGAGATTACTGCAGCCTTGTTGGCTCACAACCAGCGGAAGCATAATGCAGGGGAAAGCTCTCAAGCCAATAGCTTATATGTCAAGGGTAATCGAGATCGTGGACGGAAGCCAGAGAAGGCAGGGTCCGGGAAGCGGAATTACAGATCCAAATCCAGGGATAAGAAGACGATTCACTGTTACAAGTGCAAGGAGGCGAGACATATGAAGCGAGACTGTCCGAAGTTGAAAAAGCATACTGATGAGAAGCGTGATGGCTCATCCAATTCTGTGAACGTGGTCGAGGATGATAATTCTGATTACAGTGAGGGTGATATGCTTTCTATTTCAACGACACAATTGACGGATGCTTGGATTCTTGATTATGGATGTTCTTATCACATCACGCCAAATAGGGAATGGTTTTCGACATACAGGCCGGTTAATTCTGGTTCGGTTTATTTGGGTGATGATCGATGTTGCAATATTGTTGGTATTGGTGATGTCAGAATTAAGATGCACGATGGCTCCGTTCGGACGTTGAGTGGTGTTCGACATATCCCAGACTTGAAGAAGAATTTGATTTTCTTGGGCACGTTGCACAAGAATGGTTTTATCCCTAAGGCTGACGAGGATAGGGAAACCATTCGGATTGTTAAAGGAGCATTGACTGTGATGAAAGGCAAGATGACTGCAGGGAATATCTACATATTGTTAGGGAGTACCGTAGGTGGAGTTCACTCTGTTGAGTCATGTGATGATACGACAAAATTGTGGCATATGCGCCTTGCTCCTATGAAGGTGGTATGGCAGAATTACACAAGAGAAACTTGTTGCATGGTGTCAAAAGCTGTAAGCTCGATTTTTGCAAGTATTGTGTTCTTGGTAAACAGACTAAAGTTCGTTTTAAGACTGCGAAGCACACAACTCAAGGGATTCTTGATTATGTGCATTCTGATGTATGGGGGCCTTCCACGACATCGTCTTTGGGTGGATCTAGGTACTATGTTACTTTTATTGATGATTTTTCACGGAAAGTTTGGGTGTATTTTTTGAAACAAAAATCTGAAGTTTTTGAGAAGTTCAAGCTGTGGAAAGCTGAGGTAGAAAACCAAACAGGACGAAAAATCAAGTGTTTGTGGTCTGACAATGGTACAGAGTACACAGATTCACAGTTCCTACAATTCTGTAAGGAGCATGGGATTCAGAGGCATTTTACAGTGCGCAAGACACCACAACAGAATGGTGTTGCAGAACGAATGAACATGTCGTTGAATGAAAGAGCCATATGTTTGCGGTTGAATGCGGGGCTTCCCAAACACTTCTGGACTGAGGCTGTTAACATGGCGTGTTACCTTATCAACAGATCGCCAAGGGCATCGCTGGCTGGGAAAGTTGCAGAAGAGGTATGGACTGATCATGATGTTAGTTTTGATAACTTAAGGATTTTTGGTTGTCCTGCTTATGTGCATGTACCTGCTGATGAGAGATCCAAACTTGATGCAAAATCAAAGGAGTGCATTTTTCTGGGTTACAAGAAAGGTGTCAAAAGATTCAAGTTCTGGGATCCAGTTGCGAAGAAAGTTGTGATTAGTAGAGATGTCGTTTTGGATGAACAATCTATGTTGCAGCAGAAGCAAGACACGACAGTGGTGGATTTCGAGCAGTTTCCAGTTGAGAAACCAGAAACTTCTCAACCGACTTCTGGTGGTTCCACTACGGATGATTTGCAGGATTATATCTCGCCAGAGACAGGGTGAGACGGACGAATATAAAGCCTCCGAACAGATTGGATTTTGAAGACTTGGTATCTTTTGCACTTATTGTTAGCAGTGATGATCCAGTTACTTTTCATGATGCCGTTACTAGTCAGGAAACGACAAGTGGATGGCAGCCATGGTTGAGGATATGGAGTCTTTGAATCACAATTGCACATGGGAGTAGTTCCCTTCATGAGGGTAAGAAGCGATTGGTTGCAAATGGGTGTATAAGAAGAAACCAGCAGTAACAGAAAAAGAGGGAGAAGTTCAAGGCTCGTTGGTAGCGAAGGTTTTTTCACAGCAGAAAGGAGTTGATTATGATGAAATCTTTTCTCTGTGGTCAGGCACACTTCAATCCGAGCAGTACTTGCATTGGTGGCTAGTTGGATTTGCATTTAGAGCAGATGGATGTTAAAACTGCTTTTTTGCATGGTGATTAGAGGAGCAGATCTACATGCGGCAACCTGAAGGTTTCACTCAACCTGGAAACGAGCATTTAGTTTGCAGATTGAAGAAATCTTTGTACGGGTTGAAACAGTCTCCGAGACAGTGGTATAAACAGTTTGACTCCTATATGATCAAGATTGGCTACAACCGATGTGAGTATGATTGTTGTGTCTATGTTAAGAGCCTTGATGATGGTTCTTTTATTTTTTCTATTACTGTATGTTGATGATATGTTGATTGCTGCGAAGAACATGAATGATGTTATCGGTTTGAAAACTTTATTGAGTCAGGAATTTGATATGAAAGATTTAGGTGCTGCAAAGAAAATTCTTGGAATGGAAATTTGCAGGGACAAAGACTCAAGGAAACTGCGGCTATCTCAACGGGGTTATTGAGAAAATGCTAGAAAGGTTTGCGATGATCAGCGCGAAACAGTTAGCACTCCATTGGTGAATCACTTTAAGCTCTCATCAGAACAGTGCCCTAAGACAGATAAGGAAGCTGAAGATATGGCAAGGTTCCGTATTCTAATGCTGGCTGCTTGATGTATGCGATGGTATGTACTCGTCCTGATTTAGCTCATGCTGTTAGTCAAGTTTGTAAGTACATGTCTAAACCTGGTAAGTAACATTGGGAAGCAGTCAAGTGGATCTTTTGGTACTTAAAGGGTACTGTGGGACATGGAATTGTTTTTGGGAGTCAGCGGGATAATTCTTTGGTTGTAGGATATGTGGATTCAGACTATGCAGGTGACTTGGATAATAGAAGATCTACGACAGGGTATGTCTTACTCTTGGTGGAGGGCCTATTTGTTGGAAGTCTACTGTTCATCTGTTGTGGCTCTATCTACAACTGAAGCTGAGTACATGGCAGCGGCTGAAGCTGCAAAAGAAGCTTTATGGCTTACTGGTTTAGTGAAAGAGTTGGGTGTTCAACAAGGTGGAGTTCAGTTGCTTTGTGATAATCAAAGTGCTATTCACTTGGCTAAGAATCAGGTGTATCGTGCTAGAACTAAACATATTGATGTAAGGTTCCCACAAGATCAGAGTTGGTTGCATCTGAGAGGTTTTTGTTTCAGAAGGTACATACTGATGAGAATGTCGCTGATATGTTCACCAAAGCCAGTTACGACAGACAAGTTCAAGCATTGCTTGGACTTGTTGAATGTTTCGAGTTGTTAAAGAAGCAAGGTAACCCAACCCACATTGAAGTTTCCAATGGGCAGGATATTCGCCAAGGTGGAGATTTGTTAGGTATGGCTCATAAATATACCAGTAAAGAGGACAGGAGATGGAGCGGAGTGAGCGAAGTGAACATCAACTGTCCTTACAAAGAAAGTCTCGTTGTGGGTTACGAATTATGTTGGGGGGTGCGGGGGCGCAGCCCCGCGGTACGGTACAGGGTTTTTTAATTATGTTATCAGGTTTTCTATTATAAAAGAGTACCTAGACCTAATATCATTGAATAAAACTTCTAGTGCCGCCTAGGCACCGAGGACGTAAGTACATTACCGAACCTCGTAAAATTCTCGTGTTCTTTTGTTTTCTTTACCCGTTTTCGTCAACAGAGACACATGCCACACATAATGCATTTGATTTTAAAAATGGTACAGATCCTGCTGAGATAATGATTAATGCGTCCCACCAGTTTACTTATTTCCTTTTTCCTGCCATTGCTAGGTTTCTTCTTTTGAGAAGTTAATGATGTTGAAATAGGAAGTACTAATAGGAACTGCAGCAAACCCTAACATAAACACCAAACGCTTAATATACGTTTTTAATGTCCTACAGCTAAAAAAACCTAAAATTTCCTATGTGCATGTATGTATGTGTTCATGCATGTATATTAGCTCTTTAATTGAAGAGGCGGAATGTGAGAACTTGAAGGTGTTAAAAATTAGAAGTTCCCTTTGGTATAGAAGAAGAGCATAAAGCAGGGAAATAAAAAGTTGCATGAGCTATATCTTTGCAACACATTTTCATGCTCCTACTTTTCTTTTCATCTTTTTCCAGCTTTTTTTCATTTATGCAATTATAAACGGTCATATGTATTTTAATTCATATTATAATCTGTATTGCAGATTCATCAGCTATCTTTCAGTCATCGTACCGATGCCAAAGAGATTATGGATCTTGTCAAATTTCTCTGGCCGAAACACGCTATTCTTGTTCATGGTGAGAAACCGAAAATGGCCACTCTTAAAGAAAGGATTCAACCTGAATTTGGGATCCCGTGTTAGTGTCCGTCAAACAATGAAACGGTGACCATTCCTTCGACGCACTATGTGAAAGCAGATGCATCAGGTACTTTATCCAGTTGCTTGAATCCAAACTTCAAGTTCTCAACATGTTCCAGTAGATAAATCTTATTTGGATTCAAACGAATCG